>NC_134872.1:47406204-48031204 GCF_049852395.1 Peromyscus maniculatus bairdii | reverse complement strand
TTCTTTGCTTGTTTGAAGAAGTTCCCACACTGTAGCTCAGGCTAGCCTGGAGCTCATTCTATAGCCCAGGCTAGCCAGAACTCCTGCCTCAAGCTCTAGAGCCCTAAGACAAGTGTGAGCCACTAGGCCCAGGTTTTTGTTGTTTTTGTTCCTGAGGAGAGGTTATTTGTTTTCATTTTGTGGGGCAATTGAGACAGTTTCAGAAGCCCAGGTTAGCTCAAGACCCATGGCAATCCTGCCTCAGCCCCTTGGGTGCCGGCATCACAGGTGTGCACCACTGTGCCCAACTTGAACTTGAGCGTTTTTTGTTTTGTTTCATTTTTTTAGTCTTATTTTTATTTTATGTGTATGGGTGCTTTGCCTGCATATGTCTGTGTGCTGTGTGTGCATTGTCCACGGAGGTCAGAAGAGGGCGTCCAGTCCCCTGGGACTGGAGTTACAGAGGTTTGTGAGCCGCCATGTGAGTGCTGGGTCCTCTGCTAGAGCAACCAGCTCTTGCTGCTGAGTGGCATCTCAGCCCCTTGGGGTTTTGTATTTCCCAGGATGTTGTTATAAAGTTTCCTTTAGAAATCATTTAGATGGAAATGTTACATGAAAATTGCAATAGTATCCCAGGTAGGCAAGGAGATTTGTTCCCCCAGTCATGGAGGTGTATGGAGTAATGGATGTGTGTGAAGTGGGCTGGAGGGTACTCAGCTGGCGCTGACGGACAGTAGAGCCTCAGTAAATGTCTGTTCATCACTTGAAGCCACACACACAGGCTCCAGGGTCAGGGCAGGGTGTGACTGCCTCAAGCTGCGTTAGCAGATGCCAGGATTCCATCAGAGGTCCAAGAGCCTCTTAGAGCTTCCACATCCGAAAGGACGTGGCCTGGAAATACAGCAGGGAAGCTGGGCAAGAAGATGTGAGGGGCGAGAGAGGGACGTCAGGACGGAGAGATACCAGCAGGAAGCACCAAGCAGGAAGGAGGGACCAGGGACCATCCTCTGTGCGGGGGTGGGGGGGGTGGAGGGGGTGGGGGGGTGGCTCTCAACTCCACGCTACTGCCCTCCGCCCTCCGCTGGCACTATGCACCCAAAGAAACAAGCGGAGCCTCTGCAGAGTTCAGGAGAGTCTATGTAATGTGAAGACAAGAACACAACAACCACATCAGGCACCGCACCGGGCCAACCCTCAACATGCAGAAGCCACAGGGCGAGGCTCAGCCCGCAGCCTCTGCTGCGGGGTCGCCAGCATCTGCCTCCTCCTGTTCACCGTTCTGGAGTCTGCGCACAATGCGGGTCAAGTCCAGGCTTCGGGTCAGCGTGTCCAGGAGCATCTGGTCCTTCTGGACGCCTTCCATGAACTCCTCCAGAGACAGTTCCCCTGGGATGGAGAGAAAGGGATTGGCAGGATGAGGTCTCAGTAGTCCAGGGCTCAGGGTGGATACTTGCAAAGGGCGGGGACAGAGCCAGCTCTGGGGGGCAATGGTAAGGGATCCAGAACCCAAGATCTGGTGCAGGGATCCCCAAAATCCGGTTCTGAGCCAGAGCAGAGGTGGGTGGGTGGAGGAGGGGGCCAGCAGGAGGCCCCCCTCCTTCTCCTCTCTTGCCCCTCTCCAGGGGTGCTGCCATCCCCTGGGGAACCCCTTCCTCGGCCCTCTTACCATCCCCGTTGATGTCGATTTTGGCAAACACGGTATCTGTGAACTCCTCGGCGCTCATGGATGAGTCGCTCCAGGGATTAATGGTTCGGATGGCCTGGGAGGACAGACAGACAGAAGTCAGGAGATCCGTCTCAGGGGTGGGAGGACGAGCAGAGCAAACTTGTCAGACCCGAGAGCTGTTCAGAGTGGAGATCGTGGTACCTCAGGGCCTCGGGCGCTTGGGATTCTGAGGCAGGAAAGCCTCAAAGTCAAGGTCAATATGGCCAAGTAGCTGTGAACCAGTCTACACTACAATGTAAGACCTTGTCATTCAAAAAGGGGGCCAGGGGGTGTCTTGGTGGCACATGCTTTTAATTTCTGTACTGGGGAGGCAGAGGCAGAGGCAGATCTCCATGAGTTCCAGGCCTGCCTGGTCTACATAGTGAGACTCAGATGCTGAGATGGCCGGGAAAGCATGCTTGCTGCCCAGGTGAGAAGCCAGGTGTGGCCCTGCTCCTCTAACCCAAGGGCTGGGGGTGAGGGTGGGGATGGGGCAAGAGGCCTGCTGGGGCCTGCTGGGGCCTGCTGGTCACCAACCTAGATCCAGTGAGAGACCCTGTCTCAGTAAGACAGAGCGACAGAGCAAGAAGAGCAAGACACCTGACACCCTCCTCTGGCGTCCCATACACCCCCCACCACACACACACACACACACACACACACACACACACACACACACACACGGGTAAAGAGTGGAGCTTTAGCAACGCCTTAGTACCAGTGAGGAAACTTGAGACCCGGATCATGCAGTTGGTGAGAAAGCTGTCATCCCTCGGTCCCAAATCCCATCCCAATTCTGGCCTGCCATTTCTATCCTGGGCTCTCTGCCCTGGCACCCAGCCTTGACCACCCACCACGCACCACTGGCCCAGCCCTCTGCACCTGAAGTTACCCGGATGATGGTGAGCAGCTCGTCTCTGTCTATGCACCCGTTGCCATCGACGTCGTAGAGCTTGAAATACCAGCGCAACTTCTGTTCCACCTTGCCCTTGAGGACCAGGCTGAGCGCGGCCACATACTCCATGAAGTCAATGTAGCCATCCTGGGTGAACAGAGAGGGGCGAGGCGGGGTCAGCACACCAGGGCTCCGCCCACCCTTCTCAGAGCCCCTCCCACTTCAGCCAGAACCCCAGCTCCAAGACTCTGCCCAATTCTCCCTCCTCACTCCCTCACCCCACCCCTGCATCCAAAAGCCCTCAGATACTAAGTAGAAGGGAGCAGAGGCCTGTGCATTGTACGACCAATATCTGTCTTTCTGGACGCTCCAACATCGCCCGCCTCAGAGGCTGTCAATCAAACCTGTCAAAACGGGAGAGCTGGCCTGGCAGGTAGCGGGAGGATGCCCACGTGGAGGCTCTTTCCTCTTGGCTTCAAGCTCCACTGAGCCCTGTTGTGTGCTAAGACTGTGAGGACTCGGAGCTCAGTGAAACAGTCGCCCTGTCCTGACAGGAGGACAGTGTTGGAGGTGCGGGTTTGAATCCCGCCTCCTGGCCCTCTCTGGGTTTTAGGATGTGGGACTTAGCTTGTCCCTTCTATGGCATTCGACTTCCTGATCTAGAATAGCCGCAGTGGCGCCGACTGCCTGCCTTGCTTTTGATGAAGTGAGCTCCTGGAGCTTGAGCCGCAGGCACAGCGGAGCACAGGAAGTCAGTGAATGCTGCTTGATGTTGTCATTCTTTTTCCTTGTTGGTTTTATTTCAAGGGTTTCACTGTGCAGCCCTGGCTGTTCTGGAACTCGCTCCGTAGACCAGGCTGGCCTTGAACTCACAGAGATCCACCTGCCTCTGCCACCTGAGTGCTGGGATTAAAGATGTGCGCCACTACACCCAGCTCTGTTTGCTTTCTTTAAAAAATTTATTTACTGGGCTGGAGAGATATCTTAGCAATTGAGAGCACTGACTACTCTTCCAGAGGACCCTGGTTCAATTCCCAGCACCCACACAGCAGCTCACAGCTGTCTGTAACTCCGTTCCCGGGGACCTGACACCCGTGGTAAAACACCAATGCACATAAAATAAAATAAATTAAATATTAAAAAATTATTGCCGGGCGGTGGTGGCGCACGCCTTTAATCCCAGCACTCGGGAGGCAGAGCCAGGCGGATCTCTGTGAGTTCGAGGCCAGCCTGGGCTACCAAGTGAGCTCCAGGAAAGGCGCAAAGCTACACAGAGAAACCCTGACTCGAAAAACCAAAAAAAAAAAAAAAATTAAAAAATTATTTATTTTTGTTTATGTGTATGTGTCTGTTTGCCATATGTGTGGGTGGGTGTTCTTGGAAGCCAGAAGAGGAGGTCACAGTCCTCTGTGGTTGTAAACACCTTGATGTGGGTGCTGGGAACCAAACTCTGGTCTTCTGAAAGAGCAGCAAGCACTCAGCCACTGAGCCATGTCTCCAGCACCTAACTAACTCCTTTCTCAGTTGTGTGTGTGTGTGTGTGTGTGTGTGTGTGTGTGTGTGTGTGTGTGTTGCCCGGTGGGTGTGTGTACGTGAGTACAGATGCGAAGGTGTCAGATCTGCTGGAGTTACAGGCCATGGCGAGCTGCCCCACATGGGTGCGGGAAGTGAAGCCAGGTCCTCTGGAAGAGCAGCAAGTGCTCTTAACCACTGGGCCATCTCTCCAGGCCCAGGATGACTGCTCATTACGACCAGTACCAAGTCACTATGGGGGCGGGGGAGATGCCTATGCCATCACAGTGCATCCGATATCTGGATAGGACATTATAGCATCACCCCAGCCCTGGTAGGGCAGGACAGAAGGGGACATCAGACGACCCTTCAAGAGAAGGCGACACTTCCACTGAGTCTTGAAGGGGTTGATCATGGAGGAACATGTGACTTTCATGTGTAACGTAAAGTTGTTGCAATACTGGAGATTTAACCTAGGGCCTCAAGTACCTCAGGTAAGTATGCTACGTCCCCAGCTTAAGGAGCACAAGAATTGTTTGCCGGACAATCCTCCAGTACCCCTGCCGCTCTGCTCCTGCCTCCTGTTCAATCCCAGCATGCCAAGGAAGGGCGAGAGCAGCGGCCCCAAGATGTCCAAGCGGGCAGATTAGAGCTGTAAATGGAGACGCCTGTGGGAGGGCCATCTGAGTCAGGAATGGGATCTCTGTCGTTGGATGCATGCAATGGGAGCTTGCAGAGACATGGCGAGATTGCCTCTGAGATCCCCCTGGTCTGATTGGCCATTGGCCTTAAGCAAGATCTTGACCACCCTGAGCAACACAGCAAGGATCCGGCTCAGAGTGAACATTTGCGTGGTGCTGTCTTGTGTTCTGGGGCTTCTGCACACACCTTAGCTCATTCCATCTCTGCTCAACGTTCCTCCCAGGACGGCCATGGGGATGGACCAAGGCCCTTTGCAACAACGCTTGAAGAAGAGACAGAACCGCTCGACACATAATAGGCACTAGATAAGCAGGGTCTTGTTCTGTAGCCCCGGCTGGCCTGGAACCCAGGATCTTCCTGCCTTGCTTCCTGCGTGCTGGGCTAAGAGCTCATGCCTCCGGCCCTGGTACCTCGATCTCCACTTTTCCTCTTCTTGTATTACTGAACATTCTAACAAGGAGTTGTATTACTGTTGTGATTTTTTTTTTTTAGACTACAAAGAAGCAATGGAAAAACTAAAAAGACTGAAGCCACCTCTTGGGAAAGACGTGGACAAGTCACAGGGTTCCTCTGAGCCCCCATGTCCTCAGCAGAGATAGGAAAGACAATATGAACTTCCAAAATTGTGGTACGGGCAGGGTGCTACACACTTGTAATCCCAGTAACTTGTGAGACTGAGGCAGGAAGATTGTTTCAAGTTTAAAGTCATACTGGGCTATATTGTGAGTATCACACTACAGATACACATCTCAAAAAAAATAATTTAAATAAAGAGATTGTGAAATGGATTCTCCTCAGTAAAGTACAGCTATGGATCGTGTGTGTGTGTGTGTGTGTGTGTGTGTGTGTGTGTGTGTGTGTGTGTGTACATGGCTATACTTTTGGAGACCAGAGGTTGATACTAAGTATCTCCCTCTATCACTCTCCACTTTATGTTTTGAGACAGGGTCTCTCCTGGGACCTGGAACTGATTCAGCTAAATTGGTGGCTAATGAGCCCCAGGGACCCACCTCTACTCCCTTTCCCAGGGCTAAAGTTACAGTGTGCATCCAGCAATTTTTTTTGGGGGGTGGGGGGTCAAGACAGGGTTTCTCTGTGTAGTTTTGAGGCCTGTGCTGGGATTAAAGGCGTGCACCACCACCACCCAGCAGCATCCAGTTTTTCACATGCTTGTTGGGGATCAAATTCAGACCCTCACACCTGCATGGCAAGCATTTTACTGGCTGAGCTATTTCCCTGGCCCTTAGTCCTTTTATTCCAGCACTTCCCATGGACTTCCTGTGCTGAGAATTCCCATTCGCTCGCTTCATCCCACAGCTCCTCCCAGGAGTTGCCCACTTCCGTCCCCACTCAAGCTGAAGTTGAGAGGGATGAGGCCGCACAATTAACTGAATGACAGAGCCTTGTCTGGAAACTGGGTCTTCTAAACTCTACACCAGTGCTCAGACACAGCCTGAAAGGACAACACGGATCTGTGCATGGTGTGATGACCCTGCACAATCACGCCCTGGAGAGACTAGCAGGGGCAGAGCCCAGGCCTCCCCTTTGCCTCCCTGGTTTCCCCTGTTCCGTGTGTCTGGGGCAGCTCCCTGGAACCCAGAGGTCCTCGCCCTGGAATGGCTGACTTTTTTAAAGGAGTCGTATGAGTCAGTGTTTCAGCCACACAGTTGAACAGCAGCCAGCCACAGTCATTTCAGTGCTGCTATAATAATGTTTTGGATGTTTTGAGATAATTTTGAGAATAGAAACCCATGCCTTTAAAAGAAAAAAAAAAAAGTCTCTAAGCCTTGCTGGTCTTCAACTTCCTATACAGCCTGGATAACTTTGAACTTCTAATTCTCCTGCTTCCACCTCTCGGGTGCAAAGACTGCAGGCGTGCACCCTCACAGCCAGTTTATGTGGTGAACTGAATCCCAAGCCTTGAGTACGCTGTGCAAACAATCTACCAACTGAGCAGCGGCCACAGAACTCAGAGCCTTGAACACACGAGGCGAGTGTCTATTGTTGAGCTATATCCCATAGTTCTTAAAGAAGTGAGCATAGTATGCTCTAATAAAACTTTATTTACACAGCTAGGTTCTCGGACAGTGAAGCATGGTGGTGCACACCTGTAACATCAGCACCCAAGAGGCAGAAAGAAGGATCAGACGTAGTTCAAGGCCAGCCTTGAACTGCACAGTGAGACTCTGTCACAAAAACAAAAGCAGGAGCTGGGGTGTAGCCTGGTAGGTAGAGTACTTGCTGAGCATGCTTAAAGTCTTGGGTTTGGTCCCCAGTATGGTATAAACCGGGTGTGGCTGTGCACAAGGAGGGATAAACAAACATTAAAAGTCAGCCGGGCGGTGGTGGCGCACGCCTCTAATCCCAGCTCTCGGGAGGCAGAGGCAGGCGGATCTCTGTGAGCTCGAGGCCAGCCTGGTCTACAGAGTGAGTTCCAGGACAGCCAAGGTGGTTACACAGAGAAACCCTGTCTCAGGAAAAAAAAAAAAAAAAGTCGCCCTCAGCAGTGGTAATGACTTTGAGGCTAGCCTGGACTACATGAGACCCTGCCTTGGCCTGCCATCTGAACAACTGCACTTTAACGGCGCTTTGCTTCCAAAGGAAGTGGTCAGGGGTGTGTTCCATCTTAAGGCCGGGCCATTAAACTGCCCTGTGCTGATGCCATTGGGTCAAGGTCAAGATAGTGTGGCCCACGGAGCAACTGAATACAATGGTATGGGAAGGTATTATTCAGACTCGTGTGTGTGTGTGTGTGTGTGTGTGTGTGTGTGTGTGTGTGTGTGTGTGAGAGAGAGAGAGAGAGAGAGAGAGAGAGAGAGAGAGAGAGAGAGAGAGAGAGAGTCTTGTTATAAGCCCAGGCTGGCCTTAAACTTGTGGTGATTCTCCTGCCTCAGTCACCTAAGTGCAAGCATGCACTACCATGCTTGGCTATGTTCTTCATTATAATAATTGCTTAATTAAATTAATGTATATTATAAAATCCATATTAGCCCAAAAGGCTCAGGATTTCTCATATATTCAGTTACTCATATAGCTAATGTTCCAGGCACTGTCCTAGATCTGGAACCACAGCAATCAATCCCTGTCCTCACAAAACACGCACCCCAGCAAGGAGAGTCAGACCAGAGGGGTCAGAGCTAGTTAATATCTGGCACCAGAAAACAAGAAATTAAATGAGTGAATTTTTAAATTAATAAGTATGAATTAATAAATTAATAAAAATAAATTTTCATGCATGTGGGTGTTTGCCTGCATGTATGCATTGCCCAAGGAAGCCAGAAGAGGGAGGTGGATCCCATGGAACAGGAGGTTGTTAGCACCATATGGGTGCTGGGAATCGAACCCACGTCCTTGGCAAGAGCTCTTTACTGCTGAGCCAACTCTCCATTTCAAAAATAAAATTTTAAAAATGAAAGCTGCTCTGGGTAGAAAGCCATGGCTAGGAAAGGCAGAACTGGGGCCAGACCCAATTTTGTCAATAAAGTTTAAACCAGGAAGCCAGGGAGTGCATTGGTGAGGCTTGAGCAGAGAGAGCGGGGAGCCGGGAGCCAGCAGGATCTAGAGCACCGCTTCTCAACCTGTGGGTTACGACCCCTCGGAAAACCGTCTCCAAAAATATTTACACGCCTATCGGGGGTGGCACACGCCTTTAACCCCAGCACTCGGGAGGCAGAGGCAGGAGGATCTCTGTGAGTTCAAGGCCAGCCTGGGCTACAGAGCGAGATCCAGGACAGGCACCAAAACTACACAGAGAAACCCTGTCTCGAAAAGAAAAAAAAAATTATGATTCATAACAGTAACAAAATTGCAGTTATGAAGCAACAATGAAATAATTTTGCTGTTGGGGGTCTCCGCACATGAGGGACTGTATTTAAGGGCCACTGAGTCAGGAAGGGTGAGAACCACTGCTCCACAGGGAGAGGGCCACAGAGACACAAGGCCCCAGGGCAAGGTGTGCAGGGTCACGAGGAGCCAGGTTAGGCAGAGACAAGAAGCTGACTGACTTTTCTGTTGTTTAGGGGCTTGGGAGTGGGGACAGGGTCTTATGCATCCCAGGCAGGCTGGTAACTAACTGTGTTGCTAAGAGTGAACATTTTCCTGCCTCTTCTTCCCACATGCTGGGATTGCAGCACCGTGCCCAGCCCCCAACTTTGAGTGAAAAGGATTGAGTCCCAGCTAACACATGCCCCAGAAACTGAAGAGATGGCACACTAGTGACTAGGGTTAGGTGATTGTGGGGAGTTGCATGGTGTGTGACTTGAACTCTTCCTACAGATATGTCTCGACATAAAGGGCTTCTGTAGCAGATGGAGAGGGGATGTTTCAGGGAGTTTGGAGGTAAGGTCCTGGGGCCTCTCCCAACCTGGTCAGGAGGGTCCTCTACTTCCCCTGAAGCACTTTGGGGTAACCACCCTGAGGTGACTCCTTCACCTCAGCACCCCGCATCGGAAGAGCCCTCGGACACCAGGACACTGCCCTTGAGCTGGTCCTTGAGTTCATAATCCGATTTGGCCTCTCAACTCACATATTAGTGAGTTTTAAATAACTACAGCGGGATCTTGGTGTTCCCTGGAAGCCCTGACCACAGTGGTGTGTGTTCAGTGGGTTCCCTCTGCCACAGTGGGTATGTAGCCCCACATCATTGAGAGACCCCATGTCCCAGTGAGAGGCCAGCCCAATTGATGATCAGCGGACACAGGGTGGGGAAGCAGGTCAGCAGGTTTGGATTCCTCCATCGTATTACCTGACTGCTCCAGATAACCAGAAGATGGACAGACGATCTCTAACAAATCTGTTTCTCTGTCTCTGCACCATCTCAGACAGGGTCCCACTATGTAGTCCTGACTGGTCTCACAGAGACCAGGCCGCCTCTGCCTCCTGAGTCCTGGCATTAGCAGTGTGCACCACCACACCCAGCTCCAACAGAAACCTTAGCCAACAGCGCCCATCCTCGAAGCAGATCCAGGTTCAATCATGGGCTCAAGGTTGTCCCTCCAGCATCTCCATAAATCCCACTCAGTGCATCTGGGTAGTTTCCAGGAGGACATGCAGCTTGTTCTCCACCTGCACTTTCAGACTGCCCCGGGGGGAAAGGTGAACCCAGGTCCTGGGAGTTTGGGTCCCAGCCTGGATCCAGTCCTACTACTCAGAATATCATGCGGACGCCGCTATGGTGTGCCTGCCCAGACCACCTTAGCCTCCACGGCAACTCAGTGTCCTGCGCTCTCTCTCTCTTTTCTCTCTCTCTCTCTCTGACTTCACCCCTCACATTCAAGTTGCTTCTAGGGCTCTCGGCATAAGCAGCACACCCACCCAGAAACAGCACCTTGGGTGCTCAGTGGCCTTCTTGGACATGTTCACACCTGTCTTGGAGGCCACTGATATGTAGAACATGAGGACAGAGAAACCCTTGCGTTCATCCTCTGACCTCTGCTTTCCAATGTGAAGTGGGTCTTCTTATCGCTGTATCCCCAGGGCCTAAAGAGGAGACCCTTACCATCCGCTGAATCAAACCTCTAATGTCAAAATCCACCTTCCAGATGAACAAGATGCTGGAAACACCAACTGACTCAGCTCCCCGGTGGCTAAAGCTGGGCATGGCAACTTACATTGTAATCCTAGCAACTAGGAAGCCGAGGCAGGAGGATCACCGTGGGTTGAAGGCCAGCCTTGGTTCCACTGTAAGACTCAGCCTCAGAAACAGTGAAAACCTGAAGTAACTGTTAGGATGGATACTTCTTTTCTCTTGTTCTCTCTCCCTCACCCCTAGCTGCTCACCTCCCCCCCCAAGAGCCACACCCCCTTCCCCTTCCTCCCATCCTCGGCCCACCTTGTTGAAGTCAAAAGTCTCGAACATCTGTTCCACATACTGGCTGGCTGAGGGGCTCAGGTTCTTGAGGCCAAAGAACTGGCGGAACTCGTAGAGGGTGAGCTGGCCAGAAGGGCACTCGGTCATGAACTTCTTGTACCACTGATGGCATTCAGTGCTGCTCAGCTCCTCCACGGACTTGCCCTCCATGACGTTGCCCATGGTCCAGGCCCACCAGAGACTGACGTCCTAGATGGACAGTGGGTCCTGTTCCCTAGTGTCCCCTGCACCAGGTGGCTTGGCTTTACGGAACCTGCCCTCCCTTCTCACAAAAGCCACTCAGTGAGTCAGATGGCGCAGGCGACTGGAAAGGGTGGAGAGCAGGCTGTGACTCCCATCCAGACGAGGGGGTGCCAGAGAACTGGGATTAAAACCAAATCCTTACACCAGCAGGGGCGGCAAGGAATGGAAATAGAATAAGCTTAGGGACCCATGGCCCTAAGATTACAGCCTTGAGCTGCAGATGAGAGGATTTTTCTACCCAGTTTGCAGTCTCCTAATCCCTTAACAGGATCCAGTGGGCGGCCGGCCGGCAGCTCTGATCCTATGACCTCCGTGCCCTTCTCGTACGCCTGCATCCCCAATGTTCTGGCTCTTGCCTTCGGACATGGGACTGCCGTACACGTAAGACAGACCTGGCTTCTCTCCCAGACAGAGGCCACACAGGACCTGTGCTGCTGTGCGCAGCTGTCCAGGTGCATTCTATACTGAGAAGTCACCGAGGGATCCAATCACACGAGAGCTGCTGTGTGGATTCAGAGTTTAGGGGCTTCTGAGACATGTCCCCGGGAGCTGGAAGGAACCCCTAAATGTGCACACTCAAACCCTCGCTGACGTCTCCTCTGGGTTGAAGCACCCCACCTGGAGAGAAAGAAAAAGGATCATAAAACTCCCAAGAACAAGATTTCAAGGTCCCTCGCAGCGGGTACGTGAGCGGGAAGCAATTGCTGGAGAGGAGACTGTGGACCTGCCTTCCTCGGGGACCTGCCTTCCTCAGGGGGCTGGAAGGACGAAGCTTTCATGAGAGTCATCACCCATTGGTAGGGTTTTTCTGTGACAGAGCTGGCCATGTGTCACCCAGGCTCCCGTAAATGCTGAGTCCCAAACCCAGTTGGCACGTTCCTGTAACAGGTGATGGCAGGACAGACCCTGCTCACCGTCTGCAAAGAGCTTATGATGGCAAACCCTTGAGTTTCTTAAAAATCCGTCACAGCATCTATGAAACCAGCAATTGAAGAGATTGAACAATGGCACACAGCACAGGTGCAAAACGTCATCGCCCAGGAGCCACGGGGTGGGTGGGTGAAAACCTCGGTGCCGTGGGTAGGCTACCTCCCTAGGGGTTTTTGACAAGAGGTCTCTGGGGTCCCACACACCATAAAGGCCTGCCAGTGCTGAGGGCTGTGTCCCCAGCACGCAGTGGCAGGGCCCTACTGCTGAAGACATGGGCTTTGGTTGTAGGGCATGGAGGAGTCAATGGGCCTGAGCTGGGCTTCCCCTCTGTGTCCAGCTTTCGTAGTCCCAGAGGGAGAATTGTCTCCAGGCGTCCTGTGTGCCACACTGTGGTTAGAATGGGAACTGTCTGCCACAGGCTCATGTGTCCCCAGCTGGTGACATGTTTGGGAAGGTTGTGGGTCCCTGAGGAGGTGCAGGCTGGAAGAAGAGGGTAACCAGGGTGGACCCTGAGGTTTGATGGCCTGGCCCTACGTCCTGTGCTAACGGGACACTTGGGTCCTGTCCTTGTAGGCACAGGCAAGTGACAGGCACAGCAATGAAGAGAAGCTGTATCTCAGCCATTCGGAAGATTTATGGTACTTATTGGTGGCAAACACTCACACACCACACCACATATATACACCACACACACATACATACCACATACAACACACACACACATCACACCACATATATACACCACACACACATACATACCACATACAACACACACACACATACATACCACACCACATATATACACCACACACACAAACATACCACATACAACACACACACACATACCTCACCACATATATACACCACACACACATACATACCACATACAACACACACACACACACACACACACACACACACACACATACACACACTATACGTATACATATCATACATACCACACACATACAAAACACACCACAAACATACCACACATACATACTACACACACACACACACACACACACACACACACACACACCACATACACACAAATGAAAATGTAATAAAATACTTGAGGCCGGGGCAGTGGTGGCACACGCCTTTAATCCAGCACTCAGGAGGCAGAGCCAGGCAGATCTCTGTAAGTTCAAGGCCAGTCTGATCCACAGAGCAAGATCCAGGACAAGCACCAAAACTACACAGAGAAACCCTGTCTCAAAAAACAAAAACAAAAACAAACTAAATAAAATATTTGAAAATATATAAAAGCCATCTGTTCTTTATAGTGCTTCGTAATGAATGTATGTTCACATAACCCAAAGGATGGTCATCTTTTGGAGAAGAACCAGTCAGGTCTGTTTTGCATCTATTCTCCTGAAAGGATGAGTTTAAGGTACACAAAGGGGGGAATCCCTAACTTTGGTTGAGGTCTGTACACTTGTAGTGCAGGGATTGTGTAGTTCGAATCCTAGTTAGTCTTAATAATAAAAACCCGGAGCCAGATATTGGGGTAAGTGCTGAAAAATCAGAGAGATAAAGGAGCAAGCTACAGCCACTTCTTACCTCGCCTACTCCTCAGCCTGAAAGCCCCACCCCACCCCAGCTCCTGTCTCCTCCCACCTTATATTCCTCTCTCCTCCCAGACATATCACTTCCTGTCTCCACCTCCCTAGTGCTGGGATCAAAGGTGTGAGCCACCACTGCCTGGCTTTTATGGTTAACTAGTAGCTAGCTCTGCACTCTGATCTCCAGGCAAGCTTTATTTGTTAGAGCACCAACAAAACATGACCATATTAAAGTGTATAAGGTTGAGAGACATTAAAAGATAATTTTGGTAAGTTAGAATAGAAAGTGAATTAGGCACAACCTTATGGATTCACCAAGATAGGATAGATAATGAGTATTTTCTCTGTATTTGTGAATTGTTAATGGACTAGATGTATTTATTGTCTGTATATATTGTATATAGTTATTGTACTCATTGTATGTAGTTTTTCTTATATTAGTTATAACCTTTTTTATTTTAGACAAAAAAACAGGGAAATGTGATATTTTGTTTGTGCTCTAACAAATAAAGCTTGCCTGGAGATCAGAGTGCAGAGCTAGCCACTAGTTAACCATAGAGGCCAGGCAGTGGTGGCATAGACCTTTAATTCCAGCACTTGGGATCTCATGCCTTTGCTCCCAGTACTTAGGAGGCACACGCCTTTAATCCCAGCACTAGGGAGGTGGAGACCGGAAGTGATTTGGTTGGGCAGAGAGAGGAATATAAGGCGGGCAGAGTTAGGAGTTGGCCTCTTTTCAGGCTGAGGAGTTGGCGAGGTAAGAGGTGGCTGTGGTTTGCTCCTTTGTCTCTGATCTTTCAGCATTAACCCCGATATCTGGCTCCGGGTTTTTATTATTAGGACAATTAGAATTCACACTAAAGGATTGTCCCCAAATCTCAGCAGAGTTCATCTCCCCCGCAGCACCACTGACATTTGTTTACATGCTTTATGAGATTTTTTTACACTGCAGCTTAAACCTACACAGACTCATCATCCTGCGTTTCTGCAGCCCAGGGTCCCACATGCTGCTGTCGGGGAGTCGGTGGGTGGTGCTTTCCTCTGAGCGCTCAGCTGAAGAACAGCCTTTTGACTCACTGGAGCTGGGGCAGGATTCCCGTCCTCGTCGCTGTGTGGCAGCGGGATGTTGTCTGAGGACAGCCGCAGGTCTTGGGCTGTCGCTTCTACACGCTGCCACAGCTCCTGTTCCAGAGTCTTCCATGGTGTGCCTCTTACTCCAAGCCAGTAAGGGGAGTCTCCTCCAATCTGCTAACCGGGAGTCTTACAACGTAGCCTCTCAAGTCAGTGACATTCCATCACCTCTGTCATCTGTCCCACTCTATGGGGCCTGTGGAAGCAAGTTCCAGGCCTCACCAGGGAGACGACCGTACAGACAGGACATCGGGAGGTGGGAGTCAACAGGGGTCTAGGATCTGTGGTGTCATTTGTTGTTGGACAATAACAGAGCACAACACTCAGTTCTTTCTGGGACTGCAAGTAGTTGCCAGGCCAGGCTGCCCTTGGTAAGCTGGAAGTTTCCAGAAGACAGACATTCACACTCATCTCCGTACGCCTCAACTCCTGGCCCCTCCTGTGCTGCGTGCTCACATGCCGGTTCTTCCCTTCATCGCATCCCTGCAGCCCCGAGCCTCCTCGGACACTGACCCCCAAAGACTCACACCTCCGTCCTCTGACTCCCAGCTGGCTCGTCCACTGAGATGCGCTGGAGTCTGGAAGGGCAGGAGAGACGGACTGGGTACCACTGCCTTCCCTCCGGCTGCTGGTCGGTGGAGAGGAGTGGACTTTCTGCTGGGTTCGGCCCCAGTTCTGGAGTTCCCTCCTTCACTCAGCAGCTGTGATGCGTGTCAGAAGAGGGTGTGGGGTGCTCTGGAACTGAAGTCACAGACTGTTGACAGCCGCTGTGTGGGTGCTGGGAACCAATGGGGTCCTCTGAAAGGGCAGTCAGTGCTCCTGACCACTGAGCCATCTCTCTAGACCCCGTGATTAATATTTTTCAAGACTAACGTTGTGATTTGTTTAACTGGGAATTGAACCTAGGACCTCACGTGTGCTAGGCAGGCCCTTGACCACTGAGCAGCCTCGCCAGGATCTTTTTACTTTTTATTTTGAGACAAGGTTGGTGTCCAACTTGTGGTTCTCCAGCATCTGCTTCATGCATAGATGGGATCACAGGCCTGCACAATCAGACCAGGTTTCAGATTAACATTTGAGAGGAGCTGGAGCTCAAATACATTGTCAATGGACAAGTGTGCAAATGTGTGATTGCAGAAAGGGTTGAAGTGTGAACAGATACAAGTGTGGCTGCAGAATACATGCGTGCGTGCGTGCGTGCGTGCGTGCGTGCGTGTGTGTGTGTGTGAAGAGTGCAAGCATGCACGGTTACAGAAATAGGGAAGTGTGAGGCACATACGTAGTGCAGAAGAGAATAAGGGCGAGTCCTCTATACAGTCAAGGCGCCTTGATAGTTTTACAGCTGAACGGCCCAAAAAGCGTGGGGCAGGAGGAGGAAGGCAGAAGTTGAGACAGGAGGGTTTCTCCAGGGTAGTGGATGAGCTCACTCTGACCCCATAGAGATACAACAGAATCCTGAGCAAACTGCTAATCCTGGCCTTAACCTATGCCATCCGGGTGGGACCTCGGGCAGTTTCTTTAAAGGGCGCCCCTGGCGGCTGTAATGCCAAAATGCGGCTCCAGGGGGCGCAGAGGCTCTGGCTCTTGGAGTTGAGCTCCGAGAACCCTGCCCTGCACCCTCTGGGTCATCTGAACAGTCTGGGAGGGCACAGATGGTTCTAGCGGTGTCTCCGTCTCTCAAAGAAAGACCCAGTTCTCGCTGTCGTGGGAAAACTAATTTATTGAATGATTAAGACCTCTAATTATACAAAGACTGAACACAGCATGTATCTCTGCTGCGTCTACAAATCTCAAACTGCAATAAACGATTTTTTAAAATACAGGTCCCCAGAGATTAAGGCAGATGGCAGACAAGATGAGCGTAGTGGTGTATGCCTGTAGTCCTAGCACTCGGGAGAAGCTGAGGCAGGAGGATGGCAAGTTTCAGGCAGCCTGGGCTACAAGATGGGACCCCACCTCAAACAAACATGGAGACAGAAAGTTCAGGGGAGCTGGAAAAATGGTGATTTATTACAGTGGAGAACATTGAGACCTCCGTTTCCTCAGTGAAGAAAAGACTGCTGGGCTAGCTCAGGTGGGTACAACACAAACCAAATCTGCCACAGAGGTCTAGGAGACGAGTCTGGGACGCAGAATGTGAGAGTCATAATAAGAGCAGCCAAAAGCTTGTGCAAAAGGAAATGAGCTGTACAGATGGTGTGTGTGTGTGTGTGTGTGTGTGTGTGTGTGTGTGTGTGTGTGTGTGTGTGTGTTTGGTTCTGTATATATATATATATATATATATATATACATATATACATATATATACATATATATATGTATATATGTATATATATATATATATATATATCATAGAGTCTTACCATGTAGCCCTGACCTGGAATTTGAATTTGGTATCTCGACCAGACTGCCCTTGAACTCATAAAAATTCGTCTGTCTCTGCCTTCCGAGTGCTGGGATTAAAGGTGTGTGCCCATCAGACATGCTCTGTACAGCTGGAGAATAGGCATCTGAGGCCTCTGTCCCTTGTGACCTGCGTGAGATTTGAGCTGTCCTGCAGGACTAGTCCAGAGAGCCCCCAGTCTGCAGGCAGTCTGGGGAGGAGGAGAGGACCCCCTGAAAGTGGAGAGCCAAGGGCAAGTTTGTAGAACGAACTGTGATAAACGACAACACCATCCCTTCCCAAACTGGCTCCTTGAACACTGGCTTGGTTTCAGTCAGGGTCGGCAGGCACCGGAGGAAAGCCTGAAGCTGAATGAGTACCCACAGAAAGCAGACTGAAGCATGGCTTCCTTCTGCAGGGACAGCCCCCCTCTAGGGGGTCCTTCTTTTCTTCTCTTCCTAATCATCAGAAAAAGGTATCCCATCCCTCCTAATGCCGGCCTCGCCCCCGTGTGGCAGACCCATGCTCCACTGCCAGCCTCAGTCCCGTGTGGCAGAGCCATGCCCCACTGGTATTCATGGTAGGATTGTGATTCTCACAAATGAGAGCAGCCCGATGCACCCAGGTGAGCTGCTGGCAAGCACTGGCCGGCTTGTTGCATAAGAAACTCATGTATAGGCAATTGCCATTCAGTGGCATAAGTAATGTCTTAATGGCTGATTCCATTGCCTCTGAAACCCCAGAACTGGAAAGTGACCAACACAGTTAGGCGTGGAAGGCCAGCAGGAAGATCTCTCGGGCCACTGCTACAGGCTTAGTGATCTCTGCCTTCACCCACCTCTCCATGACCACGGACCCATAAGACTTGCAAGTCTTAGCAGGGTGGTGGTGGCGCATGCCTTTAATCCCAGCACTTGGGAGGCAGAGGCAGGATCTCTGTGAGTTCGAGGCCAGCCTGGGCTACAGAGTGAGTTCTAGGACAGCCAGAGCTACACAGAGAAACCCTGTCTTGAAAAGCAAAACAAAACAAACAAAAATCCAGAAACACTTAAGGATGTAGCTTAATCTGTAGAGTCTTTGTCTAGCATGAGTGAATCAGGAGTGGTGGTGTCTGTCTGTGATCCCATTCCTTGGGAGGTGAGGCAGGAGGATCAGAAGTTCAAGGTCACTCTCAGCTGCACAGCAAGTCTGAAACCAGATGGACAACAAGAGGCCATTTTTACAGGAATGGCTTGCTAGAGACTGGTTCGTTTGCTGTGTTCGTCTCCATTCTCCCGTGGGTGTTACAGGGGCAAGACGACCTCATGAGAAGACAGGAGGCATGTTGCCAGCAGGTGGATGTTTTAGTTTTTGGAGGCATCACCACGTGTGGCCCACGGGAAGGCTGGGGTAAACATCGGCTGTCACTTGGGCCTGGGAGAAGCACATTCTTGGGGTGTTGGGGCCGACAGAGTAAAACCTCCCGGAACACACTCACCATGTAGCAACCTGTCCATTTAGACGCCAGGAAAGGAAGGACAAAGTTTATTGCTGTTGAGAAGAAGCTTTCCTCTGCTGTCACAGCACACCTGGCTAGCCCAGGTAAACACTGCTCCTCCAGGAACGAATGGCCTTCCCCTCTGGGACCCAGGACCACGGGGGTGAAGGTGCGGGGTGGGGACTTCCAGATGCCGTGGACTTAGGTACGCCACAAGACCAGGTTGGCTGGAGGAACGTCGAAAAGCTTGCGGGTGTGGTCAGTCTCCCTGCGGTACAGGTAGCCACAGGTGGGTTTCTGCAGGGTGTAGAAAGGGTTCAGAGAGTTGGAGTACTGGGAGGTGTAGAAATGGAACCTGATGTTATCTGGGTTGTGCCCCCGAGGATCCACCACTACTGGAACAAAGGCGGCCACCAGGGACTGCTCTCGGTCTCGTCTCCATGCCTGTGACAGCGGGGGTGGCAGCGGTGACGGCGGCGTCTTCACCTTTTTGTCTGATGGCATCTTTTGCCCATGGCTGGGGGTTGAGGATTTTTGTGAGTCCTAAGAAGAGAAAATAAAGGAGAAAGTTGCCAGGTCTGAAAGCTGGGGAACCGGACGTTGATTTGGTTTGCTAAAGCCAGGGCCGGAAGGAAAATGTGCCCCTTGCAGTGACCCCAGAGCCCCCCTGGAACGCAGTTCTACTGGCCAAGATTCTAGAACAGGGAAAAGAACCCTGGAACAGATGGAACTTCCCTGCTCCTGCGGACTTCTGCCAGAAGGCGGGGAACCTGGATGCTGCCTTCAATGCCTCTCCTCCCTACAGCCAATCACCCCTCCTCCCCAGGGCCATTGGAGCAGTGCTCCCCACTCCTGACACTCTACCAGGCCTTCATCCTCTTCCTCCTGAAGGATCACCCTCTTCCACCTCTTGTCTTTCCCACTCACTCCAGAAGGTACTTTCTGTATTAATAGCTAAATAATCCAGAAGTTCTCAAAGCACCTTTCATGTCTACTACCTGGAAAATAAATCCTGAAGCTTCCAGCCTAGAATGCAAGATGTTTAATAGAGATGTGGCGCCATCTCCCCACCTTCCACCGTCCCTCTACCCGCCGTGTGTCGTGCCACGGTGGACTGTCACCCAGACCACACTTCATCCTTCCAGACCCTCCGGATCGTTAGAGAATCCCCTCCGCGCAGGCCGGCACAAGCTGTCTTGCTCACTGTCTGTAGGCAGACCCCTTACCCGTGACATAGAAGCCTCGAAAATCCTGTTTCTTTGCTCCAGACCAAAGCATTTAGAGAGTGCTCAGTAAATGCGCTTCCCCTCAACTGAATTCCAGTATAGGGCAGTCCAGCTTCCAAGCCGCTGGCCCAGTTCTGTTTTAGAACCTCTCATTGTTACCAAAGGTGTGTCCTTTCTACCTCGGCCCACCTCCCCTCAACCTCTGCCCTTGACTGATCGGGGGCCGCCCACTTCTACAAGTCCCCCATTGTCACATTGGTCACACGTACTGACAATGTTTACCCTCTGCTGTCTATCACCCTTCTTGACTCTCTATGATGGAACTGCTTTGCTCCTTGAAGCCCCCCAATATCTTCCAGGGACCAAGTGTCCATTTTATTTACTTAAGTGTTTATGGGTTTGGTTTGGTTTTTGCTTTCTGAATTGAGTTCTCTTGTAGCCCAGGCTGACTTCAAACTCAGTGGGGTAGCCCAAAGGTAGCCTTGAATTCCTCATCCCCCTATTTCTACCTCCTAAGACCCTTTTTTCTTACAGACTTACAGAGTCAAAACAATCCAAAACCTAGGCTGCCTGCAGGTGACCATCCACCAGAGTGCATCAGGGTACTTGAGTTCTGTCCCCAGGGCTTCCACTACCAACTATTTTCTCTCTGCCCAGCCTCAGGGCTCAGAAAAGCCCTGATGATGTAGTTAGGGAAGGTAGAGTCCTCCTACAGAACCCCCTGGCTCAAGTCAGGATAGAACTTTGCTTCTGATTTACAAACTACTTTCCCAGGCAACACATGACTGTACAAGGCCCCCATTTCTCCTTTTTGAAATTCTCCCCATCTTCCCCGGGCAGGCAGCTCTGTCTACTGCCTTCCTCTCCATGGAATGTTGTCCCAAGTCTGCCACAGCCCGCACCCCATCCTTTGCTCTCCGTCACTCCCAAAGATGAGCACCACACCCAATCTTGGGCAGACCCCCATTACCTCACTTAACCTTGTCTTCCACAGTCTTTAGAGGAAGGATATTTTCTTTCACGTTCTTGAGTTTGACCAGAGAGAGGATCTCTGGACCCCCTCTAGCCTATCTGTGGTGGAATATGTTGGGAACTGCATGCTGGCAATGGGATCAGAGGCAGAAACGGCCTACAGAAATAATCCTTGTTCTTACGTGACTATGGGTGAGGACCAGCCAGCCCACCATGAGAAGGTGACAAGTCGTACCCTGCTGAGGTAAGGCACTGACCAAACCACCTACGTAAACCCCCCCCCCAGTCAGTCTCTCAGCAAGATGAAATTTGGACATGAGTCCTCTGTCTTCTCCTCTACATGAATAGAATCACAGTCTGTCCCTCAGCATCTTGTCTCATGACTTAACTCTCCTGCTGCGTGGTGAGCAGCTGGACCTGGATCTGCTCACATTCCCGAGATGTTGTCCTTTTCCAGGAGGGACTAAGGTAGGTACATACTTTTTTAAAAGTTGTAAACTAGGCCTGGAGGAATGGCTCAATGGTTAAGAGCACCTGCTGCTCTTCCAGAGGATCCAAGTTCTGCTTCCAGCAGCTCGCAACCGTCTGTAACTCCAGCTCCAGAGGATTCTACGGCACCCTCTCCTGGCCTCCACAGGCACCTTCATATACATGCACACACACGCGTGTGCGCACACACACACACACACACACACGTGTACACATGTGCACACACACGCACACACAATACACATAATAAAACTGAGTATTTGACAACTAAAGGAAGCTGTAAGCCTCCCCAGGGGCCGCACTAATCTTAGCACTTGGCAGATGGAGACAGGAAGGTGAGGCGCTCAATCACCCTTGCCGCAGCTAAACAGTGAGTCTAAAGCCCCAGGATACATGAGACTCTTCCTCCAAAAACAAAACCAAGCCTTTAACCCAGCACTCGGGAGGCAGAGGCAGGTGGATCTCTGTGAGTTCAAGGCCAGCCTAGTCTACAGAGCAAGATCCAAGACAGGCACCAAAGCTACACAGAGAAACCTGTCTCAAACAAAAACAAAAACAAAAAACAAAACCCAAGAGAAGTCATCACCCTGAGACTTCTGGACAGTTCGGGAGACTGCCGCCAGGGCTGACAGAGGCAAATGCTTCAGAACGTGTGGGGAGCTGACAAAGACCCCACAGTAGGAAGGATAAGGCATTTTGTGACAGACTCGAGCATCTGCTGTGGTGGTTGGAACGAGAACGGCCCCCACGGGCTCATAGGTTTGAGTGCTTGGTCCCCAGTTGGCGGAACTGTCTGGGAAGAATCAGGAGGTGTGGCCTTGCTGGAGGAGGTGTGTCACCATTCTAGTTGGCTCTCCTGTTGCCTCACGGTTGTCTTAACAGGGAAGCTCGCAGCCACTGCTCCAGCGTCATGCCTGCCTGCTGTTGCCAGGCTTACCACCATGATGGTTATGGACTCTAACCCCCAACGCAGTAAGCCCAATAAACTCTTCCTTCTCTGTTTCCTTGTCATAGAGTCTCTTCACAGCAGTAGAAAAGTAACCTAGACACCTACCAAGTACCAGGCATTCGCCACTCAAATGTCAGTCACCTCTGCCAAAGCACCTAAGAGACACGTGAGATGTTAACCCCATTTTTCTAATGCTGAAGCAGATGCTCACGGGTATCTACGCTATCATCAGTTGGCGCTCACAGTTTGTGACAAAGCACAGAATGCTTTTCAGAATTCTCACAACTGACTTACACAAGAGCCAGAATTCCAACACAGCCTTCACTCTTTGCCTCAGCTCAGGGCCTGGGCCCACCTGCTCTGGGCCCACCTGCTCTGGGTCCTCCTGCTCTGGGCCCACCTGCTCTGGGCCCACCTGCTCTGGTCCCCCTCCTGCTCTGGTCCCCCACCTGCTCTGGGTCCTCCTGCTCTGAGCCCACCTGCTCTGGCCTCACCTGCTCTGGGCCCACCTGCTCTGGCCTCACCTGCTCTGGCCTCACCTGCTCTGGGCCCACCTGCTCTAGTCCCCCACCTGCTCTGGGCCCACCTGCTCTGGTCCCCCACCTGCTCTGGCCTCACCTGCTCTGGGCCCACTTGCTCTGGGCCCACCTGCTCTGGTCCCCCACCTGCTCTGGCCTCACCTGCTCTGGTCCCCCACCTGCTCTGGGCTCACCTGCTCTGGTCCCCCACCTGCTCTGGTCCCCCACCTGCTCTGGTCCCCCACCTGCTCTGGGCTCCCACCTGCTCTGGGCCCACCTGCTCTGGGTCCTTCTGCTCTGGTCTCACCTGCCCTGGGCCCACCTGCTCTTGGCTCACCTGCTCTGGGCCCACCTGCTCTTGGCTCACCTGCTCTGGGCTCACCTGCTCTGGGCCCACCTGCTCTGGGCTCACCTGCTCTGGGCTCACCTGCTCTGGGCCCACCTGCTCTGGGCTCACCTGCTGTGGTCCCCCACCTGCTGTGGTCCCCCACCTGCTCTGGGCCCACCTGCTCTGGCCTTACCTGCTCTGGTCCCCCACCTGCTCTGGGCTCACCTGCTCTGGTCCCCCACCTGCTCTGGCCCACCTGCTCTGGCCTCACCTGCTCTGGACCCTCACCTGAAGGCTCTGCCCTAGATACTGCTGCTGCCGCCACATGCAAGGGCCTTGCTACATCCAGAGAATGGCTCCGACAGAAACTGGGGCAGGAGGACAGTTCAGGGGAGGTAGAGAAAATAGAAGAGAGGAAGAAAGAAGAGAAAAAGGAAGGGGAGGAGGTTGCCAGGGAGCTGGCTCATCCGTTGGGAAGGTTTGATCTTCTTCCGAAGGACTCCAGTTTGACTCGCAGCAACCATGCTGGATGGCTCACAACCACCTGTAACTCCAGCCTCGGAGATCCAACACTCTCTCCCGGACTCTGGAGTGCCTGCTTCCACGTGACGTACACACATACACGTAAGTGAAATAAAAGGAAATCAAGAGAGAGAGCAAGAACACAAGCGGGGGGAGGAGGAAGGAGGAAGAGAGAGCTCATGGCCAAGCCTTGCCCGGCCCCTCCCAGGGGCCAAGCTGGGCAGGCTCTGGGTGACTGACTCAGTGGGCTGAGAACGCCCATTCCCTGCCCGGGCCCCAGCACAGCCAGCACTGAAGGGAGGCTGGGCCCTGGCAGCAGAGTTTCCGGTTAGCACCAGTTTCGTTAGCTCCTTCCCATCATGCCCTTCTTACTTTGGGGGTGGGGGTGATTAGAGAGAGATCCCTCAGTGCTCGGGGGAGCCCCACACCCACCCCACCAAGAATTCTCACTGCCCAGGATCAGCAATGCCAGGGTTGAGGCCTGGTTCAGAGCCGGAGGGCGACACTGTAAAGGTGTCACACCTCTCATTCCAGAGTCCAGTGACCTTGAAGGGCAAGGGGGGAGGGACACGGCCCCTCCCTTCCCTTTGGGACCCCCTTCCATTTCCAAGCTAGAGTCCAAAGTGGGGATCCAGACAGAACGCTCCCTCCCTCGGTGCCACAAGCAGCCCCAGAGGCCTCTGGGATGCACCTGTCGGCATGTGTTTGTCTCCTGTGTCAGGATTCAGAACGGGCTGGGGCTGGATGAGAAAGTCCTCTGGGGCTGAGACGTGCCCTCCAGTGCATAAGAGCACTTGTGCAGACATAGGTACCGGAATTCAGATCCCAGGGAAAAGCCAGGGCAGACACACACACACACACACACACACACACACACACACACACACACACACACACACACCAGCACTGTGGAGGGCAGAGTTGGGAGCTACTGACCACTTCCAGCCTAGCTAGCTCCAGGCTCAGTGAGAGACCCTGTCTCAAGGGATTAAGGCAGAGTGTGATAGAGAAGGACACCATACCTGTTCCTTTAGCCTCTGTGTGCACACAGGCACACATATGCCTACACCCATGTGCACATATGCCACACACAGACACACACACACACACACACACACAAATTAAAGAAAAAAGAGAAAAAAACCTGACTTTCTGAGTAGGGTAAGCCCTCCTGTGGTTTTGGGGTACGTCTTCTAGGAAGGCACTCTGGCCTTGCAAGTCCTCAGGCCCATGGGTACATGGCCTGGTCTGGCCCGAGCCTGGGTACCACAGCTTGGAAAGCCAATTCCACACCAGCCGAGAACTTTTTTAAATCTGCATTACTGATGACTGACCCCAGGGTCTTGCTTTTTCTAGGTGAGTGCTCTAACCACTGGAATACACTCTCAGCCCTGATCCAGGCCTAGATTCAGCCATTAGTATCTCACATTCTGGTAGCCAGCCTTGTGCCCTGATGAAATGCTAATGGCATCGGGATGAGGCATCTGGGAGTCCGCCCAGGGCACCTGCTGCTGTGGAATGTGTCAGGGCTCTGCAGTTTGCAGGCTGAGCTCTGGCCTGTCTCGGCTCTTCTGCAACAGGGGCAAAATACGACCATCAGCCTCACCAACTTGTCGTGGAGTGAGACAGGGGGCACTACTGGAGAAATGCAGGGTGCACTGTGATTAAATTGGCACATAGCGTGGCATCCTTACCAAAGTGTGCTGCCTTGCCCCCGGGCAGAGGGGCTCTAAAGACAGCGGGTGGCAAGGCCAGATTCCTTACAAGGCTGGGTGATGTAGATATAACCAACCGTCTTATTAAATAAGAAACACAGAAACAGGGCTGGAGAGATGGCTCAGAGGTTAAGAGCACTGGCTGTTCTTCCAGAGGTCATGAGTTCAATTCCCAGCAACCACATGGTGGCTCACAACCACCTGTAATGAGATCTGGCACCCTCTTCTGGCTTGAAGGGATATATGCAAGCAGAACACTGTATACATAATAAATAAATAAATCTTAAAAAAAAAAAAAAAGAAAAAAGAAACACAGAAACAATGTAAAAGAGAAAGCCAAGAGGTCAGAGCTCAGAGCTAAAATCTCACCCTTCCTCCTGCTATGTCCCAGCTTCTCGAAAGAGAGCTATTTCCTGTGTGTAAGTCGTTTTTTTTCTAGTCATTCTGCCTTCTCATTGGTTGCAAACCCAAACACGTGACTGCCTCGTCACTGTCTGTATGTACAGCCCCCCCAGGTCATAAAGGCATATGTCTCCAATGCTGGCTGTATCCCTGAACACACAAAGATCTATGGGATTAAAGGCATGTGCCACCACCGCCACACTCTTGCTATGGCTCTAATAGCTCTGACCCCCCGGCAACTTTATTTATTAACATACAATCAAAATCACATTTCAGTACAATTAGAATACCACCACATTTCCCCTTTTCTATTTTAATAAAAAGGGAAAAAAAAGCAAAAGGTTATAACTAACAAAAGAAAAACTATATACAAAAGTACAATAACTATATACAATATATACAAGCAATAAATACCTAAACAGGTATTTGACAAATCAGAGAAAATAATTCCATTATCTATCCTATTTTGGTAAATCCAAGATGTATCTAATGCACTTTCTATCCTAATTAATTTTCAACTATAACTAACTAATCTTCAACCATAACTAACTAATCTTCAACTCCCTCAGAGACCCAAGAAGGGAATAATATTAGCTAACAAAAATAAAAACAGGAAGTGCATGCAAGCAACTTCCAAAAAATTTGTGAGTTGACAGAAACAGCCAGCTGCCTGGGCAGTCACCTGAAGTTTATGTTCCTTCTCAGGTCTTTGATGTGGTTGAAAACTAGATAGTTGTAATTTCCTCAGTTATGATAAAAGATAAGTTAGATATAAAACCTTAAACTCACAAATATAAGATAGATAGGACATCTTCTTTAATATTGTAACTGTAATTCTTGCTCGATAATTGTTTTGTTATATGTAATTTTACCATGTTAAAGTTAAAACATTCCTTTTTAAAAAAAAGAAAAAAAGGGGAAGTGCTGTGGATTTTGCTCTATATAAATAAAACACTGATGGCCAGTGACCAGGCAGGAAGTAGGTTGCCAGGCAGGAAGTAGGTGGGACAAGGAGAGAGAAGAATTCTGGGAAGCGGAAGGCTGAGGGGAGAGACACTGCAGCCACCGCCAGGACAAGCAGCATGTAAAGACTCTGGTAAGCCACCAGCCACATGGCAAGGTATAGATTTATAAAAATGGGTTAATTTAAGATAAAAGAACAGTTAGCAAGAAGCCTGCCACAGCCATACAGTTTATAAGTGATATAAGCGTCTGAGTGATTATTTTATAAGTGGATTGTGGGACTGCGGGGCTTGGGGAACCTGGAGAGAACCCTCCCGCAACAGGGTGACCCAGGGTCCAGGGCTAGCTGCCCATTCAAATGGTAGTCCTCCCCCCACACCAGCTGAGTATAACCTCTGAGTCCATTATAATACTCTATACTTGTTTCCCCTTTGTAAAGTAAGAAGACACTCAGGGCCAGTGACAGGGCTCCACAGACAAGGGTGCTTATGGCTGAGCCTGAGACCCTGAGTTTGATTTCCAGTACCCACATGGGTAGAAGGAGAGAACCAACTTCTGCAAATTGTCTGTGACTTCCTTACATGTGCTGTGGCATACACACACACACACACACACACACACACACACACACACACACACACACACGTAACTAGATTTAAGCACTAACTTAACAGACTTGTCTAGGAGATGCTAAGTGAAAAGTCTGGAAGGCATACTGCAGAATCCAAGTGTAAAGGGATCAGAGGAACTGGGTGGGAGTGTTCTCCTCTGCCCCCTGCAAAAGACAACAGAGGCCCTCGGGAAGGGAACAAGTCAAGCAGTGACCCTGTAACCCAGCTCCAGGACCACAAGGGGACCTGGACGGGGCCGTCATCTCCCTCACGCCATTTCAATTGCTCGTGACCTCGGACTGCCCAGCCCCAGCCCCCAATGTCATCTCACTTTCAACATCCTTGACCAGGGCCTTCCTTGATGGTGATGGGACTTGCGGTGGTCGGGGCTCCAGCGGCACCCAGGGAGTCTTGGGAGGGCACTGAGGGTGCCAAGGTGAGGGGCCCTTGTGTGGGGCTTGGGACATTGTGATGTCTCCTTACAACATAAACCTCTGTCTTCCCAAGGAGACCCAGGTGCGGGGCCTGGGAAGGCCTTTTGGCTTTGATGTTCTCCCTCTTCACGTGTACCCTTAGAACCCCGCAGAGTGGACAGTGGGGCAAGACATTCCTGCTCTATCAGGTCCCCCGTGTGTCCCAAGAAGTCACCGGCAGAGAGGAAACAGACCCGCTCTCTTTCTTTTGGTTGGTTGTTGTTGTTTCGAAGATAGTGTATTTATT
Organism: Peromyscus maniculatus bairdii; assembly: GCF_049852395.1. Classification (NCBI taxonomy): domain Eukaryota; kingdom Metazoa; phylum Chordata; class Mammalia; order Rodentia; family Cricetidae; genus Peromyscus; species Peromyscus maniculatus. The sequence continues at coordinate 48,003,395 of NC_134872.1, read as the reverse complement.
TTATGTGTATGAGTATTTTGCCTGTATGTATGTGACCACAGAGAAGCCGGAAGAGGGCAGCAGGTCCCCCGGAACTGGAGTTACAGCGGTAACAGGAAGCCACCACTTGGGTGCCGGGAACTGAACCCTGTCAGCAAGTGCTCTTAACCACAGAGCCATCTCTCCAGCCCTGAACACTGTTGTTAGGGACAGGCTCCCATCTAGCCCAGGCTGCCTTCAAACTTGCTACACTGGTCCCTTAAACCCTTGATCCCCCTGGTGAGCTGGTGTCTCTCTCCTCACCTGTCCACACACCTTCTAAATTATAGACGGAAGACAAGTGCTGGGTCAGCACAAAAACGATCAGGAGGTGGGATGAGGCGTTGCTAGGTGGCTGGGGCATGGACCAGCCCTCCTGACTGCAGCCGTCTCTGCCCCCTCAGCTCCTCCTGTTTCCTTTATTCTATAGCCACCTTCTTAAGCTCGTCCTATTCTGTCCTCAGAGACTATAGATGTGCCTCCTCTAACACTGCTTTGAACCAGAGTCAGAGGTGACGGAATAGAATGCATTGTTGGCTAGACAGCTGCCTTGCTGACTAGGAAGTAGGTGGATGGAGGATGGATGGAGGATGGATGGATGGACAGATGGATGGATGGATGGATGGATGGATGGACGGATGGACGGATGGATGGACGGATGACAGGCACTTGGCTTGCTGACTAGGAAGTAGGTGGATGGAGGATGGATGGATGGATGGATGGATGGATGGATGGATGGACGGACAGATGGATGGATGGACAGATGACAGGTGCTTGGCTTGATGACTAGAAAGTGAGTTGATGGGTGGATGAACAAATGGATAAATGGACAGACAGTTGACTTGTTGGTCAGAAAGTGAGTGGGCAGTTAAGTGGATGAACAGATGGCTAGATGGACAAACAGGTGGATTGCTACCCTAGAAGTAGGCAGATGAGCATACAGATAGATGGGTAGACAGACAGATAGCTGACTAAGAAGTCTAGTGAAAGATGGATTGGCGGGTGGTTGGGCGGGTAGGCAGACAGCTTGCTGGCCGGGAAGTCAATGAGCAGATGGATGGTTGTAGCGAAGAGAACAGATTGTAGCTGAGCCCCACCTTTTGGGTGTGTGGCTCAGAACACACTGATGGACCCTCTTTGCCTCTTTCTCCTCCTGACTGTAAGATGGGTGAACTGAGAGTCTCTTCCTATCAGTCTGGGGCAGAGCTGATAGGACGATGACCAGGCACAAACTCCTCACCGCACAGATACAGCAATCACTGTGTGGGCAGCTGATTGGACTGATGGGTGGGTGGTTGAATGGTCTGCTCTGATCTCATCTTCAAAAACAAGGCCAGGGGCCTGAGGGGTGGCTCAGCAGTGAAGAGCACTGGCTGATCTCCCCGAGGACCAGGATTCAATTCCCAGCACCCAGGTCGCAGCTTAGAACCGGTTGTAACTCCAGACCCAGGTAATGTAACACTCTCTTTGGCCTCCCCATGCACCAGGTGCACAGATGTACATGCAGGCCAAACACACACGCACATTTTTAAAAATATATAAACAAACTTTTTAAAATGTTCCTCCCCATTCGGGTCCCGCCTCCCAGGTACCACACTTGACTGGCACCTCCTGAAACCACACAGCAGGAAGGGACCTGCCTTCTCTTTAGGACCAGGAAGCTCCAAGAGGAGGAGGACAGCCCTGCCTGGCGCCATCTTGCTGCCTGCTGCCTGACTTAGGCTAGTCCCGGCCTTGTTTGTTTTCTTCCTGGCACAGTCAGTGCTGACTATTGGTGGCAGAGAGGACTTTGGGGCCCACAGGCAAACTGGAAGTGGAGGTGTTGATAGCATGTAGGCTGTGCCTAGATCTCTGATGGTAATAACCCCTAATTTCCCAGGAGGCTGGGAGGGGCTGAGCACTGGAAGATGAGTTCCCACTAATCAAAATACTGAGATCTTGGTCAGGAAAAAGGAAGGTGCGAGGGTGGCTTTTCGGCGGGTTGGCCAGGATCTCTGGCCTAAGGGAGGAGGCCTGGCTTTAGTCCTGGGCCTGAAGAAACTTTCAGGGGAGACTGTGAGGCAGAAGAAGGTTTGGGAAAGATGGAGAGGCTGATACTTATAACACCAAGTGGGTGAAGGCTGAGAGCCCAGAGTCCTAGGTGATCGGAGACAAATCCTGATAACCCTGAGACCCAGCTTCCTTTTCGTTCCATGATGTTGCACATTTGAGGGTAGATGTCTTAGTTAGGGCTTTCATTGCTGTGAAGAGACACCATGACCCCAGCACCTCTTATAAAGAAAGCATTTCATTGGGATGGCTCGCCTGGTTTTCAGAGGTTCAGTCCACCATCATCATGACGGAGAGCATGCTGGCGTGCAGGCAGACATGGTACGGGAGAGGTATCTGAGTGTCCTACATCTTGCAGGCAACAGGAAGTCGACTGTCTGAAAAACGGAGCGCAGCATGTGCAGAGTCCTCAAAGCCCACCCCCACAGTGACACATTCACTCCAGCAAGGCCATACCCACCTCAGCAAAGCTACTTCAATGAGATTGTGGGGGCCGATTACATCCCATTGCATATCGAGGCTCTTAGGTGGGGACCCTTACATGACTACCGGACTAGGCTCTGCCAACAGTGTCCTTAGCCCAGCCCATGCCACTTTGCTGTGGAAACGTTACCGGGGTAGTAGCTAGGGACCTCCTCTTAGGAAAGCCTAGCCAGGCAAGCCTTGACTGTTCATTTCACTTGCAAATGTTGTGATGAGTTCAGAAGTGATAGGCAGGTGGTAGGAGCACCTGCCGGGCACACACAAGGCCTGGGACTCCATCCCTAGCATCAGTTCCATAAGGCTGGGCAGTGGTGGCACAGGCTTTTAATCACAGCACTTGGGAGGCAGAGGCAGGTGGATTTCTGAGTTTGAAGCCAGCCTGGCCCATGCCAGTCAGGGCTACCTACATACTATGACACAGACTCTAAATAAGTAAATAAATGCATGCATGCATGAATGAATGAATGATGGCCTCTGCGTTCACTCTTCCTGGGATTGAACGCTCTGACATTTCTCAGCTGTGTGATTTGCACAGATGACTTCATCTCTCTGTGCCAACTCCTAATCTACTTAGAGGAAGGGATAGTAGACTTGCTCTTGATGGCTCCTGGGAAGGACCATGAACTTAGAGCATGGCAGGCCGCTTGGCAGTGTTATGAGTTACCTCCTCCTGTTTCTAAACTGTATACAATGCTCCATCAGTCCTGCCTCCCGGAAGCCTGCTTCTGACTTATGACCTCATTGTATTCATCCTAGAAATTCCCAGAAGGTGAGGGCTGTGGTCCCTCCTCCGCAGTGCTCAGTGGGTGTTTGGGAAAGCTAGGAAGAACCAGCGGGACTCTGGACTGACCCAGAGCACAGGAAGAGCCACCATCCACCCCGCCCCTTGCCTCTCACAGCCTCCAGCCTCCCTGCTGCAGGTGTAGGTGGCTGGAAGTGTCAGAGTACTACCTTGCTCTAAAGACCTGGTTCTGGGACATCGTCCCTACCCTTCTCCACCTGCCTTGTGGCTTGTGCAAACGACTTAATCTCTCTGGTCGTCTATTGTTTTTCCTTTGATATGCCTTAAGTACAGAGGGCTGAGGTGTTCATCCGCTTGGCTTTCCAGCAGATGATCACTCCACGTCCACACTGTATTAATTTTTCGCCTTTATCTCCCCTCTTCAACGGCATCCCTGACCCAGCCAGTCAGCCGGAGGCAAGCATTAATGAACATCTTCTTGCGCGTGTGTTCTTGCAAAACCTACACGGTTGTTTGGTGTACAGGTAGTTTTCATTTGCATAAGTGGTATTGTGTGGTTTAGATCCCGTTCTGTTGTTTGCTTTAGAGTTCTGGTTTCTTCAGAAGATTTTATCCGTCCCTGCAGTTTCGAAGCCCCGATCCAGTTGCTGGGAGAGCATCTAGCTGCTCACTTCTGACCTCTTCCAAGTCCTGCCTGGATGGTGCCCACACCTTCCCTCTGCTTCCGGGGATGGACCTCCATGCCTGCTCTCCACACGAGCGACTTTGCAGCGGCACTACAAACACGTCCTTCCAAACTCCCCCCCATTGTTTTTTAATCACACTTACTTATTTGTGCGTGTGATGTGTGTGTGTGCAAGGGTGCACATGCCACAGCACATATGGAGATCAGGTCAGAGGACGGCTTGTGGGTCTTGCTTCCCCCCTCCCACCACGTAGGCACCGGGGACCAAGTCCAAACCATCAGGCTTGGCTGCGAGGACCTTTACTGGCTGAGCCACCTTGCAGTGCCCTCTTTATTTTTTTTTTTTTTTTTTTTTGAGACAGGGTTTCTCTGTGTAGCTTTGCGCCTCTCCTGGGACTCACTTGGTAGTCCAGGCTGGCCTCGAACTCACAGAGATCCACCTGGCTCTGCCTCCCGAGTGCTGGGATTAAAGGCGTGCGCCACCACCGCCCGGCTGCCCTCTTTATTTTTGAGGCAGGATCTTGAGATGTTGCCAAGGCTGGACTGGAGTGCCTGTACTTGAGTAATCCTTCTGCCTCAGTTCCAGAGTAACTAGGACTGCAGACTTCATCAACAATCAAAGCTTGGGCCTCAACACATTCAACTGCTGAGCTATATCCACACCCTCTTAAAAAAAAAAAAAAAAAAAAAAAGTCCCTTTGAGACAGAGTCTCATTATAGCTGAGGGTGGCTTTGAACTCCACTTAGTGCAAAGGATGACCTTGAATTCCTTGATCTCCCTTCCTCTGCCTCCCAAGTGCTGGGACTGCAGACATGGGCCCCCCACCCCCACCCCCACCCCCGACTCTGGCCTAACTTTCTGTTTTGATATAGGGTCTCGCCAAGTTGTGCTGTGGGATATTGGTACTCTGTGTGAAGATGCGTTTCTGTGATTGGTGTACTAAGAAGCTGAACAGCCAATAGCTAGGCAGGAGAGGGTAGGCGGGACTTCCAAGCAGAGAGAGAACTCTGGGAGGAAGAAAGGTGCCGGATGCTGAGGAAGCAGCGTGAGCAGTATGCAGAGATGAGTAATGAGCCATGAGAGAAGACACAGATTAAAATAAATGGCTTAATTTAAGTCATAAGAGCTGGTGGGACGAGCCTAAGCTAAGGCCGAGATTTCATAGTTAGTAATAAGTCTCGGTGTCATTATTTGGAAGCTGGCTGGCCGGACAGAGAAAGGCTCACTGCAAAGCCGCCCAGGGTGACCTTGGACTCCTTCTGCAGCTTGAGTGACCTTTGATTTTTAATGCTCCTGCCTCACTCTCTCGAGTACCTGCAATCGCAGGCCTGCACTACCAGGCACAGCTCTATTTTTTGAAGTGTACACAGGCACACACAGTCTTTCAGATTGTGGGTAGGTCTCCCTGGCCTTCAAGGTGACCTTGTGGGTGCCTGCTCCAGCCTGCTTGCTGGCCTTGCTGGAATTTTCCTTCTTAGCTACTTTGTTGAATCTACACTGATCTCTCACCGGTTCTTTTTTGTCATTTTTGTTCTGTTTGGTTGGTACCTCTGAGTCCAAAGTTAGTGCAGGGGGCGGGGCAGAGGGCAGGGTGGGGGCAGGGCGGGGGGCACCTGGGCTGAGCACTTGCTGGTGCCTTAACCTACCTTCTCTGAGTCTTGTGACACTCTGAACACTTGCACCTTGCTTTCTACAGGAGCAAGGAAGGCTAGAAGAGGTGACTGTGTGGCCAGAGTCACAATCCTCAAGACATAGCAGAGCCAGGATTAAAACCTAGCCCGTACCCACAAGTCTTCCCCCGGAGTTACAATCCCGCCAAGACAGCTCACGGGAAAAGACAATCAAGGAGCTAGAGCTTTGGTTCATCAGTTAGGCCTGCATGCTGCTCTCCAGGTCAGAGTCCACGTTAGGTTCCCAGCACCCACACTGAGCAGATCACACCACCTGTGACTACGGCTCCAGGGGGATCCGACTCCCTTCTCTGGCCTCTCTGGGCACCCGTGTGCACATGGTGCACCCACAAAGTAAAATACAACAACACGCACCTTTAATGTTAGCATTGGAGAGGCAGTGGCAGGTGGATCTCCGAGTTCAAAGGCCAGCATGGAGCCTGGTCTACAGAAGTTCCAGGCCAGCCAGAGTTGCATTGTGAGACCCTGTGTTAAATATGTGTGTGTGTGTGTGTGTGTGTGTGTGTGTGTGTGTGTGTGTGTGTGCATGTAAGTAGATAAATAGGAAAGTGAACGTCTTCCCAGCACCAAACACAAACTCCCTGGTCAGGGCACACACCAGAAGTCCACACCTCTCCACGCCAGCTAAGCAAGTGTTCCTGAGCCCTGTCAGGAGGAAGCTCACAGCCCAGACTTCCATCCAGCACGGTCACAGAGAGGAGAGAAGTAGACTGAAGTCCCCTCCCCAGACTCCTCCCCCACAGGTCTCCAGGGACTGATCTGAGATAAGATGTCCTCTGCCTGGGAATAAGATCCCGCAGAGACCAGGGGCAGGATGGAGGTGTGCCGAGGACTCCACCAGACTCCCCCATTCAGAGAGAGGTGGGATGGGGTTTCTGGATAGACTGTGACTTCCTGGGCCAGACCCCACCCCACATTCCAGAGCTGGCCAGGTTACAGGTTGCTGACTAATGGCTGAGCAGAGATTAATTACAGGATGGATTTTTGTCTGTGTTGATGGGGTGCCTGCTATTTGGCTGTTCCTTTTACTGGAAGAACAGGCATGTGGTGGTGTTATTAGTTGACTAAGTCCAGGCAAGACAGAGAATTAGGCTCCCGGCCCCTCCCTCTCCTCATGTAACCAAGGATAACCTAGAGTTTATATGCTCCTGCTTCAACCTCTCAAGTGCTAGAATACAAGCGTTCAACTGTCATGTCTGTCTTATATGATGCTGGGGGTTAAACCCAGGGCTCACACATGCCAGGCAAACACTCTACCTACCCGGCCACATCCTCAGCCCCAAAGCAGGCAGGCCCTGACTCCGCTGAGGGAAACTGTTTCCAAAGCCGTTGGACCAACAAAATGAAACTGGGAGTTAGGGATGGGTTCTCTACATTGAACCCGGATCTTCTGTAGACCAGCCCATGCCGGAAAGCAGTGGAGGGAGATGGGTGCTGGGAGAGCCAGCCTAGAATACGCTGACACCCAGACCTCAACCACAAACATCTCTGGCATTCACAGGTCACAGCGGGGCCTCAATGTCCTCTATCCCCAGCCCAGACGCACCCATAGGCAAAGGGGCCAGCCCTGGGAGAGACAGATGGACAAACATTTAAGGGTGCCCGGTGTGTGCCAGGCACTGGGCCGTGTGCTTTGCGCTATGGTCTCCCTAACAACCTCATCGTGGCTCCCGCCCTTCCTCTTGTACCACAGCTGGAGAAACTGACTCAGCATGTCTGCCTTCACATGCCAATCATGCCCAAGCCCATTGTTTTTTAAGTCGTCCCACAGACTGGCAATTATGCCCTTTCTGTTTGCCCTGTGAGCTCACGGGTCCCCACCCTCATCCTCTCCAGCTGACCGGTTGATTGACTAATCAGCTAAGTGACTTCCTTCAGGCCCTCCACCCCTCCTTCCCAGTCACCGTTCCCGGAGCGGTTAGGATAGACATTTGTAACACACCGCTGGTAGGGACTGAGGTGTTGCCAGGTGGCAGAGCCCTTGTAAGCATGAATGAGGGGTTGGATTCCCTTGCACCATCAAGACAGACAAACCCTGTGTTTCCAGTGTCCCTTACCTGCTCAGGAGCCTATGTGGGCATTCTGATAGCCCCTGGCTGTCAGCGACAGCCTCCCAAAAGTTATCGGACATCCTGTTTTGCAGATGAGTCAACTAAGCCTAGAGAGGTTGCTCACATTTTCAGTAAGACCCTCTGGGTAATGTCAGTGATGAAGGCTCGGCGGATAAAGGCACTTGCTGCCCACTCTTCCAACCTGAGTTCCGTCCCCAGGACCCGCATGAGAGGAGGAAAGAGTCACCTCTCTGAGTTGTCCTCTGACTCCACACTTGCCCTGTGGCATGCTCTGCTGCAGCCACCGCCCCTCCCCCAACAAATACAGTGTAATTTTAAAATAAAATAAATGGGGCAGGGGATGGCTCGGCAGTTGAGGGCACTTGTTGCTCTCCCAGAGGACCTGGGTTCAATTCCCAGCACCCACATGGTGGCTCACAACCACCCTCTTCTGACCTCTAAGGGGATCAGGCATACATATGGTGCACACACATGCAGGCAAAACACTTACACACATAAATAAATAAATCTAAAAATTTGCTGGGCAGTGGTGGCACACGCCTTTAATCCCAGCACTCGGGAGGCAGGTGGATCTCTGTTCAAGGTCAGCCTGGTCTACAGAGCGAGTTCCAGGAAAGGCTCCAAAAGCTACACAGAGAAACCCTGTCTTGAAAAACACAAAAACAAAACAAAAATCTAAAAAATTTTAAATAAATAAATAAAATAAAAGAGACCAAGGGATTCGGAAACTGGCAGTTCATGGACCGCACCAGACCCTTCTAGTCCAAGATCTCTACCTGCTTTTATGTATCTGTTTGTTAATTTACCGAAGCTGTAAATTTGCTGAAGGCTGGCCTTCAACTTGTTCCCTGGCCAAGGGTGACTTTGAACACCTGATCGCCCTGCCTCCATCTCTCACAAGTGCCTTGTGAGATTAACAGTGTGCAACACCACACTGGCTTTGTTTTCATTTTAATTTTTGAGACAGGGTCACACTGTGTAGCTGGCCTGGAACTCACTGTGTAGACCAGGATGGCCTGGAGCTCAGAGAGATTCCCGAGTGTGGGATTAAAGGTGTGCATCACCTGAGCAGCTGTTTCTTACTTTAAAATGGAAGTACGAGCCGGGCGGTGGTGGCGGCGCACGCCTTTAGTCCCAGCACTCGGGAGGCAGAGGCAGGCGGATCTCTGTGAGTTCGAGGCCAGCCTGGTCTCCAAAGCGAGTTCCAGGAAAGGCGCAAAGCTACACAGAGAAACCCTGTCTCAAAAAACCAAAATAAATAAATAAATAAATAAAATAAAATGGAAGTACGTTTAGATGAGGTAAACTTTCTGGAAAGTCTCCCTCCCCTTGGCCTCCTCCCTCAGTAAACACTTTTACTAGGTTTTAATTTATGTTTTCAAAGTTTCTCTGTGCCAACAAAAACAAATGAGAGCATACCTCCCTGTCCCTCTGCCCTCCCACAGCAGCCGGCCGGCCTCTGCTGCGCAGCGCTGGCTGAGACTTTGTTGTCGGGTCTCGGAGATGCCTGGGTCGGGTCGGCAGGCTTACCCGTTTCTCTTCCTTTCCCCAGACGGTATTTTACCGTGTTAGCCCTGCTGGTCTTGAACTCCGGGCTCCAGTGTTCCTCTACCCTTAGCCTACAGAGTGACTGGAACTACAGGATGTATCACTGTCCCCAGAGAGTGACATTTTGATCTCATTGTGTTGATATGCCATAATTTATTCAACCAGCTGTCTTCTGGTGGGCATTTGGTTGTATCTGATTATTTCAAGTACCTTTCTTATTTTAATTTTAATTTGTTTTTGTTTTTTGAGACAGGGTTTCTCTGTGTAGCTTTGTGCCTTTTCTGGAGCTCACTTGGTAGCCCAGGCTGGCCTCGAACTCACAGAGATCCACCTGACTCTGCCTCCCGAGTGCTGGGATTAAAGTTGTGAGCCACCAACGCCCGGTTCTTATTTTAATTTTTAAATATATTTTCAATTTATCTTTGGGAGTTTTATACATGTATACAACATATTTTCATCATATCCACGCCCTTTTTCATTTTAATATGTGTGCAGTATATGTATGTGTGCATGTGCACATGCATGTAGAGTTCAGAGGCTAACTTTAAATGTCTTCCTCAATCATTCTCCACTTTATTTTTTGAGACAGGGTCTACCATTGAACCTGGAATTTACTTTTTCAGCTAGACTGGCTGGCTAGCCAGCTTGTGGGACGGACCCACCGGTCTCTGCCCCACCTCACCCCCGGCACTGGATTACAGCTGCACACCACTGTGCCTGCCTTTTATGTAGGTGCTGGCGATCTGAACTCAGGTCACGCGCTTGCACAGAAAACACTTTACCCACTGAGGCACATGTCCAGGCCCCCAGCTGGTTTTCGTAGCCCTCTAGACTCTGGACAGCCTTATTGTTGGATCCACACCAACTCCCCACTCCATCTTTCCCGACCCCTGCAGATACTTCCTATGTGCTCTCCCTTAGTGCCCAGCCCACTGTCTCCAATCTTTCCTCCTCCTCTTTCACATTTATTTCACCAGGGCTAGGCTCACCTTGGCTCTGCCTGTTTCCCCAAATAGCAACCGAGACTCAGAAACCAGGTCTTGGATTCATCTGGGTCCTTCACAGTCGGGGGCTGGGCACACAATAGTTTTCAGGGCATTAAGTATGCAGTGGGTGTCATACATGATTGGAGCTATGGATGGTGGCTCTGCCAGGCCACGTGCTGGATCTAAGAGCCCAGTAGCTACCCAGAGCAAGAGAGACCGCATGTCTCATAGGTCTCTAAGAACAAAGCCTCTGTCCTATGCCTAAGTGTCTAGAGTACTTGGGTGGGTCATGATGATGTCCACGATCTGATGGGGATCCTTGTGGGACTGGGGAATCCTTGTGTCCTTTCCATTTGGACAGTAGGGGAAAACATGATGTAAAGACAAAAAGTAAAGGGATGGGAGCCTTCAAGATGGCTCACTAGGTAAAGGTACCTGCTGCCAAGCCTGTGAACTAAATCAATTCCCTGGACCTACATGGTGGACGAGATAAGTGACTTCTACAAGTTGTCCTCTGAGCTCCGCAGGCATTCTGGGCCATGTTTATGCACATACAGGCATGTAAATAAAAGATTTTTAAAAATTCGTAAGTAGTTTGCTTCTTGCTCTTCCAGGGGACCATATTGGTTCCCATTACCCACACCTGGTGGTTCAAAACCGCCTGTCTCTCTGGCTCCAGGGGATCTGATGTCCTCTTCTGGCCTTGTAGGCATTCACATACAGGTTGTACACACAGACAAATATCTTTTTTTTTTTTTTTCTTTTTGGTTTTTCGAGACAGGGTTTCTCTGTGTAGCTTTGTGCCTTTCCTGGATCTCGCTCTGTAGACCAGGCTGGCCTCGAACTCACAAAGATCCGCCTGCCTCTGCCTCCCGAGTGCTGGGATTAAAGGTGTGCGCCACCACCGCCGGGCACAGACAAATATCTTAACTGAAAAGAAGGATTATGGGTCACATGGCTCTGTGCACTGTTCTAGCTGGACTCTGCTGTCTCGGTGACATCTGTCTTCCTGCACAGGCCAGCTCCAATCTCCATTTTTAGAAACCTTCCTGGACTGGCCAGGGCCTGTTGACCTCTGCTCCTGTGACCTGCTCTACGTGTCGGTGACAGCCACTGCAGAGTTGTCCTTAGTCATTCCCAGTCTGCCTCCTCCAGTCACACAAGCCCGTCTTCCTGCTGAGATCTCAAGATCCTTGTGGGATAAGAAAGTAAAAAAAACGACCTTACTCTCTCAGTGACCACTTTACCTAGTCACTACGTGGCCACAGAGAGGTCCTCCATGGGTTCTGTGTCTCAGGACTGCTGTGGTCCTGGAGGGGACAGTGTTGACCACAGGCAGGCCTCTGGCCACAGAAACATTTGGAGAATACAAGTTTTTAAAATTGTTTTTTCTGGTTTTTATTGTTGCTTCTTGTTTATTTGTTTTGAGACAGGGCCTCAGGTAGCCCAGGCTGGCCTGGCACTTACAGTGAAGCCAACTCCTGATCCTCCTGCCTCCACCTCTTGTACCACTGCACTTGATTTATGTGGTACAGGGGAATCGAACCCAAAACCTTGTGCTTGGTAGGCAAGCACTCTACCAACTGAGTGACACCCTCAGTTCCTATGAAGTTTTTTAAAATGACCCTCACCCCAGGGTTGAGACTGTAGCTCAGTGTAGAGCCTTTTCCTAGCACATCTAGCATGTTTGAGGTCCTGGGTTCTATTCCCAACACTACCAAAAACCTTAAGCCCATTCCATCCTCCTATGCCAAGTGTTACTCCACCCCTGCCCATCTGGTTTACCTGGAAAACAGTGTCCGCACAGCAGCAAGCCCCGAAGGCATGGCCCTTCTTGTCTCTTGAAGCTGAAGGGGACTTCTCAGAAATGTCACTGTCACGGAAAGCAAACAGGCAGAGAACTGTTAAATTAGAGACTAAAGGGGCAGGATGACAAATGGCCATGTGTGGCTCTTGACTGCATTGTGGGCAAAGAACTGAAAAAAAGAGACATTTGAGGGAGAGAGACAGTTCCAATAGAGAGTGGACAGTGAATGTGTGTTAGTGTCAGACGTGTGTGTGTGTGTGTGTGTGTGTGTGTGTGTGTGCAGGGTATATGTGTACATGTGCATTCAGGTGTATGTACGCTTATGTGGGTGCATGTCGGAGCAGATAATACTGTTGCATGTCTTCCACCGTCATAGTTGACATTACCAGTTTTTTGGGTTTTTTTTCATTTTTAAAATTACATTTTTTAGCCAGATGTGGTGGCACACACCTTTAATCCCAGCTCTGGGAAGGCTGAGGCAGGTGAATCTCTGTGAGTTGGAGGTTAGCCCGGTCTACAGAGTGAGTTTGAGTTCTAGAGTGGCCAGGGCTGTGCAGAGCGACTGGGGACGAAACCCAGAGCCCTGCACTAAGCTGTGTCCCTGTCTTATTTTTTTTTTTATTTATTTTTAGATAGAGTCTTGCTAAGTTTCCCAAGCTAGACTTGAACTGTCTTTGTAAGCCAGATAGTTCTAAATCAGACACCCTCCTGCTTCAGCCTCAAAAACAGCAGGAACTACAAGGCAAATCTACCAGCCTGGCTCCAGATTTTTGTTTGTTTGTTTGTTTTTTGTTTTTTTAGAGACAGGGTTTCTCTGTGTAGCTTTGCTCCTTTTCTGGAACTCACTCTGTAGCCCAGGCTGGCCTTGAACTCACAGAGATCCACCTGCCTCTGCCTCCCAAGTACTGGGATTAAAGGTGTGTGCCACCACCGTCCGGCCCAGATATGTTTTTAAGGTTTTATTTATGGGTCTGGAGAGTTGGCTCTGAGGTTAAGAGCACTTGTTCTTGCAAAGGACTCAAGTTCAATTCCCACCACCCACACAGTGGCTCAGAACCATTTGTAACTCTAGTGTCAGCAGATCCGATGTCCTCTTCAGACCTCCAAAGGCACCAGGTAAACATGTGGTGTACGCATAACATACAGGAAAAACACTCATGCACATATAACAATAATAAAAATTTTTTCCCCAGAACTGAGGACCAAACCCAGGGCCTTGCATTTGCTAGGCAAGCGCTCTACCACTGAGCTAAACCCCCAACCTGACAATAATAAAATTTTTTAAAGATTTTTTTTTTATACCTGGCCTGGTGATGCATGCCTTTAATTCCAACACTCTGGAAGCAGAGGCAGATATATCTCTGTGAGCCCAAGGCCAGTCTTTGTACCTACACCAAGTTCTAGGCCAGCCAGAGATACACAGTAAAACCCTGTCTCCAAAAAATATTTTTAAAATTTTATGTGTATGAATTTTTGCGCACACGTATGTATGTGCATCACATGCATGCAGTGCACTTTGAGGCCAGAAGGGGGCATCAGATCCCCTGTACCTGGAAGTACAGATTATTGTCCACTGCCGTGTGGGTGCTGAGAACTGAACCTAGGTCCTCAGGAAGAGCAGCCAGTGCTCTTCAGAGCCTTCTCCAGGCCCCCAAATCTGGTTTTTAAAAACTGCATTCACAGTCGGGCATGCAGTACACCTTTAATCCCAGTACTTGAGAGGCAAAGGCAGGCAGATCTCTATGAATTCAAAGTCAGCTTGGTTTGTGTAGAAAGTTTCAGGCCAGCCAAAGCTACATAGTAAGATCCTGTCTCGAAATGATAATATAAGAAAAAGAATCTGCTGTCTACAAAAAAAAAAAAAAAAAAAAAAAACCCGCCAACATTCCCAATGCTATGTTCAGGCCATGACGTGGTCAATTGTACCAAGGGACTGACTACAGTGTGGTGACCTGCACAAGATTCACCAGATGAAGCTAGCTAACTGTCCAGCAGGCAGAAATAACTAGACCCAACAGATTCAAAAAAAAAAAAAAAAAAAAGGATGGGTCTTGGTGATACACACTTTTAATCCCAGCATTCTGGAGGCAGAGCCAGGTGGATCTCTGTGAGTTTGAGGCCAGTCTGGGCTACAGAGTGAGTTCCAGGACAGGTTCCAAAACTACACAGAGAAAGAAACCCTGTCTCAAAAAAAAAGGGGGGGCGGTGGACTGAAGGGGAGGAAGGATGGCCTGGGGTTGTTGGGGGGGTGAAGAGAGAGAGTTTGCATGGATATGCTCAAGATGTTTATATGTATGGAACTGTCAAAGGTTTCATAAAAGATGATTTTATTAAACATACATTAAGCCAGGCTTGGTGGCCCAAGCCTTTAATCCCAGCACTTGGGAGGCAGAGGCAAGAATATGTCTGTTAGTTCGAGGCCAGCCTGATCTACATATCAAATTTCAGGACGGCAAGGCTACGTAATAGAAAGATCTTGCCCACTATATGTAAGATATTAATATGTGTATTTATTAAAATCTCCTTCTCTTTGGAGCCGTAGCCATGAGGACAGTTTCTTCCTGTGTTCTCAAGAGTGAGTGGTACAGAGATTTTGCAATGATAGCCGGCCTGTAACTTCCTGTGTAGACCAGGTTGGCCTCGAACTTAAGACTATACTCCTGCCTCTGTCTTGCAAGTGTTTTTTCTTGCTTGCATCACCTTGTGGAACCCTGCTCGTTACCTTTTTGCTATTTTACAGGCATCGCTTGTATTCATCAAAGTCTCCTGCCCACGTGTCAGAGGGTCCACAGGATGTGTTAGCCCGTGCTTGTTGGGCCGGGTAGGTCCCTTTTCTGGGACACAAGAACCACGTCTAACCTGCCCACCCCGATCTGCTCAGGAACGGCCCACAGAAGTAAGGAACTCGCCCCAGGCCTTTCCTGGCCCAGGGAAAAGGTGGTGGACTGGGCGGGCCGTGGGGAACCCGGGGCAGGGGGTGGCTCTTCTCCCAGGCAGGGCGTGGGCCGGGCGAGGTCCTCAGCCCTGCGCACCGTGCCAACAATGGGCTGTTGTAGAAGGAGGCAGGAATGTGGCCCGAGGAGTTGGGCGGCGGGGCGGAGCCGGGTCCCAGCGGCAGCCTCTTACCTGTCCAGGTAGCTCGCATTTCCAGGCGAGCGGCGGCGGCGGCGGCGGCGGCGGCGGCGCCCGCACCACCTGTCGTGGGGTGCGCGGGCGGGGAGCGCGGCTGGGGGCCATGGCCTGGTAGTGTCCCCTGCGGAGACGCTGCGGAGTTCAGTCAGGGGCAGGACAGGGCGAGGGAGGGCAGGTCCTTCCCTCGGGGACAGAGAGGCCTGCAGCAGCATGAAAAAGAACCAGACGATGCAGGGGACCTTCAGCAAACTCTTTGGGAAGAAGCATGCCAACCCTGCCACCACGTCCCTCTACGCCACCAACCCACCCTGGATTTTCACCCAAGAGGCCCAGGAGGAGGGGACCAGGGACTTTGGTGAGTGCACCCCGGGGGAGGGGGGCAAGGGAGAACGGATGGCGCCTCCTGCCTCCGGGCTCTGGCGTCACTTGGGCGCTGGGAAGGCGGGCAGGGGCAGGGACACGTTGGAACCTGCGAACCGGCCAAGGAGATGCTGGGAAGGGGGAGGAGGCGCCGCAGCCCGAGTCGGAGAGGCGCAGGGACCCTCTAAAGCGAGGCCGGCGAACCCTGCCGCCCTCACCTGCCATCCCGGCCCCCTTCGCAACCTTGGGTGGGGTTTCTGTTTGTGTGGCCGTCTTTGCTTGTGTCTCCCACCCCGCCGCATATCCGCATTCTCTCTGAGTCAGAAGTGTTCCTGAGATCTAGGCATCTGTCCCTCACCCTTTCCGCTTCCTCTGCCCCGCAGAGAGCCTGCCTCGGGTGCCGGGTGGTTGCTCTGTTTGGGTAAGACAGCCAGCCGCTGCTAACAGGTTGCAGCCCTTTGCAACACAGAATTATTAGTTTTGTTTTGTTTGTTTGGGGGGTGGGGACGGGGGGGGGCAGTGTCCCAGGCTCTTGCCAGGTCCACTTGGGTCTGGGTTGTCTACTGTCTCGGGTTAAACTCAGGTGGGACACTGGAGAGCAGGGAGCCCTTGAGTCAAAGACAGTTGTCTTTACAAACTTCTGGAAACAAACTGGCCCTGCTCCAGGTCTGGCTATAGGTCGCCTTATCTCTCCCTCCATCTACGGTTTGTATACTCTTAGCCCAGGAGAATGGGGGAAATGGTGGACAGGCATTCACTTCGTTTTCGATACGTGAGTGATTCTGGGGTCTCCGAGGGAGACCAAGGTGTGTCACTGGTCGCTCCCTTCATTTTCTTCTTCATCACCCTTGGGGCCACTGTGTGGGGCCACAGAGGACAGTGCAGACTCATTGGTGCTGTCGGTTGTTTGACACCCATATTACTACACTGGGGGCCAGGACCACAACAAGATGCCCCCTGACCCAAAGACCTCTCACCGCAGGCAGACAAAACCAGCAGTGTGCCCTCCTGCCCTTTGGGGTCCTCGGCTGTAAGACAGTCTTCGGGTGCGTGAGGAAGAGAGAAGAGATGCCTCTAAGGGCACCTAGCCTCGGAGTGGAGCGGGAGGGGTGTTCCTGGCAGAGCATAGGCTGCAGCAGAGGAAAGGGAGCCGGGCAGAGTGGGGGTGTGTCGTAGGAACTTGAGGACACCCTTGCAGGCAAGCATGCTCAGGAGTACTCTGTGAGGCCCCAACACCGGGGCCTGAACAGACGTTAATAGCAAACTGTCACTCACCCTTTCCTAGTGCAAGCTCCCGTGAAACGTTTGGTGTCAACTCACTGAGTTTTTGTCTCATGAAAGATACTATTATTGGCTTTCCAGACGAGGACACCAAGGACCAGGGAGGTTACAGAACTTGTTGAAGATCACAAGATTGAAATGGTAGAGCTGCAAACAGATGCTTTTCAGTAGACTAGAGACTTAGAGAGCTGTCACAACCAAGTCTGAGGATTTCTAGCACTCCAGAGTCTCACTGGTGAGAGAACCCACATCTAGACCCAGGCAGAGGTCCCGCTCTCAGCCAGTTTGCGGACTTCACTCTGGAGGAAGGGACGTAGGGGTGAATTGGGATAGCGGGTGCCTTAAGGACCAGCTCCCCCATTCCCTCTCCAAGGAGAGTCTCAGAACAGCCTTCCCACAGTCCCTCTCTATTTTCCCAGGATGACCAGACTGTTGCTAGGGATCGGTACTGGAGAGAGAAGAGAGACAAGGTACCCTGTCAGCTCTTACCAGTCTAGGCAGGGCAGGAGTCTAGGGGACTGCTCCTCCCTGTCCCCAGGGCAGGGCCAGGCCTTCAGCTGACTCAGTTAGGCTGTGTCTGCACTGGGCTGGGGTTTGGGGGGGGGGGGCAGAGAGCACCAACCCAGCAGGCTGGCTCTCCTGCCTTCTGGAGTGTTCCCAGGGGCGCGCACAGGCATGAGAAACCCTGTTCCTTGCTCTGCTTGGGCTGAGGGAAGGAACTGGTGCTGGGGGTTCTGGGGCATCAGTGGATCTGCCCCCCTTACCCATTGGTCAGAGACAGTGCTAGCTCCCTGCGCCTCAGAGTTTCTGTCCAGTGTGTAAGGTATCAAGACTGCTTAGAGCAGCGGTTCTCACCCTTCCTAACGCTGCGACCCTTTGCTACAGTTCCTCGCGTGGTGGGGACCCCCAACTAGGAAATGATTTCGCTGCTACTTCATAACTGTAATTTTGCTGCTGTTATGAATTGTAATGTAAATATCTGATGAGCAAGGTATCTATATCCAACCCTCAAGGGGCCTTGGCCCACAGATTGAGAACCACTGGCTTAGAGGGGCTGCCTGAGGTCATGCATATAGCAACCTTTGAAAACACAAAAGGAACCTGGCCTGTGCTGGCGCACGCCTTTAATCCCAGCACCTCCAGAGGAAGCGGAGGCAGAGGCAGGGGGATCTCTGTGAGTTCGGGGGCCAGCCTGGTCTACACATAGAGTCCTGGACAGACAGGGCTATTACACAGAGAAACCACGTCTTGAAAAAACAGACAAACAAAAAGAGGAAGCTGCCTCAGTGAGGAGATAGGTAGCTGCAAGAGACTGTTAAAGTCTTAGTTGCCGCCCAGCCTTTCCAGAAAGTTCTCCAGCGATTTCCAAATCACGGTTTGTTACACTCAGGTCAATGAAGCTTTTTGTTGATTTTTGTTGATTTTGTTGAGATGTTGCCCAGGGTGGCCCTGAACTCCTGGACACTCCATCGATCTCCCTGCCTCAGTCTCCTAATGGCTGGGACCACAAGCTTGTGTCACTGTGCCGGGCTCAGCCCCACTCCGAACTTTGCCTGTCCCCGCGGACTTCATTTCCCTGTCCTCAGGTGGCCGTACTCCAGAGGAAATAGGAACGAAGAGGCACCCCGAGGTTCCGAGGGGGTGGGGCATTCCTGGTCTAAAGGCCCCTGAGACTGTGGCATCTGCCCCGTTTCCAGTGCTGGGGGACAGGCGGTGGATGAAGGGGTGGGAACCAGAAATCCATGTCTGGGTATGTGAAGGAACTGAGGCCACCTGGTATGTGGCTACAGCCACGTCCCAGGTCCCGGTCTGTTTGCACAAGGGTAGGCTGGGCTTGGATAAAACGCAAACAGGCACAGGTAGTGATGGGTAAATTTTTCTAGACCGGGTATCTGCCGATTACAGCCTTCCTGAATGCACTCACAATCCTAATTAAGCCCCTCTGCCTCCCAAACACGAGCTTCAAAGGGCTGTGCGATTGTCTCTTAAGTCCTGGAGAAAACAGATTGGAATCTTCACAGATCTCTGTTGTCTCTTTTGATAAGAGACTGGGCCACAAAAGCAGCTGCTGGAGCGGCCGAGCCCAAGCTGCCCAAGTTTCCTGGTGCTCTACTTGTCAGTGGCCTCTTAGCTCAACTCATCTGAGGTTCCTTCCCAGCTGCTGACCCTCCCCATCCCAGCAAGGGGAAGCTGGGGACTCCCCTGCCCGGTTCTACTAAGTGAACAACGCCTGCCCTGCACAATCACGCCAGACCCTCATCGGAGGCAGATTCCTCAGGCCCAGGAGCTGGGCTGGCATTCCCTGCGTGCCTCATTCCCAGGTGGCTCTTTGCACCAGATGCTCTGAGAATTCTTGGGATTTCCTTCCCCTGCTGAGCTGCTGGCTTTCTCCCGAAGACCCCTGCAGGGTATACAGCAGGCTGGAAATAAGTGTGTGGTGAACTGTGGCTGGCTGCTCCTTATCAGCATTCCCTACGATGGCTGCTGGTTCTAGCATCCTTATTCCTGAGGCTTTCTCCCTAGTCCCACACAATTTGCATACCAGCCCAGGCTGAAGGGTAGCAAGCCAGGACCCTCCCAGAGCTGAGCGCCTATGTCCAGTCAGGGCTGGGCTATCACCGGCATGTAGAAAGCTGACTTGTGCTTTGCAGGGGTGTGAAGGAATCTTGTTTACACTCTGTCACCTAGAGTAAACACAGCCTGGAGATGCACTTTTGAGATGGGCTGTGGCTTCCTGGTTCAGCACACGCTTGCACATACACCCACCCCACACCAGACATACATGCACACCCTCCCTGTCTCTCTCACCCTCACCGTGGCCCCATTATAGAAGCACCTCATTCTGCTGTAGCTAACTCCAGAAAGCAGGCCCCTCCTTGACCCTGCAGACAGCCCTGTGTAGCCCATAAGTTAATAATGGTCATAGCGTTTTTCTTTCTTCTAAAGTGTCAGCGATAGGACTCCAAGCCTGACTCACGTCAGGCAAGTGCTCTGCTGCGGGACACACCCCTAACCTGAGCAATAGCTTCGCTGTTAGTCCCCAGGCCGAGCTCGTAAACCCCATCTGGTCTGTATCATCCCGTGTCAAGACTCCCCGGTGCGTTGAGGGGCTCGGCATCAGCGTGCACCCGATCTCAAGGGCTCTTGTCAAGATCAGTTCCCGATCTGACAGGTTTGGAAGGGGAGAGGTTCAGAATTTCCAGCAAGTCCCAGGTGAGGCCATCCAACTGCCCTGGGCTGAGACGCAAGCCTTCCTGGGAGAGTGGAGGGCTGCCTTTGCTGAATCGGTGTCCTCCTCGGTCCCTGGGTTAGACCGGTGTGCTTTGGGCCGCTCACCAACTTTCGTCACCTCCCCGGCCCTGCCTCTCTTCCACCCCAGCTCCGTCCCCTCTGCCCTTGGACAAAGGCCTCCCCCTGGTGCTTAGGTCAGACCTGCTGGGGCTTGCTGGGACAAACTGGCCTTTTCAGGTTCCCGTCATGTGAACCTGCTAATTAGCAAGGAAGGGCCTCATTAATGTCCTTTGTGGGCTACATTCACATGGCCACCCCTTGTTGCTGCCCTGGAAAGCAGGTGATCTCCAGTGGTGGTAGACTGGAAGTCCCAACCTTCCCACCCCACTATAGAGGCCCCCACTGCGCATCTGCCGTGTGGTAGGAGCAAGGGGGGGTATGTGTGGGGATTCCAGGTTACTCTGGATCAAAGCCGTAAGTCCCCTAAGGTACGACCCCATTCTTCCTAAGTCCCTGAAATCCAGTAGATCTGTGGCCAGTGCTCTGGAGGTCACCAGGGGCTCCTGGCAATTTGGGACTCTCTGTCCCTTTTCTTACCCCTGACGGCTTCACTGCCATGAGCTTGGAATGCTTCCTACAATGTAGGAGTCATTATCCCCACTCTACAGGTGGAGAAACTGAGTCTGAGAAAGTGCCGAAGTTCATAGGTATTGCCTAGAGGAGCTGAGCTCTGAACCTGGATATACCTCCTAGGTCCTGGGTCCTTTTGCCTCCCCTTGGACTACACTGACGACAGGACCCCCAAACTCTGAGTTCTTCCCTGTTATGCTGGCTGTGACTGGAGGGGTCAGATTTAGTTAGGGGCATGTTGCTGGCCCTGAGTATGGCCCCTCTTGTTCACCAGCTGTGGTATCTGTGAGCATATAACCTCTTCCAGCTTCAGGTTCCTCCTCAAAGTTAAACCCTTTCAAGTAGTTCCCCTGGATGGCAAGATAACTCAGTGGGGGAGGTAGATCTCTGGGTTCGAGGCCAGCCTGGTCTAATGAGTGGGTTCCAGGACAGGCAGGGTTTCACAGAGAGACCCCGTCTCAAAAGAAAGGAGTGCAGAAGATGGATGGTTCATGGGGAAGGGTGCTGCTGTGCGTGCGTTCAGTCCCCAGAACCCACGTGAAGACGGAAGGTCCGCAGGCACGCTGTGGCTCCCTCACGGATGCGTAAGAACACGGACACACTAACACATTTCAAAATGGTTTTTTAGAAACAGTATTTCCCCCTACAGGAGGCCTGAGAGCCTGGAGTGTGGTTCCCTATGGCTCTGGGTTTAGCTCAGTGGTAGGCAGAGTGGTTTCCTAGCAGACACAAGGCTCAGGTTCATTTGCCTGGAGTGCAAGATAAAGAATACTGCCTACACCAGTCTGGGTAGCTCAGGCCAGCGAGTTCTGGGCCAGCCTGGGCTAGCGTAAGAAGAAAAGAAGTGCCAAGGTCATAGTATATGCTTAATATATACTAAATATCAATAGCTTAGCCGGGTGGGGTGCACGCCTTTAATCCCAGCACTCGGGAGGCAGAGGCAGGAGGATCTCTGAGTTCAAGGTCAGCCTGGGCTACAGAGTGAGTTCCAGGACAGGCACCAAAGCTACACAGGGAAATCCTGTCTCAAAAAAACAAAACAAAACATATATATATATATATATATATATATATATATATATATATATATATATATATTTGTTAGACATTATTACTTATTGATTGATTGATCGATTTTCTTGCTACTTTGTACAGATCTAGGATTTAGAGAATATGAGCTAAGTCACTGTCCCAGAATAGCTACCTCAATGACCATGGAGATCCATCGCCAGATTTGGGCCTGGGGAATGAAAAGCATTTTACTAAAAGGCTTTCAACCTGAGCTCTGTGGAAACAGACATACAGAAGATCCCAAGGGCTCCTCCTCTTGGGAAAAGGGTAGGAAAAAAGGACTCAAGAGTCCATAAGCAGCTTGTGGTGAGTCCTCAGCTTCCCCGAGGCACCCCCCAGGTTAAACACACACACAGAAGCACACGCGTGCTCCACCCCAGTCCGAGAACCAGACTGCCTGTTATTGGAGAGGCATTGAGCCCCAGGCCATGTGAGACACCACATTGCTTGTGCTGGAGGTTTGTCTGGGACCCTGTAAACCCTGACACCTGACAATGAACCCTGCAAGAAAGCAAGAGGCCACCTCCCTCCTGACGGCTCTCACCCATGGGCACAGGTGATCCAGGCTCAAAGCCTTAAACTCATAACAGAAGAGGGGATGGGGACGGTGGTGGCCGCGGCGGTGATGCTGATGTGTGCCCATGATTTCTTTGGGCTTTCTTTTAAAAGTTACATTTGAGTGAGTTCCAGGAAAGGCGCAAAGCTACACAGAGAAACCCTGACTCGAAAAACCAAAAAAAAAAAAAAAAAGTTAGTGGTGTGTGTGTGTTTGTGTGTGTGTGTGTGTGTGTGTGTGTGTGTGTGTGTGTGTGTGTGTGTGTTTTTCTGTGTCCTCAATGCCATTGTGTGGAGCAAGGGGCAGCTGCAGGAGTCAGTTCTCTCCCTCAGGTCGGCCGGCTTCTCAGCGAGTGCCTTCACCTACTGGCCTAACTTCCCAGCCCTGGGTTTGTCTGTGGCGCAGTTAAGACGCACACCTTGCTCAGGAGACTCTCGGCCCGGCTCCCAGGACCCTCCTGAAGGCCCTCTCCCTTTCCCCTGGAAGCTTCTCGCTCTGATGCAGATCCTTGCCCTTTCCGGCCCTCCTGCCTCCCCAGCCCCGGCACTCCCAGAACCTCTGGGCGCACAGCCCCTTCCCGCAGGCAGACAGCCAAGAAGAGAGACCCGGCTTTCTGACTGAGCCTGTCACGGGGTGTCAGCCTCCTTCACCCTTCCTTCCCTCTCCTCTCTCCTTGTCTCCCGCCGCCAGGCCCGAAGAGGGGGCTGCTTTTCAGGAAGGCCCACTCCAGTGTTCCACTCTGATCCGCAGAGTTCAGCTACTCCAAGAGGGAACTCCACAAGGGTGGGCTCCTGGTGTTCTGTTGGGTTCTGGCCTTGACCTTGAGTCTGGGAAACAGTTTGACCTTGAGCTCTTGAGAGACCTGGCTTATGGTGGCTGTACAGTCCTCCGCTGATGCTGTCTGTCCCTCACTTAGCAGGGACTGGGCCTTATGCCCTGGAGAGGGCTGGAACAGGCCGGCCAGTCCAGCCACTGCCCCTTTCCAATTAGCTTTGCCCTTGTTTTCTTTTGGATTATTTTTGCTGGGCATGGTGGTGCACGCCTTTAATCCCAGCACTCAGGAGGCGAAGCAGGTGGGTCTCTGTGAGTTCCAGGTCAGGGCTATATAAGGAGTCTCTCTCTTTCTTTTTCTTACGTGCGTGCGTGCGTGCGTGCGTGCATGCATGCGTGTGTGTGCGTGCGTCAGGTCGTGTACATGGAGATTAGAGGAGAGTTTGCAAGAGTCAGTTCTTTCTCTCCATCGTGTGGGTCCTGGGGATTGAACTCAGGTCGACAGGCTTGGGAAGCAGCGCACTTGACCAGTGAGCCGCCCCACCAGCCTAACTCGATCTCTTTTGAATAAATCATTGGGTTTTCTTGAAATTTCCTCCTAAAATGCGTGAGGAGAAAAGCAATCCCTGTTGTTTCCATATAACAGGCAACAGGGTTCTGGTTAATTAGGTGTATTTATTTTGGACAGGGTATCTCTGTAAACTTGGCTGGCCTGGGACTCCGCCTGCCTCTGCCTCCTGAGTGCTGGGATTAGAGGTGTGCGCCATTACAGCAGGCTTTATGTAGTTGGGATTCTGACCCCTTTCCTCTCTGGATGGAGAGGAGAGGATCCCTCATTTCCTCCCGCCCGCTAAATGGGACGATGGCCTTCTGTGCTTATGACCCATAAAGCAGGAGGCCTGTAGATGTGACGTGTGGGTCTGGGAGGAAATGGTGAATTCTTATCAATGATTTCAAAGGTCATGAGGGAGACTGGTTGAAAACAGGGACATTGCTCTTCATAGGTCCATGGCTGTAGACACAGCCCCAGGCAGGGTCTGGAGGAACAGGAGGGTCCAGCGTGTGTCATCTTCCCTTGGGGGAGGGAACCTCCTTTGTTCAGTCCCTCTACTGTGACTGGCCACATCTATACCTCAGAGCTGTTATATAAATTGGCACCATCACTTCCATTGTACAGATGGGAAAACTGAGGCCCGGGGAGGTTAAACAACATGTACAGGCAGTGGCAGAGCAGGTTTATATGTTTGTTTTTAATCCTTGAAGCAAGACCAGGGTGGTGGTTTGAGCCGGGGAGCACTTGACCTAGAGGGGTAGAGGAGGGGGGTGCTGGCCTCAGGGGACAGCAGGTAGGGTCCTCTGATCTGCATGTTCCGGATTAGAAATGCAAACACTTGAGAGAAGAGGGCTTGTTTTCTTGTGTGAGAGATAAGCTCAGGCCTCGGCCTAGCTCTCGGGCAGGCGCTGGGTGAATGTGGAGGGTTAGAAGGGTGTGGGAGGTGTCGGGAGAGTGGTGGCTGCCGCCGTGGGCCGAACACACCCCAAGTCCCTTCCACAGGGATCTCTGTGTATCAGAGGGGTGTTGCTGAGCTGAAGCCAGCAGCCCCAAGGTCTGGTTCCCCCCGGGATCTGCAGGTCCGGTTCCCTCCCCCCCCCCCCCCCCCCGAATCTGCAGGTCCAGTTTCCCCCGGGATCTGCAGGTCCAGTTCTCCACCCCCCCTCGGGATCTGCAGGTCCGGTTCCCCCCGGGATCTGCAGGTGGCAAAGTCACCTTCCCTGATCCCCCACTCACTGTCCCTCTCTGTCCTTTATTTAGATGGCATCTATTATGGAGACAGTAGATTCGACACTGTGAGCGAATCCGGAACAGCCACGCTGAAGGCCCGGCCCAGAGTCCGGCCCCTGCTGACCTTCCTTCCCCTGGTGAGTTTGCTCAGTGCCCAGGCCTGAGCTCCGGGTCCACTCTGGGTGGTTACCTGGGCCATCACAGACATCAGCCTCACCCTGTCTACCTACATCCTTCCTGATACCAGCCCAGGGAGGCTGCTGGGGCTGGGATTTAGAGCAGGAAGCCTGGGATTAGGGAGAGGAGCCTGGGATTAGGGAGAGAAGCCTGGGATTAGGGAGAGGCGGGCACCCAGGGGTGGGCACCACTCCATGCACAGCAGGAGTTATTTTTTACTGATGGCCGTTGGCTTCCTGCCAGGCTCTGAATGCAGTCATGATGTAGTTGGCACAGCAGCTTTCTGTGCCCACTGTAGGAGATGCCACCTGTTAGAGCGTCAGCCAGCCAGAGACAGCCAGCGTGTTTACAGTGGGTAGTCAAGAAGGGCTTCCTGGAAGAAGCAGCATGGGAACTTCCTCATTTGGATACACAGTAGTGACACTTGGGAGAAAGGCATTTGAGACAGATTTGTCTGTGTGTATGAAGTACAGGAAACCAAAAACTCGCATCTTTTCTGTTCCAAGATGGATCTTGCTAGCCCCTACTGTCCAGAAACTTGCTATTTAAATCTTGAGTGATTTTCCTGCCTCTGCCTCCTAAATGCTAGAATTACAATTTTGCCCAGTAAAACAAACACTTATGTATGTATGTATGTATGTATCATATATGTGTGTATCTGTATATACACATATATGTGTGTGTATGTACATATATATGCATGTATTTTTATCCGTATGGGTGTTTTGCACCCCAGAGGTCAGAAGAGGGTATGAGAACCCCTAGAGGTGGAATTGCAGGCACTTGTGAGCAGCCGTGTGGATGCTAGGAATCAACCTGAGTCTAGCAGAGCACTGAGCCATCTCTCCAGGCCCCAGACGTATAGCTAAAGGCCACAGTTGGGATTTTGCTCTTCGATGAGTAAAAAAAAACCCAAAGACCGACTCAGGAGTGCCGGCAGGATGGCTCAGTAGGCAAAGGCGCTTGCTGCCAAACCTGACGACTTCAGCTTAAGTTCGATTCCCCAGAACCCACGTAGTGAAAGGAGAGAACCAATTCCTACAAGCAACCCTCTGGCCTCCACACCCGGGTCGTGGTGTGTGCCGCCTCTCCCCCACACAAGACAAATGAGTGGATGTAAAAAAGAACCGCTGGACGGATGGCTCCATTCCATGCCCGGACAGTGCCGGACTCCCTGGAGCTGTTCAGTCAAAAGGAAGTGCCGAGGCCAGCCTGGTCTACAGAGTGAGTTCCAGGAAAGGCACAAAACTACACAGACAAACCCTGTCTTTTTGAAAAACCAAAAAAAAAAAAGGAAATGCAAGTCTCATGCGTGACTTCAAACTTCTAGGACTTTATTAAAAGTAAAAATAAAATGCCCCATGTGGTGGCTCAGGCCTGTAATCCCAGCACTTTCTGGAGGCAGGAAGATCAGCAGTTCAAGGATAGCCTGGGCTACAGGGGACCTTGGCTCAAAGGGCCCAGAAAACAAAGCAAACAAAAATTAAAAAGAAATAACTGACCCTGGGCTCATGTCCCAGCACAACGCAAACAAACAAAGCTGGATGTGGAGGTCCCTTAACTCCACTGGAACCAGGTCCTCCTCGGTAGGCAGCAGGTAAAGGCAACCCCGGGCTGTGTCAGAGTCCGTCTCATAAAATCATAACCAACAAGCAAATGACCGGGCCTTTCGGATCTCTCACTTTCTGTTTAAAAGTGACCTCTGAGGCTGCAGCCACAGTTCAGTTGGCAAAGTGCTTACATGAGGCCCTGGACTCAGCCCCCAGCACCACAAAAAACAACAAGCAAACCAGGACTGCCTGAGCCTTCCTGTGATCAAAGCAGAGGAAGAAGGATGAGAAGTTCAAGGTCATCTTTAGCTATATAATGAGTTTGAGGCTAGCCTGGGCTACATGAGCTCTTGTCCCCCAAACAAAACAACAACAAAAGCAGCCCACAGACAGATACAGAACTGTCACTTCCAACCATAAGAAAAAACAAAACAAAACAAAAATAATAACAACAAAATAGAGCTGGTTCCAGGACAGTCAAAGAAACCCCGTCTCGAAAAACCGAAAAAGGCCAGGCGGTGGTTGCACACGCCTTTAATCCCAGCACTCAAAAGGCCAAGGCAGGGGGATCTCTACCAGTTCCAGACCAGCCAGGACTACATAGTGAGACCCTGTTTCAAACCAGACAAACTGACCCATTGAGATTAATACTAAAATCGGGGAGGTGGTGGCACATGCCTTTAATCCCAGCACTCAGGAGGCAGAAGCAGGCGAATCTCTGAGTTCGAGGCCAGTCTCAGAGAGTTCCAGGACAGCCAGGGCTACACAGAGAAACCCTGTCTCAAAATAAATAAATAAATAAATAAAGAAATAAAGAAAGAAAGAAAGAAAGAAAGAAAGAAAGAAAGAAAGAAAGAAAGAAAGAAAGAAAGAAAGAAAGAAAGAAAGAAAGAAAGAAAGAAATCCTGGCCACATTGTTCTCTAAGATCCACACAGCTGTGTACTGTGTTCAGGGCTGTGGCATCACAGATGGTGATGAAATGATGCTGCCGTCCTGTTTCTAGAAGTGAGTTCCATTCTGTCCCCTCACTGGCCCTTAGTACATGCTGGGGATGGTGGTGTGGGAGATGGCTGACATGCCTGCCCCTGAACTGGCCGTTTTAATCATGACTGGCTCCTGTTGTCCTGGCCCCTCCCCAGTCACTTCAAGACCCCTGGCTGCAGGGTCAGTGAGGCCCCCTCCAGTCTCCTACATCTTCCCCCACCCACCCACTCTGGGCCTTCTGTGCTGTTATCCCCCCACCCCACAGCACCCCAATAAGGGCGACCCCAGGGAGGCTGGTGGAAGATTCAGGACAGGTTCGGGCTTGGAGGGCTGCTCAGGCCTGGCGTACTGCGGACTTGCCCTGGCAGCATTCTTTCTGGACAAACCAGGATGGCCCCACTGGAGAATGGGAGAGAAGACACACGTCAAGCCAACAAGTGAAGCCCAATTAGGTCCACGGGCGTGTCCGTCACAGACCAGGAACTGAACCCAGAAGGGAACGTTTACCACATTCCTTCAGTGCCGGTTAAGTGAGGGGTGGCGGG
Organism: Peromyscus maniculatus bairdii; assembly: GCF_049852395.1. Classification (NCBI taxonomy): domain Eukaryota; kingdom Metazoa; phylum Chordata; class Mammalia; order Rodentia; family Cricetidae; genus Peromyscus; species Peromyscus maniculatus. The sequence goes on along the minus strand of NC_134872.1, from coordinate 47,975,241 downwards.
TGGAGCTGCCGCCCACTCTGTGTTCACCATTCCAGAGGTCACGCATGCGAACAGAGCCACGCCCTCCAGAGCACGGCCACCCCCAGCCTACACTCCAGGGACTGTAGCCCCGAGACCGGAAATGGCTTGGTTTGGGTCTGTAGAGCCAAGACTCAGCCCCTACAGCCAAATGCCCCGCAGACTCCCCCAACCTTCCCTCCATGCCCCACCAGGCGGCTTCTGTCTTCCCCTTTCAGGACCCTTGACACAAATCGCTAGGGTCTCCCTGGCTCGGCCCCCTGGATCCCTGTCCTGCGGCCTCTTGGCTCTTGGACCCTTTGAGGCTTTAATGAAATGACTTCAGAGGGTTCGAGGTGAGCCTTAGCTGAGGCCTCTCAGGCCCCTGAAGCCTGCCTCTGGTGTTCGCTGCGTTCGGACCCCTTGGCCTAATTGCGGCTCTCGGAGCCTGAGCCTGCTTCGGGTTACGGGTCTGGAGGAGCTGCGAGCATCGCTCACCACCTGCTCCTGGAGAAGGGCCGTTGAGCAGCTCATTTTCTCCTATCTGATCTCAGACCCCTTCCATAGCTCTGGGCTTTCTTCCAGTGCCTCAGATGTGTGCGGGCTCACGCACACAGACGGACACACCGGCCCCCAGCCCGTGTCAGTGTGGGAGGGGCCCTGGGCCAGGGCCTGAGCCTTGTTCCTTCTGCCTGACATTGTACCAAACCTCTGAGGGCCTCGGCCCTTCCCTACCCTGCACCGCTCAGGCCAGGGGGCCAGGAAGGGAGTCACCAAGCAGGTGACAGGCCCAGCAAGGGTCCCCTCGTCTTCAGGACCTTTCAAGAGCCAGCCAGGGGATGTGTTCAAAGAGAGGTTGTCCTCCAATGTCCTCCCTCGAAGAAATACTTCCTCGGGTGTCTATAACCAAAGGCCAATCATGAAACGGACCCTTGGGTTCCTTGGTGACCAGACTGGGCTCTGGGATTGCTCATCAGGTACCTGTCCCCAGTGCCAGCCCTGCCTTGAGTTGTGGAGTGACCGAAGGCCAGGTCCTTTCTCTCCAGGCCTCTGATCCCTCGCCCTTTGGTGGGGTTACTGTGAATGGTCCTAGGTGTCCCCAGCTGTGACTTTCTGTGCTAAGTGACTCACCCTGTAAGCCACACAGGAGGGAGCATGGTAAACTCTTACACAAGCTCAGGTTGCTTCCTGGGGACCAGCCTTCCCGGGGGAGGTTTGCTTTCTAGCCACCAGGGCCACCCACTTCACGCTTCTGGGGGCTTCTGAGGTTTAGAGCCACCAGAAGGCAGAAGTGGGAGGACCCCAGCTGTCATCAGGATGAGAATGTACTGCTGGCGTGGTGGTGGTGGTGGTGGTGCATGCTGGGATTCCCATTACTCGGGGCCAGAGGATTGAAAGTTAGAGATCAGTCTGGGCTGCAGGTAGCAGGACCTTGTTTCCAAATACAGATAAATAAGAGCTGGGGTGTGGCTCAGCAACAGCACTCGCCTAGCATGTACAGTACCCTGGGTTCACTCCCTGGTGTGGGGCGGGGAACAAGAACATGGGGATCTGGGCCTGGGAGCGAACTCGGTGGATAAAGGCTCTTGCCGCCGAGCCTGACGGATGGCCTGAGTCAGGCAGCCGACTTTTGAGAGCTCATTTGTGGGCATGGCATTTGCACACAAAATAAATAAATGTAATAATAATGATGATAACAATAATAAAAAAGAATGCTAGACCCAAGGAAGGAAAGGCCTGCCCTGGACAAGAGCAACAGAGTCCAGGCTTGGTGGCCCACACCTTTAATCCCAGCACTTCAGGCTGAAGAGGGAGGATCTATGTGAGTTCTAGGACAGCCAGGGATCCACAGAGAGACCCGGGCTCAAAACAAATAGAGCTGGGTCTTTGCCACAGGCCTCTGGGAGAACAATCTCTCCCCAAGGTCCTTGGGGAAACGGAGCCCCAGCTCAAGGCAGAGCCTGCCCTACACAGCCGCTGATCGAAAGATTGTACTCTTCTCTGGGGTGACCTCTTCTCCTCACCCCATCTGATCCGGTCATCCCCAGGCTGATGCTTATGAGAAATTAGAAATGAAATGCCCATGTGGTAAATACGGGCAAACTGGCTGGACAGGTCTGGGGGTGCCCAGGGCGGTGAGAGCTCCCTGGGTTGCCCTACCCTCTGAGTCACACAGACCTGGCATTGCCAAGAGGAGGCATCCCTGAGCTGCGGAGAGACCTGTCTTCTCCGGGCCCCCTCCCTCTAGTCCTTGGTCACCTGGGAGCTCCAACAGCTGAAGGCCTACTGTGGAGCCTGCCCAGCCATTTTGGGAGCTCATCCCTAAATTCAAGGCCCAGACAAGGCAGTGTGGGTTTGACTGACTCATGTAGGTGACGTTGGAGGAGAGGTTATGGGGTAAGAGGTGTCAGAGGCCTGCAGAGAGAACAGAGTTGGAGCGTGTGCCCCTCCCCCACCCACCGGACCCTGTTACTCACAGGAACCCCAACTCAGCCCCCCCCAGAGCCAGCTCCACCCTCGCCCTTACCTATAAACAGCTGCCTCTTGGCTAGCCCCCAGGGCTCCTGAGCATTCACCACAGTGGCTGCCTCAGGAGGGTTGACCAGGAAGAGGAGAAGTTAAAACCGGACTCAGGGAATTTAAGCAGACAGCTCTGGAATCAGGTCTGGAAGACAAGAGTGTGGACGTCAAGGACTTGTCCCTTTGGCCCTGCTTACTCCTTGCCCTGGAGGGAAGGGCCAGAGCTGAGACCTGGGACACAGGCACAGCAGCTCTGACACCAAGAGGCAAGGAGCAAGGGGACGTGGGGAGCACTGAGATCGTTTTCAGACTCACGCATCCCAGGCTAGCCTTGACTACAGTGCCAATGATTACAGTACCAATGATTACCCTGAACTTTTAATAATTAATTTAAATTTCTTTCTTTGTTTGTTTGTTTATTGAAACAGACTCTTACTACAGGCTTCAAACTCAGAGATCCTCCTGCCTCTGCTTCCTAGTGCTGAAATTAAAAGTGTTAGGCATTAATTTACCTTTTTCTTTTTTTTTTTCTTTCTTTCTTTTTTTTTTTTTCTTTTGGTTTTTTCGAGACAGGGTTTCTCTGTGTAGCTTTGCGCCTTTCCTGGAACTCACTCTAGCCCAGGCTGGCCTCGAACTCACAGAGATCCGCCTGGCTCTGCCTCCCCGAGTTCTGGTAATTTACCTTTTTTTTTTTTTTTTTTTGGTTTTTCGAGACAGGGTTTCTCTGTGTAGCTTTGCGCCTTTCCTGGAACTCACTTGGTAGCCCAGGCTGGCCTCGAACTCACAAAGATCCGCCTGCCTCTGCCTCCCGAGTGCTGGGATTAAAGGCGTGCGCCACCAACGCCCGGCTTGGTAATTTACCTTTTTAAAATTACATTTATTTCTTTATTTAGTGTTCTCTCATGCTTTAGTGTGTGCGAGGAAGCCAAAGAACGTGTGTGAGTTAGTTCTCAGCTCCATCATGTGGGTCCTAGAGATTGAATCAGGTCATCAGGCTGTGTGGCGAGGATCTTTGCTGCTGAGTTATCTTGCCAGCGCAACCTTGAACTCCTGGCCCTCCTGTCTCCTCTCTGGAATGCTGGAATTGCAGGCATGCACTGCTGTCTGATTTATTCAGTGCTGGGAATCGAACCCGGAGCTTTCTATGTGCTAACTAAGCATGCTGAGCATTCTAACAAGCCAGCCACATCCCAGCTGAACCCATGGCTTCATGCAGCCTGGCAAGCACGCTGCCAAGCAAGGTGTCCTCAGGCCAACTAAGCTCATTTCTAAAATCGCCCACTGGAGTCTGATTTCAGAGAAACTAGATGCCAGGGAGACCACACAGCTGTCCTCAGGTCTGTACCACGCCCTGTCTTGAGCCCCCCCCCCCCACTGTCCTTGGCCAAAACCCCTACACGGCCCCCCACAAGGCAGTGACAGCCAGCTGGCCTTCACTTAGCTAAGCCCCTTGGTTGCCTGGAAATTTTTCCTTGTGACTCCCACTGTGGGTGGGCTTGGGTCATGCTTGGGTCTCATTCGGGAGCAGGGTCTTCTCCCTCCCCATGCCCTCACAGTTCGAGCCTCCGTCGTCTCCAGGACGCTGACAGGCCTCAGGAGGAGGCTGGTGAGGAAGGTTTTCAGGCTGCAGTGAACAACTATCAGAGCTCTCTGACATCAAGGTCAGCCATGCATTTCCTGCTCGCCCAGCCTCCAGGGATGTGCCCTTGGCTGGACCCTTAGGAATCCCTGGCATGAGGATGTGCATCGCAGGGCAAGAGAAAGTCAGCGGGATGGGATGGAGCCATGCGAGTGTTGAGTCCTGTTCCCTGAGCTCCTGCTGGCAGCAGGGGTGAGCAGCAGACTCGAAGGCAAACTCGGGGGGGGGGGGGGGGGGGGCACTTCCTCTTCTCTTCAACCCTAAAATTATAGCAAAAGTACCAGAGAGGATCCTGGGGACTTGCCCCTGACCCTAGGGAAGCATCCTTTTCCTCAACACATGCCTACAGAGGCGTCACAGGGCTCTGCCCTCTGCGGAGCATCTGGATTTCCAGGCTCTTACTAACCCACAGAGGGGTCCGGTTGTTGCTGTTTAATTAAATTTTCTGAGGTTTACTTATTTTGTGATGTGAGTGTTTTGCCTACATGTATGTCTGTGCTGTGTGTGTGCTACCCACGGAGGCCAGAAGAAGGTACTGGATCTCCTGGAACTGTAACAACAGTTGTGAGGCACCCACCTCCTATGTGGGGGTGCTGGGAATCGAACCAGGTCCTCGGAAGGACAGCTGTGCTCCTGACGGCTGAGTTGTCTTTCTAGCCTCCTGAGTTGATTAGACACAGGAACCTTCCTCCTCTGGCCTGTTTTTCTGTGGGCACACACCTCAGCCTCTGTAGTCCAAGGCAGGTGGGGTCACTCCACTTTAGAGTACAGGCGAGGAGGCACTCAGGGAGCTGACAGTCACAGGTGCTGTCTCGGCCTTTGTGACACTTTATTTGGTTGTTGTTTAGAACAGGACTTCATGTAGCCTAAGCTGGCCTTGAACTCAATGTTCCTCCTGCCTCTATTTCCCAAGTGCTGGGATTATAGGAGTTTGATACTACACCAGCTCATATTCTGTTTTCGTGTGTTTTATTTTGAGACAGGGTCTCCGTATGTAGCCCAGGCTAGCTTCAGACATGTAGCACTCCCCCTGCCTCCGCTGTCCAAGTGTGGAGATCACAGGCATGGGCCACCAGGCTGAAGGACACTGAGTGTGGGCTCTAGTTCCATTCAGTTTAGCCCTTTAATACACAGACCTACTCTGTAGTCCAGGCTGGCCAGGGCTTAGCCTGCTCTTCCTGCCTCACCCTGCTGGCTAGCTGAGTGGACTGAGTCTGAGCCGAACACCCTACAACCGTAATAACTTTTAAGAATCAGAACAGTGTTGGGTGTTTTTTTTTGTTTTGTTTTGGTTTTTTTAAATGAATGAAATACAATCACTTGTTAAGAAAAGAGACTGAAAGAATGCAAGATGGCTCAGTAGGAAAAGGCATTTACCACCATTTCTGATGACCTAACTTGATCCCCGAGCACCCCGTGGTGGAAACAAAGTGATTCCCACAGGTTGTCCTATGTGCATCCCCCACACATACATATATACACACAAACATAATTAATAGATAGATGGCATTTTAGAAAGAAAGGGCCAGGTGTAATGGCGCACGCCTTTAATCTTGGCGTTTGGGAGGCAGAGGCGGGTGGTTCTTTGTGAGTTCAAGGCCAGCCTGGTCTAGAGAGGGAGATCCAGGACAGCCAGAGTGACATAGTAAGACCCTGTCTTGGGGGGTGGGGAGAAGAAGAAAGGAAGGAAGGGTCGCTGGACACAGTGACTTAACGTACATAATCTGGCATATGGGAACAGAAGCAGGAGGATCAGGAGTTCAAGGCTGACCTTGGCTACATATGGACTTAAAGACCAGCTTACAGTGGAGAACTGGAGAAGGAAGGGAGAAAACAGCGTGGGTCTCCTCAGAGTGGTGCTTCCCTCCACTGCCAGCCCTGCCCACACAGTTGGCTCCCTGGCCGTGACCTCCCTGAGCTCAGGCACCGCCATGGACCTCTGTGAAGGGAGCAAGGCGGCCCACGGCTGCACTTCTGGGTGTTGTCTGCTTGGGGAGACGAGGAAGTGCTGAGGCCCAGTTTCATGACGTTCCTGACTGGCACAGCCAGGCTGGACTCTGCCCCGGGCCCTGCGTGAGGTGCCTGCCACGGCAGGAGAGGGTGTGGCCCGACGGCTCAGGCGCCCCTCTGAGCGCTCTTTGCTTGTTGCCCATAGGCCAGTTCTCTCCACGGAGGGGTGGGCGGCCACCCCTTACTCACAGGGCACTGAGGCACAGGCTCATCCCTGCACACAGACAGCGTCTTGGACAGTCTGCTATTTTATCAGTGAGAGGCCAAGGACAGGGTGGTGCTGAGGTGAGGAGGGTAACACACACATGCACACACCACACACACCACACAACACACAACACACATGCCATACACACACCACATATACACACCATATACACACACACACACACACCACATACACACCACACCCACCATACACACACACACATACACCACACACCATACATACACACACCACACACACACATCACATACACACACCACACACCACACATACATACATACGCATACCACATACACACCACACACGCCATACACACACCACACCATACACACACCACACACGCCATACATACACACACACCACATACACACCACACACGCCATACATACACACACACACCACATACACACCACACACACCATACATACACACACCATACACACACCACATACACCATACACCATACATACACACCACACACCGTACATACATACACACACACACCACATACACATACCACACCCGCCATACATATAAACCACACACGCACACATACACCACACACCATACATACATACACCACACACACACCACATACACAACACACACACACCACATATACACATACCACACCCGCCATACACACACACCACACACCATACATACATATACACACAACACACACACACACACACACACACCACATACACACCACACACGCCATACATACACACACCATACACACACACACACACACACACTGGCTGCTGGCCTGTGGCTTCTGAGAACTCCTTCCTGGCCTTCCTCTTCCTCTATTGCACTTCCTCTGTCAAGTCTCTGGAGTTAGACAACCACCCTGAGGCCTAATGCCTGTCCTGGCGGGGTGGCCTGAGTATCCAGATGTGGCCATGTTGCCATCCCCACAGCCCAGGTGAGGACGTCACAGGAGGGGCACCTTACGAGCCAACCTCACAACACATGGTCCGAGGACAGCTTTTGGGAGTCACCCTTGCCTTCCACCTTGTTTGAGGCTGCATGTACTCCAGGATAGCTGACCCCACACCTTCCTGTCAATCCTCCGGCCTCTGCCTCCCGTCTCACACCACTGCAACCAGCTCTTTGTGTGGGTTTTGGGGATCTCACTTGGGTTGTCGGTTTGCACTGTAAGAGGTTTTACCTTCAAGCATCTCCCTGGCCCTCTTCCTTCCTCTTGAATTCTCATTATTATTGTGTGTGCATGTGTATCATATCTCTCTCTCTCTCTCTCTCTCTCTCTCACACACACACACACACACACACACACACACAAACACACACACACACACACACACACACACACACACGATGCATAACTGCATATTCACAGGTCAGAGGACAGCTTTGTGGACTTCTCTTACCTCCACCTTTATGGGGTTCTGGGAATTGAATTCAGTTTGTAGGCTTGCATTATTGGGCAGCAAGCACATTATTGTCTAAGCCATCTTGTTGGCCCAGAGGAAGGATATAACTTGGCTTTTATTTTTCTGAGACAGGGTCTCATATAGCCAGGTTACTGCTAAACATGATCCTCCTGCCTCTACTTCCCAAGTGCTAGAATTACAAATGTGCACCACCATGTCCGGCTAAGCCTTTTAATGTGTGATACAATTTTTAAATGTTCGTGTGCTTTTGTGTGTGTGTGGGGGGGGATGTTGCATGTAGGCGTGCGATTACACACACAGAGGACAACTTCAGGCATCGGTCCTGAGGTGTCTTGGTCTCACTTCTGCTGCCGTGACAAAGCGCGCTGACAGAAAGCAGCTTAGATGAGAAAGGGTTTATGGGTTGTAACAGTTTCCGGTTACAGTCCATCCACCCTGGAGAGATCACAGCGGCAGGAGCCTGAGACGGTTGCTCACGGCACACCCATGGCCAAAAGCAGAGAGGATGCATGCACACTTAGTGCTCATGTAACTTCTCGCTCTTCAGTCCAGGGCTCCACCATGGAATGGTGCTGCCCACCTTCAAGCTGGGTCTTCCTACATCAATTAAGCATTCAATACAATTCACAGATAGCCCACAGGCCAGCCTGCTCTAACCAGGTGATCTGGGTTGTGTCCAGTAGACAGGTAAGCTAACCATCGGAGTCTTCCAAGTCTTGCATCTTTTGTTTGAGAGTCTCCTCTCACCAGCCTGGAACTCCAGCATGTATGCCAGACTGCTTGACCCTTGACTCCCCCTTCTCATTTAATCTCTCTCTCTCTCTCTCTATATATATATATATATATATATATATATATATATATATATATATATATATATATATATTATTTTGGCTGGGCAGTGGCTGGTGGTGCATGCCTTTAATCCCAGCACTCAGGAAGCCAAGGGATTTCTGAGTTCGAGGCCAGCCTGGTCCACAGACCGAGTTCCAGGATAGCCAGGGCTACACAGAGAAACCCTGTCTAGGAAAAACATAAGAAAACAAAACTGTATTTTGTGTCCTTGTGACTCTCTTAAGAGCTGAGAAATTGGGACTTTTACCCCCAGTCCTCCTAGCATGCTGCTTAGGGAGACAGAGTCTGGAAAGATTCCAGAAGGTAGTGCTGATGACATATGTTATCTGGTAAGCTGTGTTCAGTCAGCAACCGCCAACTGTCCCTGAATGCTCTTCATGGCACACTCCTCCCCCCCTCCAGGATCATACACAGCCTGCAAATGCATCTCCAAGCCCTTCTCGTGTGTGTGTGTGTGTGTGTGTGTGTGTGCCACAGCATGTGTGTGGGAGTCAGAGGACACCCTCGGGTGTTGATCCTCACCTTGTATCTTGTTTGAAGCAGGGTCTCTGGTTACACCCGGGCTAGGCTTTACGTGGGTTTTCGGGTATTAGAACTCAGGTTTCATGCTTACATAGTAAGTGCTTTCCCCACAGAGCCATCTCCCCAGCCCCAAAGCCTCTTCTTGAGGCTTTGCCTCAGTTCCCAGACTCCAAAGCCTGAGCTCTTGCCCATTCACACCAGACGGTGCAGCTCGTCCTTAGGGGGCGGCTGTGGAGAGCCAAATGCCCAGCGGGGGCTCCACGGACCTGGGTCTGGTAGTCCAGTTGTATGCTTTAAGTTACTTCTCAAATGCTTCTGAGTGTCATTTCCTCATCTAGTAAATATAGGGGACATCTTTTCATCGAGGGTGACTAAGAGGGTGTGTTCACAGGAGCGTTCTTATTAGAAATGAAGGGGGGCACTGGGGATGTGGGGCGGCTCAGTTGGCAGAGTGCCTGCCTAGCATGCACAAAGCCCTGGGTTTGATCCCCAGCACCACAGTGTGCTGGAGATCTCTGGAATCCCCATGAGGCACTGGGAAGGTGAAGGCAGGAAAACCAGAAGTTCAAGGTCATCTTTGCTCTGTAGTGACTTAAAGGAAGGTCAGTCTGTGCTATCACAAAAGAAGGGAAGCAGAAAGAAGAAAAATAAAGAGGGGAGGGAGGGGACTGTCAGAGGAGAATGTGAGATGCTGTAATAGTCCAGTGGGAACGGAGAGTAGGCTTGGGGACCAGAGGCCAGGCCACTGAGACCCTTCAAAAGCACCGTGTGGTGCTCAGCCGATCTTCAGAGCCGCAGGTGTGTGCACTTTGTTGTTGATCTATGGAAATGTGTGTTGGGGGGGATAGGATGCAAACCGCCTCCCAAGCCGACACCTGTGTAAACAGCCCTGCTCTGTTCCGTTTGGAGAGCAGAAGGCACCTGCACTGTTTCCAAAGCCCCGGTTCACCACTTACTTTTTTCCTGTAAATTCCTGATGAAAGCCTGGAGTAAACAGGAGGTCGGGATGGGGATGTTAGCTTTTGGCCACTGGGTGGCCAGAAGTAGTCACTGCAGGGTTCTTTCCTTAGGTTTGGGGTCGTTTCCAGGAATTGGTTCTCTCCTTCCCTTCTGGGTCCCAGAGACCCAGCTCAGCACAGTCGGCCTTGGTGGCAAGCGCCTTTACCCTCCGAGCTGTCACCAGCCCCTGTTTTTGTTTTGACAGGGTCTTAGTATAGCCTGGAACTTACTATATAGACCAGGACGGCCTTGATCTAGAAATAAAGGCATGTGCCACCATGCCTGGCTCCTCGGTTTGTTTTTAATGGAGATTTTCATTCATATATAGTTGATCTTCGTCCTTGCTGATTCCAGATTTGCAAATCTGATCTGTAACTAGACAGCTAATACTTACGTTGCTATGTGGTTGTTCTCATACATGCATAGAGAGATGAACAATTTGACTGGCAGCCCCAAAGCTTACATCTCTAGCTGAGGACAGACAATAGGACACTTGGCTTTTTTTTTAAGCCTCATGTCTCTCAAGCGGGCGTCAAACTCACTATACAGCTGAGGATGTCCTTGAACTTCCTACCCTGTGTACTGAGGTGACAGGCATGGCTTTTGCAGTGCCGGGACTCGAACTCAGGCCTCTGTGTATACGAGGCAAACACTACCAATTGAAATGTATCTCCAGCCCAGATTCATCGTTTAAAATTCACTCTTAGGGCTGGAGAGATGATTTATCGGTTAAGAGCACCTGCTGGGGGCTGGAGAGATGGCTCAGTGGTTAAGAGCACTGATTGTTGTTCTTCCAGAGGACCCAGGTTCAGTTCCCAGCATCCACATGGCGGCTCACAACTGTCTGTAACTCCAGTTCCAGGGGCCTGATACCTTCATTCCAATGCACATAAAATAAAATTAAATAATTTGTTTTTAAAAAAAAGAAGAGGAAGTGTGTAAGGCTAGACAGATGGCTCGGCTGTTAAGAGCACAATCTGCCCTGCCCTCGCAGGGGACCCAGGTTCAGTTCCCAGCATCCACGTCGTCATTCTCAAGTGTGTGTAACTCTGGCCTCTTCTGGTCTCCGTGGGCGCTGCACACACAATGAATTAATGAAATGAATCTAAACTAAATGGATTCTCTCTAACGTTTTCACATCCTTATGAGGTTGTACAGTCACCTCATCCCTGCGGTGTCTTCAGCAATACAGCGGACTCGTACCCGGGATCAGAACTCCGGCTGGCCATGCAGCCAGCGCTCCATGAGCCCTGACCTCTTTCTGGTCTCTTTCAGAATGCCCAGGAGAACCACGGGCTGGCTGTGCCCACCCCCTCGGTCCCAGAGGACTTCGCAGGCAAAGAAGCGGGAGGTAAGAGGACTCTGATCTGTGGCTTCTCCATCTTTCCTTCCTCCGTGGGCCCTGAACTCCAAAAAACAAACACCTACCCCACCTTCCCAGCGGGAGACAAAGTCAGAGTCCTGGGCCTCTTAGCCACTGGCCGAGGTGGGTGAGGACAGTGGGCTGGGAGATGCCGAGAGCAAGAGCCGAGGTCGGCTAAGACCCATTTGAGTCTTAGTGGGGAGAGGGGTGGAACCAGGTCACAGCAAGACCTCTGGGGTCAGACACCTGTCTCAGCTCTACCCTGATTAGCTCTGTCCCTGGGACGCTCGCCCTGCCTGGGAACAGCAGTGCCCACTCGAGGACTGAATGTGTGGGACGGATGGAAGCCACGTGGTGTTAAGGTGTCTGCTCACACCTGGCCAGGCACATCCCATGTCACGCAGAGCAAAGGTTATGGAAGACTGCTGGGATCTCACTCACTGCTTCCCTGCCCCTCCCCGCATCGGCCACGTGGGGTTTCCTTAATTAGCCTAGGCAGGTTTTCACCCCAGGGTCTGCATCTCAGCCCCTCCTACCGTCCCTCTGCTGCAAGGTCACCTTCTCAGGGGAGCCTTCCTAAGGAAATGGCACCCCTCAGCACCCTTCCCCTGCTGATTTTATTACTGCCTTTGCCATGGTAATGATTTACTAATGTATGGTGTCCGTGGTCTGTCTGGTTGACCCCTTAAGGAATAAAGTTTAGGGGCGGAGCAAGTTGCAGAGTGTGTGGAGGCCAGAGGTTAACATCACCTAGCATGAACAAAGCCCTGGGTTCGAACCCTGGGACAAAACAAACAAGAATAAGCTTTAGTGAGAGGTATCTGTTTGTTCACTGCTGTCGGGACCCCAGGTGCTCCATTCCAGGCCCCCATTGTTCAGGATCACCAGCTAAGAGACGCCTTCCCAGGCACCCTTTCTCAGGCTGCTGTCTGCTCTCCCACTTGGAGGTGGGAGAGGAAAGATAAGTGTGAAGGAGGGAGGCAGACTCTTCTGGGGCTGCAGCCCAGGAGGAGAGGAAGACGGCTGCGTCCAGGTGTCCATCTCCGCAGCCACATTGCCCTGGGTACCTTCCTTCCTCTGCGCCATCCACCAGTCCAGAGCCTGCCGCAGAGGTTCTAAACGACGTGACTAAGTGGGTCCCTACAGTCTCCGCTCCCCAAAGCATGAGTCGTCTGTTTGTGAGGCGCCTTCCTCCTCGCTTTCACCGTCCCCACCTCTCCGCGATCCCTGATCTGTCCCCTCTTCCTCTTTTTTGTTTGTTTATTTTTTCTAGACAGGGTTTCTCTGTGTAGCCCTAGCTGTCCTGGAATTCACTCTGTAGACCAGGCTGGCCTTGAACTCACAGAGATCCACCCACCTCTGCTTCCCAAGTGCTGGGATTAAAAGTGTGAGCCACCGCTGCCTGGCTCCCTTTTTTTAAATGTGCATGTGCACCTGTTAGTGTGTATGTGTGTGTGTGTATGTGTGCATAGTATACATGTGTATCTGTTAGTGTATGTGTGTATAGCATGCATGTGTACCTGTTTGTGTGTGTATATATAGTATGCATGTGTACATGTTAGGGTGTGTATAGTATGCATGTGTATCTGTCAGTGTGTGTGCATATATAGTATGCATGTGTACATGTTTGTGTGTGTATATATATATAATATGCACGTGTACCTGTGTGTGTGTGTGTGTAGTATGCATGTGTATCTTTTAGTGTGTGTGTGTATAGTATGCATGTGCAGGTGTGTGAGGCGGCCAGACGTGTTTTCTCTCTTCTCTTTCCACCCTATTATTTTGAGGCAGGGTCTTTAACTGAGCCTGGATCTTGGAATTGGGCAGGACCAGGTGGCCAGCGGGCCCCGGTGACTGGCCTGCCCCTGATTCCCAGCACTGCTGACAGGAGGCCACCACACCAGCTCTGTGGGTGCCGGGGCTCCGAACCCAGGTCGTCATGCTCACACTGCAGGCCTTACTCACGGGCTCATCTCCCCAGCTTCCCTTTTTCTTTCTTTCTTTTTGTTCTTGTTTGTTTGAGACAGTCTCACTCTGTAGCCCAGGCTGGCCTTGAACTCACGGCAATTCTCCTGCCTGTTTCTCAACTATTGAGATTGTAGGAATGAGCCACCACACCTGGCTTCCCTGAGGCACTGGGAACCACAGTAACCTCAAAGAACTCTTTCCACGGGCTTACACGATTTAGTGTAAGCCCCAGAGCCTGCTCCGGGGCCTGGAGTGGGAGTCGCCCGATTACAGTTACAGGGGACTGACCGCTCCTAGGACAGCTCAGGACATAGGGGCATTGCCGCTTCCTCGGTCAGGTTTGGGATGGAAGAATTGGGAGAACTAGCGTTTCTTGGCCAGTCCCTCCTCCTGTGCCCGGCACAGAGATTGGCAGATGGCTCGGCAGGTAAGGTGAGTCACCGAATCTGAGCCGAGCTCAGTGGTAGGATGTATTCCCATAGTTGTCCTCAGACGGCCACAGCCATGCCATGGTAACCCCCACCCCCTACACACACACACACACACACACACACACACACACACACACACACACGTGAAAGCAAGAAACAGACAGAAAGAGAGAGCTTTCTTAGAAGAGGCAGGGGACTGGCTCAGCTCCACCTCTCCGCCTCTCTTCTTTCAGGTACCGGCTCACTGGTGAACGGCAACCTCCGACTGTACAGCTCTGTGGGCGACCTGAGGCCTGTACACTATGACCTCGACTCGTCCATCCCCCCACCTCCCCCAGGCCCAGCCCCAGGGCCACCCCAGGACACTTCACAGCCTCCAGGGGAGTCCCCTCCACCTCCACCTCCGTCTGTCCCTCCTCCTCCCCCTCCCCTGCTGGCGGAGCCCCCACCCCCACCCAGCACGGCCCCACCCCCACCCCCAGTACTGGACACTTTATCTCCCTCGGCTGCCCTCTCCCCACCATCCACACCTACCCCTCCAGACTTCATCCCCCCTGCCCCACCCTCAGCTTTCCTGAGCCCCCCTCCACCTTCTTTGCCAGCCCCAGGACCCCCAACTCCAGTCTCCCCTCATGCATCTGGAACACGGATTATCAAGTGGAAATCAGAAGTAGCACTCAATGGCAGGCAGCCAGAAGACCCCAGGACCAGTCCCCCCAAAAGCCCCGCTGAACTGAAGGGGAGCCACCTAGGGCCTAGCCCCGAATCCCACCTCACCTTCCCCAGGTCATTCAAGGTGCCTCCCCCAACTCCAGTCAGGACCTCATCTATCCCGGTTCAGGAAGCACCAGAAGAGGAGGAAGCCAGCCAGAAGGCCTCGACACACTTCCCCCTGCCTCCCAGCTTCAACATCCGCCCTGCATCTCAAGTTTATCCAGACAGGGCCCCAGAGCCAGAGCACCCCAGAGAGCCCAGGCTTGAGACATCAGGCAGCCCCAGGCTCAGGCAGTCTGAACCCCAGACAAATGGACAAGCTGGAGTTCCACCTCCAGCCCCTCCCCTGCCCCCAGCTGCTCCCCCACTACCTCCACCTGCCCCTCCCCTGCCCCCAGCTGCTCCCCCACTACCTCCACCAGCCCCTCCCCTGCCCCCAGCTGCTCCCCCTTCGCCTTCTACTGAGCAGGCAGCCCCTCCGTCTTCTGGACTTATGAAGACCCCCAAGTCCAGCTCACCTACTCTCCACCCCAAATCCAACCCCCCCACTCTGGAGGACACAGACTCATCAGAGCCAGTGGACTGGAGAGACCCCCGGCAGATGGAAAAACTTCGAAGTGAGTTGGCAGCCTATCTCTGTGGGTCCAGGAAAGAGGATCGGTCACTCGGCCACAGGCCAGTCCCTCCAGTGGCCTTGAAGGACAAGGAGAACAAGAAGGGGCCCAGCCTACCAGAGGAGGCAGCTCCTCCGAGCCTGCCCGAGAAGACACACCCATGTGGTCCTGTGAAGAGCCCCTCCTGCAGCAGCAGCCTACCAGAGAGAGAAGCCACCAGCGGCCTGACCCTGCCCCCTGTGGACTACATCCCCCAGGGTACCCCAGCCCCCCCTGTGGACTACATCCCCCAGGGTAGCCCAGCCCCCAGTGTCAGGCAGATCCGGAACGAGCTGGAGGCCCGCTTTGCCTCCTCGGCGGAGAAAGAGGCCAAGCCCAGCATAGCATCTCTGCCGCCCAAACCCCGGCTGGAAGGGGGGAGAATCTTTGAAAACGGCACTGTGAGTGGCAGACTCCATAAGCCTGTCACCAAGAATCCACCCCAGCTGGCGGCCACCCCTCTGCCTGCCACGCCACTCCAGTCCAAGATTCCACCTGGGCCAAAAGCCCCACCCAAGGCCACACCTGGGCCAGCCACACCATTCAAGCCGGCACCCGGGCAGGCCACACTGCCTAAGACCACACCCGGGCCCGCCTTGCCACTCAAGCCTACGCCTGAGCAGACCACATCACCCAAGGACACAGTTGGGCAGGCCACACCACCCAAGGACCCACCAGGGCAGGCCACAGTACCCAAGGACCCACCAGGGCAGGCCACACCACCCAAGGACCCACCAGGGCAGGCCACACCACCCAAGGACACACCTGGGCAGGTCACACCACCCAAGGACACACCTGAGCAGTCCATCCCATCATCTCAGCTGATTGCCAAGAAGGACCATGTCCCAGTGAGACAGAGAGAAAAGCCAGAATCTCAAGAAAATGGAGTGGCCACCCAACTGTCCACAAATGGAGCGCTCTCACCTCC
This sequence comes from Peromyscus maniculatus bairdii, assembly GCF_049852395.1. Taxonomy (NCBI): domain Eukaryota; kingdom Metazoa; phylum Chordata; class Mammalia; order Rodentia; family Cricetidae; genus Peromyscus; species Peromyscus maniculatus. The sequence goes on along the minus strand of NC_134872.1, from coordinate 47,958,995 downwards.
AGCCCTCCCACCAAAGATGTCCACTGGTGGAGAGGAGGTACCATTTCTCTACAGACCCCATCGCAGCCAGAACAGCCACAGCCGAGGGGTTGCTGTGGTAATTCCCACTAGGGCCAGAGCGGAGGCCACAGGCTCCGGGGGACAAGCGGACGAAAAGGAGCCGGAAAGCCATCCAGCCAAACCTCTTACCCCAGTCCAGCCTGATGACCAACTCCTCAGACACCCGGTGACCGGGGAGGTGGTGGAGCGGGGTTCCCCAATGGCCCTGCTCCTTGCAGCCAGACAGAGGGCACAGAAGACCAGGCCTGGAGGGCCTGCCATGGGACTGGGACGGTCCTCTCTGCCAGGGAGTCTCCGTGACCATAGCAACCAATCAGAGACCAGCTCTGACAGCATCTTTTACAGAGGTAGCCGGCCCAACTCCTTCCTCGTGGTCCCTAAGGTACCCAGCGAGACAGAGGGCTCCCATCTGACCTCAGCACGGCCCACTGGACCCGGTCAGTGGAAGCCCCAGCAGGGGCGAGACACACAGGGCCCAGAGCCAACCCATAGGCATGGGTGGACCAAGGCGGAGTCCCCGACCGCTGTGGCCCGGGAAAGACCCGCTCCCTCAGGCTTGCCCCCGAGCCGCGCCCTCCCCAAATCCTTCTCTTCTCCGCCCTCTCCTTCCTACAAGAGGGAAGAAGAAGAAGAGGACTTCAGCTTTGATATCATTCCGCCGCCGCCAGAGTTCAGCAATGACCCTGAGCCCCCCGCCGGCCCCGGGCTGCAGCATCAGGGCCGTCGCGGGTCCCCACCCAGGAGCAACTTCTCGGACCTGGGGCAGCCCCTGGACGCGGGCCCCGGGGCCCATCCGGCTCGCGGCTTCTCGCGCTTTCCCGGCGGCGCCCAATACCCCGGGCTCGGGGGCCTGGATCGCTTCTCCGGCAGCGGACGCTCGCTCATCAAGAAACGCCTGTACGTCGGGGAGCCCCACCGCAACCCCGGGACGCCCCGCGGCGCCACTGGCCGCAGCCTGAGCTCCCCTAACTGCTTCGGGCCGCAGCCCGGAGGCCCCGAGATGCGACGGGTCAACTCGGCGGGCCGCGGGGCCCCCGGAGGCCTGCACGCGCGGAGGCTGTCGCTGGAGGGCGCCCGAGGCGCAGCCGAGGTCAAGTACAAGGCGCCCGGCGGCGGAGCCGGTGGTGGCGGCGGCAAAGCCGGCGACTATGGCTTCGTCCCAGCCAAAGGCAGCAGGTGAGCTGGGGAAGGACCTCCGCGGGTTCGCGACATGGGATGCGTGAACAGAGTTAATGCCAAGCCCACGGCTGTAGCTTGCGACTACGAGAGAATGGAGAAAGGCCCAGATACCTGGAGAGGGTGCTGTTGGCTGGCTCCTTACTTCCCAGCACACCTCTTCCCTCTCCTCCCGCCCTCTGGAGTTTCAGGGCTTCAACTCAGTGTTGAGGAAAGGGAGACCTAGCGGACCAGGTGGAAAGATGGATAGAGACGCAGGCTGGGAGCCAAGGAGTCTGAGTGAGCATAGGGTACCAGGGGTGTCTGTCTGGTGCGCTTGGTACCCCCTGGAGTCCAGAAGTCCATCACATCACATTTTAAAATTTCATGTTCTAAGGGAGGTGGGTAGAGTGGGACCAACCAGCTAGCTGCAGGTGAACCTTCACCGCTCTCCTCTTCCGCTCCCTCCAGGTCTTCCCACGGCACCACCCACTACGGAAGTCCCATCAATACGTTCACCGTGAGGCCAGGGACGCGCCATCCCATCTCCTACGCCTACCCTGGAACCCATCGGAAAGCCACCTCCTGAGCTGTGGGTCACTCGGCTGACTTCTAGGGGTTGGATTCGGGCAGTTGTTTTGTGGGGGGTGGGAGGTCGCACCAGGTATTATAGGTCCCGGCTCACACCACTGAGAGCCTTTGCTCCGGAAGACAGAGACAGACAGGCCGATGTGTGAGTGGCAGAGGCCTGCGGAAGATGGACATGGAAAGGACCGAGGGACAGCTTGGCTATGTTCTGTTGGCGGATAGGGGTGGGAGGGAGGAGGAGGAGCTTTCTGGACCCATGGCTTGTTTCTGCTATCTGGTACTGTCCGCTTTAGCAAGGTTCACTGAAACCAGTTTACACGCGGGTTCTAAAAGAAGGACTGGGCCTCAGGGCTGAATTGAAACCCATGGGGGTGACAGTTTGCCTGTCAGAACCTCACAATGTGAGGCTCTCATTAACACCTGCCTGCCTCTCCCCCTGCCCCCCAACAGGTAGTAGCTAGCTGGTCTTCTTAGGCACTTGGAAATGGGATCAAGACTGCTTGCATAACACAGAGCGGTCTCTGCAACAGTGCCTTATGGACTGGCCAGGGCAAGGCTAGGTTCTTTCTCCTTGGCCTTGGCTCTTACCCGTGAGAAGGCCTTGAGAGAGCCTGGGATGGGACATGCTTTTCCATCCAGGCCCTGGTTCAGTCCTACTCAGGGGGTTGGGCCAAGGAACCACAAGGTCCAGGAAATGTGCTGCCAACATGGAGATGGGTCCTGGAAAGTCAAGGGTAGTGTGCTGAGGCCAGTTCAGAGCAAGGGAGACCATTTGTCCGCTGCCTGGGCAGTCCAGGGTTATACTAGTGAATTGGAATATATATATATATATATATATATATATATATATATATATATATATATATATGTCCTGGTTTGTGTGTTATGTCAAATCCATCAGGAACAATAATTGTTCAGGTGAAGACTGACTGGATTCCTGGGACCAGGTCAAGGCAGAAGAGAAAGGAAGGGCAGAGGAGTGGCCCATCGCATATGAACAGTGGGCAGACGTGAGGAAGCTCCCCAAGGGAGCGGGACGTTGGGCCTCTGTGATCTGTGGTACTAACTTAAGTACTAGGTGGTTGGGACAGGAGGTGAACCACCCAGGTGGCTCAGACAGATTCACTGTGTTCATGAAGCCACGTCCATCAACAGCTCTGGCCTGGAACTGTTCCCCTAAGCCGAGTTTTAGGAAAGAGTTTGCTAATTCAACTGCAGCGTGGAGGCTTGAGGAGCGGGGTGTGGCCTCTCAGCTACGGCGTGCTCCGGGGCGGTGGAGAGGGGCTTGGTCTCACTTGGCATGGCAAATAAACATCCAGTTTGGACTGGCCCCTGCTCTGCCGCTGTCGATTGGTGACTTGGATCTTCCCTGGGCATCACGGGACTCTGGCAGTGCTCAGCTGGACAGTGCCAAGCACAGGAGACCGGGTCCAGAGGCGAAGCCAGGTGATAAACTGTCCTTAAGCAGGTCTCTTCGATTTCCTGAGCCTGGTTCTCCCTCTGGGCCTGACGGTGATCCCACCTCATCAGGCTGCCTGAGGAATGGAGGCGGCCACGTGTTCCTTTTGTGGCAAGACAATGACGTGGTTCATGTCCTCGGCCAGGCCAGAGTCTGAGGCCTGGCATTGTGGTACCAACCTCCAGTTCCAGCACTGAGGAAGTACAGGGAGGAGGGACACAGTTCAAGGCCAGCTTGGCTGCACGAGACCCCACCTCTAACTGGAACAAAAAACCCAGGGATTTGTGAACGGAAGTAACTTAGGTCATGGAGGTTGACCCAGGATAAGGACCCCACATTTGGCTCTTTTTTTTTTTTTTTCTGGACAAAGTCTCATGTAGCCCAGACTGGCTACAAACGCGCTAGGTTGCAGAGAATGGCCTTAAACTCTCAAATCCTCCTGCCTCCACGTCCAGAGTGCTGGGCGACACCATGCCCAGCTGTGAAGCTATATTTATTACTTACATTTTTGTGGTACTGGAGGTTGAACCCAGGGCCTCCTGCATGCTAGGCAGGTGCTCTACCATTGAGCTCTGGCGATGAGCTCTACCCACAGCTGCCGTTTCTAAATGACCTTGAGTGTCCACTGCTGCTCTAGAACGTCAGGTCTGCCCTTTGGCTGTGTGGTCTCACACTTGGTTGAGCTCTTGAGAGCTTCCCATTAAAAGACACCTTCGTGGCCATTTTCACACATTTCCTCACCCCCACCCCATACTTCAGGTTGAAAACCACCAACACATAGATAACCCAGATGGTTTGGAAAGTCCGCTCGCTCTGGTTGCTCATGACAGTCCTCTAACATTCACTGGTGGGTAATACCGTGTTTGCATTTCATCGATGAGGAAATCAGGCCTCCAACGCAGGCATCGAGTTGCTCCAAATAGCCAACCTGACTCACTCTCTGCCCTGTTTCATCACAGCTGCCTTCCTCCTAGCTGTGACCATTCCCTCTGGCTCAGCCTTTCCCAAGGGCGGGCGCTGCTCCGGATGCTTTCCATTCACCCCACACTGTAGGGATGGGGAGGAGCACAGGGAAAGCCGCTCTGCAGTTAGGGGGCGGCTGATGGACACTTGTGTGCCCGGGGCCGGTTGGCCACACCTTAGTTGCAGAAGAAGCCTTTCTGTGTGACTCCAGCCCCAGTGACCCAGCCTGGTCTAAAGCAGCGAGGGCAGGTACTAAGGATGCCTGTGTGGATCCTGGGCCTGGCATCCCTTAGCGTCAAACTTAGCTTTTTCTGAGGCAGACTCAAGAAAGGAAGCTTCCCCCAGACTCCACATCTGGTTCTTCCTCCCCTGCCCCGCCCCCTAGGACCCCTGCACGCTTTTTTGCCCCCCCCCCCCCCCCCCCCGCCAGACAGGTAGCCCAGGCTGGACGTGAACTTGCCACATGGCAGAAGACAGCCTTGAACTCCCTGTCCTCCAGCCTCCACCTCCCAGTGCTTGGCTCCAAATGCCCAGCTGCTTTATTGATTTATTTATTGTCTTTATTTTTGTGGTCCTGGGGATTAAAGCCAGTGCGACCGAGGTGATTTTGGACCCAAAGGGTGAGGGCTGAGCTGCCAAGTGGTCCTGTCCTGACCTGCCCGCTCCACCTACCTACCTACCCTCTGCAACTACGCCCCCTTTCATCTCTACAGCTCAAGGGCAGGGCTGGCGCCCCGTCATTAGTCAGGGGGCCTGGATGGGTGGCCACTGAGGCCAGGGCCTCATCCTGTGCCTCCTTCCGAAGGCCCTGCACAGCCAGGTACAGCGGGCTTGCTTCGGAACCTCTGGTGGCTTAGCCAGGATGGTGAGAGAAGAGTGTGGGACGGGGACCCGTGGTAGCATTAGGACTGGATCTGTGCAGGAGGAGGGCCACTGTGTGCACGCTTGTCACATTCAAACGCTGGACAAAGGTCCTTGTTGTGACCAACGGCAAACTCTGCTCTTGTACTTTAGTGACATCTCTTGGGCGTTTAAAGCTGCTCTTGACATGCAGGTCACCTGACTTCCCCGGGTAGCCGGCAGGAGAGTGAGCGCGTGCAGTTTGCCCTGGTTTCCTCGCTGCACCCTGCGAGCACACTTGCCTGCACATGCAGCTGGCATCAGCCAGCAGGTGGCGCTGTGCTCACAGCTGCCTGTACTTCCCTGGGGGCGGGGGCAGATGAAGTTCTGAGTTCAGATTTAGATCCAACGGTTGTTGATTGACCTGGTTTGTCCTGGGTATGGGATGCACTAGGGGACTTGCGAAAATAACCTCCTGAGCCTTACTTATAACAGGCTCCCAGGTAAGGCAGGTACACATCCAAGAGCGTCCGCTTGGCCCTCGCCGCGAAACTACAATTCCCACAGTGCAAATGCCCTTCCCAGGCCACACAGCTGCAGGGAGGCAGGAACTCTGCCCTCTGCCTCCACGGCAGCACCGTGGGTGTGGGTGTGCCTGCACCTGTCCAAACTCTTGTTCCAAGGACAGAAGGAAGGCGGGAAAGGGGAGATGGCTTGGGGACCGTCAGGAACAGGTCACTGTTTAGACCCAGAGCGATACCCTGGTATCCACCATTCAGAGGCATTTTCAGTTCAAAGTCTAGCTTCATATGGGCCTCAGCTCACCAGGTGGACTCTGTCCTGCCTCTTTGCCACACCCCCCAATACACGCACTTTGTGGTACAAGGCATGGAAGCCAGGGTCATGCATGTTTGGTGTAGGCAAGTGCTCTACCACAAAACTACATTCCCAGCCAGAAGCCCTCCTACTCTGGATGCCAGAAGTGCTCCCACTAATCTCTCCTGAGTCTCTCCCAAGGAACTGTCTTCCTTGAGAGAGCCGGCACCCAAGGCCACGCCCCCCCCCTCACTTGCTGACTAGTTCTTTGTTTCAGTCAGGACCCCTTTCCAGCATAGGCAGACCCTCTCTGCCCTCCCTCCCCACCCCCCCGCCCCCGGACAGCCCTAGGGCACTTCCACAAGACTCCCCACATAAGCCTCAAGCTCCAGAGGGGCTGTTCTCACAGCAGCTGGTGCAGAACCAGGCATGCATACACGCAGGCACACCTATGTACACACACACGCACACACACACGAGTGCACACAAAACTCAATAGATAGATGATAGATAGATAGATAGATAGATAGATAGATAGATAGATAGATAGATAGACAGATAGATAGATAGAGATATATATGAATGAATGAAAAAGAAATTATCTCTGAGGCTTTACTTTCATGGACATTTGCTTCTTACTTCCTGGTTCATTTACACAGATCTAACTAGAAGACTTGCCCACAGTGTTTTCTAGTCACTGGGCATGGTGTCACACACCTGCGACCCCAGGGAGCTGGGGGCAGCAGGAGCAGGGGTTCAAGGTCAGTCTTGGCTGGCGTTGATCTTCCAGCCTCTGCCTCCTTAGCACTGGGCTTTCAGATATGGGTCACCCTTCCTGACCTCAAGACTGTCTGGTGTGTTCAAAGCCAACCTGGACTACATGGGACCTTGTCTTGGAGAATAAAAACAAACAAACAAACAAACCAACAACACCCCAGGAGAGGGAGACTGGAAAGGAGTGGAAGCCTCATTCTGTTCTTACCTTACCCAAACTGTGTCTAAAGAATACAGTCCACAGAGTAATAAAAACACTACTAACAACAACCCCACAAGGGGCTGGGGGGAAGACTCGATTAAAAGAACTGACTGTGCTGGGCAGTAGTTTCATACTCCTTTAATTCCAACACTTGGGAGGCAGAGGCAGGCGGATCTACAGAGTGAGTTCAGTTTCAGGGGATCCATGGCACCAGGCACACATATACACATGCAGGCAAAATACCCATAGACATAAAATAAATAAAACTTTTTTTTTTTTGATTTATCGTCAAAACTGCCGGGCTTAAATAAAATTTTTGTTTTGTTTTGTTTTTCGAGACAGGATTTCTCTGTAGTTTTGGTGCCTGTCCTGGATCTCTCTCTGTAAACCAGGCTGGCCTCGAACTCACAGAGATCTGCCTGGCTCTTCCTACCGAGGGCTGGGATTAAAGGCGTGTGCCACCACCGCCCAGCTTTTAAATAAAACTTTTAAGAATTAAGATAAAATAAAGTGTATCTGGCCTGAGGAAGGTAGTGAAGGGAAAACCACTTTGCTTGATTTCTTTAGACATCAGGGAAGAGACAAATGTCCCCGGAGAGAAGGTGACATGGTCTTGGGGAGCAGAAGGGAGCCTTCACACATGCGCACACCAGGGTGATTTCTGGCCAGAGTGACTGTCTGCCACCAGGCAGTCCTGGGAAGGTGAGAACACCACGCTGAGAAACATCCTGGCTCACTCCTCAGCGGGCTGTCTCCTGGGGATGCTATCTCAAACATCGCTCTGTGGGAAAGCTCCCTCCATCATCTTAATAAGCAGAAAATGAAATGCTTCTGAAATACTGTTTTTCACTTATCAGATTGGCAGGAGATTAAAACACACGGTGTTGGGGGCAGTGTGGGAAAACGGGCTCTTTCTTCTCCTGCAGGGAGGCTAAGGCGCTACAAAGCGAGCAAGGGCATCTGGCAGTGGCCTCGCCCTGGAGCTGCTCAGGTTGCTGGAACAAAGCTCCATCCACTGAGACTTGTGAACTGATTTCTTACAGGTCCTGAGGCTTAGAAGGCTGACATCCAGGCAGACTGGTGTCCAGTGAGGGCTTGCTTTCTGGTTCATAGCTGGTGCCTGCTTCTGTCCTGCTGCAGAAGGGACTGGACAGGTCTCCACTTTCTTTCTCTCTCTCTCTCTCTCTCTCTCTCTCTCTCTCTCTCTCTCTCTCTCTCTCTCTCTCTCCCTCCCTCCCTCCCTCCCTCCCTCCCTCTCTCTCTCTCTCTCTCTCTCTCTCTCTTTCTTTCTTTCTCTTTTTTGAGACAGGGTTTCTCTGTGTAGCTTTGCACCTTTCCTGAAACTTCCAGAGATCCACCTGCCTCTGCCTCCCAAGTGCTGGGATTAAAGGCGTGCCCCACCACCGCCCGGCCATTTTCTATTTTTGATAGTGCTTGAGGTAGAACCCAGGGGCTTGCACACACTAGGTAAGTGTCTTACCACCCAGCTGCAGCTCCAGCCCCTCTGAGTCTTAATCTCATGAAGGAAGGCTGTGACCTGGTGATCCAATTACCTCTTCAAAAGCCGCCTTATCTCCTAATACCGTCATCTCGGCAATGGAGTAGGATCTTAAACTGAATCCAGGACACAAACATTCATACTCTAAAAGCTAGCACTGGGGCTAGAGAGATGCTCAACAACTAAGAGTACTTACTGTGGGCTGGAGAGATGGCTCAGCGGTTAAGAGCACTGGCCGCTCTTCCAGAGGTCCCGAGTTCAATTCCCAGCAACCACATGGTGGCTCACAACTGTTTATAATGGGATCTGATGCCCTCTCCTGGCATGCAGGCATACATGCAGACAGAGCACTCACACACTTAAAAAATAAATAAAGAGTACCTGCTGCTCAGCCTTGAGGATGAGAGTTCAGATCCAGCACCCACAATCAAGCAGTCCACAAACACCTGGAACTCCAGCGCCAAGGGCTCTGACATCCACTTGGGGCCTCAGCAGGCATGTGCATGCACACAGTCATGCATATATAGATACATACACACGCAAATGATATATAAAAGTCATGCTCCATATATCATGGGATAAGAATTCTGCTTCTAGGAAGTCTGTTCCAGATATACCAGTAAAAAACATCATGCCATTATATCATTGCTTGCTGAAAACATCCTCGATTACATCTTCAACATAAATAACAAGTAATCAATAGATAATCAATAAGGCATGTGATAAGACACTCTGCAGTCACAAAAGCCAATGAGGATGTTGTTTACATAGCAGGAATGACCTCTAAGAAATAGTAAGTTGGGGGGGGAGTGGGGATAGAAGGGTGGAATAAACTAGGCATGGTGGTATAACCCCTGTAATCCCAACACTTGGGAGACTGAGACAGGAGGATTTCTGTGAACTTGAGGCCAACCTGGATCACACAGGAAATGATCAGTACATTCCTGAGCATGCTCAGTTTAAGGTCAATAAGAAGAAAGGAGAAACTGAGTGTGGCGGCACTGGAAGTCCTGGCTCTCAGAAGGCTGAGGGAGGAGCAGTGTTTGAATCTGAGGTCAGCCTGGGCTACCTAGTTGAGTTCAAGGGCAACAAACACAGAAGAAAGGAGAGTATTAGACACATTGGGGAAGCTTGGGCCAAGGGCATGGAGCCCGTTTAAAAGATTAAGGTGATGGGCAGGGATGCCTGTGGGCACCCACAGCCTGTACCATAAAGGAAGGGGCAGGTGAAGGTATATGATACAGGACTTTGCCCTGAAGGTGCCTGCCCCTGCCTCACCTAGCAACCAAGAGCGTGGTGACCTTACACCAGCTGCCTAGCTTTCTACTAAGAAACGAGGTGGCACACATATAAACCGGGATGATTGTAGTGCACTCAGAGCTGAGAGTGAGCAGTGAGAGGTGATCTATTTGTGTTAGATGATGAGAGGTGATCTATTAGTGTTAGATGATGAGAGGTGATCTATTAGTGTTAGATGATGAGGGGCGATCTATTAGTGTTAGATGATGAGACTCGATCTATTAGTGTTAGATGATGAGAGGTGATCTATTAGTGTTAGATGCTGAGAGGCGATCTATTAGTGTTAGATGATGAGAGGTGATCTATTAGTGTTAGATGATGAGAGGTGATCTATTAGTGCTAGATGAGAGGTGATCTATTAGTGCTAGATGATGAGAGGTGATCTATTAGTGCTAGATGATGAGAGGTGATCTATTAGTGTTAGATGATGAGAGGATCTATCTAGTACTTAGTGCAGCAGCGTGGGAGCCAGTGCACAATCACATATATACACACTTATATAGTATATAAATAAATAAATGTAATCATTTAGGCAGGTGGATCTCTGTGAGCCTGAGGCCAGCCTGATCTACATAATGGAGTTCTAGGACAACCAGGCTAAGTTGTCTCAAAAAAAAAAAAAAAAAAGCAACAAGAATAAAGAGAAAACAAAGAGCATCTTGGGCCAGGTGCAGGCCAGCATCTCAGTCTCCAGACTTAAGAGGTGGCTGCAGGGGTCCTCGGTTCAAAGGCGTCATCCTCACCTCCATAGTAACTTTGAGGACAGCAAAAATCAAAAACAAAACAGAAGTATATCCTGGTTTCTGATCAAAATGCAGACTCCCCGGTGAGGCCTGTGAAGCTCTTGGGTCTGTGTCACCCTTCACCTCCACACCCAGTCCTCGCTACTCACTTACAGTCTGTGTTCTCCTCTCCTCCTAAAAGGCCCGTCTATCCTCCCTCCCACCCTCCCTCCCTCCCTCCCTCCCTCCCTCCCTCCCTCCCTCCCCCCATCCCTCCCTCCCTCCCTCCCTCCTTTTGACTTGGACAACCTGAAGTACAACTCGATTGTCACCAGCCCCAGCCCAGAAAGGGACTGTGCACCCTCCTCTGAGATGCCAGGTATCATAGCACACATCTGCAGATGCCACCACACATGTAACATAAACACACACTTGTTTGTGACAATCACAAACAAGGCGCACTTGACTCCACTCAAATGAAACCATAGTAAGACACTGTTTTCTACTACCAGACCGGTAAATTTCCACAAGTCTCAAGACAATGGCATCATAAGGAAGCAGGCATCAGTGGGAGTGTAAAGTGACACAAAATCAGGGAATGGGTGGCCTGTTTAGCAAGCATACGCAGCAACTGACACACACAGAGCTGTCTACTGAATGAACACACACAAAAAGCAGGAGGTGGGGTTGAAGGTTGAAGAGACGGCTCAGCAGTTATCAGCACTTGTTCTCACAGAGGACCCAGATTCAGTTCCCACACATGGTGGATCACAACCATCTGTAACTCTAATTCTAGATCTGATGCCCTCTGCTGGCCTCTGTGGGTATTGCATATACATAGTGCACACAGACACACACACACACACACAGACACACACACACTCACACACACACACACGCAAAACACTCATATATAAAATAATTTTTTTTTTTTGGTTTTTTGAGACAGGGTTTCTCTGTGTAGCTTTGGAGCCTGTCCTGGAACTCACTCTGTAGCCCAGGCTGGCCTCGAACTCACAGAGATCTGCCTGCCTCTGCCTCCCGAGTGCTGGAATTAAAGGCGTGCACCACCACTGCCTGGCTCAAAATAGATGAATCTTTAAGATGAAAAAAGAACTTGTACTGCTTGCTCTTCCAGAGGATGCAAGTTTGATTGCCAGCATCCATATCCGACAGTTTACAAATTGCCTGTATCTCCAGCCCCAGGGGATCTGGTGCCCTCTTCTGGCCTCAGTGGGTTCATATCTCACAAGCACATACCCCTCCACCCAACACACACACACACTTAAACTTAAAATAAATCTATTTATTTATTTATGTAGAGACAGGGTCTCTTTCTAGAGCCCTGGCTGTCCTGGGACTCTCTGTGTAGACTAGACTATTCTTGAACTCACAGAGCTCCACCTGCCTCTGCCTTCCAAGTGCTGGGATTAAAAAGAAGGTGTAAAGGACCTGTCTGACACCTGAGAGATGAGTGAAGGAAGAGGCCAGTGTCACAGCATTGTGCACCCATGAATCAGAAAGAAATTCTTTATTATTGACACGGAAGACACTCTGACCACTAGGAGAAAGCATGGTGTTTATACATGCTATAAAAGGGAGAGATATACATAAGTGTTTGATGCACACAAGAATACATAAAACCATACCGACTCATCAGTAGGCCCCATGGATAAGACCTGAGAGTCTGGGATGTGGGAGGAGGAAGATATTTGCTATATTAGTATTAAATATATGTATGTAGCTGGAGTTTTCCTGCCTTGCCCACAGTCAGGACAAATCTTTGTCACCTGCCAATCCCACAGCCGCTCAGACCCAACCAAGTAAACACAGAGACTTATATTGCTTACAAACTGTATGGCTGTGGCAGGCTTCTTGCTAACTGTTCTTATATCTTAAATTAATCCATTTCCTTAAATCTATACCTTGCCACGTGGCTGGTGGCTTACCGGTGTCTTCACATGCTGCTGGTCATGGCGGTGGCTGCAGTGTCTCCCCGCCTCAGCCTTCTGCTTCCCAGAATTCTCCTCTCTCCTTGTCCCACCTATTTCCTGCCTGGCCACTGGCCAATCAGTGTTTTATTTATTGACCAATCAGAGCAACAGATTTGACATACAGACCATCCCACAGCATATGTATATGTCTATCTTTTAAGTTTTATGCTGTATACATATATTATCCACAATTAAATAACTTAGAACAAAGAAAAAACAATAAATAAAGTATAGATGAGTCTAAGCCATTAGCACCAAGAGAGGAAATACCTTGAATTTGTTTGCCGGGCCAGAAGGGTCCATGACAAATCTTCACCTGCAGGCCGCTTCCTCCACAGCCTGCAGCTGGACCATCGAGTCCAAGCTGGTGTTCAGAGAGTCAAGCACTCGCTTCAGGGGAGCCCGAGAGAGGGAGAACAATAAGCCTGTCACCAGGAAAATTCAGAGGTGGCAATAAATGACAAAGCTCGGGCTCTTGTTCCTACAAAGACACCGAGAAGGGCCTCTGAGGACGCTGGCGCACCCTGGACACACCGCTGGGCTGGAGCTGTCACTCAGGGGTAGAGCATGTGCCCAGCAGGCACAAGGCCCTGAGCTCTGTCCCCAACTCCAGAAAAGGAAGGGGAATTTCATAAAGCCCTTGGAGACCCTGGGGACCCTCAGGATAAAGGAGTGAGATGCTTCCCAACAGTATGGGAAGGCTCACCAGCTCCAGCCGCCCTGGAGTAGTCCTGATCTGGAGGTGACAGAAGTGTCCCAGCTCTCCCCCCTAGCCTGGTATAATCCGGCTTTATAAGGGTGAAGACTCCAAACAAGAGCCTCAGGGCCAAGCAGGACTGACGCTCAGGCCTCTCAGGCTGGCTCCATCAAGCTGCACCTCACTCCCTCTCCCTCCCCCCCCCCTCACCCCTACATCTGCTTACTCACCTCTTCCAACCTCACTGGCCAACCCCACCCCACTGGGATCTCAACAGAGCTTCAGGCCTCAGGCCAGCCCTTCACTCACACCTTCTTTTGGTCAGAGGAGGCAGAACAGGTTCCTGTGTGTTTACCCATCTCCCTGGCAACACAGGCCTCCGCAGGAGGGTGTCATCCAGGTATCTATCTGTAGGTTTATGTTTCCTGCCTCTCCTTAGGTCCAGGTCCTTCTGGCTCTCTGGGGCTAGGGTCCATCCAGCCCCAGTTCCTGTATGGCTAGCTGCCCCCCTACCCTGCCATGAATCATAATTGGCAAATGCCAAACTGTGTGGAACTGACTGAAAGAAATAGTGTTTCTCATACTCCCTCTAACTGGAATGTCCCAGGCCTTCCCACGATCCCCTGCCTCCCCATCCCTCTGAACAGCAGCCCACGCCCTTGTCAGGTGGTACCATCCCTGACGCTCCCACCCTCCAGGTGCACACACACTCCTGTCTCTGACCAAGAGTGTGCCTGTGTGTGCTGCTGCTCCCTTTCCACAAAGATGGATGCATTTTGTGTCTGCTCGTCTAGAACATTCTTTTCGGGCCATTTTTTAAAAAATGCAGCTCCGCCGGGCGGTGGTGGTGCACGCCTTTAATCCCAGCACTCGGGAGGCAGAGGCAGGCTGATCTTTGTGAGTTTGAGGCCAGCCTGGTCTATAAATCGAGTTCCAGGAAAGGCAGAAAGCTACACAGAGAAACCCTGTCTTGAAAAACCAAAAAAAAAAAAAAAAAAAAAAAAAAAAAAATGCAGCTCCTGCCACCCTACTCTGTGGTGAGTGCTGCCTTGATCTGCCCTGCCAAGGAGGCGGCCACTCATATGGCCCACATCACCAGGATCCTGAAAGCCGTGGGGTGGAGGGCAGGACCGTCATTTCTCTGGTTGGCCCCTCCCCACGGCCCGCCCGCAGTGCCTGCTGGGCTTCGGCGGGGCTCTGCCTCACACTGCCTGCTCCCTCCCTGTGTTACTAGCCCAGACTTTGCACACCACCCCTTGTGGCTCTTAGTTTTCATGTCCCCTAATCCTCCATTTATCCAGCACCTTGAACAGTCCTGCTTCCCTTCCAAGGCTCGCCACCTGACTGACGCTCCGCGAGTGTTTTGAGCTGTCCATCCTCAGACACTGTAAGTGCCGGGAAGGCAGAGACCTGGGTCCACTCTGTGCTGTTTGCCAGAGACTACCCATATGGTCACCCGTGAAGCTCACTGGCTGTGTGTCACATGAGCGACTGGAGATGGGAAGGGTAAAATGGGGAGAAACTGGGGGCCTGGAAGGAGAGGCAAAGGGCAGGAGTGAACTGCACACCCAGATGAGTAAAGGGGTAGGAAGCCCTCCCTCCCCTCCACAACTTCCGATGGTCTTAGTTTTGTTTTGTTATCCTGTGTTGTGTATCATTGTGAATGAATTCCCTGGAGGCAGGAACTCTGTCTGTCCTGTTCAGCACAGAATCCTCAGGGCTGGCACAGTGCCTGGCATGCACGAGAGGCTCCAGATCTGTTTGCTAAATCAATGGAGGACGATGACCCACAAGAGCACAGAACAGTCAGGGGACCTCGTTGGCACTTGGGGCAGTTTGGACTCCGGGTGGAAGGTCTCTGAGAGGATTTGCAGTCTTACTGCAGGGGCAAGAATGGGGGATGAAGGCTGGGGAAGCGCAGGGAGCCCCCAACATTTGGGGGAGCAGCAGCATCTGGTGAGGGAGGCAGAGTGCTCTCTAGATGAAAATGAACAAAAAGACCCTGCTGTGGTCTGTGCAGAGGACTTGGAAATGAGTCCATGCTGCCCAGGCTGTACCCTGCCCCAAAGTCAGAACACCTGGAAGGCAGAAGCAGGGGGATCTCTGTGAGTCTGAGGTTAGCCTGCTCTACATAGAGTTCCAGGCCAGCCAGGACAGGACTACATAGAGAGACCATATCTTAAAAAAAAAAAAAAAAAAAAAAAAAAAAAAAAAAAGGATAACCAGATGCCAGATGGCTGGGTACAGGGAACACTACAAACAGCCAGATGCTGAGGCCAGCTGGGAGGTACTGGCTGGAGGCGGAGGAGCAGAGAATCACGCCCACCGTCAGAGAGAGCACTTCCAGGACCCTTCCTGGCTAGACAGGCTCATGGGAAAAGGCATCCAAGAAAGGAAGACCACATTGTTGATCAAGGACAGGTGGGGGGCGACAGAGAGCAAAGAAACAGTGTCCAAGAGGGGACCCAGAAGGCAGAGAAACAGTGTCCAAGAGGGGACCCAGAAAGAATAAAAAAAAAAAAAAAAGTATCAAAGAGGGGACCCAGAAGGCAGAGAAACAGTGTCCAAGAGGGGACCCTGAAAGAATAAAAAAAAAAAAAAACAGTATCAAAGAGGGGACCCAGAAGGGAAACAGTGTCCAAGAGGGGACCCAGAAGGCAGAGAAAGTGTCCAAGAGGGTGTGGCCACTTCCTGGTCGCACACCAGGCAGAGGCTGTGGACTGACCCAGGAGCCCGAAGGGCACCCAGCAGTGGGCGTCTCAGTTTGGCTGCGAAAGTGACAGTGTCCCGTCAGGTGCTCAGCATTGTTCTGTAGCTTGCTGTCTGTCCCAACAAGACTTTCCTGAGCACACCCTGAAGCTCATTAGTGACAGGTTCTCCACTGCCCACAAGCCCAGCTCCTCTCTGAGGTGAAAAGCCCCTCAGTTTTTACCTAGGCCCAGATCCACTCTGCTAACGCCACACATTCTTACTTCCTTCACAACTAAGCGACCCCATGTGTGGGGTGCTGCAGCTTTTGGGTTTCGCTCTTAGAAGAAAGATCCAAGTTCCCCAGCCTCTTCACGCCTCCCTCTTCCCAGGAATGCATATGCACCCAAGACATGGCTTCTGCCTCCCATTCTGTGACTGCAACCAGAGCCCCAGAGGATGAAGGAACCAGGATGCGGGGAGCCGTAACACGCACAGTCCAATCACTGTGCTAGCTGCACCTTTCATGGAAAGCAGATGTTTCATTTCTGTGTGGAGGGTGTGTGTATGTGACATTTGTGCATCTGTGATTGTGTGGAAGGGGCATGGGTATATGTGCACGCACGCGTGCGTGCGCGCGCATATGTGTGTATGTGTGTGTGTGTGTGTGCACGCTTGTGTTTGTGCACGCGCAAGTCATGTTTAAGGACAGGGTCTACATCTTCCAGAACGACCTGCCAGGCCAGGGCCATGTCCAATTTCTCTCCCCACCCGTGAGCCAACCAGTGTGTGGATGTGGAATGGAATCGTTGAGTACATGGCAGTGACCAGTGCATTAGAGGGACAGAATCACCAACCACTGGGAGGCAAGAGCATCTAAGGAAAACCGCATGGAGCAGAAGGCCTGGGTACCACTGCAGATACTGAGCAGGTCAGGCCTCTGTGACCTCCGCTGCAAAGGCCAAAAGAACATCTGCTTTCGGGTACATTGTGAGGGTTCCTGAGTTGGTGTTGGTATGTGTGAAAGAGAACTGTGGCTAGCTAGAGCATGAGTCTCTATTGAGAGGGGAGTGTAGTTCAGTGGAAGGGGACTTGTCTAGCATGCACAGGGCCCCCAGAGTACATCACACACACACACACACACACAAACAAATGTGGAAAAAAAACAATAATTAGAACTGAATGAATATCTTGACTTCAAGCCCTGGAGGCCAACCAGGGCTGCCAGTGAGACCGTGTCCCCAAAAGCAGTGGGTAGACAGCTGGAGATGCCTCAGGGTTAAGAGTGACGATGCTCTTCCGGAGACCCTTGGATGGGTTCCCAGTGTCTATGTTTGGCAGCTCACCATTTCTTTTTTGGTTTTCCCAGATTGGATTTCTTGAGATAGGGTTTCTCTGTGTAGCCCTGGCTGTTCTGGAACTCACTCTGTAGACCAGGCTGGCTTAGAACTCAGAGATCCACCTGCCTGTCTCCCGGGTGCAGGGATTAAAAGTGTGCACCATCACCCAGCTCACGATTCCTTATAACTCCAACTCCTAAAGACCCAGTGCCCTCTCTTAGACTCCAAGGGAACCTGCTCTTTGATTCTAGAATTTAGGAGGCTGAGGCAGGTGGATCTCTGTGAGTTCGAGGCCAGCCTGGTCTACAGAGTGAGATCCAGGACAGTCAGGGCTGTTACACCAAGAAACCCCGTCTCAAAAACAAAACAAAACCAACTAACCAACCAAACCCCACTGCAGATGTCTAGGGTGTGGTTCAGAGGCAGAGTGTGCACACAGGTGTTCACAAGCTAAGCACAAAGCCAGCTGTGTCCTAGCACCTGCATAAAACACAAAATCTCAGCCAAGAACAGGAAAAATAAGGGGAAACAGAACAGCGACAACATGCTAGTGTTGAAGCTGAGTGAGGAATCGCTTTTTCCCTATAGAGTTTTCATTTCCTGAGTGAGGACTCTTCACATACTTCCTAATTGGGGATGGCTGAAGCAAGAGATTGCCAGATTCAAGGTGTGCCTGAGCTACAGAGTGAGTTCAAGGCCAACCTGGACATCTTAGTGAGACCCTACCTCAAAACTGAAAGTTAAAAAAAAAAAAAAAGCTAATCTTACATCCAGGAAAGCTGTGTACAGTATTTATTTGCCTACCATTTGAAAGGCTCTAGGTTCAATTCATTTACAAAAATTTTATTAGGAATTTTAATACAGGCTTTTCATAAATCACATTTATTTTTCCCTCTAGGAAGACTCTCCCAGCTTATAAAAATAGAAATATATAGATATACATTGAGAATTATGTCTGTCAACACAACACCCTTCAGGTCCCCGTCCCAGCACCTCTTCCAGAGAAACCACAGCGGTGCAGTTCCGAGGTCAGCGGCGGCGGCCGCCCTCCCACTCCCGCTCCCAGCACATGCTCCACGGGTGTCCACTTCAGACCGCGATAATGGTGCCCAAGTAGACATCTGACCAGAGCGTCAGGAACAGCAAGGTGTGGGACCTCCTGTCTGACCTGGGGACTGCGTTTCAACTGACTGGGCCATGAGCTGCCGAGTGTACCACAAGCCCTCCGCCCCCACACAGACAGTCTTCCTGTTCTGACCTGGAAGTCTGAGTCTCCATGAGAACACGCCTGTCTGGTCCAGAGCCAAGGAAGCTCACTTTATCACCATTCCTAGCCCTTCCTTCAGTTCCAGACAGAGCTGTTTTCCTCCAGGCAGGGACCAAAGACTCCAGAGAGCAGCAAGGAGGCGGAACCTCCCGGCCTGATTACCGGAAGCCAGGCATGGTGTCTCACACCTGTGACCACAGCACGAGGCAGGAGAGCACTGAGCCTGGGATACAGTGACTTCTGGGATAGCCTGGGCTACAGAGCGAGATCCCGTCTCAAAAACACACACACACAGGGCAGGGTGAGAGTGAAAAAGAGGATGAGGAGAAGCCACAGCAGCCAAGGTGGAATATGGAGAGAAAAATGAAACCCTGGCCCAGCATTCCAGTCCACGAACGACTGATCCTCTTTATGTCCATGTCCATATCCCCGCCACTCCTCCTTGGGTTTGGTTTTTCAGTTCCTCTTTTCAAAACCAGCCAAGATACCAACTTGCCCAGTGTCTTCATCTTCCTTGAGGCACGTTTCATGATTAGTGGGCAAAGGGAGGGATGGCGTCTTCTCTCCAGGGAGGTGGAGACGGGCGGATGCAGACTTGCTTCTTGACAATGCGTGGATGCGGCAGGACCCTCAGCGGACCCCCTCCAGCGAGTGGGAATGTGGCTTTCCACCGCCACTTAGGTTTCTCAGCCACACCTAGCCCTCCAAACAAGTCCCACCCCCACCAACTGAGCCCTCTTCCTGGTGCTTAAAACCCATGGCTCCTCTCCAAGTCCTGGGAGAACTAGCTGTATTCCAGGCTCTAGCCAGACCGTCCTTCCCAGAAGGGTGTTCCGAGGCACCGTCCCAAGGGAATGCCCCTCACTGCTGTCAGCTCTAATCAAATGCTGGCCAGAGACTCAAGGCTGCTCTGGTGGCCGCTGTCATCTCTATTAGCCCAGGGACCCCCAGCTCCTGCCAGCCCCAGATCAGAGCTGCAGTGCGGGCCTGTCGGACATGATGAGGGACACCACGTCGCTCTCTGTCAGCTCAGCAGGATCTGGGGGCCCAGGAGCAGAGAGATTGAGGTTCTGGGCTGGTAAATCAATGCCATGATTCTTTGGAGTCAACGAGGGGATCCGGGTGGCCTGGAAGATACACTTGGCAGTCTTCCCGGCAGGGCACAGGGCAGCGGACCCTCTTCTTCCTACCGCCTTCCCTGGCCCTCCAGGTTTCAAAGGAATCAAGTCCTGTGATTAATCAAGGAAGTCACCGGGTCTATTCGCAAAACAGGTTATCTTCATAGAAGGCTGCTACTAGAATGATCCAGCCTGGGCACGGCCAAAAAGACCTCACCGTCGTCTTCTCTCTGATCTCACGCCCCCAGGAAAGCGGTGTCCTCCCCCTTACAGGGCAGTCTCCGTCTCAGCTCACGAGAGGGACCTAGAAAGAAGAAGAACCAGAGAGCCTGCCACGGGGCCCCCCATGCTCTCCTAGGGGAGGGCAGCTCTAGGCCTCAGGGTTGCCCGGGCTGCAGGACACGGGCAGCAGGTGCACGTGGGAGCCAAGGAGGAGGGGCCGAGGAGGAGGAGGGGCCGAGGAGGAGGAGGGGCCGAGGAGGAGGGGCTCGCCAAGCTCACACCACCGCTGAGCCTATTCCTACCAGGAGCAAACAAGTGACTCCAACTCACTTCTTCCTGCGGATCTTGGGCTTCTTCACAGGCCGCAGATAGGGGTTATCGATGACGCTCTCCTCTCCGTTCCGGCTGCCAGACAAGGAGGAGTTCTGCTGCAGGACAGACGCGTTCTCCTTCTCAGCTCCGGAATCCTCCTTTGAGCAAAAGCCGGGACAAAGCAGAGCACCAGTGGCGTGAGGAAAGAGACTGTGCCCACAGCGAGAAGCACCTCTGCTGTCTCTTTCCTGAGCTGTGAGAAGACGGAGCCACTGTCTCTCCAGGGTCGCCGTCTCTGCCCCAGACTCAGGGAGACCTGAGCAGTGCTGACTCTAAAGGTGAGAAACTCCAGGGGCCTCAGCCTCTTGGGGGGTGGGCGGGGCAGGAAGTAAAGGAGACCGGGAGTGAGGGTTAGAGTTTAATATAATGCTGCCGGGAAGAAGCCCGACCAACGGGATGGAAAAAGGAAGAGGCCGTGGGTACCCTGCAGTAAGAGACACAGGATCAAAACAAACCGGAGCACAGGGCAGTTCTCCTAGGCCCAAACTAAGTCCTAACACATTTCTCCAAAATCTCTCGTTTCTGGCACTTGGAACAAAGGACCAATAACCATACTCCAGCATATTCCAGAACCTTCGGCAATCCTGAAATGAAGCTCAGCAAGGCGAAGCAGAGTCCCCAGATACCCACACTTACATACTGTCAGTGATACCTGTGACCTGTCAATTGGTCTCTTCATTAACTTTTAGCAAAGTTTGAAACTGGACCAATGTTTAGTGTGTGTGTGTGTGTGTGTGTGTGTGTGTGTGTGTGTGTGTGTGTATGTGTGTGTGTGTGTGTATTTGGCGTGAATTTAAATTTAGAAAGTGACCTGGATACATGGATAATTGATTCTCCTCTCCTTATTAATATTTATACTCTCCTTTAGTTTCCATATTCTTTTTTAAAGTGTATTTTTGTACTTCTTTAAAGTGAGCAGTGGCAGCAGGGTCAGGGCATGAAATACCACACCCCAAGCCTGGCCTGGCCACTCACTCAGGCCTAGCGATCAGACGCTGGCCTGGCAGTGCCCCCTAGTGACATGCCAAGGAGGTGCGGAGAGTCCTCTTCTCCAGTGGGAGGGAGGTGTAGAGGAGGCTCAGACCCCAGCCAGCAGCGGCTGCCGTCACTGTGATACTGTGACCAGATGGCACAAAATGAACACAAGATTCCTCTCAAGGGACGGTCGGCCTGGGCGCAGACAACAGCCTCGGGCTTGCTGGGCCTGAAGACTCTGGATGACTTCTAGGTTTCACTGCACACCCATACGATCTCCTTACGTCTGTTCTCCCCAAAAAGTCATTTTCCTGCAGAGTTCACTGCTTGACTCCTCCCACACTAAACCCAATGAATGGACGCACAGCCACCAGGGTCCTCTTCAAAACGGCGGCCCCAGGACACTGTGCTCCCGTGGGGCCAGGTGGGGGTCTGTGTGGACACCGGCTCCCGGCCTGCCTGAGTTCTTAAGGGCACAACAGAGCATCACCTACCACTCCCTCCATCTACCATTCCTCCACACCCAAACCCCAACATTACTTCTAGGCCACTTAAATTGTGCCTTAAACATGTCCTCGGATAACAGTGAGTGACATGAAGGGCTGAAACGTTGGCTCTAGGTCCCACAGAGTAGGATGCTAGACAGCTTATGGAAACGCTACTTTCTGGTCCCCTCCAGGCACAGGCAGCTTTGAGACAGGAAGTAAAGCATCCAATTGACTCAAATGTTGATAGAAAAAATGAAGGGTTTGTCACGAGCTCCTGGGGCCACTTGGCCAAGGAACCCTGTTGTCCCCTCCGCACCAGCTCCCAGTTCTAACCCCACCTGCTGGCTGACAGTTTCCTGTAAGCATCCCGTAGTAGGCACGTCACACTCCATGTGCCTCGGCTGTCCTCGGGGGCCCCACCCCAGTCCTCCCCTTGCGGTGACAACACCACCCTCCTTCAGGCGCCGAGCCCGTGAGTTCTGCAACCACACTTGGATGGCGGGGTGGCTGTTCAGCCTGAAGCAGCAGAGGGTAGCACAGGTTAGCTCGCTCTACCTCAGGCTGGCCTTGCCGGTGCTATGCCACTGACTGCCAACCCCACCCCGAGACACATTCAGGCGCTGGTCTCTTCAGTCTCTCCTCAAATGTCACTTTCTAATCCTCCCCTTCCACAGCTCCGTGGCAATCCTCTTCAGCTCCCCGAGGGTGGGCTGTGTCTGCCCTGCCTTCTCGTTTCCCAGCACCCGGAACAGTATCTGGACTCACAGTGCTCATCAGTATCTGCCGAATGAGCGACTCTCTCAGGATGGAGATCGGTCGGTCACACAGGCCTATCAGGCAGCTAACAGACAGCCAGAGACCCAGGGAAGGTGCGGTTCAGCTCCCAGGGGTAGCCTAGTGTGGGATAGGCTGTTTGGGGTATATGAGGCAGGCAGAAGGGGAGAACCTACCGTGCTGATGTGAAGAGCGAGGTTCTCTGTGTCTGTCTGCTCGTCCTGCTCTGAGGAGTCTGTCTCCTCCATCTGCTGGATCTCCAGCTCAGAGGGAAGCAAGGCTGTGAGGTAGGGGATGGTGAAGGGTCTGGCAGCAATCACTGCAAGTGGAAAGAGACACGACTCTGTCGAGCAGTCAGAAGGAGCCCGGCAGGAATGCCGCCCAGTTACCATGACCTTGAGCTAGTCCATTTCCCTCTCCGACAAGCCGCCATGTTGTGCAAAGGCCGAGACAGAAGGACTGCTAACTCAGGTCTGGGTGTGGGAACGGTCAGCAGCACCTGGTGCCCGCCCGCCCTTCGGCCACGTGACTGCAGGGCAGACACACAGCAGACGCCGAGTGGAAGCGAGCTGAACGAACAGACCCATCTCCCCACTCACCTCTGCATAACCTGAGCCGAGTGACTCGGGCAAGAAAGCCTGAAGGAGCTGTGACCCAGGAAAGGACACTGACAGGCAACCGGCTGCAGACGCCAGTGTCCCTCCTCCCACCCGGGCCACCATTCCACAGGAGACTGCTGCCCAGGCGGGCTCAGCCACCAGTGAGGTAACCTAAACTCACTGCCCTGAGCAGCCTTGCTGTTCGGAGTCATCAGTTCGGAATAGGCTCTCCGGACTTGGGGGAAGGAGCCCGAGGTCTGAAGAATAAACTGCTCTAGAGACAAACACGGAGGCTTGCTCCTCTCTCCCCACCACACGAGAGAAAGGAAAGATGGCGTGATTATCTCCAACAACAAGACAGGCTCCCAGGGGCGACGCTCACAGGGGAAAGTGCTGACGTCATCCTTGAAAAGACTCTGGGTCTCGCCCGTCTTGGCCATGAAGCGGGTGAGCGCTCGCTCCACGTCTCGCCTCTGGGATGCAGCCTTCTCCCGCAGGACCTGGTAGTCAGACACCGGCTCCCGGTACGTCTAGAACAACAGAGACCAGGCTGAGCCGGGCCGCCTGCAGCTCTCCTCAGGCCCTGCGGCAGCTGTGGCCTCTGAGAAGGGCCTGCTCGCTAACTAACGTTAGAGTGAAGCCATGTGAAGAGCGGCACACGAAGAGAGAAGACCGTCTCAGCACACACACTCATCAGGAAAACGCCAACGTCTAGTACATAGCTAGCCTTGAGTACCAGACACACAGCCCCCGGGGCCCTGGCAGGGAGTGCTGGCCCATGCATGCGCATGTGCATGCCGTACCGTCCTGCTGTGTCCAAACCACCCTCTCCACACAGACACATGGTCCAAAGGTCCCTCAAGAATTACAGACTACTAGCCGTGGTAGCACACGGCTTTTATCTCATCACCTGGGAGGCAGATGTAGACAGATCTCAGTGAGGTCAAGGCCAGCCTGGTCTAAGGGGGAGGAAGGGAAGGAAGAAGTGAAGGAGGGAGGGAGGGAGGGAGGGGGTTTAGGAGGGAAAACGAAATACAGACTGAGGGGAAGACGGCTCTGCAGATAACGGTGCTCACCCAGCCTGACCACCTGGGCTCCATCCTCAGGACCCACGTGGTTCAAAGAGGAACGGACTCCCTCACATTCTCCACTGATCCCACACATCCCTGCACCACACACACACTGAGGAATGCCCACCCACACAGATAAATGAAATAAACAGAATTTATTTCAAAAAGGAAAGAAAGGGGCTGGAGAGATGGCTCAGAGGTTGAGAGCACTGGCTGTTCTCCCAGAGGTCCTGAGTTCAATTCCCAGCAACCACATGGTGACTCACAACCATCTGTAATGAGATCTGGCGCCCTCTTCTGGCATACAGGCAGAACACTGTATACATAATAAATAAATCTTAAAAAAAGGAAAGAAAAACAGACTGAAGCTGATACTCTAAGCTTGAGATCCAGTAAGAATGAGAGAAGACCGTCAAAATACTTTAAACTATAAGGGCAGAGATGACATTTTAACACTGACCAAAACAGCAGATTTTTTTCCTTTGTAAAGATTTTTCTTTTCTTTTTTTTTTTTTTTTTAAAGATTTATTTATTTATTACGTGTACAGTGTTCTGTCTGCACGTATCCCTGTAGGCCAGAAGAGGGCACCAGATCTCATTACAGATGGTTGTGAGCCACCATGTGGGTACTGGGATTGAACTCAGGACCTTTGGAAGAACAGCCAATGTTCTTAACCTCTAAGCCATTTCTCCAGCCCCCCTTTGTAAAGATTTTTCAAGGGCTGGAGAGTTGGCTCAGTGGTTAAAAGCACTTTAGTTCTTGCAAAGACCTGGGTTCAGTTCCCAGCACCCACATGGAGGCTCTCTGCTTCCTCAGGCACCAGGCATGCATGTGGTACACAGACATACATGCAGGCAAAAACCTCACATACACAAAATAAATCTAAAACAATAAAATAAAAAAGATTTTTCAAAGACCCCCACCCCCCACCCACCCACCCCCCGCCCTGCCAATCTTCTAGGACCAGAATTATAAACATGTGTCACACCCCACCCCACCCTACCCCCAACCGCCCGAGTGGTTGTTTTCATGATGTATTTTACTGTGTGTACAGTAGGGGGTGTGCACATGTTTGTGCAGGTGCCTGAGGGGGTCAGAGACATCAGATCTCCTAGAGCTCGAGTTACAGACGGTTGTGAGCGCCCACTGCGGGTGCCAGGAGCCACAATCAGGCCCTACGGAAGAGCAACATGTGCTCTTAACCCCTGAGCCACCTCTCTCCCATCCCACAGAGTTTTAAAAGGAGGTACTTGTGAACTTATTTACTGTTGTGACAGTCAACTGAACTGTGTCATCTACAGACTTCCTACCGATACTTAAACATACCAACACAATTTCCTGACATGTCTAAAATCATCCTAAAATGAAAACCAGATTTTGAATGTGCTTGTTAAAAACATTGAGATGTGGGGTTGGGGATTTAGCTCAGTGGTAGAGCACTTGCCTAGTGAGTGCAAGGACCTGGGTTCAATCCTCAGCTCCAAAACAAAAACAAAAACAAAAACCATTAAAATGCAGAATCTGGGCACAATGGTACATACCTATAATGCCAGCACTTGGGAGACAAGAGGCAGAATGATGGCTGCAAGTTCAAGGCCAGCCTGACCTATGGAGGGAGTTTTAAGTCAGCTTGGTCTATAGTGAGTTTCAGGCCAGTCAGGGTTACAAAGTGACACCTGACTAAAAATAAAACAAAAATGGTGTAGTTATTTCAATGACATTTGACATTCAAGAACTTGGAATTTAATTTTTAAATAAAAAACGTTTATTTGTATCTATTTTATGTGTGTATGTGTGCTGGAGTGCAACTTCAACAGGCTAGGCCAAGGGTGTTGCCACTGAGCTACAACCCTAGGCCCCAGCTTTGAAATTTGATTTTATTTACTTATGCATGGGTGGAGGGGGGGAGAGAAAGAGAGAAGGGATTGCTCACACCCGTGGAGGTTCCTGCAGACGAGAATGAAGAATGTCCTGGAACTAGTCACCCATGGCTGTCAACTGTTCAACACAGGGGCCAGGAATTGACCCGGGTCCTATGAAAGAGCAGCAAGCACTCTTAAATGCCGAGCCATCTCTCCAGTCCTGTTTTTGTTTTAGTTTTTTGGGTTTTTTTGAGACAGGGTCTCACTATATAGCCCTGGTCTGTCCTGGGACTCACAGAGATCCATCTGCCTCTGCCTCCCGAGTGCTGTGATTAAAGGTGTACACCACCACACCTGGCCACATCTTTCAGATATAACTTTTTCAACTAGAGAACCATTAAAGAATTTAAAGTAGCCAAGTGGTAATGGCACACACCTTTAATCCCAGCACTCGGGGAAGACAGAGACAGAAGGATCTCTGTGAGTTCAGAGGATCAGAGTGAGTTCCGAGACAGCCAGGGCTGTTACACAGAAAAAACCCTGTCTCAAAGAAAAAGAAAAAAAAAAAAAAAAGAATTAAAGTAAACTGATCTAAAGATTGAGCTTGCAATTTAATATCCTACACCAAGATTTCAGAGAGAAACAGCACAGGCCATAAGAGAAGGTCACAGGTTTCAGAACTTCTAATAAGGGTGAGGATACCTTTTAATGTACACTATCTGCAGTAGATTAAGTGATGCTATTTACATAAACAAGCACTTTGATGCAGGTCTAATGATGCACACTTGTAATCTACCTTCATAAACTTATCTGGGGTCAGAGAACAGAAAAGTCACTAGTTAGGCAGTGATAGCACACGCCTTTAATCCTAGCATTCCAGAGGCAGAAATCCATCTGGGATCTCTGTGAGTTCAAGGCCACATTGGAAACAGCCAGGCATGATGACTCACGCCTTTAATCCCAGGAAGCAAGCCTTTAATCCTAGGGAGTGATGGTAGAAAGCAGAAAGGTATATAAGGCTTGAGGACCAGAAACTAGAGGCATTTGGCTGGTTAAGCATTTGGCTGGTTAAGCATGTGGCTGATTAAGCATTCAGGCTTTTAAGCAGTAGTTCAGCTGAGAGCTATTGGGATAAGGACACAGAAGCTTCCAGTCTGAGGAAACAGGACCAGCTGAGGAATTGGCAAGGTGAGATAGCTGTGGCTTGTTCTGTCTCTCTGATCTACCAGCATTGACCCCGATAACTGGCCTCGGGCTTAATAAGTACTTTTAAGATTCCTGCTACAAAAGCAAAACAAAACAAAACAAAACAAAAAACCCTACAGAGACAGGAAGGTTGGAGGACACACCTGTAAACCAAGAAGTACTGGAGAAATGTGGGCACACTCTCAGCTAGGGTGAGGTGAACTCGGACTCCCTCACAGGGTTCAGAGGGAGCATGGCCCTGCTAACCCCTGAAATTTTCAACTTCTGCCCCTAGCCTGTGAAATAAGACCTTTCTATTGCTCTAAGTCACTACTTTGTAGCACTTTATCATAGCAGCCCCAGGACACTAGAGAGCCCGCAGTCCAGGGCAAGGGCTGGATCCATTTCTTCCCTGAAGCCTGTCTCTCTCTTAGAGACAGCATCTCACTCTGTAGCCCAGGTTGGCCTCAAGCTGACAGCAACCCTTCCACCTCAGCCTTCCAAGTGCTGGGATTACAGGGGTGAGCCACCAGACCCTAGAACGAGACTCCTCTCTAGGGGAAATCATGGTGAGAAGTGACTGGCACTGGCACTTGGGACCTTTCATCAGCTGCCTTGACATCACTCACAGCCCCGGGAAGCTCCACCACTCACCGGCGTTTTGATGTAGGTGTGGGGATCCGGAAATTCAGGAAAGTGGCTGGGGATGTGTGGTGGGTGGGGTCTGTTCTGCCCCGCGGTAAGGGCCTTGGGTGCCACTGGCTGATTGGTCACAGGAGCTGCAACAGAGTCACAAAGGTCACTTCTCCCCCCCTGCATTCAACAGACAATAGTCCCTGTTCAATCCCCGCTCTCCCCACTGGACCACGATTAAGCATCTTGTATTTCTATTGTTAAAAGGCCCTCCATAACCTTTTCAGATCAGCACACAATGCCCTGCCTTGCCAGGCAATCTTGCTTGATATTTCCATCTGTGATCATCTGCCTGTAAGCCCCTTGCATCAACAGGAGAGAGAGAGGCTTGCCCAAAGCCACTACATAAAAGAGCACACTGAAGTTCATTAAGGGCGTTAAATGACCGCTGCCTGCCTTTCTGGAGACCGTGAGGGCACCAGGAGCCGCATTCAGTGAGCACATGCTCAGCACGCGGGAGGCCCTGCGGTCCAATCCTCAGCACACGCGCACTGTTCAGAGACCCCAAATAACAAATACTGAGCTGGGCAACTATGGGCTTAACTCTAAGAGGGAAGAAAATGGCACTTTGCACTGCTTCTCTCCAATGCAGGAGGCAAGATGGTTCAGTGGGGAAAGATTCTGGCCAAGCCAACCTCCAGGACCCACAGGGTGGAGGAAGAAAGCCTCTGACAGCCACATGCACACCATGGCATGTGTGTGCACATACACGATAAATAGATACAATCTCTAAAAAGATGCCTATGCAAAAAAGTAACTTTAAGAAACAAATACAGCAAGTTCCCCCAAGTCGTCAAGACTAAAGCAGTTACTCCTTATTTAGCTTAAGGGACTCATTTATCTAAAGCAGAACTTAACTTTTTACATAAAGGGATACATGATACATATTTTAGACTTCCTTTGTTCGCTTGACTTTTGAGCCAGAGTCCTGTCTGTGTAGTGTAGCTCAGGCTAGCCTGGACCTCATTATGCATCCTTGGTGCACTAGAACTCTGGAGTACCCCCTCACCCCCTCAGGAGTGCTGGGATTACAAGTGTAGCCACCAAATAGTGGCAGGTCGGGTTATGCAAGCCACAAAACTCTGCCTTTATAACATGAACTCAATCACAGATATGTGAATACAGCTGCATGCCAATGTAAGTTTATTTACAAAGGAAGCAGTGGACCACATCTGTCCACAGACCACAGTTTGCCAACCCTGATCTAAAGAAGCAAGCACTTCACCGTCTTCAGGGCTGAAGTACGGGAGCAGCAGCTCAGATGTGGTTTAGTTGTGTGGTGGTGAGTGAGCATCACATCCTAATCCCACTACCCAGGTAAGATCAGGCTGTGGGTAGCTAACCCACAAGGAAACAGCTGCCACTCTGATGGATGCCTGCCCTAGTCTCCAACTTGAGTACTTACTAAGCACCTAGGTTCAAAGCCACTTACGTGCAGTGATGACCATCCTCTGAGACCGCTTTGCATAAGCTGGAAGAGTGTCCACATTGAACCCTAGGGACAAGACAGCCAATCACCACCTGAGCCACTGGATACCGAACACAAAAGGGAAGTTCGTACTGTGGAAAGGGAGCTTAAGCTCCCAACTTAGCCACTATTCAGCCCCTCAAAAGAAGCTCCAGTAGAGCCCCCCAACAAGGACTTAGAGGGTCTCTGAGATGAGTTCAAAGGGTCCCTTCCTCTTCACTTTCTAAACTAAAAGCAAATCAAGGAAAACCCGAGGGAATCCATGAACACCTAGCAGACCCCCACCTCTAGGCTTCCCTCCCCCCTAGTGATCCTAACACAGAGCTGAGAAGGCACTAGATGCTGGAGATGCACTCACCCATTTCAACCAGTGTGACCACGATATCTGACAGTGTGGGCTGGGTCCTGGCTGTGTGCTCGCAGTAAGACTTGGCACTTCTCCCGATTTCTGAGATGTCTACAAGGGGCAAAGGCCACAGTTCCTCCAGAGTTCAACACAGAATTAGTTACCAGGTGGGCCACCAGTTCTATATACACCCAATGACCACAGGCCGGGCTCAACAGGCACTTGTGTACGCTTACAAATTCACAACAATCCGAAGGTGGGAAAGACTCTATCCACTGACAAAAGGATGGTTAAACCAACTGGGACGTACACATAAAACGGAGCATTTTCGTTTGTTTTGAGACAGGTTCTCATATAACCTCAAACTCCATACGTAGCAGAAACTAGACTCGAACTCCTGATATTCCTGCCTCCACCTCCCAAGGGCTAGGATTATATGTGTGCCCACCCTATCCAACTCTACAAGGGTGTGTGTACTCAGCCCTCAAAAGGAATGAAAGTCTTCAAAAGGAATGAAATCTATAACATGGACAAACTTTGAAACATTATATTAAATAAAAGTAAGCCAGGCACAAAATGACAAATATTTTTAGATTCCATTTATCTGAAGTACAGAAAAAGCAAATAAAAAGCAAAATCAAAGCCAGTGGAAGGCTCAATGGTAAAGGTGCTTACTGCTGGTGACCTGGGACTCACATGGAAGGAGGAGCAAACTGATTCCCACAAGTTATCCTATGACTTCCATATGTGTGCTATGGCATGCACAGAGTCCCTACCACACACACAAATGAGTAAGAGTAATTTTTAAAAGGATGTGATATATATATAGATATATATATAGATATATATATGGTGGTTTGAAAGAAAATGGCTCCCAGAAGGAGTGGGACTATTAGGTGTGACTTTGCTAGAGTAGGTGTGGCCGTGTTGGAGGAAGTGTGTCACTGTGGGGGCAAGCTTTGCAGTCTCCTATGCTCTAACTACTTCCCGGTGTCACAGTTCACTTCCTGTTGCCTACATATCTAGATGTAGCCAGCAACATCTTGTCTGCCCGCATGTCGTCATGCTCCCCGCCATGATGATAATGGACTGAACCTCTGAAACTGTAACCCACCTCAATTAAATGTTTTCTTTATAAGAGTTGCTATGGTCATGGTGTCTCTCCACAGCAACAGAAACCCTAACTAAGACAATATATACATACACACACACATATATATATACACACATAAAGAAAAGGCAATTCAAAGACAAAAACTAGACAGAAGTTCTTGGGGCTGGGGAGAAGACAGAAGAGAGTTTTGTTCATGGGTACAGGGTTTTTGCCATGGATAATGCTGAGGACTGCACAGCACTGTGAGTGTGCACCTACTGTCACTGCAAATCATTAAAATGACAATGTTGCTACATATCTCTTACCACACACACAAACATCAAAACAAACGGTCTTAGTCTACAATAAACAATTTGTGTTTCTTCTGTCTGAAGGTGAGCCTCAGCCTTCCAAGAAAAAGGGGACAGTATCTAAGATGGAGTTTCTGAAGCACCATAAATGGGAAGGTCCGTGTTTCTTGGTACTCACAGCTCTGCAGCATCTCTGTCAATGTTTCCACAGATGCTTTCTCAGCACTCTCAAATCCTGCCTCTGTCAGCAAGGAGCTCACAACCACTTGCAGAGTCCTCCTCCTGGCCAGATGGTAGTTATCAGCAGGATTAGTGGACTGTTTACTTCCTGATCTCTGGGAATCAGAAGCCCAGAAAGAGGAGACATTTAACCACTAGACAAGGATGAATGAAACCAGAGTTCATACAGCATCAATGGCAAGCAGAAATCTCACTGCGTAGTTCATTGAGGCTGGCCTAATGCTAAATATGCAGCCTAGGATGATATTGCAATCCTCTAACTTCCACCTCCCAAGCATACAAACTACAAGTGTGTACCAACTTTTGCCTGGATAGCAAAGATTGTCTTTTGCTAAATATTTATCAGTGTTTAATACTTAGACTTACAGATCTCACCAAATGAGTAGTAACTGAGCACCCAAATCCAGAGACTTCCAATAAATGCTACTTGCTTAAAAAAATTTTTTTTTTTTTTACTTGTAGATGTGTGTGTTGTGTGTATATGTGTACGTTAATATGAGTGCCAGTGCTCCCGGAAGCCTGGAGAGGACATCGGATTCCATTAAACTGGAGTCACGGGTGGTTGTGAAGCGACCCACTGAACTGGGGTGTTCTGGAATAGCAACAGCAGGCCATCACCACTAAGCCATCTCTCCAGTCCCTTCACTTCTTCTTCTTCTTTTTTTTTTTTTTTTTTTTTTTTTTTTTTGGTTTTTCGAGACAGAGTTTCTCTGTGTAGCTTTGTGCCTTTCCTGGAACTCGCTTTGGAGACCAGGCTGGCCTCGAACTCACAGAGATCCACCTGCCTCTGCCTCCCGAGTGCTGGGATTAAAGGCGTGCGCCACCACCGCCCGGCCAGTCCCTTCACTTCTTTCTGGAGCAAATTATCAGAATATATACACGAGCCGGGCAGTGGTGGCACACACCTTTAATTCCAGCACTTGGGAAGCAGAGGCAGGCTGATCTCTGTCTGTTCAATGCCAGCCTGGTCTACAGAGCGAGTCCGAGGGCAGCCAGGGTTACACAGAGAAACCCTGTCTCGGAAAAAGAAAAAAAGAATATATACACGAATTGTGGGATTAGACGAATAAATACTGTCTCTTGTTCCATCTCCACACCACTTACTTCATTAACAAGGAAAATTAAAACAGTAACAACGCCGGACGCAGCGGAGGGCTGAAGTAACCGCAAAGGAAGACAAGGGAGGTAAATATTTTGAAAAGGAACTCCCTTCCAACTTCGGCTGGCCAGTAAGAGGATGAAAACAGCCTCTCCAGGCCAATCAGAAGGTGTTCCGGGTTCCCACCCTCGGCGGGGAACGAGCCAATCAAGTCTCCGGTGCACCAATTTAGGAGGCCGCCTCCAAGTCCCAAGCAGCGGGGCATGGATTTGGCCAGAAACATTTCCCAGCCATCGGATCTCAGAGTGGGCTTGGGTTTCTCGGTCCGAGACTGTGGCCCAAACCATGGAAAAGATCCAGAAGACCCAAACTCTCTCGGCTTTACGCCGCGCCTCCCCATCCTTACCGTTCCGGAGCCACCAGGCCCGGCCGCCGTGTCGGCCATCTTGCTCTCGCGTAGTGCGCGTGAGCGCGGGGCACGATGGGACTTGTAGTTGTGGGGTGGGGAGGTGGCGAAGGGCGGGGCTGGCGGAAAAACTACGAAATGTGTGTAGGGGGTTGGGAGGGATAGGTCGAAAGACCCCAGCTCGTGTGACTTGGGGTGAGCCAAGCTTTCTTGGGCCTTTCAGCGGCTGTAGCAATGGCTCTGGAAAACACTCAGTGGGTTGTACCGAGTTAAAAAGAACCTGTTTTGGCCAGAAGCCAGCCTTCTATAATCCTAGCACTTGGAGGCTGAGCCGGAGGATCTGGAGTTCTGGGCCAGTTTGGGACTACATAAGGAGACCTTCCCTGTAAGAAAATAAACAAATAAATAAATAAGCAGCTAAGAGCACTGGCTGTTCTTATTAAGGACCTGTGGGTTCAATTCCCAGCACCCACATGGCAGCCTACAACCGCCTATAACTACCTCCAGGGCATCTGACACACTCACACAAACATACATGCAGGCAAAATACCAATGCACATAAAATAAGAATAAACAAACCATTAAAAAATGCACTTTTGGGCTGGAGACATGGCTCAATGGTTAAGACTACATACTGCTGTTGGAGAGAATCGGAGTTCAAAGACCTCAGCACCCAAGCTGAGTGGCTCACAACTGCCCGTGACTTCAGCTCCAAGGTGATCTGACATCCTTTTCCGGCTTTGGGGGCATTCACACGTTCGTGTTCAAAGACACACACACAAATACAATAATAAAATTAAGTACTCTTTTTAAAAATGTATGCATTTAAGTGATCAGTGGTGGTGCACACCTTTAATCCCAGCACTCAAGAAGCAGAGCCAGGCAGATCTCTGTGAGTCCAAGGTCAGCCTGGGCTACAGAGTGAGTTCCAGGACAGGCTCCAAAGCTACACAGAGAAACTCTGTCTCAAAAAACAAAACAATAACAACAACAAAGTATGGATTTACTTGATGTATATGGCCATTCTGCCTGCAGGTGTGTCTGTGAACCATTTGTGTGCCTGGTGCCAGAGAAGGTGAGAAGAGGGCTTTTGCATATCCTAGAACTGGAGTTATAGACCTCTGTGAGCTGCCATAGGTGCTGGGAATTGAATCTCCGGAAGAGAACCAGTGTTTTTAACTGCTGCAACATCTCTCCAGTCCTTCAAGGCCCGTTTGAAAAGACTCTAGAGATGGTCTACATTAGCAGGGTTTTCCCAACTTACCTAATTTTCAGCTTTACCTAGCTGGGCTAGCCCAGCTGCAGTGATCTCACTCTCTCAGAGAGGGTCTTAGTATTGGTTGTTTTGTGTGAGCCTATGTTTCCTGTAACCCAGGTTAGTCTCAAACTTGCTCTGTAGCTGAGGATGACCTTAAACATTATAGTGGTTTAAATAAGAATGGCCCCCATAGGCTTATATATTTGAATACGTAGTCACCAGGGCGTGGCGCTGTAGAGAAGGATTGGGAAGTGTTGGAAGAGGTGTGTCACTGGGGATGGGCTTCAAGGCTTCAAAAACCTACACCTAGTCTACTCCCTCCCTCCCTCTCCCCTCTCCCCTCTCTCCCCTCTCCCCTCTCTCCCCTCTCCCCTCTCTCCCCTCTCCCCTCTCCCCTCTCCCCTCTCCCCTCTCCCCTCTCCCCTCTCCCCTCTCCCCTCTCCCCTCTCTGCCTGCAGATCAGATATATATGTTTTCAGAGTCATGTATGCTCCCACCAGTGGAGATGACAGGGAACTAACCCTCTAAAACTGTAAGCAAGCCCCCAATTAAATGCTTTCTTCTAAAACGTTGTCATGGTCATGGTGTCTCTTCACAGCAATAGAACACTGACTGAGACAGAGAGCCTCCCCTGATTATCCAACCCACACCTTCTGCAGGGTTGCTGCAGCTCACCACCATACTCCATTTAAGTGGTGCTGGGGGAACTCAGGGTTCTCTTGCAAGCTGGGCAACTACTCTGCCTGCTGCCATACACCCGGGCCAGGCTTTCGTCTTAATACCGAGCTCCTGGTGTGATTTCCCCACACTGCTGCCTCTAGCCCCGGCTTGACTGCTAAGTGAGCAAGGAAGCTTGTCCCTTGTCCCTCTCACTCCCAGTATGTTGAGTCCATGTTACCCATCAGCCTCTCTGGAGAGACCTTGCCCTTTTCTTATCCATTCTGGCCCAGGGTGCATGCCTGGCCAGATGAAATCACTAAGCCTGAGTCCTAACACTTATTAGCCCTCTGACTCTGGCCCCGTTACCTAACCTCACTATTCCCCAGCTTCCCGGTGTGATTAACTGGGAACAGGTTGAGATAACAAGTGTCTCAGTGCCTGGCTGTGTGGTAAGAACTCAGACCTGCTGTTTACTTCCTGAGCAACGTGCACCACAAATTGCAGATGCCCAGAAGACATCCTCTGGAGTGTGTACACCTGAGCCTGGCGAAGCCGCACCCCCACCCCCCACTACCTGGGGCTAAGGATCAGGTCTGTTAGACCCTCGGTGGACTAGGGGGTCAGAGCTGGATGAGCGTCCTTCTAGCCGCTCTAGGGGTGTCAGGGACCAGACCCTAGCAGAGCGCAGCACCCAGCTCCTTTGTCTCGCCCGCCCCCTCGTCCCCACTTCCTGCCCAGCTTCTAGCTAGCGATCTGCTTGCGGGCGAGGACTTTGTAAACACTCTGGACACTCTCTGTTTGGGTGCCGCGGAAGCGGAGTGCACGCCCCTGTCCTGGCCGTGACTGGCGGCTGTGAGCACTCCTACTGTCCCAAAACAGATGTCCAGCAGCGGGAGAGAACGTGAGGCCACCATTTGAGCTCCGGGGACTCATCTGCCAAGAGGTAGGCTTGGGGGCTGGAGAAGCCAGAACAAATGTGACCTCAGCATCTCCTGCTTTGCCTGGGATGTTACTTAGAGTCCAGATTGGAGACCCCGAGGTGGAGATAGCAGGTGGGTGGGTTCGCGCCACCCTCCCCTCGGTTTTGGCCCCAAAAGCTTAGTTCACTTTCCCTTTGAGAATGATGTTTTGACCAGAGCTGAGGGTCAGAGAAGCCCCCAAAGGTCCTTGAGCCTCCTTGAACGCGTCCACGTCCTCACAGCCTCCCCTCCAGGCTAATGGGCAAGCCCAAGGATTTAGCAGCATAGATCAGCCTTAGAGTTTGGACAGCTGACCATGGCTTGAGGGGCAGTGATGTTTGAGCCCGCCAGAGCCAAGGAAGGGGGCCAAAAAATGGAACTTTACCGAAGGTCCTGGGGGTCTGATGTGTACAGGTCTCAGCCTTCTGCATCTTCTAAGAGTAGACCAGAAGAAGTGGGCTGCTGTTGCCGGGAAGCCTTATTCATTTGCACTGGCTGAGCACCTACTGTGTGCTTGGTACTGTTTCTGTATGCTGCTGATTTACTCAGCCGCTGCTGGTGTTGGTCAGGGCTCCCGCTGGGGAGGCTGGGGAGGGGTCATCTGGGTTGGGTTCTGGAGGATGGTTGTTGACCTCCAAGAGAATTAGGTGGGAAGTCTTTGAGGCACTTACTCCCTGGAGCTAGACTGAATCAACATGGTGTTATTGGGTACTGGGATATACCAGTAACTGGAAACAGCTCCTGCCTGTTCTCACTCACTTCCAGGCATAAGGAAGTGGGAATAAGCAGGAGCAATTCTGGGAAAGACAAGCTGTGGAGCCCTGAACTAAAACTGTGTGCAGCTGGAGGGTCCCCTGGGGATGGTAGGACAGGCCACACCATACTGGACACCGACTCCCCATCCTGGACCCTGGCACTGCTTTCTCCAACAAGCCTGCCCTCTGCCCATCACCACAGCGTCCTCTGGGACTAGTCCTGGGTGGAGAAGTAGCTCTTCCCCCGCTTCCCCGCCACACTCGGCCGATGTTGGGGACATCGTGGAGTAAAGTTAGTGCTTGTAGCCACAGAGACAGGATCATTCCATCAGCCCACCAGTCTATGCTCAACCCTTGAACCCACGGTCATGGCCCGCATGGTTCCAACCTTTTTTTTTTTTTTTTTTTTTTTTGTACGTTTCTCTTGGCCAAGGACTTGGGATGCTGGCAGACAGTTACAAAGCACCTTCAAGTGTTTATATTGGTGGTTTAGATGTAGCATCTCATTTAATGCCTCTAATAGCTGTGTTAAATCATCAACTAGTATTAGCTCCATTTCATAGATGAGGAAACTTGAACACAGGAGGTAAAGAGGGGACAAGAAATGAATGTCAGGGAGCTGGAGAAACGGCTCAATAGTTAGCAGCACTCTCTCACAACTACCTATTTCCAGGAGTTCTGATGCCCTCTCCTGGTCTCTGCAGGCACCAGGCATGAGCGTGGCACATACACATACATGCAGGCAAGTGCTCATACAGGTAAACAAAATAAATAAAAGTAAAGAAATGGATGTCAAGCTGGATGGCAGTGGTGCACACCTTTAATCCCAGCACTTCAGAAGCAGAGGCAGGCAGATCTTTGTGAGTTCAAGGCCAGCCTGGTCTACAGAGTGAGTTCCAGAACAGCCAGGGCTACACAGAGCAACCCTGTCTGGAAAAACACCAATAAAGAGGGGAGAGATGGGGGATGGGATGTCAGAAATGGACTTTAAATCCAACTCACTTGACTTGGGAGATCCTGTGCTTTCCTTTGAGACAGGGTCTTGCTGTTAGCTCAGGCTGGCCTCCAACTCCCAATCTTGACTCAAACTCCCAAGTGCTAGGATGAGAGGTACTCATCATCACAACCAG
Organism: Peromyscus maniculatus bairdii; assembly: GCF_049852395.1. Classification (NCBI taxonomy): domain Eukaryota; kingdom Metazoa; phylum Chordata; class Mammalia; order Rodentia; family Cricetidae; genus Peromyscus; species Peromyscus maniculatus. The sequence continues at coordinate 47,921,549 of NC_134872.1, read as the reverse complement.
ATCTGCACCTGGCTACCTGGTCAGCTGCCTCTTCACCTAGCCATGTAGAACGTGCGGCCGAGCAGGTGCTAGCTGAGGTGAGTCTGTGGGCTTACACAGTCTCTTTTGTAGAACTTGGACACTGGTACTGTTCACACAGAGTCCCCTAAAGGCCTGCTCAGGATTCTGGGGACAGTACAGCACAGAGACAGTATCTTTCTTATGTGGATGTGGGTGTGCGCATGGGTGTGACATCACATACCTTTAGTCCCAGCATTTGGGAGGGAAGCACAGGCAGATCTCTAGGAGTTGGATGCCTGCCAGGTCCACACAGCAAATTCTAAGCCAGCCAGTGCTACACAGAGAGAGCCTGTCTCAAAAAGACACCCAAAACGTATGTATTTGATATGTATGTCTGCGCTCATGTCTGTGTACCACATGTGTGCCCGGTGCCCACCGAAGCCAGAAGAGGATGCTGGGTCCCCTAGAACTGGGGTTGACTTCTGTGCCAGCCCCTGGGATCCGCCTGTCTCCCTCCCTGTTCCACCTCGCTGTGCTTGGTTGTTTTTTTTTTTTATTTTTCGAGACAGGGTTTCTCTGTGTAGCTTTGCGCCTTTCCTGGAACTCACATTGGAGACCAGGCTGGCCTCAAACTCACAGAGATCCGCCTGGCTCTGCCTCCCGAGTGCTGGGATTAAAGGCGTGCGCCACCACCGCCTGGCTCGCTGCGCTTGGATTACAGATGTTTGTGGCTCTTGTGTGACTGCTTGGGGGCTGAACTCAGGCCCCACGCATGTGCAGCAACTGCCTTCCCAGGAGCCATCTCCTCGTCCCATTTGCCTTTTGAGACAGGTTTCCTAACCCCAATTGGCCTGAAACACGTATGTAGCGGAATATGCCCTTGAACTTCTGACCTCTGAAGAGTGCCAGCATTACAGACATGTGCTACCACACCTGCTTTGTCCTGTGCATATTCGAGCTTAGACCCCCACATTCTAGATCCCAGGAAGAGCATTCAAGCTTGGGATCTGTTTAAGAGGAAGGCGCAGAAGTGGGAGAAGCTTAAGGTAGCGTCCCCTTGAATCCCTGTGTCACTTCATGAAAAGAGCACCCTTGTGTCTGCCCGCTTCCCACAGGGTGGAACAATGCTTGTCACATGCGCCCCTCTACAGGGAAGCCTCCCCGAATTCTCCATATTTTCTCTGCCTCCTCTCTGAAACTCCCGGTTTCTCTAAGGAACCCTCTGCACAGACTTGGGAATGCCCAAAGTAGGTCCCTATGCCTACTGCAATAAAAATTAATAATCCCAGCACTCGGGAGTAAGAGACAGACCGGTGTCTGTGAGTTTGAGGCTGGCCTGGTCTACACAGTGAGACCCTGTCTTTAAAAAGACCAACTATGCGGCTGAAGAGATGGCTCAGAGGTTAAGAGCACTGGCTGCTCTTTCAGAGGACCTGGGTTCAGTTCCCAATGTGGCTATAACTCCAGTTCCAGGGATCTGAGGCCCTCCTCGGGTTTCCACTCTGTGTGCACATGTTGCACAGACATGGATGCAGGCAAAAGATCCATAAACTAATCCAGTAAACTAAACACTAACACATAAACTAAATACAATTGTTCAAATAAACAGCTCAGCACTGATCCCAAGAAGGGGTGTCTCTTGAGACGGGTGTTGATGCTGGGGGTTGAGGTGGAGGGAGGGTGTGAAGGTTATGAATAATGCGAACAGAGGCTGTTCTGAGCCTCCCCCCCTCCCCCGCCGCCGCCGCCGCCGCCGCCGCCCCCCCCCCCTTCCTCTCTGCTCCTAGTGTGGGGTGCAGTGGAACCCTGGGCACGCCCCCTGTCCTCTGCCCTCACTTGTCTGCGAAGAACAGGCTGTACCCTTGAGAAACCACAAGAGGAAGTTTAGGGCGGCTTGTGGGTGGGGAAAGTTCTGGGACCTCGGCCAAGTTTCCCTTTCCCTGCTGAGGAGTAGGTGTGTTTATCTTGCCCACAAAGACTTTTAAATTTTAAATCCTCTGAGTTTCAGAAAGCTGTCAGTTCCTGTCCGGGTCCTGCTGCTGGCCCAGGGCACCTTTCTGCAGTGAGACTGAGGTCTGTGTTTCCATTGGGTGGTGTCTGGTCTCAGCCCATCGCCTTTACCCGAGACTACCCCTAGAACCTTCTGGAGCACATGGCTCCTACAGCCACGTAGGGGGCTCGGAGGGTTCCCAGGGGTTCCTAAGTATTTCCCTTATTTGATACTCACTGTAATTCAAGTAGTGCACACCTCTGTGTCCAGGTTATCACTGAGGACAACAGTTCAGAAAGGCTTAGGAACTTGACGAAATCACACAGCTAGTGAGCGGCAGAGGGCGGATCTGTCTCAAGTCAGAGGGTCTGCTTCGTACTTTCAGTAATAGAAGTTGCAATCTAAAGTTTTTTGTTTTTGTTTGGTTTTTTGTTTTTCAAGTTAGGGTTTCTCTGTGTAGCTAGCCATGGCTGTCCTGGAGCTCCCTCTGTAGACCAGGCTGGACTCCAAACTCACAGAGATTTGCCTGCCTCTGGCTCCCGAGTGCTGGGGTTAAAGGTGTGCGCTGCCAACACTCAGCCTTTCTTTTTGTTTTTAAATAATGCTGCTGGGACTAAGAGATGGCTTGATGGTTATGATGGCTTGGGAGGCAGAGTTTGGTGGATCTTTGTGAGTTAGAGGCCAACCTAGTTGGTTCTACAAAGCGAGTTTCAGAACAGCCAAAGCTGTTATACAGAGAAACTCTGTCTTGAAAAAAAAATTCTCCCAGAGGACCAGGGTTCAATTGCCAGTACCCACAGGGCATCTGCACATGTTGCAAGACATCCAGGAAAAACACCCATATATGTAAAATAAATACATTAACTATATTATAAACCGTGCTGCAGCTGTGGAAGTGTGTGCTGGTGCTGCCTTGAATCCCAGCAGAGGAGGTGATCTCTGTGAGTCTGTGTAGTTCCAGGGCCATATAGAGACCCCATCTTAGAAACAACAACAGAAATGCACAGGCTGTTCTCCCAGAAGACCCAGGTTTGATTTTCAGCACTCACATGGCAACTCATAACCATACATCTGTAACTGCAGTTCCAGGGGATCTGATGATGCCCTTTCCTTGAGGTCTACAAGTCCTCAGTCTTGATCAGGTTCATTTTCTCTGCCAATTAAAGAATTAAACAGCAGGAAACACCTTGAGTATCATGGGCAGCATCAGAGAAATCTGCAACACTACGAGCAGACAGCAGCAGACAGAGTCAACAATTGAATAAGGACATTTCTTGGAAATGAGGAGACACTAATGCAGCAGATACCCCGAGAAAAAGACCCTCTGCATAGCGGAAGGGGACCTAGCACACCGGAAACCAGGCTCTTCTGGGGGCTGGAGGCGTTCTCAGTCTCTGCAGTTTTTCTCCCTAATGTGGGTTGGTCAGTTTGAAGAAAGACAGGGTGGTTGATTGGCCCACGACTGTAGTGCAGCATGTCCAGGCCTTGAGAACTGTTGAGCCAGTCCACCGGCAGGGGTCTGCTGGTGGGAGACAGACGCCTACCAAGCCTTGCGTTTAAGCTGCCGGGCTTTTGTCTCATCAGGAGGGAGAGGAAGACGCTGTCCGTTGGGGGAATTCACCGCCAGCATCACCTAGCCCCGGCCCCTATTCCTCTCTGTCTGCCTACCAGGAGGAAGTCACCTCTCATTCTGACCTCCAGGGGGCACCAGACACACAAGTGGTGCACAGACAAAGAGACAAAATACCCACACACATGAAATTTAATATACATATGTACACATATACATATATATACCTACCTACACACACACACACACACACACACACACACACACACACACACACACACACACAATGATGCAACACAATAGTGTGGAGAGGGAAGGGCTTGGGGTAGAAAAGGAATGGATTCTTTGCAAGTACATTTTTTTGAAAAAGGTCAGTGGAGCTGGAGAGTTGGCTCAGTGATTGAGTTACTGGCTCATTGGCTGTTCTTCCAGAGGACACAGGTCTGGGTTGCAGCATCCTCATGGGCACCTCATAGCTGCCTGTGACTGCAGCTTCAGGGGGTTTGAAACCCTCTCTGGACCTCTATGGGCACCTACATACACCTGACAGACACATAAATATGTTTTTAATTAAAAAATAAAGGACAGGGGCTGGAGAGATGGCTCAGAGGTTAAGAGCACTGGCAGCTCTTCCGGAGGACCTGGGTTCAATTCCCAGCAACCACATGGTGGCTTACAACTGTCTGTAATGAAATCTGGTGCCCTCTTCTGGACTGCAGACATACATGCATGCAGAACACTGTACATAAAAAAAAAAAAAAAAAAAAAAAAAAGTCCAGTGGGGGGGGGGAATAAAATACAATGGTGTGGTGGTGAATGCTTGTAGTCCCAACACCCAGGAAACTGAAGCAGGAGGATCATTGGAAGTTGGAGGGGGCCTAGGCTATGGATTAAGACCTTGTCTCCAATCAATCAATCAAGACAGTGTGAAAAAGTAAGGTTAAATTCCAGAAAGCTGGAAACAAACAAAAAAAAAAAAAAGTGAAATGTTTAAATGTTTGAGGTAGTTCTGGGAAGCATTAGAGCTTTAAAAAATGTTTATTTCCCAGATGGTAGTGGCACACACCTTTAATCTCAGCACTTGGGAGGCAGAGGAAGGCGGATCTCTGTGAGTTCCAGGCCAGCCTGGTCTACACATTGAGTTCCAGGACAGCCAGGACTGCACAGAGAAACCCTGTCTCAAAAGAAACCCCAAAAATGTTTATTTTATTTATTTATTTTTTTTTTCGAGTTATTTTTAATTATGTATGTGTGTGTGTGTGTGTGTGTGTGTGTGTGTGTGTGTGTGTGTGTGTGTGCACATAAATGCAGGTGCCTGCAGGTTGTGAAGCTACATGTGGGTGCTGGTACCTGAACTTGGGTCTTCGGCAAGAGCAGTACAGATTTTTAACTGCTTTGCTATCTCTCCAGCCCCGTAACTTTTATTCTTGAGTGGTTGGAGTTTTTTGTTTTCTGCTTTTTAACCGTTTTGACTTCTTCTTATTCTCATTAATTATTATTATTGCTTGATTCTCATCATACAGCCCTGGTACCATCTTACGTAGACCTGGCTGTCCTCGAACTTGTAGCAATCCCCATCTCTGCTTTCCGAGAGCTGGGATTACAGGCGTGGAAAGCACCACGCCCACTTGGCAAAAATGGAAGGGCTTTCTAACAACTAACTGACCCTATGACGTGAGTCCCAGCCGCAGGAGTCGAGAGCGCATGCACTAGGCGCCTCTGCCAGAGTGTCAACGCGCAGACTCCACCCCTTTCCGCCTGGAAACGGGGTTGCTCACCGAGGCCCCCTTGCGTCATCGCTCGGCCCGCCGCCGGCCCGGGCCCACGGTTTTCACACTCCATCCACCAGATGGAGCTGTCGGCCAGAGCGTCGCTTCAGGGGCCCCTATTGGGTGAAGAACCCCACCTGGGCCGTCAGGCGCCAGCTGGTTTCCTGGGACCTCTGGCTCCCCCACCCCACCCCACCCCTTCCCAGCTGTTTACCCTGAGAGCTGTTCTGGCCGGACCGGCAGAATCTCCATAAAATGTGCTCTCAATGGCTCTGGCCCAAGTGTGCAAGCCTGGGAGAATGTGCTCCTTCCCCAGGCAGAGGCCTCTCCACGCTTCTTCCCCCTCCTGACCTTCCTGAGTCCTTGCACAGAGGGACCCACGCTGCCAGCGCCAGCGTGTCAGGGAAGCTACCCTGCAATGGCCGTTCCTACCCTCCAAAGGGTGTGACACTCATATTGTTGCCTGTAAGGGACCTGGGAAGCCACACCTCTCTGAAACTCTTAGCCCTCTGCAGCCTGACCAGCTCCCACGCTGGTAAAATTCTCCGGCGGTCTCTCCTGAGATTAGAGAGCGGAGGCCGAGCCACGGCTCTCAGGAGGTGGGGTCACAAGGAAGATGCTGGATCCTCCAATACTGGGCCAGATCTGCTTGCTGCCGGTCAGACCCTTAAGAAAGCCGTAAAGGGCCAGGTGTGGTGGCGCTTGCCTTTAATCCCCGCACTGGGGAGGCGGAGGCGGGTGGATGTCTGTGAGTTCCAGGCCAGCCTGGTCTAGAGCTTGTTTCAGAAGGAGACAGAGAACTGAGCGGTACAGCCGATGGGTTACGGGGACACAGCACACAGAGCCCAGGAGGAGCAAGTTGGCCACAGGCACCTGAGGACTGACCCGGAGCAGTATCTAGCTAGTATTTCCAAGCACTTAGTAATCCATTCCTTCCTAAGCCCATCCCTCAAGAGACAAAGGGAACAGGAAACCCATCTTACAGGCAAAGAAGCCGCTGTGCAGAGACGTCCGCTTCCGTTCCCACAGCTCAGCTGGCAGGCAGGCCCTCTGGCTGGAAAGGCCGTTCACCATCCGTTTTCACTACCCAGTGGAGTGGCCGGAGCGCAGTCCCGCATGGACAAGCTGCCCAGCCTTGTCTTTGCAGGGCTCTTTCTGGCTGGTATTTCTTCGTCTGCTGTCTCCCCCCTCCCCCCACAGCAGCTAATACTAGCTAAATGCTTACAGAGAGCTAAATGGATAGCATCGCTGTGTCCTCACAGTCCAGGGAGAGCGTGGGGCATGCCAAGGCTCAAACCCAGACCTTTGCCCAGGCTAGGCAAGTACTCTGTCACTGAGCCCCAGCCCCAGCAAGACAAGCGTTTACTATGCCTTGACAGAAGAGGAATCGAGGCACAGTCTAGCCTGCACTGGATTTAAGGGCAGGCCACAGATCCTTGTAAGTGAGAGTTCCTGTCTCCATAACGTTAGCATCATTTTCCAGCCTATACTCCTAGGGGTGGGCATGGAGGTTATCCCAAACCAGTCTTGGTTTCTTTGCTCATCATTCTGCCTATGGCTCCCTCCCCCCCCCCCACCTCTCTCTCTCTCTCTCTCTCTCTCTCTTTTTTTTTTTTTTTTTTGAGACAAGGCCTTACTAGGTAGTTCTGGCTGACCTGAAACTCACTTTGAGGTCTAGGCTGGTCTTGAACTCACAGAGCCTGCCACCGACTCCCTGGTGCTGGGATCAGGAATGTGTGCTACTATGCTCTAGCATGTTTGTGTTTGTGTTTTGAGACATGGTTTCACGTAGCCCAAGCTAGCCTCAGGCTTGCTCTGTAGCCAAGGATGGCCTTGAGTCCCTGATCCTCTTCACCACCCCACCTGGTTTATGTGGTGCTGCGGCTCCATCCCAGGCCTTGGTGTGCCGGCCGAGCGAGAGCTCTACCACCCAGCCAGGGCCTCAGCCCCACAGCCCTATTTCTTCTGGAATAAAAATAGACCTGCGAGTTCTGGCCTGTGGGGAGAAGGTTGGACAGAGTCCTTGAAGTTGGGGCAATCCCAGAAACTCCCAATTCTGGCCCCAGCCTTTTCTGCTCCAACTCACCCTCCCTCTGGTTCTCTGTTCTCCTCTCTCCAGGCTGCTCCTCCCTGCCCCTCCCCTGGGCTCCGGGAGTTCTGGGAAAGGAAGTCAGGGCTGGGGCCTCCGACAGATGCAGGCCTTGAGCATCCACTTAAGCTCCAGCTGGAGGAGGGGGGCCCTGCCAGGGGAGGAGAGGGCACCTGTGGGTCCCATCCGCCTGTCCCCTGAAGGTTTCTGTCTGCTGTCACAGAATCTTTCCTGAGCTCTAGTTTGTGGAGCTTGCTAGGCTAGGTGCTTGGGGTCCGCTTTGAATAAGACCCTCAGGAGAGCTGGAGCTCCAGCAAGTGAACAGTACTGAGCTGGCTTGGGGGTGCTGGGGAGGGAGCTGTTTCCTCCCAGGAGCCGGCTCAGAAGGTCAAGGCCCCCTTTCCACTCAGCTCTACCCCTCTTCCTAAGACAGGCCCCCTACAGACCCAGAACCACAATGGAAACAATGTTGGGGTCCAGGCCCTCAGATATACTAGGGGGCGGAGCAAGAGCGGAGGTGTAGAACGTTCTCTAAGCCTCTGTTTCTCCAGTCAGCTGGCACCTGCTGCCCTAGGAGCAACATCCATCTTTGCTTTGATTGACTTCGTTTCTGCCCATAAGCCCCCGCTGAATTTTCTTCTCAGATTCCTTCATCTCTAAAGAGAGAGTCTCTTTGGGGGTCGGCCCAGACTTGCTATAACCACTAAACTTGACCTTGGTGCCTCTGGGCGGTCCTCAGACACAGCTGCTGAGAGTCGTTTTGGGTGTTCCTCATGAGCATACACTGTGGGGCTCGCTCTTTCTTTTCTAAAACAAAACATGTATTCTGTGTGCTGGTGAGGTGTATGTGGGGGGGCATTGCTTGGAGGTCAGGGGCAACTTGCACAAGGTGGTTTCCTATCATGTGGGTTCAAAGGATTGGACTAGGGTTATTGGTAAATAACTTTATAATAAATATGTGTGTTTATTAACTCAGTTCTTACTTATTCTTCACCCTAATCCTGTGCAGAGCTGGTGGATGTAGCTCAGTCGGTAGAGACCGGGCATCAGGTATCCCTGGGCTCAGTCTCCTGTACCACACAAAACCGGGTGTGGGCACCTGGCTGTGACACCAGCACTTTGGAAATAGAGGCCCGAGGATGAGATGACTTGCGGCCAGCCCGGGATACATATGCCTGCCGTCTTAAAAAAGAAAAACAGAACAAGAGGTTGGAGGATAGCTCAGTCAGTAAAGTGGTCGGCTAGCGAATCGGATCCTCACAACACATGTCAAAATGCCTTACATGGTATCAAGTGCTGGCGAGGCAAAATCCTGGGGCTCCCTGGCCAGCCAGTCTAGCCCAGCTGGTGATCTCCAGGCCACTGAGAGACCCTGCCTCAAAGGAGGTGATGGCGTTCCGGAGGCTGACCCCCAGGGTTCTCCTGTGGCCCCCACAGGTGTACACGTACATGCACCCGTCACAAGCGGGTGCTGTGAGTTTCTCTTATTTCACATAGGAAGAAATGGAAGTGTAGGGCCCAAACGAGACGTAGCCCAAGGTCAGCACTGAGAGCCTGATGGCAGGGACCTTAGCGGCACACCACTTTTATTCCAACACTGAGGACGCAGAGCCAGGTGGCTCTCTGTGAGTTCAAGGCCAGCTTGGTTGGCATGTGTGTGTCGCCACCCATCAGGAGAGTGTAAGAGGACACCAAGTTCCCCATGTGACGGTGCCTTAGGCCTAGTCTCAGGACTAGTAAAGCGGAGGATTGGGGCTCCTGAACTGGTTGTGAGTGGCATGCACATGTGTCCTGGAAGTGGGTGGTGTAGCCAGTGTGTTGTCTCCAACCCCCCCGCTCCAAGCATGCCAGGGCATCCTGGATCCCTAGGTCTCCTTGACACAGACCCTTGCCCCGACAGGCAGCTTGGGTGTCTCAGAGGACCCAGGAAGCAGGAGCTGAGGGGTGGTGGTGGATGTGAGCTTTACGAGGTGGGGCTGGGACTCTGACCCATCTGTGGAGCCCTGGATGAATCAGCCTGACCACAGCCACCCAACTGAAATGAAGGTACAAACATTTTCTTCCGACTCCCCCTCCAATGTTCGTTTTCTTTTCCCTTGGTCTTTCCCATCACAGCTTTATTGGGGTGTGGCACCGGTTTATTGGGGTGTGGCCCCGGGGCCATAGCTGAGGGCATAACTCAAGCTCATGGTTAAGCTGGGTCCTGGGGCTGAACCGATGACTTGGCCCTTGAGGAAGGTTTGAGGTCTCCCATAGTTCTCCCAGAGATGAGCAGCAGCCCTGCCTAGAGTGGAGGACACGTGCCCCGTCCAGAGGACGCATAGGTATAGGGCTCAGCCACCTGATACAGTCACCCAGCGACATCTAAAATACACGGGGGCTCTGAAAGCATTCGTCTGTCTGTTCTTCATGTACAGCAGTGTTATGATGTGTTCAGGATTGGGTTCAAAGTCAGGGAAAAGACAAAGAGCAAAGCCACTGTTGTGGGACTGCAGAGATGACTCCATGATTAAGAACACTAACACTTGCCGCTCTTCCATGGAACAATTCCCAGTACCCAAGTCAGATGGCTCACAGTAGCCTGTAAGTCCCAGGGCATCTGAGGCCCTCTTCGGGCCTTCCTGGGCACTGTACTCACAAGTGTATACCACATACATACACACATACACATTAAGTGACAAATCTTAATCCCCTATCTCCCCTGCACCTCAAAAAAAAAAAAAAAACACACACACACACACACTCCACTATTAAAGCTAGACGTGATGGTCTACTCTTGTAAACCTAGTACTTGGGAGGTTGTGGCAGATGGATCATAAGTTCAAGGTCATCCTTGGCTATATAGTGAGTTGGAAACCAGCCCAGGACACTTGAGACCCTACATATAGGGAAAAAAAAGCCCCCCTCCAAATACCATTGTTAAAATGACCGTTGTCTCTCATACAACCCAGTTTGCGTCTAAGAATCTGTAGCATGGCTGGTTTTCTCTGGGATAGCAGCTGAGTCTTCATCTTGTGCTGAACTTGGGACCAGGAACTATAGTGTACCAACAATGCATAGCTTCGGTAATCAGCTGCCGTCTCCTCCAGCTGCATTAGTCACTGGTTAGTGTTCATATTTAGGAATTCACTGTGCATGCTCTTGTGGGCTAGCAGAACCACAAGAAGGGTTTGTGTGTCAGTCTGGTGGGGATTGGGAGGAAGGATTGGTGACTTTTGTACACTGTTAGGCAGGTTAACCAGGAATTTCCTCTTGCTCAAAAGTGTTATGTGAGGAAACCAAAGGAGAGAGGTTTTGGTTCTGGATTTTGTGCTGGTGTGTCCCCTGCTCCCAGGCTAGGGACTCAAACCCAGTGTCTGACCCATGCTAGACAAGTACTCTACCCTGAGCTCTAACCCCCAGCCCAGAAGTGGTTTTGGTGAACTCATTCAAAAGCAGTTTTCAGTTTTTGTTTTCTAAGACAGATGGTCTGTTTGCAGCCCAGACTAGCGTTTAACACGCTCTGTAGCCCAGGGCTTGTCTCAGACATGGCTCCTCATGCTGGGATTGAAGGTGTGCACCACCACGTCTGAGGTTGCCAAAGAGCATTTTTATAAGGCAGATGAGAGTAAAAAGAAAGCTGGGTGTTGTGTGGCATTCCTGTAATCCTGGTAAACTCAGCTGTCAAGGACTGGAAGCTGGAGAATCTGGAGTTCAAGGCTAGCCTCAGCTACCTAAGACCTCGTCTCAAAAGACCCCAAGAAATGCAGCTGGGTTACAGAGCAAGGTTCTGACTCACAAAGCAACAAAAGTAAAAAGATACAAATTAAAATCAGTTTTCTAGTTAGTGATGATGTACACCTTTAATCCCAGCACTCGGGAGGCAGAGGCAGGCAGATCTTTGTAAGTTTGAGGCCAGCCTGGTCTACAGAGCGAGATCGAGGAAAGGCACAAAGCTACACAGAGAAATCCCTGAGTGCTGGGATTAAAGGTGTGCACCATCATGGCCTGCCCCCCTGGTGTTTTTGAGAGAGCATCTCATTGTATAGCCCTAACTGGTCTGGAATTCGAATCCTTTTTCCTCTGCCACCCCAGTGCTGGGATTATAAGTGTGTGCTGCTACACCCAGCAGGATGTGAGAAAAAATTTAAATGTTCATCATTAATTCCTTAGAAACAACACTAACTTGTTGCATGTTAATATAATCTTATCTTTAAATATGATGATAATCCTGCTTCCCCAAACGAGAGAAATTAATGAGAAGCATGGCCCTAGTTAACATTTGTGTAGCTCTCTTTAAATGCCTAATTTAATCGAAGACAGCCCGATTATCATGGAGGCTTCTGCTTCAGTCTGTTGCACTGGGTAGCTTGGGTGAAAGTATATAAAGAAAAGGGAGCCTCAGGCAGATATGTCATCAGAAAGGGGGGACCCTGTGGCCTGGGCCAGAGGACAGTGGTCCTAGCAGGCCACCAAGGTGGAAAGAATGTTTGAGACAGCAGTAAGAGGCTGAGATGGGGAGTTTGTACAGAGGGAGCCACTGAGGCCTTTGTGTAAGGAAGTCACGTGATCAGAGTCGTTTCAAGACAGTTCCTGAGGCCGGAGTGGAACAGAAGGGGGGTCTCCATAGGTTATGAAAAGGCTTGAAATGAGGGTGTTGGGCGCCTTTCTCACTGCTGTGACAAAATACCAACAAGGGCAATTTAAGGAAGGAAGGGAGGGGTCCCCGGGCTCCTGTTTGAGGGGGCTGCAGTCTACCGTGATGGGGAAGCGATGGCAACCTGAGGCTCAGCTGGTCACAAGGCCTCTGCATCCGGGAAGCAGAGAGAAGTGCATGCTGGTGCTCGGCTGCCGCCCCCGTTCCCCATGTTCAGTCCAAGAACATCCCCTCCATGAGAAGGGGCCATCCTTCAGGGAGGGTCAGCCCTCCTCAGTTAAGCCTCTGGAAATGCCTCTGGGGGTGTTTCCGGGGTGATTCCAAATCCTGTCGATTAAGAGTCAAGTCCTACCATCCTATCAGGTGGCATCTGCAGAAATGGAGGTGAGGGGGCCCTTTGACAATGGACTTTAAGGGCTGCAGAAGCAGCAGAGCTGGGGAACTGGTAGGAATTAGAAAGAGTCATCCACACTTCCCCCTGCGAGGCACCCTGCATATTTCTGCGATGAAGTATGTGGTCTGTGTTGTACTCGCTGCTCACATTCCTTCTGCCCCGCCAGGCCGTGTGCTCCAGCTCAGGAGTCAGAAGAATCGGGGACAGTTAGGCAGGGCTGATGCTCCAGGCCTGTAATCCCAGCTACTCAAAGGGCTGAGACAGGAGGACTGAGACAGGAGGGCCAGCCTGGGCAACTTCATGATAACCCTGTCTCAAAATAAGTCTAAACAAAACAAACAAATTTCACCATGGTTTACTGGCAGAGTGCTAGCAGCATTAATGGAGAGAAGTATAATCAGGAGAAAAGGATCTGATATCCTGAAGTCTCATTAAACGAAGGACAGTGTGTTGTCAGACTGGGAAGGGAGATCAAGAGTGGATCTTGAAATATACCATCCTCTTGGAGATAGATAGATATGTGGTTTTCAAGACAGGGCTTCTCTCTGTAGCCCTGGCTGTCCTGAAACTAGCTCTGTAGACCAGGCTGGCCTCAAACTCAGAGATTCACCTGCCTCTGCTTCCTGAGTGTTGGAACTAAAGGCAGGTACCCTAATGCCCAGCTAAGAAAGCATTTTGTTTTTTAAGTACTAAAGATTTGGGGAGAACTATAAAAGCCTTGTAAGAGGTCTTGAATTTGTTCTGAGTCTCAAGTAACTCAGTTAGGGAATTTTTTTTTTTTCCTTTTTTCTTCTTTTTGAGACAGGGTCAGCACTTGGGCGATAGAGGCAGGAAGGTCACATGTTTGAGGTCATCCTTGGCTGCACAGTGAATTTGAGAGCAGTCTGGAAAAGGCAAGCACTCTACCGACGGAGTCCCATTCCTGGCCTGGAAATGTTTTTTTAAACTTTTATTAAGCTGGGCATAGTGTGAGGTGTGCACTGTAATTCCAGCCTCCGGGAGGTGGAGGCAGGAAGATCAGGCATCAAGATCTCCTCGCCCACAAAGCAAGTTTGAAGCCAGCCTGTGCTACTTGAGACCTTGTTTCCAAAAACCAAACCAAAATAGAATAAAACAATCGTAGAAATGTTTTCATTTTAAACCATTTTGTCCACACATGTACAGAAACACACAAATATGTATAAAAAACCAAACAAGATGTGCTGTAATGTGCTTATGCTCGCTACAGCAGATGTACTTTCAATGTCTTTAAAAAAAAACTATTGTGTTGTTTCCTTTGTAAAACATGCTGGGCAAGCTCAGCTCCAGGGTCTGTGAGGCTCAACACAGTCCACTCGGCCACCTGAGATCTCCAGGGCCCACTGGGGAAGGAGAGAACCCACTCCTGAAAGTTGTCCTGTGACCTCCATAAGCACTCCACGGTGGCATGATGCATCCGCAGGCATACAATCACATATGATGATAATAAATTTTTAAATTAGCTTCATGACTTCAAGAGAAGCTGGGGAAACATTCTGTCTTGTCATTGGAAAGACACCCAGTTTGGGCTGGGGGTGGGGATCAAGTTATAAGTTGAAGGTTCTGGTAGCCCCAGCAACAGATTATCCAAAGTAAAGCAAAGGGAGTACCTGGGAACTCCAAGACCTTTCTGGAAGGATGGAGAAGGAGCCTTGGAACCGACAGGGCTGACAGGTGCCTGAGGACAGAAAGAGGGGCCTGCTGGGAGCTGGCTGGGCCTGGTGGGGACAGGTCAGGGGCCTGGCTTCTGGATTTATGATAAGGAGCAGGGCAGCAAAGCAGTTAGATGGGGACTGGACTTTCCACAAGCAAGGTGACAGGCCACAAGCAGACGGAAAAGAGGAAAATTGGCGGGATGGTGCTGCACTGAGTCTAAGCCGCCACGTTTGTGCTCTGCTGGTGTCTTTTCATGGGGAACCTTCCCTTCAGAAAGAAGTCTGGGGCAGAGCATGGCGGCTTCATATCCCCAGATAAGGAAGGAAGGGGAAAGAAAGGGTTAGGAGCCAGGCATGGTGGCACCGGCCTTAATCCCAGCACTTAGGAGACAGAAGCAGGAGAATCTCTGTGAGTTACCTAAGTATGCAGGAAGGCCTGTGTTCAGGTCCATAAACTCCAAGTAACCCTGGAGTTTGGAAAGGGGAGGCAAGAGGGTCAGGAGCTCAAAGCCTGCCTCAACTCCATAGCCAGTCTGAGGCCAGCCTGAGCTGTGATCTGTGATCCCTGCAAAGCGACTCCCATACATATGGTTTAGATATACTACACACATATTTAAAAAAGCAAAACTAAAAACTGAAGGAAGCCTGCACATGTGATCCGTGGGGTCTGTTTGCTTGGGCTTTTTGGTTTTGTGTGTAGTATGAAAGTATAGAAAGTAGAGTTGTTTGGGGGGTTGTTTTCTCTTGTTTTCCCTTCTATTCCCCCCCCCCTTTTTTTTTTATATTTAAGGTAGGCTTTCACTGTGTAGGTCTGGCCAGCCTGGAACTCACTATGTAGACCAGGCTAACCTAAAACAATTCTGAGACTAGAAGCGTCCAGCAACACACCGGCTCTACTTTTCCCCTTTTTAAAAAACATTCCAGCAGCAGCAGCTGTGTATGGTTTGACCCCCAGTGCCACATGATCCCAGGACATGTAGAGGCAGGAGGATCAGAGGCTCAAGGTCCCCTCAGGTACCGATTAGGTTTAAAGGCAGCCTGGGCTACATGAGACCCTGTCTGGAAAAAAAAAATCAGTTCTCTAATAACAGGAAGACTAGAAACCACACCAGGAATGTTCCCATGAGCTTAGGGGTAAAGTGTCACTAGTTTGTGGCATCTCATTGGAAGCCATAGGAACTAAGAGTGAAGCTGGCATTGA
Organism: Peromyscus maniculatus bairdii; assembly: GCF_049852395.1. Taxonomy (NCBI): domain Eukaryota; kingdom Metazoa; phylum Chordata; class Mammalia; order Rodentia; family Cricetidae; genus Peromyscus; species Peromyscus maniculatus. The sequence goes on along the minus strand of NC_134872.1, from coordinate 47,906,227 downwards.
AGGCCCGGAACTTGGTGTGGACTCTGCCCTCAGCTCTCAATGGCCAGATCTTTAAGTCTGGTTACACCAATTAAACAGGGGCCTGTCTGGCTCTTCTTGGGTGACCAGCTCATGCCATCAGGACAGTTGGGGTGGGTGGAGTCAGATGAGGGAGCAGAACCCTCAGAGAGGCACAGAGTGGGTCTGAAGAAGGCCAGCCCGGGCTTCCTTTAGTCCTTCTGAGCAGCCTGGAGCCGCAAGGGTGTCGGGGTGGGGAAGCCGCGGTGGGAGCAGGAAGCTGGGCAGCATCCCGCAGAGTCTGCCTCCGAAGCTCAGCAACAGAGGAGGAGGTGGAGTCTGGGCTGAGCCCTGAGATAAGGAACAGGCAGCAGCTGACAAGGGGATCAAAATAAACAGCCGTGCCCGAGGAGAACAAGCTTTGCATTCCGTTCTGTGATCCCACCCCAATCCCTACTTCTCCCTGGCGCACCCCACCCCCATCCAAGCACACTCGGCGTCCCCGTCAGCTCCGGGGGCCTCCCCTCAGCCTTGGCCTGGCTCCCTGAGAGCTGTGTTCCCACATCAGCCCCCTCCTTAGGCAGAGGCTCTAGGGGCCTTTCTCCAGCTGTCTGGAAGGACTGAGGACTCAAGACAGGTGGCCGGAGGTGGAAGAAGGGGGGCCTCTTCCAGGGCCAGTCCCCATCTGCCAGGCCGGGCCACCCTCAGACTCTCCCCTGGGTCATCTAGGAAGGCCTGGGAAACAGAGAGGGGGCTAAGCTCTGATAGCCCGGCCAGAGAGGCTGAGGCAGGGTCTGGGGTCTAGAGGTGGGGAAGAGGTTTTACTGGGCAGAAGACATCTGCTCCCTGCCCTCTCCCGCCACCCTCTCCCCCCCAGCACACAGAACTCAGTCCAGAAAGGACACAGACAGCGGCTCCTAAGAGGGGCCTCCCGAACTGGCTTATGGGAGTTCATTCCTCAGTGTGGTGCCTGAGGGCGTCCTGGCTCCAGGGATCTGCAGGGCTCCATATCTCCCGAGGCTTGCTGCTAGCGCCCCAGACACCCCCCATTTATTTCAACACACGCTAGCCTCGGGGTTAAAGTCTAAGCTACAGGAGCTAATGCTTGCTCTTTCCCCAGGGCTAGGGCAGCTCCTGGGGCCACCATAAATAGCAACTAACACCCCTTCTTCTGGGATACCCCTATAACCAGTCCCAATCTGCAAACTGCAGGACTTCAGGGAAGCACTGGGCGTCACCAGGAAGTGTCCTCATTGTCCTGAAGAAGGTCTGATGACTTCTCTCTTCCTGAGCCTGGACAAATGGCTTCTAGCCTGGGTGTCCAAGGGTCAGATCTAGGGGCAGCAGGGGAGGTGTTTGCTTTGATATACCAGGAAGATGGCCAAAAGAAGTAAACATGCCCCCTCAGTTCTAGGGCCCAGTGGGAGCATATGCAAGTCTTCCTTTCCTCAACCTCTGAGGATGGCACATGACATGCTCCCACACCACTGTACTCCAGCACCTTGAAGCACCCAAGACCCTCCAAGGTCCTACATCTTCAACAGGCTGCTAGGCATGTCCTTGATTATGAAGGCACCCGCACCCCTGGCCAGAAGTTTCAATAAATGAATGCCCAGGATCGCTAGGAGCAGCCACTTAGATATAAGAATCTCAAGGTAGTAGTGATGGAACATTAAGTCCAGTGTAGAACCCATCTGAGCCTTAGGTGGCTGCAGTATATTCAGGCCCAGGAAGCCAGCCCTGGTGGTGACTAGCGTTTATTGGACACTTGCAATATGCCAGACACAGGCGATCTTCCTTCATCTTAACAGCCCTATTATCCATACTGAACACACAAGGAAAGGAAGCTGAGATGAGTCACCCGACTTGCTGAGATCACTCAACAGCACTTCAGTGCGTGAACTGGGGACAGAACCCAGCCTGCCTGTCTCCAGAGCCTCAGCTCTTTCCCACCACCACAGGCAGCCTCCAGGCTGGAGAGAGGGTTGTGAGGGCAGCCGCTGCGTCCCTTCATCCCTCTCAGGCAGGAAGGAAAAACCAGGCAAGAAGTGGTAGCGGTCACGGCGCCGCCCGCCGAGGGTGGCCAACCCGGGGCAGAGGCTCCAGGGCGGGGGCAAGTGCAAGATGGGCACAGGGATTGTGTGAGCTGCAGGCAGCTGATAGACACCTCAGCTGCTTCCCCCACCCTCCCTCAGCTTGGTGTGGCCATCATGGGGCTCCCCTCTTCCTCCCCTGATGTCACCTCTCTCTTCCTCTTTAGGACCACAGTTTCCTTTCCGAAGCCGTCTCCTCTGCTCTCTTCCTGGCCACTGGGAAAGTCATTTAGGTCTTCTCCAGCTGTATCTGTGACATTCCCATACCTCTCTCCACAGCCATAGCATCTGTTATTAACAAGCACCTACTGTGTGCCGGGTTTTGTTGCTAACTACTTAACAATATGAACTCTGTTGTGTTTTCCTTAAGACAGGGTCACATAGCCCAGGCTGATCTTGAGTTCCCTATGTAGCCAAAGAAGTCCTTGAACGTCTTTCTGACCCTTCTGTCTCTACCTTCCAAGTCCTGGGATTACTGGCATTCACAGACCACCCTTGGTTTAGTGGTGCTGGGGACTGAACCCAAGGCTTTGTGCATGCTGGGCATGCGCTCATCAGCCGAGCTATACCCTAGCCAAGGATGTGTACTCTTACATCTCCACGTAAACCCATGAACAGTCAACCCCAGCTCCATTTTACAAAGGAGGAAATTGGGCTTAGCAAAGTTAAGATGTCCGTCGGCTCAGCATGGCTGGTGAGCTGTCCTCAGCTCAGATCTGCAGCTCGCCTCTTCTCCCAGCATTTCATCTCGGTAGGATCCTGTTCCATGCAGTTCCCTGAGCATGTCAGAGCCTTTTATCAAACAGAAGAAAAACAGTTTGAGAAGTGGTCAGTTTGAGGCATGAAGAGGTGATGTATTAGGGAAGATTCACACTTAGTCTCCGTGGGACATAAACGGGCAAGGGGCTGAGGTGGTGTATTTTATCTCCCTGGAAAGTTGTTCTCTGACACTCGGAGAGCAGACTTGATGATACTGAAGGTCTGGGGAATACGGATGGAGAGGAAAACCCCTTTCACACACTTAAATGTAAGAATCTCATACATACATCTCATGTAGTGTGGCTCTGTAGTAGAGCAGATGCTTAATATGTAGGAGGTCATGGGTTCAATCTTCAGACAAAAATAATAATTAAAAAGGCCAGGCATGGTGGTGTGTACCTTTAATTCCAGTACTTGGTGGACAGAAGCAAGCAGATCTCTGTGAGTTCAAGACCAGCCTTATGTACATTCCAGACCAGCTAGACTACATGGTGAGACTGTCTAAATAAATAAATAGGTTGGACGGACTAGCATTAGGGGGCTGAGCTTCTGCAGCAGACACCTCACGATCAGTCACTTGGCAAAATGGAAATTTCCTCCATGTAAGGTGAGCAGATGGCCTTGACAGTCCTTGACAGTCCCGGGAACCCAGTGCTCTTCCATGCTCTGGGATGTGGAGGGTAGCACCCTCCTGAGGCCACCAGGAAGCCCCATGGATCAGCAGAGAGCAGAAAAGGAAGGAGAGAGGAGAGAAGAGGTACTTTACTTTCTTTAGAAAGTATTTCTATATTCTTATTTTGGTGCGGGGAGGCATGCTTCAGTCCATACGGAGGTCAGAGGAAGCTTTGTGGAGTTGGTTAATCCAGGTCACCAGGCTTACACAGCACCCCGGAGCCTTCTCTCCATCTCTTTTTCAAGACACAACCCAAACCTGGCCCCATTCAGGCTGGAGAGATGACCAAAGAGAGCACACACCGCTACGATAGAGGTCCTGGGTTTGATTCCCAGCACCCATGTTGAGCTGCTCACAACTGCCTGTGATTCTAGTTGACTCCTATGGCCTCTGAGGACACCAGTACTTGCATGCACATACCCACACAGAGATACACATCATTAAAATCAAACATAAATCTTTTCTTTTTTTTGTTTTTGTTTTTGTTTTTTTTTGTTTTTTTTGACAGGGTTTCTTTGTGTAGCTTTGCACTTTCCTCGATCTCGCTCTGTAGACCAGGCTGGCCTTGAACTCACAAAGATCCACCTGCCTCTGCCTCCCGAGTGCTGGGATTAAAGGTGTGCGCCACCACCGCCCTGCTCTTCTTCCTTCCTTCCTTCCTTCCTCCCTCCCTCCCTCCCTCCCTCCCTCCCTCCCTCCCTCCCTTCCTTCCTTCCTTCCTTCCTTTCTCCCCCCTACCAGGCAGGGTTTCTCTGTATAGCCCTGTCTGTACTGTACTGGCACTCATTCTATAGACCAGGCTGGGCTCAAAATCAAAGATCTGCCTGCTTCAGCCTCCTGAGCGCTGGGATTAAAGGCAAAAAAAAAAAAAAAAAAATTCCAGATCATGTTATTGCCTCCCCCTGGAAACAGGGTCTCATATAGCCCAGGTTAGACTCAAGAGTCATATGTATCTAAGGATGACCTTGAACTCTTTTTTTTTGACAGGGTTTCTTCTGTGTAGCCCTGAGTGTTCTGGAACTCACTATCTGTAGACCAGGCTGGCCTCGAACTCAGAGATCTGCCTGCCTCTGCCTTCCTGGTGCTGGGACTACAGGTGTGATGCATGCACCATCACACCTGGGGTCCTCAAACTCTTGTAGACCCGTATATTTGCCTTGTGTAGCTCCTAAGGAGCTTGGGGGGCATACACACGGGGCTTCTGGTTAAAAGGTACAACCTGGGGGAATGGATTTTGGGGGAGGGGTTAGCCATCTCTGTCACTGGGTCCCAACAGAGGAGCCCGTGGCAGGTGAATGAGGATGGCTTTCCTGTGTGGAGTTCACGTCCCCACACTTCCGTAAGGCTGCCGAGAGGGGGTGCGCCATCACGTGTGCCATCAGGTAATGGAGGCTCTGAAAGGGCCAGAGGCAGGCATGGAGACTTCCAAGTCTGTCCTGACAGAAAGGAGGCAGGGCTGAGGCAAGGAGGACGGACCGCCAGACATAGGAGGGAAAATCCTCTGCAGAGGAAAGCTCTGCGTGGCCAGATGGCGACCGGCCATAGGAACACACTCATTTATTGAATGCCTACCGTGGGTGTGGAGGAAGGGGAAGGCGAAGGACAGGCATGGTCCCTTACCTTGCGGAATTTATGACCTCTCAGCTTTTCCTGGTCCCCCCTGCTAGCCCTGAGCCGACAGACTAGGCCGTCCCAAGGGAGGCCAGGAAAGCCTGTGGAGGGCCCTCGGCTGGGCACTCAGTGTGGGCTGCGGTACTGGCTGGAATGGGCACCGAGGTTGTGGGCTTGCGTCCTTCCCACACCAGGCATGTGACCCGGTTTCTCAGGCTGAGGTGGGTGACCTCACGTGGGCTGGGGGCCTCGGCCCCTCTCGGGCCCCCAGCCCTCGCGGTCCCTTTTTGTTTGGGGTTGGGTAGGAGTCCTCATCCCCATCACCTGAGACCCCAGGTCACCAACTACACCCCCATTTTCCAGCGTGAAGGGGGAATTCTTGTGGAAACCCTTCTGTGAGGCCTCTGGGCCTCGGCTTCGGCTTCCTGGGCCCCTCTTGGCTTGCCTGGAAGAGCGGCCCCATGACTTCACCTCCTCAGAAAACGCCCCAGCTCCCCGTTTCCTCTCGGCGCATTCCAGACCCTCGGCCTGTCTGCCTGCGTGCCTTGGCGCGTCTCACACAGCCTTCCCTTTATTCCCCCGATGTGGCCTCCTCCTCCTCCCCGCTCGGCCTGCCTCCTGCTCAGACTTCAGGGCTGCTCTCTTCAGCCGAGCACCACTGCCAAGGCTGAGGCGCCTCTCCCCTCTGTGGCTCCTGAAGCCCGTGACCCCCGAGACATTCTCTCGCTGACTTTCCTGTCTTTTTCTTCCTTCCTTTCTTCTTTTTTTTTCCTCTTTATTTTATGATCAGTCCCACGGTGTAGCCATAACTGGCCTGGAACTTGGTATGTAGACCAGACTGGCTTGGCACCCACAGTAATGCCCCTGCCTCTGCCTCTGCCCCTATAATTCCCACGTGTTGGGATTAAAGGTGTAGACTACTATGCCAGGCCTGTTTTCTTTTGAAAACGATTTTTTTGTGGGTGGAGATGCAGCGTCGTTGGTAGGGTCCTAGGCAAATGCTCTGCCATTGCGCTTTTCTCCAGTCCCTCTTTGTGTGTGTGTTGTATATGTGTGTGTGCACAAGAGTGTGCATGTGTGGAGGCCAGAGGTGGCATTGGGTGTCTTTTTCTTTTTCTTTTTTTTTTTTTCAGGACTGAGGACTGAACCCAGGGCCTTGCACTTGCTAGGCAAGCGCTCTACCGCTGAGCTAAATCCCCAACCCCTGGGTGTCTTTTCCTATCTCTCTCCATCTTATTTTTTTGAGTCTGGATCTCTCAGGGAACCTGGAGACATTTTGACTAAACTGGCTAGCCAGTGAGCCCCTGGCATCTGCCTGTACTTACTCCTGCCCAGTGCTGGGGTTAAAGATGCTACCACACCCAACTTTGCTGCTGCTTCTCCTTCTCCTTCTTCTTCTTTTGGTTTTTTGAGACACGGTTTCTCTGTGTAACAGTAGCCCTGGCTGTCCTGGGACTCACTCTGTAGCCCAGGCTGGCCTCGAACTCACAAAGATCCACCTGCCTTTGCTCCCGAGCGCTGGGACTAAAGGCGTGTGCCGCCGCCGCCACCACCACCCAGCGCATACCCAGTTTCTTTTACCTGGGTGCTGGGAATTGGAACTCAGGTCCCCACTTTACTCAATGATCTGTTTCCCCTGCCCCCCTCCCATATTTTTTTTCCCCTGGAATTCACTGTGTAGCCCAGGCTGGCCTTCATTTTACAGATCTGCCTGCCTCTTGAGTGCTGGCGTTAAAGGCATGCACCACCATGTCTGGCCCACAGTGAATTCTGAACCCCTCTGCAGTCCTGTGCCTCAGTGCCCTTGTCTGTAAAGTGGGCACTGTGACAGTACTTAGTTGCAGAGCCATCGGGAGAATTGCATGTGCTGTTAAGAAGCTGTAGACCCATAGAGCCCTCAGAACAGGGCCTGGCCCATAGCAAGCTGTTGCGTAAGAATTAGGTTATTGTTACGGAACACATTTGCCATTATGATGAAGATGTAGACGAAAGTTTTAGGGCCAGTGCTGGCTTATAACCCCAGGGATCCAGACCGAATCAATCAATAAAACTTTCAGACTCTGGGAATAAAGACGTGCGGCACCACGGCACTCTGCCCAGCTCTGTCCATCCTCCGTGTTTGCAGTGTTCTGCACAGTCACGTGAACACTGCACTGGCCACTGCTGAACCTTGCTCACGTCCCCCCCACACACACACACAATACAAAACCAATGACAAAATCAGCTGTACACACGTGGGTTTTTACCCCCCTGCTGCCTAGAGGCACACCTCTGCCCTTGTCCTAACCACTCCTCCACCCCCCACCCCCCACCCTCCCCCTGCAAAAAAAAAAAAAAAAACCAAGCAATTCAGCAAAGGATTGATTCAGCAAAGGATTGACCGCCTGACCCAGTAGGGGCTCCAGCATCTCTGGTGGTGCCCAGACATGCCACTTGGCCAGCCTTTGCATATCTCCCCCAGTAGGGTTAAGGGGTGCTGCAGCTGCCGTTGTGTGTACTGGAGGAGGGGTGAAGTGGCCCTACCCTGCCTCCCCCCACTCGCTGCTTCCCCACTGCACCCAGGGCCTCCTTGGTGAACCAGACCTACACATGCGTGAAGGGAGGTGGGGATTACTCCAGCCCGCAGCCACCTGTGACTTCTGTAGGGCAAGTACTTCACCAGCACCTGGGGAAGACCCTTGGCGGTTTGGGGGGAGCCTGTTTGGGTTTGATCTTTATTTACGCCTCAGAGGAAGTAAATAAATAGCTCTTCATGTGTCTGGGTGGATGCGAGGATGCCAGACCGTGTGCCTGCTGCACACCGTTAACAGCCGTGACCCAGCCCCAGAGGAAGTGGTAACTAAACTAAACGATTGCTTGTTTTGTTTTCCATTTACTCTTCTGCCTCCTTCCCGCCTCCACCCTTTTGTATGTGCTGAGTGGTTTTCTTTGTTGGCCTGGGATCCAATTGTCAGTCTGCTTATTCTTTAATTCACTCATTGTGGTGTGCGATGGGGAGATGAACTTGAATTAGAATCCTGAGGTGTGCACTGAGATGGCAAGGCAGCGGCCGCGTCATCCAGTCTTGTGGGACGTTGAGCCAGCTCACATCTCCCAGGACTGTTGCAGCCATTTAACGGAAGAGAGAGTGATTTGCTTACATCAGTACTCGGTCCCTTTAACCTGGCGATGGAGGGACAGTTGAGGCCTGATGACCCGCGTTCAGTCTCCATAACCAAGGGAAAGGTGACACCAGAGAACCACCGAGTCCTTTGACCTCAGCATGTGTGTGCCATGACTGGTGCTCCATGGCGCATGTGCACACACACAAACTAATGAAAGAAATATTAAGTTGTTTTCTTTTCCTTAAAGATAGCAATGTGGCCAGAAGTGATGGCACACACTTGGAATCTCAGCTCTTGGGAGGGAGAAGCAGAGGAACAGTTGTGGGTTCAAGACTAGCTTGATCTACAGCGTTAGTTCCAGGACAGCCAGAGCTGTATTCCAGGACTTTGTCTCAGAAAACTCAAGAAAGGAAAGAAGAGGGGCTGGAGGGGAGACAGTCCTGGAGCCAGTCAGGTCTGTAATCCTAGCACAGGAAGCAGAGGCAGGTGGGCCTTGAGTTTAAGGCCCTGCAGTTACCTGAACTGCGCAGTAAGACAGTGTCTCAGACCAACAAGGCTGGGGTGGTGGGTGGCTGGGTGGCTCAGAGAGCTTGATCTGCAAGCATGAAGACCTGAATTCAAATCTCCAGCATCTACATAAAGAAAATACCAGGTATGATGTACGGTGCCTTTCACCCCAGGACTAGAGGTGGGGGGCAGAGACAGGTGCATCCAAAAGGCAGCCAGCCCAGCCAGGCTAGCTAAACTGGGAGAGCTTCCAGGTTAGTGAGATGCCCTATCTCAAGGCAATATGGTAGCTAGTGCTGGAGGAGGACATCCTGTGTCCTGCTGTGACCCCTGTGTGTGTGCACCTCACACCCATGCACACTAAACACAGAACTAGAAGCAAGTCTAGTGGCGTAAGAGCTAAGCTGAGAAGCTGATGCTGGAGGATTGCACGTTCAAGGCCAGCCCAGTCAACTTAACAAAACAGGAAAATCCAGAGGGCTGGGGATGTAGTTCAGTAGTAACATGCCCTAGGTTCCATCTCTAGTACTGGGAGTGTGGTGGCTAGGAACACAGGAGCAGGACAGAAAGAGGTGTAGGTTAGTAGCAGATTTTTGGTTACTGAGCATTTCCATGGCTCAGAAACCATCTGAGGTCTCTTAGAGTCTCTCCCGGAAGTTCAGCCCATCCTGGTACGTCCATGCAGGGATCAGGCTCAGTCCATCTTTCCAGGCAATTTGCCCATGGTCAATCACTATAATCCTCAGTGACCCATGATTCCAGCTCCAGGAGATCCCATTCCTCTGGCGCCCAAGGGCAGCAGCACCTATGTGCACACACTGTCTTCCCCATACACATTCTTAAAAACAAAATTGAAGTTGGGATATGAGTCAGGTGCAGTGGCTCACTCCCGCAATCCCCGCACTTAGTTGGGAGTTTGAGGCCAGAAGAGTTGCTGTGTGTGTGTAGGGGTTCTTTCCTCTGTGCATGCACACTCATCATTTATCCTAAAATAGAATTGTAGATACAGTTCATGTCTGATCACAGGTCAGGCTTACTTTGCATACCCAATGTTGCATTTCACACTCTCTAAAAATATGTATTTGGGGCTGGAGAGGTGGCCCAGAAGTTAAGAGCAAAGACTGCTCTTGGAGAGGACCCAGATTTAGTTCCCAGGACCTACATGATGGCTCACAACCATCGGTAACTTTAGTTCCAGGGGATCTGATGGTTCTTCTGGCTTCCAAGGGCACTGCATGCACATGGTGCACAAATATACATGCATGTGTAACACTCAAATACACAAAGTAATTTTTTAAGAAACTAAAAACAACAACAAAACCCCTAGTAGCCTGTGTGCATGCACGAGTGTGTGTGTGTGTGTGTGTGTGTGTGTGTGTGAGAGAGAGAGAGAGAGAGAGAGAGAGAGAGAGAGAGAGAGAGAGATCAGCACATGGGTGCTTGCTGCTGATCCTGACCATCCAGAGTTTGATCCCAGGGACCCACATAGTGGAAGGATAGATAGGATTCCTGAGAGTTGGCCTCTGACCTCTGCATGCCCACCTTGGTGTGGACAACCACACACATGCACATGAACACACAAAATAAATGCATATGTAATAAAAAGAAGAAAATCCAACACATATATCAATAAATAAATCCTTTTGAAAAGGCTGCTGAGGCTGGGGATGAGCAGTAAAATGATTGTCTAGCACACGGGACCCACAGCTCCCACCCCTCACTGAAATGAAACAAACAACCCTTCCTTAACACTTTTAACACTTAAAATCTAGCCTGGTGTGGTGGCGCATACCGTTAGTCCCGGCACTTGGAGGCAGAAGCAGGTGGATTTCTGAGTTCAAGGCCAGCCTGGTCTACCGAGGGAGTTCCAGGACAACCAGGGCTACATGGAGAAACCCTGTCTCAGGATGGGAGAAAAACCACTTAAAATCTAGCTGTGATATTGAGAAAATGGGTAGAGATGCCTTTTCAGGTTTGTTTTGGCATATGTAAAATCTACAGCGGCGTTCTAAAAGCTGAAGGGAAATGAAATGGCTTCTCTCGTCAACATTTTATTGGTACAATATAAGGTTTAAGGGCTGGGGAAATGTCTCAGCAGGAAAGGCTCTTCCTGCCCAACACAATGGCCCAAGTTCGAACCTCAGGACGCACGATGGCTTGAGTTTGAGCTCCAAGATCCACAGGTTTGAAGGAGACAACCAACTCTCAGAAGTTATTTTCTGACCTCCACACCCAACACAATGGCACCCACAGACCCACACCCAACACAGAGATATAATTAATAAAAATATAATAAAAACACTGGGCAGTGGTGGCACATGCCTTTAATCCCAGCACTCGGGAGGCAGAGGCAGGCGGATCTCTGTGAGTTCGAGGCCAGCCTGGGCTACCAAGTGAGTTCCAGGATAGGCTCCAAAGCTACCCAGAGAAACCCCGTCTTGAAAAAAACAAAACAAAACAAAACAAAAAACAAATAATAATAATAATAATAAACACTTTAAAAGATGCTAATTAGTATTTTTTAAAATATAAAGTTCCCAAGCATTGGTTTCTACTTACATAATGAACTTTAATGCACTTTAATAAACTGTTTTCTCTATGCCGGTATATAGATGCCAGTATATAGATTTTGTGTGTATGTGTGTGTTATATGGTGTGGGTACATGTAGAGGCCAAGGCTGACATTGAGTGTTTTTTGACATTGAGTGACCTTGGTTTTTTGTTTTGTTTTGTTTTTTTGGTTTTTCGAGACAGGGTTTCTCCGTGTAGCTTTGGAGCCTATCCTGGATCTCATTCTATAGACCAGGCTGTCCTTGAACTCACAGAGATCCGCCCGCCTCTGCCTCCCGAGTGCTGGGATTAAAGGCGTGCGCCACCACCGCCCGGCCTCTTGTCACCTTCTATATTTTTGAGAATATTTTTTATATTTCACTGAACGTGGGTAGACTGGTAGCAAGCCCCTGAGATCTCCCTGTCGTTTTGGGGTTACAGGTTCTGAAGCAGCTGGCATTCACATCCACACTAGGAGTCTGAAGTCAAGTTGCATGGCAAACGTCTTACTCAACATTCCCCAAAGCCCCAGGATACGGATTAATGCTTGTATGCTATTAACCCGTTTTCCTCAATCCTTGTACAGTTTCCTGAGGTTTTGTGTTGGCTCAGGAGACAACCTGCCTGACTTCTGGAGCTCACTGCTGCTCAGGCCTCTTAACAGCGGCCAGTGCCCGCTCATGTGCTGTGTGGTGCGATGGTCTTCCATTGGGTGCATAGAAAGCTTCAGGGGATAGGGTGATTGTGGGTCCAATCAGGGAGGCCTTTGTGGAGACCAGACGTGGTTTGTGACACACCTTGAAGGAGGAAGGGAAGCCCGGGACGCAGAGGCTGGAGGACAGTTGAGAAGGCATCCCCAGTGTGACTCCCTATCGGCTCCGTCAGCCCTATCACCCCGCACCCCCCTTGGGTGGTTTGTTTCTATTTTTCCTTTAGAGATTACAGATGCCGCAAACAAGGGCTCCAGCTGTTTATCAGGGGCCCCTCCTAGGCCCGGGTGCCAGAGGCTCCCACCTCCCACTCCCTGCTCGAGAAGCTGTAGGGTCCTGATTAGGTTGACAGCTGAGGCAGGGGACTGGGGCGGGGAATGGAGGGAGGGAGGCTGGAAAGCATGGCAAAGGGCAGAGGTAGAAAGCTGCAGGAGAGGAGGTGGTGCCCCACTGGGGAGCCCGGGCAAGGAGAGGAAGCCGACCGCGCCCCGCGGTGCTGCCAGGGCGTGTCTCACCCTCCTCTGCCTGGAGGAGCGACGCCTCCTCCTTCGAGGCTGTGACCTGGGCATCTGCTCTGCAGCCCCACGGAGCTCGTTTTTTCTGTACTCAGAATTAATCCCTCCGCTTTGACCCCTCAGCAAATCAACACGACTTCCAGATGTGAACTCCAGGGGGCTGGAGATGTGGTCAGTGGTGCAGTGTTTGCCTTACAGGGTGAAGGCCCAAGCCTTGATCACCAGCACCACAATCAAAACAACACAGCTGGGTGCTGGGTGGTGGTGGTGGTGGTGGTGGTGGTGGTGGCGGCGGCGGTGGCACAGTGGCCTCGCCTTTAATCCCTACATTTGGAGGCAGAGGCAGACGGATCTCTGTGAGTTCAATGCCAGCCTGGTCTACAGAGTGAGTTCTAGGACAGCAAAGGCTACACAGAGAAACCCTGTCTCAAAAACAAATAAACAAAACACACACACACACACAAAAAAAAAAAAAAAAAAAAAAAAAAAAAACCTTAGGTCTGGGGGCAGGAGAGGTGGTTCAGTGGGTAAAGGCCTGAGCTGCCAACAGTTCATGGTGGAAGAAGAAAACTAAGTCTCTGACTTGCACATGGGTGTGCCCTGGCTTGAGAGTGCGCGCACATGCGCACACACACACACATATTAGTAGTAATCATGTAACCTTAGGTCGTGCACTCCTGTAAGTCCAATGCTTGGGAGGTCAGGGCAGGAGGACTAGGAGTTCCAGCCTGTCTTGGTTACATGGTACCCTGTCTCAAAAAGGCCTGATTTCCTCTGTCATATCAGTGAAGTTGCTGTGGAGCTGGAAGAAGCTTGAATTAGATGGTTGTGTGATTCCTTCCGTCCTCATATTATACCTGAGAGGAAAAACAAGGGGCGAGCTCTGTGACTGTCAGGGAGTGTGCAGAAATGCACAGTAACCTCATCTCTGTAGTCAGGAACTGCCAAGGGCATACTTAGATTCCCAGCATGTGAAATCGGAAGTTCTCAGAACATGCCACTCCTCACTTTAGTTTGGGGTTCAGATGGGGACCCCAGCAATTTTAGAGGGTTAAGGAAAAGTTCAACAGGCAAGTCACAGGGCTGGGCAGGAGCCACAGGACTGGACAATCGACACCAAATCTTTTTTTTTTCTTAAATACTTTTATTTATTTACTTACTTATTTTTAATATTTGTCTATTCCTATGTGCATTGGTGTTCTGCTTGCATGTCTGTGTGTGTGTGAGGCACCAGATCTCCTAGAACTGGAGTTATAGACAGTTGTAAGTTGCCATGTGGGTGCTGGGAATTGAACCCAGGACCTCTGGAAGAGCAGCCAGTGCTCTTAACCACTGAGCCATCTCTCCAGTCCCCAGACACAAATCTTAATTTTGGCATAATTTCAGACTTAGAATAAAGAAGCAAGAACTGTACCTAAATATTTCCCCCGGGGCTGGAGAGATGGCTCATCAGTTAAGAGCACTGGCTACTCTTCCAGAGGTTCCGAGTTCAATTCCCAGCACTTACATGGCAGCTCACAACTATCTATAGCTCCATTTCCAGGGGATCTGGCACGGTCACACAGACATATGGGCAGGCAAGATACCAATGCACATAAAATAAAAATAAATAAACTTAAAATTTTTCTCTTATGTTCTTCATGAAGATTACCCAAATGCAAACATTTAAAGAAATATTGGCTTTCATGAGTGTGTGTGTGTGTGTGTGTGTGCGTGCGTGCGTGCGTGCGTGCGTGCGTGCGTGTGTGTGTGTGTGTGTGTGTGTGTGTGTGTTAGTGTGCTGCACAGGTGTGGAACACATGGGAGCTGTATTGAGGACACCCACTGCTGTCAGCTCTCCTTGCTTGTTTGAGACAGAGTCTCCTGTTGTTCACCACTGTGCACTCCAGGCCAGCCGGCCCATGGGCTTCTGGGGATTCTCCTGCTCATCATCTACCTTGCCTTAGCTCTGAGGTAATAGGCATGTTGCTGCACCCATACTTAATTAGGTCCTGGGGATCCAAACTCAGGTCCCGCTCACACTTGGCAAATTATTTACCGCGTGAACCATCTCTCCAGACTAATCAATTTACATCATTTACCATTCTGGTGCGCGCCCAAGGACTTCTTTCTAAAGAACTTTTATTTTTGTAAGACCAGGCTGACCTCAACTGTAGCTGAGGAAGACCTCGAACTTCCTCTTCCTGCCTCCATCCCCTCCATATGGGGATTACATATGTCCATCACCACTCGGTTTATTTGGTGCTGGGGACTGAACCCAGGACCTCACGCTCACTTCACAAGCATCCTGTCAATTGTGGCACATCCCCAGCCCCCAGGCGAAGAGCGTTAATGCCACATGTCTTTAACAGTGAGCTAAGAGGAGGAGGCTTTGCTGTTGGGTTCACTTATCAAGCTCTGATTCCCCGTAGCTGTGGCTCCAGGAGCATCTGAGCTAATCCCTGTGTTGATTTCTGCAGCATCCATACACAGATACTTGAAAACCGTGGAGTCAGATGAACAGGAGTTCAATCTCTCAGTTCTGGAGGCCAGAGAGCCTGGTAATGAAGTGTTAGCAGGACAATGGCCCCGAAGAGCTTCTGGGGCAAGATCCTTCTTGTCTGTCTCTTCCATCATCGTGTAGCTCCAGGCACTCTTGGGTTTGTAGCTGGATTGCGCCAATCTCTGTCTCTGTCTCCAGAAGTCATTGTCTCTTTGTGTCTTGCACTAGTCCTATCAGATCGGGCTCTTCCTGCTCCAGCACAGGCTCATCTTAATGATATCCTCAGTGACCCTGCTTCCAGATATGGCTATATTCTGAGACTCCGGGTTAGAACTTCCAGCTTCCATGGAGCTTTGGGGAGGAATCTGTAACATCTTCTACCTCATGTTTCCATTTGGAGGGCAATCCACACACCCCTTCACCTCATCTTCGCTTGGCCCTGTGCTTCCTTGTGTGTGGGTCTCTGCTTCAGCCAGACCATCTCTTCAGAGGAGTGATTACTTGGGGTGGGGGTGGGGGGTGGGGATGGAATCTGCTTTCACAGCCTGGCTCAGTTCCTGTTTTTCTCTCCTCCATGTGCCTCAGGATCCTTCCTTCCCACATGGGTGATAATGCTAGGCTTCACTTACCTGCCACTAATTATGTACTGGGGACAGTTCTGAACTTCTCCATGCAGCTGAGCATGGTGGCCCATGCCTGGAGTCCCAGCACTTGGGAGGCAGAGCAAGAGGCTCGCAAGGGTTTCAGGCTAGCCTGGGCTACATATAGAGAAGTTGTCTCAAATTAGAAACAAACAAACCTCACAGAAACAACAACAACAACAAAAAACCCAAACCTGAGCCAAACCAACTAGCCACCCAGCCACTCACCCACACAAACAAAAGCAAGAACTCTCCCATGCAGCATCTTTTTAGCTGTAAAAAAAGGATTAGTGTACCCCCCATTTGACAGTGAACAGAGGAGCAGAACGCATCCCTGCCCGAGGACTGGCAACAGGTAGTCCTGGTCTCAAGCTCGCTCTTTGTGTACTCCGTGCTGAGTTACTGGTATAAGGTATCCTCAGTGCCCAAGAACAGCGAGCGTATTCATGGCTCTTCCTTCTGAGGTTTGCAGAGCTGTAACCCCTCACGCCCCCGCCTTGTCCACCGCAGCCTCAGTAAACTGAGGCGTCTTCTGCTATCTGCCTGTGTGGGAGGGCTCGGTGATGTCCGTTCAGGTCCAGAACCGTGTCCTCCGTTCTGTGGTGGGAGACTTGGTGGTCGCTGCTGCTTCCTTCCCCAGAGTAGCTCCATAGTCTTAGAGGTGCACATCACCCTTCCCTTCCCCAGAGGAGGGCTCCACGTGGCCCCGTGTGTCAGCACCTCCTGAGGGGATGTGTCAGAAACACACAATGGCTCAGTCAGCGAAGTGTATACACACAAGCATGAGGGCCCGAGTGCTAACACCAGCACCCAAGTGAAAAAACTAGGTATGGTGATGAACGCTTGTCACCCCAGTGCTGGGGAGGTAGAGGCTCCCTGGGGGCCGGGCAGCCAGTCAGATTCCATGAGAAACGCTGTCTCGGAAAATATGGTTGACGGCTTCTGAGAAACGACTTCTAAAGGTGTCCTCAGCTCTTGGCACGTGTATTTGAACGTGTGCACCCATATACGTGTAAACACGTGCATGTACACAATAAAAATAAAGGCTAAGACGTCTTTGGATACTCATATGATACATCGATTGACCGGCTGACTCCTTGAACTACGGCAGTGTTTCTTTTACTTTTTTTTAAAATTACGTTTTATTTATTTTTGGGAAGCGGCAAGAGCATGACATGGCCTGCGTGTGGAGGTCAGAAAGACTTGCAGGAGTTATTTTCTCTTTCCATAGCGTGGGTACCAGGAATTGAACTCAGGCCGCCGTCTTAGCTTGGCCACACTGTGTCTGCCCCTATGGAGACAAGCCGAGAAGAAATGTAAGACTTCCACTTCATTTGACAGTGACCCAAACACCGCTCTAAATTAAAATCTGTTAAATAAAATTGATTAGAAAGGGAGGGGAGGGGAGGGGAGGACCAGGAATTGTTCCGAAGATTGCTGTGGAACGTTCTAGGGCTTATCAGCCAGGAATTCCTTGGTATAGATGACAGCCATGTCTAGTTCAGCCCTGGAAGGTCCTGACTCACAATCCTAGGTGACTTTGCCCTGGGGTGATTGAAGACAGTTGCTCCACACCCCCAGAGGAGCCCAGCTGTCTCTGCTTGCCCTCATTCAGCCACCTGAACTCATTCACAGTTTTCCTGTCGGTTGGGCCTTGCGCGGGAAGGGGCCCCTGTGGGTGGGGAGGGGCTGTGTCTCATTTGCTCTGGGGTTTGGTGTCTTTCCTCGGGCTTCAGCAGAACAGGTGCCGGCCAACCAGCTGGGTGAATTGAGGACATTTCTCCCCACCCCACCCCCATCCAGTTCCCTCCCCCAACCCAGCCACACCAAAGCCACATCCCATTTCCTCCCCCACTCCATTCAAAAGCTTCCCTCCCTTCTCTGAAGAGAAAAGTTCAAGGCTACCCTTGCTGTGACACCTTGCTGCCTGCGTTCATCATCCAGACCCACAGGATAGAAGCAGAGAACCCATTTCCCCAAGTTTTTCTCCACACTTCCGAACACCCACAAACACACACATGCACGTACATGCGCACACACGTGAATACAATGCAGCCGTGAGGAGACCCCTCTCCTCTGTTTGCCCCCACCTGGCCTGCCCACCTGAGTCTCTTGTTCCTACAGCTCCCTTTCTTCCAGCCCTGGGAAAAGAGATGCCCCTGTCTTCTCTGGGGTTTGCTTTTCAGGCGTCCTGTGCTGTGGAATGCTGGGCAACAGGTCAAAAGCACAAAGCTAATCCGGCTGCAGCAACCTGGGAGGGACCCACAGTAATGTATTAGAGAGACATTGCTCAAGTCCAGGTAGCCAGTGTTCCTGCTTTTGCACCAATTAACTACCATGAAGTGAAAACTAATGCTTGTAGAGGTATTTACATACTTTCAGACAAGAGCTTGGCAGGACCCGTTCAGGACCACCAGCCAGGGCTCTGCGGGGAGATTTTAGTTCCGGGGCAATGTTAGTTAGCTTAGCCCTTGGCAGGCCCCAGCACCTTGAAGAAAGCGAGGGGAGCGTGTGCGCTAACTTCCTGTTTGGTGTTTCTGTGAGGTTGTCCGGGCTGGTCTAACTCTAATTTTCCTGTATTTACTTTCATGTGTCGGGGTGTCTGGCCTCCATGTTTGTGATACATGTGTGTTCCTGGTACACGTGGGAGCCAGAGAGGGCGTCAGATTACCTGGGACTGGAGTTACAGACGATTGTGAGCTGTCCTGTGCGTGCTGGGAATCAAGTCTGGGTCCCCTGAAGAGCGGCCAAGTGGCTCTTAACTGCCCAGCCGTCTCTCCAGCCCTGATTTAAATATTTTTAAAGATTGGGTCTCTTTTAGTCAAGGTTGGCCCTGAATTTTTATATAGCTGAGGGTGATCTTGAACTTCTGATCCATCTGCCTCCCCCCCCCCCCGCCCCGCCACGCCCTCCCCCACACACCAGGGCTGGGGTTACAGAAATGTGCTCCACCTAGGGTTGGTACATCAAGGCAGCACCCCACAAAGTGAACTGCACCCCCGGCCCATTTATGGTTTGTTTTGCTTTGAGATGACGTTTGGATACGTAGACCAGGCTGGCTTTGCGCTCACTGTGAGCCTCCTGCTTCTGTTTTCCGAGTGCTTAGGAGTACGGGTTTGCAAAACAATGGCCAGGGGTGGCGGCTTGTGCCCTATAATCTCAACGCTGGAGAAGCTGAGGCAGGAGGACAGCTTCAAGTTCAAGGCTAGCCTTGGCTTCATAGTGAGTTCCAGGCCAGGCTGGACTACAGTGTAAGAGCTTTTATCGTTGTTTTAAAAAGTAAAAATATAGCCAGGTGGTGGCGGTGGCGGCGGCGGCGGCAGCGGCGGCGGACACCTTAAATCTTAGCTCTCAGGAGGCAGAGCCAGGCAGATCTCTGTGTTCAAGGCCAGCCTGGTCTACAGAGAGAGATCCAGGACAGGCATCAAAACTACACAGGGAAACCCTGTCTCAAAAAACTAAACAACAACAAAAAAAAAAGTAACAATACAAACATTTGATTATGTGATAATGTGACAGTGCATGCCCTGACAAATGCATGCATAGGGAGCAGGAAGGAGGCAGGGCTTGGGACCCTGTTATTTCATAGCTATAGAAACCTGTACCTCTCTGAACAGTATGGATTTGTCTCAAGTTTAGTTTTTAATTTAAAAAGAGATGGAGGTGCTAGAGAGATGGCTGGTTAAGTGCCCTTGCTGCTTTTGCGGGGGACCCCAGTTCAGGCCCCAGTTCAGTTCCCAGCACCCACGTCAGGTGGCTCATGACTGCCTAGAACTTCAGCTCCAGGGAAGGCAGTGCCTCTGGCCTCTGGGGCCCTGCACTCGTGTGCACATAGGCACACACTGACTCATAAGTACACATAATTAAAACAAACAGAGCCTTGGGGTCCCCAGCGCTCCCTGCGAGCTGTTGGCGGCTGAGGGGACCTAAGAGAAAGGCAGCCATTGCTTCGAGCTGTGTGGCCGACGGTGCGTCCACTAGGCTTCAGGGAGCGGTTTCAGACTTAGAGCCACACACAGTATCTGTTTCAAAACGGAGGGTCACAGACCAAACCCAAATGACATGGATCTGGGAAGTGGACCTGTAGAGAAGAGGAAGGGACAACAGTGGGGGGAGAGAAGTAAGAGGTGGTGGCTGAGGGTAAACTGGGCAGCATGTGCATGGATGAAGGTGACGTTCAATCAATTAAAAAAAAAGACGAGGCCAGCGAGATGGCTCATTGGGGAAGCATGCTTGCTGCTGACTCTGACAAACGGGGCTCAATTCCCAGGGCCCCCACAAGTCCCTCTGCCGTGGTACTCACCATAAGCGTACACACGGGAAGTTAATAATGTGATTTAAAAAATTGCCGGGCGGTGGTGGCGCACGCCTTTAATCCCAGCACTCGGGAGGCAGAGGCAGGCGGATCTCTGTGAGTTCGAGGCCAACCTGGGCTACCAAGTGAGTCCCAGGAAAGGCGCAAAGTTACACAGAGAAACCCTGTTTCGAAAAATTAAAAAAAAAAAAAAAATTAACGACCACCACCCAAAAGATGACAGTGTGGACAGATGTGGTGGTGCACAGCTGTAATCCCAGCACTAGGGAGGTTGAGGCAGAAGGATCAAGCGTTCAGGACATCTTTGGCACATAAGGACTTTGCAGGCTACCCCAAGCTACACTCTGTGAAAACAAAGAGAGTAGGTAGTGCATGGTTGGGTCTGTAAAGAACACGGGACAGTCTCCTTTCCTTCCTCCCCCACCCGGCCCCCGCCTGGTCTCTGTCACCACTGCCCTAAGCCCTCAGGCTTACCCAGCTGTTCCACCACCTCATTCCTAACTGTCACTGTCCTTCGTCCCCTGAGTGGCCTTCACTTGCTGGCTCCATTTCCTCACCGGCCACTTTCATTTTAAAGAAACACTGCATGTTTTTGTTTGCCCATCAACATCCTTCCAAAAAAGAAGATCTGGAGACTTTACCCCAGCCTCTTCAAGCAGGACTCCATCTTCTCCGGCCGCTCTGGGGCTCGTAGCACACGCATGTCCTTTCATCATTGTAATCTGTATAAATGCCATTCTGTGTCTTCAAATGCTTTACGTCACCTAATTTGGGAAGCCCGTCTGTGTGTGGACACAGCATCATTTCTTCTGGGGACGGTACTGGGGCTGTTCAGCCAGGCTCTGATTGCTATGCTCTTGGGTGCTTTCCAATCTGGGGCTACTTACTTATCCACCATTGAAATCCCTACATTCAGCCTGTGCCTGTCTCCAGTCTATAAAACCTGCCTTCCTAAAGGTCATGGCCACGGGTCTTCTTCCCTCCAGTGCTCTCTTGTCTGCGTTCTTGACTCAAGCCTGGTTCTCACTTTAATTGGACCTGCCTGACTAACCACCCTCATGGCCACCCACCAGCCCATCCATCAATCTAGAGTTCCAGCCAGCCTTCCTTGTTTTCTTTAAGACATCCCAGCAGCCTGTGGGTACCAGGCCTATAATCCCAGCTAGTGTGCAGACTGAGGCAGGAGGGGCCCAATTTCAAATCCCACCTGGGTCACAGAGTAGGTTCAAGGTCAGACTGGGCAATTTAGGGAGACCCTGTCTAAAAGAAGTGAGAGGTAGGACTGAGGATATAGCTCAATTAATAGCACTTGCTTGACATGTGTGAGGCCCTGGGTTCAAACCCTAGCTTGGGGGTGGGGGGGAGTCCAAAGTTAATAAATCCAATAAACCAAGCCCAGAATTAAGAAAGTTAAAAATGAATGAATGGATGGATGGATGGATGGATGGATGGAACTGCGTTGCAGGTATGGTTGCATGTGACACAGCCCCAGTGACTCAGGGGCTAAGGTTGGAGGATTCCTTGAATCTCTATGCCTTTGAGGTAAGCCTGGGCAGCAAATCAAGAGCTTGGCTCATCAAACATTAAAAACAGGAGCAGACATGATGACATACACCTTTAATGCCGGGCAGAGGCAGGAGGATCTCTGAGTTTGAGGCCAGCCTGGTCTGATGTCTAGTTAACTTGTTTATTGGTGTGGTCCTGGGACTGAACCCAGGGTCTGGTGATCCTTCCTTGCCAAGCATGGATTCTGGGAATTGCACTCAGGTTGGCAGGCTTGGGGCCTGGGACCTTTACCCACTGGACTATCTCAGTGACCCACAGCTGGCTTATTCTGAAGTGCTAGGATGAAACCTGGGGCCTTAAACATCTGGCAAACATTCTATCAACTGTCTACATCACTGGCCCTACATTTTTATTTTGTTTATTTTAGACAGGGTCTCCCTAAGTCGCCCAGAGTGGCCTTGAACTCACTTTGTAACTCACTTTGTAGGAGGATTTGCCCGAAGCTAGGATTTATGGGGATTATAGGGTACATCCTTTACCACTGAGCTATATCTGCAGTCCTAATTTGGGATCTTTTAAATTTTTTCTTTTCTAGATAGGCGTGGTGGCACACACCTTTAATTCCAGCACTTGGGAGGCAGAGGCAGGCAGATCTCGGGGAGTTCGAGGCCAACCTGATCTACAGATCAAGTTTGAAGACAGCCAGGGCTACACAGAGAAAATCTGTCTTTAAAAAATATATAATAAATAATAAATAAAATAACATAAACATTTCCTTTCTAATGTATGCATTGGAGGCCATCTAGCCCCATTTGTGTGGGTTTCTTCTTAAATCTTGTAAATGATTTTCTTTATTCACTCTCCATAATACAGAATACGCAGATCCATAGTCTTGTGGACTTTGACAAATGTGAACACCTCGTTACCATCATTCAGTGGTAAAGTAAAGGACATTCCCATCACCCCAGAAAGCTCTAAGGAGCCCAATTTGGATTAATTTCCATTTCACCTCCAGAATTAGAACTGTTTTTGTGTAGAATTCCAACTAAATAGGATCCGGCAGTATATTTTCTTTTTGTATCCAGTTTTGCACAGCCCGTACGTGGTGTGCAAAAGCGATTTGTTCCTCTCCAGAGCCAAGTTGCATTCCATGTATGGCTGCATGTGTGCGGTTCGTTTATCCATTCTGGTGCTGACAGACATTTGGATTGCTTCCAGGTTGGAGCTCTTGAACATCTAGGAGCATCCTTGTGCAAGGGTTTTTTTTTTTTTATTGTTGTTATTTTTGTTTTATATTTATTTATTTTATGTGTGCATGTGTGAAAGTCAGAGAACAACTTAGGGGAGTCAGGTCAGTTCTCTTTGTCTACCATGTAGATCCTGAGACTCGAACTCAGGTCATCAGGCTTGGCAGCAAGCACCTTTGCCTGAGCCATCTCGCTGGTCCCTGGTTCGAGACTTTTATGCATATAAGGTTTCTTTTTAGATAGGGACCTAACTAAGGGTGGCAGGGTCTTAGTGTAGAGACCTCAGGAGTTTGATTGCATCTGGTTGTTTATTTGTGAGACAGGGTCTCACTATGTTATCTACATGGGCCTTAAACTCCTGGGCTTCAACAACCCTCCTGCCTTAGCCCCTGGAATAGCTGAAACCACAGGCACGCGTCACTCATACAGTTTAAGCGGTGGTAGTTTTTGTTGTTGTTGTAGCAGGGTACCGTTCTAGCCCAGGCTGGCCTTGAACTCAGAGGCAACCTCCGAAGTGCTGGGGTTACAGGTGTGAGCTACCGTGTCCAGTCACCGTGGGGTGTTATCATTTGATTCCACTGCCTTAAATGCTTCTTCAGCCTTCTGATTTCACTGACATACAACTTGAGAGAATGTTTTAAAATCCCCACCTGTGGGCTGGGGACGTAGCTCGCCTGGCAGAGTGCTTGTTGGCCACAGAGCGAGTTTAAGGATAGCCTGGGCTACATGAGACCTAAAAAAGAAAGAAATACTCAAGTCTCATCCATGTAGCATTGTTTGTTTGAGACAGAGTCTCATGTAGCCCCGGCTGGCCTCAAACTTCTGTAGCCAAGGCTGGCCTGGAATTTCCTCTCTCCTTGGTTCTCAGAGTGCTGGCATTATAGGTGTGGGCTGTTCTATGTAGGTCCTGCGGTGCTGTGGGTCTAACTTAAGGTTTCACGTATCCAAACATGGACCATCCGAGCTACATCTTCAAAACTCTGGTGTAATGGAGCTGTGCTTTTTGTATTCACAAAGGTAGATATACTAAAACACAGTTATCTGGAGCACAGTAAATGTTCATCAAATAGTAACTGTATACCTTTTAAAAATTGTGATCACTCTTGTATTACTTATTATTTTTAGCGTGTGTGTGTGTGTGTGTGTGTGTGTGTGTGTGTGTGTGTGTGTGTGTGTTCCTTTGTAAGTGTGGGTACACATGCCATAGCCTGCATGTGGAGGTCAATGGACAGTCTCGGGGGTCAGTCCTCACCTCTTACCTCATTTGAAGCAGGGTCTCTTTCTTGTCCACTGCTGTGTACTCTAGACTGGCTGGCCCTTGTGCATCTAAGGATTCTCCTCACTGCTTCCCAGCTGTCCCAGGAGCATTGGGCTGACAGACACATGTCACCATACCTGGCTTTTATGCGGGCTTTCAGGATTCCAGCTCAGGCCAGAACTCTACCTTGCAAAAGAAGCTGAGAAGTGTAATTACCCTGTGCATCCTGGACAAGGAACCAGGGTTACTGAGGGGGCCTAACTAGTCTCTACCATGATTGCCTTGGGGATGCTGTTGCCATTACCCAGTTCAGACTTTTCTTTTGCTTGTCAGGGTGTGGAACATGCAGCATGGGACATCAAAGGTCCGAGGGGGTCAGTCCATGAGACCCTTGGATTTTTCTACCATCTTTTTCACTTCAATAATTTCTAGCCAAGAGCCAGGCATGGTGGCCCACATTGGTGATTTAAGTACTTTGGGAAGATGATCAGTAATTCAAGGTCATCATCAGCAACAGAGTGAATTCAAGACTGGCCTGAATCTTAAACAAACAAACAAACAAACAAACAAACAAACAAAGACTACTAACCTTTGTCTCTAGATCCAGTGCTTGGCACAAATATATGTATATAATCCTCATGGCTCTGGGAGTTGTTTAGAAGTTATTTGCAAAGCTCAATTAAACTCAACATTTGAGTAGGGCGAACCAGTTGAGAGGGCTGATATTGCCTGCTGGGCTATTAGCAATTCAGGATAGGAGGGTTTACTTTACCTGCTAAGCCATTTTACCAGCCCCTTTAAAAAAATGATGTGTGTGTGTGTATGTATGCATGGAATGTATGCATTCCTGTGTAGGTCAGAGGACCACTTTCAGAAGTCAGTTCTCTTCTTCAATCATGCAAGTCCTGGGAATTGAACTCAGGTTGTCAGACTTGATACACAGGAACCTGAATGGGAAGGTTTACTTAAAAAAAAAAAAAGAAAGAAAGAAAGAAAAAAAAGATGGATGAATTGTTCCTGAAGACAGTGAAAAATTCGCTAGTGCTACAGACTCCCCGCTGTGTGACCTGGGGGAGGAGGTGACAGGGTTGAGCTGGAAGAGGTCTCATCAGAGCTCTCTAAGACTTGGGAGCCATGGCAGAGAATGACCTGAATTGTGATGACTACATCATCAGTCTCCAGGTTTGTCCTGGAGTTTTAGATGAAGCACATTAGTGTAATAAAACTCATAGACCAAGTTAGACACAGTGGTGAATTCCTGTAATCCCAGTACTTGGAGGCAGAAGAATGGTAAATTCCAGGCCAGCCTGGGCTACATAGTAAGTCACCTTGGACTATGTAACAAGACCTTGTATCAAAAAAGTGTGGGAAAGTTAAGGAGGGGACTGGGGTGTAGCTCATGGGGTGGGGCACTTGCCTGCTTTCAGAAGCCTCCTTTGGATTCCCAACACCACGTGACCCCGGCTTGGTGTGCAGGTCTTTAATCCCAGCATTCTGGAGGTAAAGGCAGAAGCAGCAGAATTTCCTTTTTCTTTTACTTCTTTCTTTCTTTCTTTCTTTCTTTCTTTCTTTCTTTCTTTCTTTCTTTCTTTCTTTCTTTCTTTCTTTCTTTGTTTTGTTTTGTTTTGTTTGTTTTTCAAGACAGGCTTTCCCTGTGTAGCCTTGGCTATCCTAGAACTCACTCTGTAGACCAGGCTGGTTCGAACTCACAGAGATCTGCCTGCTTCTGCCTCCCAAATGCTGGGATTAAAGGTGTGCGCCACTATGCCTGACTGGAGGATCAGGATTTCAAGGTCCTCGGCAAAACTATCTATGCAGTTTGGGGCCACCATGAGCTACATGTGACCCTGTCTCAAAAGGAGAAACAGCAGAGACCAGCAATGACCCTAATGGACGTGTGGTGAGTCGTTACTAGGGAGAGGAAAGGCGTGGCTGCTTGAAATGGGCAAATGGGAGGTGAGAAAGACCCTTAGAGGGGTGGACTCTCTGACCTCGCCATGCTCTGGGCTGCTCTGGGTAGAGCTTGGCCATATCCAGCCAGATCTTCCTGCTATTTGTGGTTTTGACGGTAAGCTGTCCGACAAAGTGGGTAGAATTTATTTTAATGACCCTCCAAACCTGCCACCCAACCCCGGGCTTTCACGTGACTCCCACCTAGATCTTTATCCGCCACCCTCTCCCAACCCCACATTCGTTTCCCTGGTATCTGACCCAGGGTCAGATTCTGTGTCTGTTTAAGGTGACGCTGGTTAGTCCGAGCTGCCTGTGACAGACAGTGCAAAGGTTGGCAGCTGCGTAAGAGTTGTCTTCTGACTGGGTCTCTTCTGGAGCAGGGGCCCTGCCCTTCGGGAAAGCCCTACACCTGAGGAGGAAGAGATGAGCCCCACAGAGCCAGGGAAGGGAAAGAAACAGACAGGTGGGGACACAGGCAAGGCTGGGACACGGGCATGAGGTCAGTAAGTATCTAGACATGGTGGACAATGCTTTGAATCCCAGCGCCGGGATGTGGAGGCGGGAGATTCAGATCAAGGCCAGCCTCTACTACACAGTGAATTTGAGGAGAGTCAGAACTGCATAAGACTGTGTCTGAAAACAGATAGTGCACCCCAGGCCAGCCAAAGCTACATAGTAAGTAATAAGAAAAGCAAAAGAAAAAAAAACAGGTAAATAAATAAGATAGGTAAGATGTCTTAACAAGTAAAGGTGTTTGCTGCCAAGTCTGATGAACTCAGTTTAATCCCCGGGACCCACTTAGTGGAAGGAGAAAAGTGACCCCCACAAGTTGTTCTTTGTACACACACACACACACACACACACACACACACACACACACACCTTTAAAAAATATCCAGATTAGCCGAGTGGTGGTGGTGGTGGTGGTGGTGGTGGTGGTGGTGGTGGTGGTGGTGGTGGTGCACGCCTTTAATCCCAGCACTTGGGAGGCAGAGGCAGGCGGATCTCTGTGAGTTCGAGGACAGCCTGGTCTGCAGTGCGAGATCCAGGACAGGCGCAAAGCTACAGAGAAAGCCTGTCTCAAAAAAACAAAAACAAAAACAAAAATATCCAGAGATACTCAGGGCTGGCGATGATGGAGAAAAGGTATCAAATAGGTAAGACGTGGGAGTGGTCACTCATACTTGCAATCGTAGCCCTTGAGAGGTAGAGGCTGGTGATTGGGACTTCCAAGGCTGGTGTTCGCTGTATACTGAGTTCAAGAAGGGCAGCCTGAGCTACACAAGACTTCCTTCTCAAAAAAAGAATCTGTCCCTGCCAAGGAGAGAGGGAAATGCAGGCAGGAATCTAGTAGACAAACACAATAAGCTTTGACCGGTGCAGAGAGAGCCCAGAGCGACCACAGGCAAATGGGAACTACCCATTCAGCCTGCAGCAGGCTCCGGAGGGGTGACAGTGGATTTGGAAACAGTCATTTCCGCAGTGGAGATGTTCACCTGGATGCTTGAAACCTCACGGGGATACATACCCTATAGAAACTACTTTTTTCCTATATATAATACGAGTCTAATACCTACCCTCACCTTTTTATCTATGAAGACTAGGAAGCCCCGTGGAGCAGTGGCCAGCTTGTTCACCCATACACCTCTCTTCTCTCTTCCCAGCTGGATTTTATTTTTTGAGATAAGGTCTCATCTAGCCCAGACTGGCTTTGAACCCATGCAGCTGAGGATGATGACCTTGAACCTTCTCTGGTTTTGTTTCTGAGGCAGGGCTTCTCTGTACAGCCCTGGCTGTCTTGTAGCTCCTGTAAACCAGGCTGGCCTCGAACTCACAGAGATCTGCCTCCAAGTGCTGGGATTAAAGACTTGCGCCACCATGCCCGGCCCAACTCTGAGCCTTTAATCTCCTGGTCTTCATCATTCAAGGTCTGGGAGCACAGACGTTACCACCTCATGAAGTCTACTCTGTGCTAAGGAGTGACACTCAGGCTTCCTCCATGCTGAGCTAGCCTTCCACCACATGAAGGGCATCATTATCGGCCCTGGCACACCCACCCCTTTTAAAGACAAGTTTGCCATGTAGCCCAGGCTAGCCTAAAAGTCTCACTCCTCCCTCAGCAGCTCCAGTGTTTGGGGTTTCAAATGTTGTATGCCATCTTGTGAGTTCCAGACTGACCTTGAACTTGCAACAAGCTTCTTGTCTCTTCTTCCTGAATGCTGGGATTGCAGGCCTTGCTTGGTGTATTAGCTTTGTATCCTCCAATGTTGCCTATAGTTATTCATTAACTACAGGGATGTTCTTTCAGATTTTCTACATTGATAGGTTAAAGAAATGATTTTATTTTATTTTATTTTTTTCAAGACAGGGTTTCTCTGTTTAACAGTCCTAGCTGTCCAGGAACTCGCTTTGTAGCCCAGGCTGGCTTTGAACTCACAGAGATCCATCTGCCTCTGCTTCCCAAGTGCTAGGATTAAAGGCATGTGCCAACATGCCCAGCCAAGATTATTTTATTTTAAAAGATAGGGTTTTTCTATATAGACAAGGCTGTCCTCGAACTCACAGAGACCTGCCTGCCTCTGATGTCCATTTAATATGGGTGTATAATGGAATGTTGAGCAACAATGTATAAATTAACTAATATTTTACTAATTAACTAATATTTTACTATAATTTACTAATATTAATATTAGTTGTTATAGATAATCTATAATAATATATTATTAATATAATAATAGTATTAATATTAGTAAAATGTTACTGAGAGTAACAAAATGGCTCAGTAGGTAGGGAGCTTGCTGTCAATCCTGATGACCTGAGTTTGATTCTCAGAACCCACATGGTAGGAAGAACTGGCGCTACAAAGTTGTTCTCTGATCTCCATATGTGTGCCTCGGCACATGTGCTCACACACACACACACACACACACACACACACACACACAAAATCCTAATACATGATAAAAGTATGTTCTTAAAATACTGAGAGAAAGCCAGGCCTGCTGGCGCACGCTTTTAATCCCAGCACTTGGGAGGCAGAGACAGGCAGATCTCTGAGTTCAAGGCCAGCCTGTGTTATGTACCTCTGGGGATTTCTCACTGTGTGAGCGGGATGCTACACAGGTATGAGGACCTGAGTTCATATCTCCAGCATCCATGCGCAAAGCCAGACCTAGCCCAGTGCACACCTGTGACTCCGGCACTGGGCAGGGCAGAGACAAGAGAGTCACTAGTCAGACACCGTCTCCAACACACTGCTGGCTCCGGGTTCAGTAAGACACTGTCTCAAGGGAGCAGGGCAGAGAGCAATAGAGGAAGACACCCAACATAACATTTTCCTCGTGGGTGCACACACCTGCACACGCATCCCCATGCACAACACACCCAAATAATACACACACACACACACACACACACACACACACACACACACACGTAAACCCTTTGTCTCTGAAGAAGTTCAGAAAGGTGCTAGCATGAACAGTCAAAGCCCCAGTGGAAGACTGTGATTTCAAATCAGTTTTCATCAAATCAAATGGATGTGTTTTGTTTGTTATGCATTTTGAGATGGGGTCCTATGCACCCCAGGCTGGCCTTGAACTTCCTATGTAGCCAAAGATGACCTTGAGATTCCTGATCCTGGGGCCAGATGTTCATTGGGTAGAAAGGCTTGCCTCCCAAGCCTAAAGACTTGAGTTCTGTTGCTGGAACCCGTGTTAAGGTTGAAGGAGAAAACCAACTCCCCAAAGCTGTTCTCTGACCTTTGCACACAGGCTGTCACACACATGCCCACATAAATACAAATAATGAATAAAAAGTTTTTAAAATCTCTGTCCTCCTTCCTCTACCTCCCAAGTGCTGAGCTTACAAGCCATGCCTCCCAGTCTAAAGGTGGTTTTTAAATTTTTAATCTTATTTTATTGTATCTCTCTGTGTGTGTGTGTGTGTGTGTGTGTGTGTGTGTGTGTGTCTGTCTGTCTGTCTGTCTGTCTGTGAGTATGGGCACGCCCATGCCATGGTGCCTATGTGGAGGTCAGAGGACAACTTTCCGAAGCCACTTCTTTTTCTATCATGGATGCCAGGGATCAAATCTGGGTTGTCACATTTGTGTAGCAAGTGCTTTTAACCCCTGTGATCACCTTGTGGGCCCCAGAGGGTTTGTGTGTGTGAATCTCTTCTTCTCTTATAAGTTTGTATTTATTTTATTTTATGTCTATAAGTGTTTGTATGTTTCCACCACATGTTCACCTGGCGCTTAGAGGACAGAAGGTCACAGATGCCCTGACATCTGAGTCACAGATGGTTGTGGGTGCTGGGAACTGAACCCTGGTCCACTGCAAAAGCAACAAGTGCTCTTAACCAGTGAGCCATCTCTCCAGCCCCCTGAGTTTTCAAAGAATAGCAAATTCATTTCACTTAGTGTGCTTCTCTTTGCTCTAAGCCCCTGCCAGAGGAGACACACATACAGAATACGTGCTCACATCTCAGGTTCTTTCCCTAATAGCCTTACTAAAGGAGACACACATACAGATCATGTGCTCACATGTCAGGTTCTTTCCCTAATAGCCTTACTAAAGGAGACAGACATACAGATCATGTGCTCACATCTCAGGTTCTTTCCCTAATAGCCTTACTAAAGGAGACACACATACAGAACACATGCTTACTTATTAGGTTCTTTCCCTAATAGCCTTACTTGGCAATAACCTTACTTCTTGGTCTCCAAATTTTTGGGGGAAATTTTCTTGGTCTTTGAAATGCAAATTTCTGGGAATTAGTCATGGGGAAGGTGAATAACTTGGTGGACAAATGTTCTCTGAGAGTGTCTCAGCTGAGGGTCACAGGCTAGCCCTTTCCTCCCACTGAGTCACCTGCAAGCAGGCGCTCTCTTGGGGACTGGAGAGTGATGCATGGCTCGTTGCAACCTTCTCCCCACCACTGAGTTTGGTTTCTTTGCATACACCTGCCTGAAAACGATTCGTTTTAGGGACTGTTGCCCTGTGGCCCGCTACCTAACAGGCAGCCTTAAGCATCCACGCATTCAAATTAGCAAGCAAGTCTGGTGTGGTGCCACACGCCTCTCATCCTTGCACTTGGCTGGGGATCAAGCTCAGGGCTTCTCCTATGCTAGGTCAGCACTTCGTCTGCAGCCAGATCCCTAACCCCCGCTGAAAATTATTTATTTTTCTTCTTTTTTTGTTCATTTGCTTGCTCTGTTTTCTTTTTTAATTTTAAGATTAAAAAGTTAATTATACATGTGTGTGGGTGTGCAGACATGAGTGCAGGTGCCTGTGGAGGCCAGAATTGGGCATCAGCTCTCCTGGAGCTGGATGGAGTTACAGGCAGCTGTGGACTTCCCAAAGTCCTGGGATCCGAACTTGGGTCCCTCCGTAAGAGCAATGCAGACACTCCTCACCACAGTGTCTTTCCAGCCCCGCCGCACCCCACCGGCTTCTCCTTTAGGGTGTTTGTTTGGCTTTCTGAGACAAGGTCTCCCTCTGTAGCCCAGGATGGCTTGGAACTCTATGAATCCCAAACAGGCCTGTGTCAACCTCCCAGGGTTTAGATCGCAGGCCCCGGCCGACTCTCCAGGGTTTATATGAAACTGAAGTCATTTAGTGAGGAGAAAGGACTTTCTAAGGTAGGTCCTCAAAGTTGAGCACATGACACAAACCTATAGTCCCAGCTACCTAGGAGGCCGAAGTGGGAAAAGATGGCATGAATCCTGGAGTCTGAGACCAGCATAATACATACACACTTTTTAAAAAGTATAGTGTGTCATATGAATTACCCCAATTCTGTTCTGTGCAGAGAGCTGTGGGCACCGATAGGCCAGACCAGATGACACTCGTCAGTAATTCCAGGACTTAGAAGATAGAGACCACCCAAGAATCAGAATGTTGAAGGTCATTCGCAAATACCAGCAAGTTCAAGGCCAGCCTGGACTACATGAGACCCTGACAGGCTCAAGAGAAGTACCAGATTGGTCAACCATCTTTGTACCCCAAGTCCCTTTCAGGGTTCAGTTGGTAGTAGTGACAGAGTTTACCAGGGGGAGAATCAAGATGGGAAGTGAAGTAGGTTGTGGTTCAGCAGATGGCTGCCCCTCTGTGACCCTTTCTAACTTGGGCTGTTGTTGAATAATAACGTGGGCGCTGGGGACGCTCCTTCAGGGGCCCTCTGCACACTGGCAAGGGATTTTCTGTAGGAGCTGCTTCTGTGTGACTGTTCTGAGTTCTGCTTAGTGTTTTCCAACCAGACCGAAGGGAGCTCCAGCTGTTTCCGTTCAGAGGAAGAGGGAGCTGGGGGTGGTGGCTCAGACTTGTAATCCCAGGACTGGAGAGGGAGGCTCTGGAGGATTAGGAGTTCAAAGTCATCCTTGGCTACATAGAAAGCTCGAAGACAACCCACAGCTACATGAGATCCTGTCTTTAAACACAGCAAAGCACAAGAAGGGAGAGGGAACCTGGGGAGAGGGGGTCTGGGGAGAGGGGGCTGGGGAGAGGGGGTCTGGGGAGAGGGGGGCTGGAGGGGGGGCTGGAGAGAGGGGGGCTGGGGAGAGGGGGGCTGGAGAGAGGGGGGCTGGGGAGAGGGAACCTGGGGAGAGGGGTCTGGGGAGAGGGGGTCTGGGGAGAGGGGTCTGGGGAGAGGGAACCTAGGGAGAGGGGGGCTGGGGAGAGGGGCTGGGGAGAAGGGGCTGGAGAGAGGGGGCTGGAGAGGGGGGCTGGAGAGAGGGGGTCTGGGGAGGGGGGACTGGGGAGAGGGGTCTGGAGAGAGGGGGTCTCGGGAGAGGGGCCTGGGGAGAGGGGCCTGGGGAGAGGGGTCTGGGGAGAGGGGGTCTGGGGAGAGGTGGTCTGGGGAGAGGGGGGCTGGGGAGAGGGGGTCTGGGGAGAGGGGGTCTGGGGAGAGGGGGTCTGGGGAGAGGGGGTCTGGGGAGAGGGGGGCTGGAGAGAGGGGGCTGGAGAGGGGGGCTGGGGAGAGGGGCTGGGGAGAGGGGGCTGGAGAGGGGGGCTGGGGAGAGGGGCTGGGGAGAGGGGGCTGGAGAGGGGGGCTGGAGAGAGGGGGCTGGAGAGGGGGCGCCTGGGGAGAGGGGCCTGGGGAGAGGGGCCTGGGGAGAGGGGGGCTGGGAAGAGGGGGCTGGGAAGAGGGGGCTGGAGAGAGGGGGGCTGGAGGGGGGCTGGGGAGAGGGAGCTGGGAAGAGGGGGGCTGGGGAGAGGGGGGCTGGGGAGGGGGGACTGGAGAGAGGGGGGCTGGGGAGAGGGGGTCTGGGGAGGGGGGACTGGGGAGAGGGGTCTGGGGAGAGGGAGCTGGGAAGAGGGGCCTGGGGAGAGGGGGTCTGGAGAGAGGGAGCTGGGAAGAGGGGGCTGGAGAGAGGGGGCTGGAGAGAGGGGGTCTGGGGAGTGGGGGTCTGGGGAGAGGGGGTCTGGGGAGAGGGAGCTGGGAAGAGGGAGCTGGGAAGAGGGGGGCTGGAGAGAGGGGGGCTGGGGAGAGGGGGCTGGGGAGATGGAGGCTGGAGCAGGGCTGGAGAGAGGGGGGCTGGAGAGATGGAGGCTGGGGGGCTGGAGAGATGGCTCAGCAGAAGGGAGTGAACTGCTCTTATGGAGGACTGAAGTTCTGTTCCCAGAACCCATGTCAGTCAGCTCACAAATGCCTGTAACTTCCACCCAGGAATCTGATACCCACTTCTGGAGGGCACCCAAATATGTGTGGTATACACACACACACACACACACACACACACACACACACACACACACACACACAGAAAACAAAAGCTTCTCACCCTCAAATGCTTGTGTGGGATATCCTGTTTACAGATGAGAAAGCAGGCAAGGGACAGAAGGACTACCCAACTCTCTCAGATTGGACAGCTGCTAAAAAACAACAGAACCGGAATTGGAACCAGGCAGGAGCAGGAGGTGGAGGACCTACCTGGCACTGTGAGACCCTGGCTTCCATTCCCAGCACCGCAAACCAAGCAGATAAAGCAGGCAGGGGGCCTGGCTATGGCATGAGATTGTGTTTTTGTTGTCTTTTTTCTGATGTCCAACGTAAGCAGAGAGACACAGACACTCAGCAAGGCCACACAGCTGGTACTTCGTACATCTGGGAATCAAACCAAGTCCACATCCAGAACACACACTGGTAACCATGACCCTATTTCAAGTCCATGGTAGTTCTTATTATCACCCACCCATTTGTTCTTTTGGACGGAACGCAGGGCCTCACTCTTGCTGAGCAAATGTTCAGACAAGATTGGGTATGTTCAGTGTTATGGCCGCAGACATGTGCTGAGCTCTGCTCCCAGCCCTCATGGCTGCTTTAATTGTTCTTTCAAAATATAGATCATCAGAGCTGGAGAGATTGACAGTGGTTACAGGCATGCACTGATCTTCTCGAGGACCCTACTTCTGTTCCAAGTGCCTGTGTCTAACTCCAGGGGATCTGACACCTCTGGCCTCTGAAGGCACCTGCAGCCACATGCATATACCCTGACACACACACACACACACACACACACACACACACACACACACACGTACACATAATTAAAAATGAAACACACATATATATTATATACACACACACACACACACACACACACACACACACACACACACAATACTATAAAAAAATAGATCTAGGGCTGAGGCTAAGGCTCAGTTGGTACAGTATTTATCTAGTATGAATGAAGTCCTGGACTCCATCGCTAGCACCACATAAACTGTGTGCTGGTTCTCACTTGTAATCCCAGCACTTGTTAGATGAAAAGAAAATCCAAAATTCAAAGTCAGAAACAAAACAAACAACACAAAACAAAATAACCCCATTGAGTAGTAGGGACTCAGTCACTAAAGTTCTTGCCACCCAAACATGGGGATTTGAGTTTGATCCCCAGAAACCTTGGGAAAACCTTGGCATGTTGCATGCTTGCAATCCCAGCACTGAGGCTCGCTGGCCAGCCATTCTAGCCTAAGGAGAGCTTGGTGAGCTCCAGGCTAATGAGAGACCCTGTGTCAAGGGACATGGATGATGTTTCTGTGGATGATACCCAAGGCTGTCCTCTGCTCTCCCATGCATAAGCACACATGTGCAGCCATACACTCATAAACACACACACTTAAACATAAGTTTGAGGTTAGCCTAGGCTACATGAGACCCTACCTCAAAAGATAAAATGGGGCCAGATGTAGTGGTACACATCTTTAATCTCAGCACTTGGGGGCAGAGGTAGGTGGACCTCTGAATTCAAGGCCAACCTGATCTACATAGAGAGGACCCCCCGCCCCCAGCTCACAAAACAAAAAGAAATAAAATGGGGCTTGTAAGATGGACCAGTAAGTAAAAACTTGAAGACCTGAGTTCAATTCCCCAAGTCCACATTAAAAAGCCGGGTGCACCGGGCGGTGGTGGGGCACGCCTTTAATCCCAGCACTCAGGAGGCAGAGGCAGGCGGATCTCTGTCAGTTCGAAGCCAGCCTGGACTACTAAGTGAGTTCCAGGAAAGGCGCAAAGCTACACAGAGAAACCCTGTCTTGAAAAACCAAAACCAAAAAAAAAAAAAAAAAAAAAAAAAGCTGGATGCATTGCACATCTGTAATTTCTACAAGATGGAATGTGGAAACAGGAGAATCATATGTAAGCTTTCTGGTCAGCTAGCCCAGAATATACAGTGAGAAGAAATGAGAGAGACCCTGACTTCCTGAGGTGGGAGGGGAGATCTGACTCCTGAAAGTTGCCCTCTGATCTCCACATGTATGCTTTCACTGGAGTACACACACACACACACACACACACACACACACACACACACACACACACACACACACACACACACTAAATTAAACAAAAACAAAGTAGTCTATATACTATGATACAACACTCTAAAGAGAACTATGAATAACATTCCAGTAGAAGGTTGGTTCAGTTACTGGGTCTTCTGCAGTTGGGACATTTAGTTGTTTTCTTTTCTTTTCTTTTTTTTTTCAGAGAGAGAGAGAGAGAGAGAGAGAGAGAGAGAGAGAGAGAGAGAGAGGAATGGCATGAATGTGGTTGGGTTTATCAGCTTGCTTCTTTGTGTAAAGGCTTCCCGAGACTGGAACTGGAGGCCTGGAGTCGACCACTTGAGCAGGAGAGGAAGTTCTGATTAGTAATGGTGCCAGGGTGGAGAGAAGGAAGAACAGAGCGGCGCTGTTCGGCAGGGGTTTGGCACAGGCTGCTGAGATAGGAGATTTGGGATGCATTTCAGAAGTATTTGTAATTCCCTCTCTGGGTATTGTAGCGTTCTTCAGTGTTTTCCAGCCGAGCATCTCACTGACATTTCCCAGATACATGTGGGAGGGGCAGGGCAGGGTGGGACCATTCTCTCCCCAGCGCAGCCATGTGCGGCCATCTGGATCTTGGGGACCGTTCATCCTATGTCCTTGTCTGTCCCTCCCAACTCTCTGCCCCTTTAAAGTATTTCCTTTAATGTTCAACCTTCCAGGGGAGGGGGTGGCTCAGTGGATTAAGTGCCTGCTGTGCAGCATCAGGACGTGAGTTTGGATCCCAGCACCCCACATAAGAGAGCAGGGCCTGGTCTCTGTAACCTTTGTGCAGGATGGATGGAGACAGGTGTATCCCCAGAGCCTGCTGACCTGTTAGCCTAGACAATCAGTGAGAGACCTTATCTTCAAAGAATGATGAAGAGCCATCTGGAAAGACAACAGATGTCAACCTCTGGCCTTCACACACACACACACACACACACACACACACACACACACAATGTCCTCCAACACTTCAAGTCCTAACTGCTAAGAAGACCCAAGACCATCAGATGAACCTCACCATGATGCTTTTCATCTGTGGCATCCTGAGCTTGGTCCGGAGCACTTACCAGACTGTGTCCTAGCTATCATGACAAATAGCTTCATGAATGTTAACATCCAGCACTGAAAACAAATTATTACACTATTTATTTACTTCTTTTGTTCATGATGTTGGCACACATGTGGAGGTCCAAGGACAGCTTTTGAGAGTCAGTTCTCTTCTCCACCATAGCAGGGATAAAACTCGGGTCATCAGGCTTAGCAGCAAGTGCCTGGTGAGCTGTCCACCAGCCCCAGCCAGCATCTTATAGAGGAGGAAGGAGGAAGCTTCCAGGACCTAAGGTCTTATCCAAGCTACCTTAGTAAGGTTTATGACCTGGGATTCAAGAGTCAGGGCTGTGTGAGCTCCCTGGTCACACCATGGTAATTACCATGTATTCCTTACAACCTTCACGATGTCCAGTAAGCAAGGGAGATCATAGTGAGGAAGAAACGTCCCAGAAGCCACAGGAAGCTTTCTTTACTCAAAGTACATTGAACAAACTCATTTACAGAAAGGGGGGCCTGCACAGGACATCGGGCATAAAGACAGGACACAGGACTCCTCTCTCCTGTCTCTGCTGTCTTAGGATTGTGTCTGTGTGCTGTGGCCATGTAACTGTGCATGTGGGTGTCATAGATGCTTGTGAGTTCTGAGGTTCTCTCCTTCAACCAAAGGTTCATCAGGCTTGTGTGGAACGTGCTTTTACCCAAGGGGCCATCTTACCAGCCCATCAATTTTATTTTATTTATCTTTTTTTTTTTTTTTTTTTTTTTTTGGTTTTTTCGAGACAGGGTTTCTCTGTGTAGCTTTGCGCCTTTCCTGGAGCTCACTTGGTAGCCCAGGCTGGCCTCGAACTCACAGAGATCCGCCTGGCTCTGCCTCCCGAGTGCTGGGATTAAAGGCGTGCGCCACCACGCCCGGCTTATTTATCTTTTTGAGACAGTCTATTTAGCCTAGGCTAGCCTGGAACTCACAGTCCTCCTGCATCTGTCTCTACATTCAATCTGCAATGTATTGGCTATCATTTATTATTTATTTGTTTGTTTGTTTGTCTATTTACTTCATTTGTAACATCCTCAGTATTGTACTGAGAACTTTACAGGCTCTGTTCCTGCTATTTTAAAAACAAGTTTATATGTATTGACATATATCATATAACAAATAACAACTATTTATTTATTTATTATGACCAGCTGTTGACATGTAGCCTAGGCTGGCCTCAACCTCGAAACCCTGCCAACCCCACAGGTATGCTGTGATCTTCTCTATTGGTTTTATCCCCATGGAAGATCCTAAGTGACTCTTGAGTCTCTGTTTCTTTAGCCACAAAATGAAGATAATTGTATAGGACCTCTGAGGAAATAAAATGAGATAATATTTCTGTTTTTAAAAAATGGGCACAAACACACGTGTGGGGCACACTTACAATTTCAGCCCCGCAGAGGCGGGAGACAGAAGGGTTCCTGGTGTTCACTGGCCATCCAGCCGGGCCAAACTGATGGCCTGCAGGACCAGTGAGAGGTCCGGCTAAGAAGACACGGTGGGGAAGCCGCAGAGGCGCTCGGCCTTGTAGAGCACTTTTTGTTCGTGCAGAAGATCTGAGTTCAGCTGCCAGCACCCACATCAGGTGATTCACAACCACCTGTAACTCTAGCCCAGGGCATCTAATTCCCTCTTCTGGAATCCATAGGCTCACGTGTTTAAACCCACACACAGGCACGCATATATACATGTAATTAAAAGTAAAATAATAACAACAATAATAATAAAGATGGAGCCAGATGTAGTTGGCACTCGCCTTTAATTCCAGCACTTGGGAGGCAGAAGCAGGCAGATTTCTGTGGGTTCAAGGCCAGCCTGGGTTACGTAGTTTCAGGTCAGGCAGGGCTACATTTTGCGAACCTGTCTCAAACAAGAAAAAGAAATTAAAAAAGAAAATGTGAGGAGCTACAGAAGAAGAAACCTGATGTCCATATGTGCATGCACCCCCACCCCCCGCGTGTGCACAAGCATATAACACATGAGCACATATGTGTACATATATACACACACATATAATATATACACACACACATATATGTGTGTGTATATATATTATATATATATATTAAGGATCTATTTCCTGCCTTGGAAGGGATAAATAAATGAGAGGAAGTAAGATTATTAATATAAGCTTGAAGTACAGATTTCCTGAAGGGTTTCCCCTCAGCTCTGTGACCTTAAGTGACTGACCACAGCCTCAGTTGTCTTTTTACCACAAGCTGGAGGAAAGGACCACAGAGCAGGCACCGTACATATTGCAGGAACTGAAGCAGAGACGTTGGAGGAACGCTGCCTCCTGGCTTGATCCTCAGGGCTTCCTCAGCCTGCTTTCTTTCATTTCTTCTTTCTTTCTTTCTTTCTTTCTTTCTTTCTTTCTTTCTTTCTTTCTTTCTTTCTTTCTTTCTTCCTTCCTTCCTTTCTTTCTTTCTTTCTTTCTTTCTCTTACTCTCTTTCTTCTTTCTTTCTTTCTTTCTTCCTTCCTTCCTTCCTTCCTTCCTTCCTTCCTTCCTTCCTTCCTTTCTTTCTTTCTTTCTTTCTTTCTTAAGTTTGTAATTATATTTATGTACAGAAAACTTAGCAGTGTACATTTAACCCAATGTAGTGGCGAGTTCTTTGGCCTTTGCCTTTTCCAGCTTGGCAATCCGAGCCACAGATTTAGGACCCAGGACGTTGCCTCCCCAGTGGCAGCGGATCTCATCATATCTGTCGTTGTAATTGGTCCTAACGGCTTCCACCAGCTTAGCCAGAGCACCCTTGTCTTCCGAGTTAACCTGTGTGAAGGCAACAGTGGTGCATGTCTTCCTGTGGACCAGCCGCCCCAGCCTGGCCTTTCCCTTGATGAGGCAGTAGGGGACCCCCATCTTTCGGCACAGGGCAGGCAGGAAGACCACCAGCTCAATGGGGTCTACATCGTGGGCAATGACCACCAGCTGAGCCTTCTTGTTCTCCACCAAGGTGGTGACTGTACTGACCCCCGCTCGGAGGACAGGTGGTCTCTTAGTCGGGACGTCCCCTTTGCCAGCAGCTTTCTCCTCAGCATGGGCCAGCAGCCTTTGCTTCTTCTCCTGCTTTGTCTCTGGCCTGTGCTTGTGAGCAAGCTTAAGCAGCTGGGTAGCTGTTGGCCGGTCCAGGGCCTGTGTGAACTGGTTAATGGCAGGAGGTACCTTGAGCCGTTTATAGAGAATGGCCCTCTGCCGCTGCAGCCTAATGTAGCGGGGCCATTTGACGAAGCGTGTGAGATCTCTTTTGGGCTGGATGTCCTGCCCAATGCCGAAGTTCTTAGGCCTTTTCTCAAACAAAGGATTCACCACCTTTTTGGCCTCCTGTTTCTTCACCACAGCGGGGGCTGGGGCCACCTTCTTCCTTTTGGCCTTCTTACCTTTGGGCATCTTGCTCGGCTGGAGGAGAGAGCACTCAGCCTGCTTTCTTACACATCCCAGGACCACCCGCCCAGGGGTGGCACTGTCCCAGTGATATAGACTTGTCCACAGGCCAGTCCTATAGGCATCTTCTCAGTTGAGGTCCCCTCTCTTCTCAGATATATCCAGGTTTGTATCAAATTGACAAAAACCAATCAGCTGCCAGGAGGTGGTGGCGCATGCCTTTAATCCCAGCACTCGGGAGGCAGAGCCAGGTGGATCTCTGTGA
Organism: Peromyscus maniculatus bairdii; assembly: GCF_049852395.1. Classification (NCBI taxonomy): domain Eukaryota; kingdom Metazoa; phylum Chordata; class Mammalia; order Rodentia; family Cricetidae; genus Peromyscus; species Peromyscus maniculatus. The sequence goes on along the minus strand of NC_134872.1, from coordinate 47,865,762 downwards.
GTTCGAGGCCAGCCTGGTCTACAGAGCGAGATCCAGGACAGGATCCAAAGCTACACGGATAAATCCTGTCTCGAAAACCAAAACAAAAACAAGAAAAGAAAAAGAGAAACCAATCAACTAAGTGCCCTAATGAGTTTCAGCAGAGCTGCTCACAGGAACATGGGTGGGGAGAGAGGAGAGTGTACAACTCACCAGTGGCTACACCACTGAAGAAAATGTCCTGTCCCCCCTGCCATCTACAACTGTCAACCGCCTCTAGAGCAGTGCTTCTCAGCCTTCCTAATGTATGACCCCCTCAACCATAATTTGTTTGTTTTTCGAGACAGGGTTTCTCTGTGTAGCTTTGGTGTCTGTCCAGGATCTCGCTCTGTAGACCAGGCTGGCCTCAAACTCACAGAGATCTGCCTGCCTCTGCCTCCCGAGTGCTGGGATTAAAAGCATGTGCCACCATTGCCCCGCTCATAAATTATTTTTATTGCTACTTCATAACTATAATTTTGCTGTATGAATTGTAAATATTTTTGGAGATAGAGTTCTGCCACAGGGGCTGAGGCCTACAGGTTGAGAACCATTGCTGTAGACCCTTCTGAGCCTGTCCCTGCACCCATTCTCTCTTCCAGAACCATCTTTGTCTATTGCCTTAAGAATCAGCTTCTGAGCCCGGTGGTGATGGTGCACACCTCTAATTCCAGCACTTGGGAGGCAGAGGCAGGCAGATCTCTGTGAGTTCAAGGCCAGCCTGGTCTACAGAGTGAGATCCAGGACAGCCAGGCCTATACAGAGAAACCTTGTCTTGAAAAACGGGGGAAAAATCAGCTTCTACAGTAAGAGGCTGCTGTGGAATAATCCTTCTGTACACTATGAAGATGTGTTGCTCTCATTATTAATAAAAAGCTGATTGGCCGGTGGCTGGGCAGGATTTTCAGGACAGAGAGAATGCTGGGGAGGAGAAGGGTGGAGACTGAGAGACCATAAGATGTAGAGTAAGCAGGGTGGAAAGTACATATATGAGGTAAACAAGTTTTGTGCAGCATATAGATTAATAGAAATGGGTTAATTTAAGTTAACAAGCCTAAGCTAAAGGTCAAGCATTTATAATTATTAAGTCTCTGTGTGGTCATTTGGGAACTGGCTGGTGGGACAGAAAAGTCCACCTCCAAGAGGCATGTCATCATATTGATTCAACAGTTCTCTTTCTCCCTCAGTAGCTCACAGAGAACCTAGACATGGTTTTTGATTTCAGCCACCAGCAGTGCCTGGCACACAGGAGCAGCTAGCTGCCCATGGAATGCCCACTGCATGCCATGATCCTTACCCCCCTTTCCTCACTCAGCATTTGACTTATAGGCCGAAATGGATAGTCCTATTCTACAGATGAAGCAGCTGAGGCTGAGTCCCCTATCCAAGCTCAAAAGTGGTGGGGCTGGTAATCAAATCTTGGGGTGTCCCATTACAAGCCTTCCATAGGAGATCTGAAAATGCTGAGTTGCTTGTATACTGAATTTTTTGTTAAGCATTTGTTAATACTATTATTATTGTTGTTTTTGGTTTTTCAAGACAGGGTTTCTCTGTGTAGCTCTGTGCCTTTCCTAGAACTCACTCTGTAGCCCAGGCTGGCCTTGAACTCACAGAGATCTGCTTAGCTCTGCCTCCCAAGTGCTGGGATTAAAAGCATGTGCCACCATCACCCGCCTGCATACATTTCTATGCACCATGCATCATATATGTTTGCCTGATCCCTGGGATCAGAAGTCATAGGATCCCTGTAGCCAGAAGTTTCTCCAGTCCTGCCTGGCCCGAAGTTGGGAGGAATCAAAGAATCTCTCCCACCCACGTCCTGCAACCACTTGGTCCCAAGTAAACACACAGAGGCTTATATTATTTACAAACTGCATGGCCGATGGGTCAAGCTTCTTGGGAGCTAGCTCTTAAAACTTAACTCGACCTATTTCTATTAATCTATATGTTGCCATGTGGCTGTGGTATTACCAGTCAACTGGCATCTTATTGCTCCTTGGGCAGTGAGCTGGCTCCTCCCTGACTCCACCCTTCTTCATCTCCTCTTCAGTTTGAATGTACTGCCTAACTTTATCTGCCCTGCCATAGGCCAATGCAGCTTTATTTATCAACCAATCAGAGCAACACATATTCACAGCACACAGAAAGATATCCCACAGCAGACACATTCCACAGTCCCCCTGGAACTGGAGTCACAGATGGTTGTGAACCACCATGTGGGTGCGGGAACTGAACATGGGTCCTCTGCAGGATCGACAAATGCTCTTAACCTCCTCTCCAGGCCCTAATGTCATCATTTGCTTTTGATGAGCTGCAGGGGAGAATGAGGAAGCCAGGCAGTGGAAGTACTACCTCTTGGTCAGAAAAAGAGGAGCTGTGTGGTGGCCAGACTTGCAGGGCAGAAAGCCCCCTTCCCCAAAGCCAGCCCCAGCAGAGGAGAGAGAAAGACCGCCCCCCTGGCTCCACCTCTTATCTCTTTCAAGATGATCTCTGTGACTCAAGGAAGATACCAAGGGTCTGAAATCAGAGATGACCCAACAAAAACACAAATTCCTCAAAAATGTGTTCTCTTCCTGGAGGAATTTCCCTTCCCATGTCTTTTATTCCTGTGCCAGAGAGTCCCGGCAGCCTGCAGGCTGTTGTCACTCTGTGCCTCAGCCTGGGTCTGGGGACTCACTCACTTCCTCTGGCTTCTCCTTGGGCCTAGGAACAACAGTAAGCTTCCCTCCTTTGTGTCCTGATGCTGGCTGCTGCCAGTTCTGATCCACTTAGTTAGATCATTCAATCCTAATCTTGGGTTCTATGATCTGGGTCCAAGTGCTGTCTCCACCTCTTGCTGGCTGTGTGAACTGGGTAGTTCGGCTCACCTCTCTGAGCGTTGGTGTACTTACCTGTAAAATGAGGGTAACAAAACAATACATTTGATCATTAAAAGTCTTCTAGGGGCTGAGTTTGCTGAGAACTAATCGGGACTAAGCCTATTTTCTGTTTAAATGTATGTCTTCTCATAGTCAACCTTAAATATATATTAAAATACATTTGTGATATATGAAGTATTTTTTAAAATATAGTATTTACAGGTACATATCTCCGTGGGTCTTATGTTTATGAGGCAGGCTCTTCACTGCCTATCTCCCAACAAATGAAGGCTGGAACATGTACTCACGGACACATTTTTTAGGTAAGGCCTCACTATGTAGACCAGGCTGGACCCTCTGCTTCCTCATTTCTGGGACTAAGGCATGCATGTGCCACCATAGCCAACCTACAGTTGATTTTATTTTTATCTCTGTGTGTGCATGTTTGCACGTTCACATGTATGCAGATACCATGTAAAAAAAGGCCAGAAGAAGGTGCTGGATCCACTGGAACAGGAGCTAGAGGCGGTTGCCAGCTCCCATGTGGGTGCCGGGAACTGAACTCTGATCCTCTACAATAGCAGCAAATGCTCTTAGCCACTGGGTTGTATCTTCAGCCCCTTTTCTTCTGTTTTCCTCTCCTCTCCCTCCCTCCTTCAAGTCTTACTCTGTCGTTTAGGCTGGAACATGGGATAATCCTGTTGCCACAGCCTCCTGAGTGATGGGACTATGGGTCTTTTCTTTCCTTTCGGAGACAGGGTCTCATGTGTCCCAGGCTGGCCTTGAACTCCTACGCAGCAGAGGATGGCCTTGAACTGCTGATCCTTCAGACTTCATCTTCCAAAGGCTGGGGCTGCAGTCATGAGTCACCATGCTTGGCTCCCTTCTCTTTTCATCTGTCCTAGCCCAACCCCAGAAGTTTGTGAATTCTCAATTATTCATGCTGTGGAGAGCTTAGGGGTAACTGCAAATGAGAGAATACATTAATAAATTAGGAAGCTCTAGTTGCCCTCTGATAATAAGACAATTGTTATGATGAAGAGGCCTGACTCAATAGATTGTTGATTTGAGAATAATTATATTCAGTTTAGGAGGGGGCTGGCCCTTTGGGAATTTCCGATATGGGATGGATAGAACATCCCGCCAAGAAGCAGTTTACAGACCCAGTTAATTGTGGGTTTGTTTGTTTGTTTTTGAGACAGGGTCTTACTCGGTATCTCTGTCTGTCTGGGACTCATGTGTTTACCTGGTACTTGATCTCCCAGAGGTCCATAAACTGATTGGATTTATTTGTTTTTATCTTTTTTTTTTTTTTTTTTTTTTGGTTTTTCGAGACAGGGTTTCTCTGTATAGCTTTGCACCTTTCCTGGAACTCACTCTGTAGCCCAGGCTGGCCTCGAACTCACAGAGATCCACCTGCCTCTGCCTCCCAAGTGCTGGGATTAAAGGCGTGCACCACCACCACCGCCCGGCTTGTTTTTATCTTTTGACACAGCGTCTCTTGTAGCCCACGTTGGTTTTGGCTTCATATATAGCTGAAGATGACCTTAAATCTCTGGTCCTCTGCCCTTACTGCTTGAATGATGAGTTCGTAGGCATCCATCACCATGCCCAGTTATGTAAGATAAATTCTTTGTATAGAGGTACAAGACAAAGAGGGTTGAGTCCTGCCTAGGCAAAGTCCTATAGGTCTCAGCTCAGTTTCAGAATCACTGATGTCTGGCCTGGTGGCACATACCTATAATCCCACCATTTGGAATTCAAGATCAGCCTAGGGTACCTAATAACACCATCTCTCTCCCTCCCTCCCTCCCTCCCTCTCTCTCTCTCTCTCTCTCTCTCTCTCTCTCTCTCTCTCACACACACACACACACACACACACACACACACACACACACACACACACAGAGTGCATGGTATTGCATACTTATAATCCTAGCACTGTGCAATCCCAGTGTTCAGACAGGTAGAGGCAAGAAGATCAGGAGTTCAAAGTCATCTTCTCTTACATAGTGAGTTCAAGGCTAGCCTGAACTACATGAGACCCTGTCTCAACATAACACAAAAGGAAAAGACAGAGAAAGAACTTGTCATTGTAGGGCTGGGGACGTGGCTCACTGGTAAGGGGTACCTGCTGTGTGAGCGTGGGGACCTGAGTTTGAATGCTTCATGCACACATAAAAGCTAGGCTAGCCTGGAGGCAGAGGCAGGAAGATCTCCTGAGTTCGAAGCCAGCCTGGTCTACAGAGTGAGTTCCAGGACAGCCAGGGCTACACAGAGAAATTCTGGCTTGAAAAACAAACAAACCAAAATAAAAAACCTAGGCAAGGCTTCACATGACTGTGACCCCAGAATTAAGGGTCAAAGATAAGGTGCTGTGGGGTGCTCGAAGGCCAGCAATCCTAGCCAAAATGGTAGCTTCAGGTTCAGTGAGGGATCCTGTCACAAGGGAATAAAGTAGAGACAGAAGAAGATATCCAGCATCCTTCTCTGGCCTCCCCACTCACATGGATGTAAATACTGACACACGCACACATGCATACATAAGCATAGCCCCCCCCCACATACCACATAAACACATACCAATTTTAAAAAATAATAATAGCCTTTGTAAAGATAAAGGACTGGTTCAATGATAGAATGCTTATCTAGCGTGTAAGAGGCCTAGCATTGCAACCAGTCAGTGAGTCAATCAAGCCACACTTTCCCTCCTTCCCTCCCTCCTTCCTTCCTTCCCTCCCTCCTTTCTTTCCTCCCTCCTTTCTTCCCTCCCTCCCCCCTCCCTCCCTCCCTCCCTCCCTCCCTCCCTCCCTCCTTCCTTCCTTCCTTCCTTTGACAGGCTCTCACTGTGTAGGCCAGGGCCATCCTCAATTTCTGTGATTTCCTGCTCAGCCATCGTAACCTGCATCACGCCATAGCTGTGGAACAGGGCCTGAAGTGAAGCAGTAAATGTAGAATTAACTGCATGTATTATAAACTGGACATGTTAGACCACCTCCACCTAGCAGGCAATTTAGATTACCCTGCTGTATAGACAAGAACAGGGAGGCGTAAGTGCTACGGCCAGAGTGCCCAGGCAGGGCTCCTGTTTGAACCCGGCTCCTGGTCTACTTGGCTATGTATGTGGTCACACCCCATGTCATCATGGGAAGTCAGGGTAGAGTCTTCTTCCCAGAAACTGAAATGGAGATAGCTCACGTGTGAATCAGAACATAATGGGTCAGAGCAAAGATATGCAACCAATTGAGAGAGACACAAAGGCTGTGCCGCAGAGCAAGCCTCGACCTTTACCCTTTGGCCTCTGTTAGCATATCTAAAGGAGGAATGTGTCCTGGGGTGGGCCTCTGAAGGGCAAGTTAGTCCACCCAATACTTAGAGGTCTATTGGAGGGAGGGATCCTGGCCCAGCACTCAGGCGGCCTTGTGAACTGTTATCCCTCTGACACCCTTGCTGTCTGTCTCCCTCCCTAGGTGGCCTCTTCTTCACCTCCTCCTTAAGTATAGATGTTTGCTGCTGTCCACTCTCCCACATTCCTAACATGACAGCATTTACCCCGGGCTCAGCTTCCTGTGCCCAAGACTTCAGAGGTCCTGACTCAGTAGAATCCAGAGAGAAATGTCCCCACACAGAACTAACTTCATCTTCCATCCCCGCTTGGGTCTTAGGAATTTTCTGACCTGGCACCTGGCAAGCCTGATGGCAGGGTTTGAACCCCCAAACCCACAGGATGAAGGAGTGGGAGAAGACCCCCTCCTCAAGTAGTCCTGATCGCCACACATTAAGTGAGGTAAATGCACCTCTCTTCGCACACACAATATGCACCCCCTACACACATACACAAATAAAAAGTGAAAAGAGAAGTTTCATTTGGCAGTGGTGGCGCACACCTTTAATCCCAGCACTTGGGAGGCAGAGGCAGGCGGGTCTCTGTGAGTTCGAGGCCAGCCTGGGCTACAGAGTGAGTTCCAAGACAGCAAGGGCTGCTACACAGAGAAACCCTGTCTCAAAAATAAATAAGTAAATGAATAAATGAATAAACAAATAAATAAACAAATGAAATGATAACAAATAAAATAATTTAAAAATAAAATATTGAGAGAGGTTTCCTGTTACTTGTTTTGAGATAGTACTTTGCTGTGTAGCTCAAGCTAGCATTGAACTACCAATTCTGTTTTAGCCTCCAAATAATTGGGAGCATAGCCCAGGGAACCATGCCGCTGTGCTTGGAATGCTTCAGGGGTTTATTTACAAGAACCTTTTAATGACTTCCCACTTACGTGTCCCCAGACCCCAAATGCTTAGAACTCAGCTTCTGGTTTGGATTAAAACCCTTTAACAAGTTTGAAGTGTACAATAAATTACTGTTAACCCTTATCTGCCTGTGCTCCAGCATAGGATACTAGAACCTGAATACACATGTGGTGATAGGTACTGTAATTCATGTATGTATGTTGTTTGTGTATTTCGAGACAAGGACTTACTCTACAGCCCCGACTAACCTGGAACTCCCTATGTAGACCAGGCTGGCGTCCAGCTCACAGAACTCTGCCTGCCTCTGCCCTGAGTGCTGGGACTGAGGGTGTGCCCACCACACCTGCCCCATATGTGTTCAGTGTTTATTTTAGAGCCTTCAACATAGTGCTCTGTGCTGTGATCTCAGCACTTGGGTGCGGGAGGTAGGAAGACCCGGAGTTTGGGGCCAGCATGACCCGTCTCAAAGTCAAAATACATAATTTGCTCTTAGGCTGAGCACGGTGGTATCCCTGGAACTTCATCTTGGGAGGTGGTAAGGAAGGTTTTTGCATGGCCATCCTAAGGTATAGAACAGGTTCAAGACCAGCCTGGGCTGCACAGTTAGACTCTGACCCGGAACCAAAAATTTCCTTTGGGCCTCATTCAGATCCTCCTGCTGGCACAGTCCCCTCAGGATTGATCCTGCCTTCCTGGCCTGCCTCTGCCCTTGCCTCTCTTGTGTCTTGGAAGCTCGCCACCCTACCATGGTGTTGGGGTTTGGTATCCCGAGTGAAGACATGCATAGGCTGGTTGCCTAGTAGGATTTGGTTCACTTGGTAGCTCTGCCTTTTCTGCTCTGTGACCTTTATTAGGAATGGTTGGCGGCTGTCCTCCGGGCAGCCTCAAAGAGCAAGCTTCTGTCAGCCGAAAACAGGGCCCTGAAATATGGGCACTTGGCAGAATCTGGGTCCTCCCTCGCATGTCAGCAGGGAGCCGAGGTTCTTTACAGGTGGCATTCCAGCGGGCCTTGAAGGGTACAGGGCACTTCTCGAGTGGCGGAGATGGGTGAGGGACGGGTTTTAGGCAGACAGAAGCCTATGAGCTAAGCAAACAGGCCAATGCTGGGCACACTCGGTGTCCCCAAGTCTAGATGCTTCCGTGTTGGGGAAGAGATTACAAGGCTAGAGAGAGAATTTGGGGCTCAGCCCTACACCACGGCAGCCTTTGCCTTTTTTTTTTTTTTTTTTTAATTTTTTTTTTCTAATGGTCTACTTGCCATATTTCAAGCTAGAGCTTAATGATTCTGAAATTTCGGTAGCTCTGGATTTTATCCTGTAGTGGTAAGGGGTTTGAGGTTTCTAAGAAGTGAAGGATGCATGTGCATTCCGGAAGGTTTTGAAAGACTGCTTGGGCTGGGGTGGTGGTGGCTCACGCCTTCAATCCCAGCACTCGGGAGGTACAGGCAGGCGGATCTTTGTGAGTTCAAGGCCAGCCTGGTCTACAGAGCGAGATCTAGGAAAGGCACAAATCTACACAGAGAAACCCTGTCTCGAAAAACCAAAAAGAAAAAAAGAAAGAAAGAAAGAAAGAAAGACTGCGTGCGGGAGCTGTGGGGAGCACAGGTTAGAGATGCTGGCTGCAGACAGGGACTACTGCACCAGTCCAAGTGTTAGGTAGGAATGCCTGAGCAGCAAGTGGAAGGGCCAGATTCCAGAAGCATTTTGGAAGAAGTGGCGCCAGGATGCCTTGCAGACTGCTGTATCGACTGGGATCGGAGAAGTTGAGAAAGAATGGTGTGGATGTTTACAGCTTGGGTCACTCAGCAGACCCCAGTTAATGGACGCTCAAAACACAAAAGATGGGACAGAGGGGTTCCAGGGTTTAGAGCAGCGAGTGTCACGTGCCGTCCAGTGGGGACGTGCGCGGTGGGAGTTTGGGATGGAGGCTGGGACTAGAGAACTGGGAAAGCTGACTAAGTGAACCGAACAGGACAGCTCCTGGAGGTGTGCCTGAGGACACCAGCTGAGGCTCTGGCTTCATCTGGAAGCCAGTGGAGGAAAAGCCAGTGGAGGTGGAGGGGGACCGGAAAGCGAGGGGCTAGGTGCAGCCGTGGCACCTTTGTCCCAGTACGTAGGAGGTGGGGGCAGGAGGATCACCCTGGGCTACACACCCGGTTCAACACCAGCCTCGGCTCCATGAAACTATCTCCAGGGTGGGGGTGGGGTGGGGGTGAAGAATGTGTTGCTCAAGGCACTTCTGGGGCTCCTCGGCAAGTCTCGGCAATGGCAGCTGCCTATCAGGGGAGAGGAGAGCTGACCCGTCTCTTATCTGCTCAGGGACCAGATGCTTCTGCTCGGCCTGGGCTTGCTCCCATGGTCTTTCTCCCTGCCATGTGCTCAGCCTTCTTCTGCCGAAGGGGAACTCATGAAAACGGGGATGCTCCCGCCTGGTCTACAGAGCGAATTCCAGGACAGCCAGGGCTACACAGAAAAGCTTGTCTCTAAAAACGAACAAAAATGTGGGACTGCTGACTTACCCCCATTTTTCTTCAGAGACACACAAGGAGCTCACACATGAGCACAGAGCCTGGGCATCTGAGCAGAATGAACAGTAATGTGACCTTAGTTCCCTGCTTTGCCTAGAGCATGAAGTCACTCTTTGGTAGGGTACCCTACCATCTCACCTTCAGGCATGGGTAGAACTTGCTCTGAATTTTGAGTTCTTGAGACTTGTTTCATTCCCTCCTTCCATATATTGGTCCATCTGCCCATCCATCCTGTATTCTACCTAAAAATTATTTTTTTAAACAATTTATTTATCTTTATTTTATGTGCGTTGGTGTTTTACCTGCATGTATGTCTGTGTGAGGATGTCAGATCTTGGAGTTACAGACAGTTGTGAGTTGCCGTGTGAGTGCTGGGAATTGAACCTGGGCCCTCTGGTAGAGCAGGTGGTGCTCTTAACCACTGAGCCATCACTCCAGCTCTAAAAATGATTTGATTACACACATTTGCAAGCACACATTTGAGTGTCTTGACATCATGTAGATATCAGAGGACAATTGTGGAGTGGCCTTGCTTCTTCTGTCATGTGGGTCCCAGGGATTGAACTTGGGTCAGGCGCCTTCACCCAATGAACCATTTGGCCACTTGTAAAAGTTCATTTACCCTTACCATATGTGTGGATGATGGGGGGAGATGGGGTGCGTGTGCCATGGCACTTGTGTGGAGAGCAAGAGGACAGCTCTTTGGAACGGATTCTCTGCTTCCAGCCTTCCATGGCCTCTAGGGCTCAGGCTCGGGTTGTCAGCTTGTACAGCAAGAGCCTTTACCTGCCAACCACCTCACGGGCTCCCTTCCCCTTTGGCTGGTGCTAGGTATCTGCTCCAGCACTGTGTTGTCCCCGACATAGGGATGACTACCCTAGTTCGTAGACGGAGAGTCAGATCATTTCCTCCAGGTCACACTTGAATAAGTAAGATGCAGAGGAGCATCAGACCCAAGGTAAGCGTCTCTGTGTGGTCAATCACTCGTCTGAATCCACCACAGAGGGAAAGGGACCATCGATTTGTTATGGAGACTGAAACACTTATTTGTGCTTCTTTCTCTCTCTGCGTTTGTGTGTGTGTGTGTGTGTGTGTGTGTGTGTGTGTGTGTGAGTGTGTGTACAGGTGTGCCCATGGACACTCCCACCCTTGGGGGCCAGCCAAAGTCTCAATGAACTTCTACACAGTTAGAACAGCTGTAGGGCTTCACACTGGATTTTACACTTCCACTGTCAAATACATTTTTATGTACTTACCCACCACCAAAAATGAAGTCTGTAACAGAGCTAGAAAATAGTCCTCTTTTATAACGTGTGCCCATTACCAGCTTTCAATTTTAGAAAAAAAAAAATGCAGTCCAACAAAGTAGTTCAGTGGATAAAGGTGCCTGCCACTGAGCCTGAGGACTTGAGTTCTAATCCTCAGAAACCATAGTGGAGCCCGACGGTGTTGGCGCACACCTTTAATCCCAGTACTTGGGAGGCAGAGCCAGGCTGGTCTCTGTGAGTTTGAGGCCAGCCTGGTCTACAGAGTGAGATCCAGGACAGCCAGGGTACAAGAGAAACCCTGTCTCGAAAAAGAAAAAAGAAAAAAAAAAAAACATAGTGGAAGGAGCAAACTGATCTCTCCACAGCTGTCCTTCGATGTCAATGCCCTTGCTGCGCTCACAGCGACCGCCCCTGTCTCCCATACACTCAATAAGAAGGAGGATTCTTTTTTAAATTAATGAAATGGAGGCTGAACATGGTGGCACATACCTGTAATCCCAGTGGGGGACTGAGGCAGGAGGACCAAAAATTAGAGACCAGTCTGGGCTATATAGTCTCCGTGTCACAAGGGGGTGGGGAGGGAGACATGGACTGCAGACTGGATGGCTCAATGATAACAGCGCTCCCTGCAAGCCTGAAGACCCGAGTGGATCCCAGGACCCACAGGGTGGACGCGAAGAACTGATCCCAAGTTGTCCTCCGACCTCCATTGCCTCATGCACCCGCACACATACATGTAAACACAAAATGAATAAATACTTGTTTTAATGAGCTGGGTGTGATGGTGCATACCTTCAACCCCAGCGCTCTGGAGGCAGAGGCCCAGGCCAGCAGATTCAAGGCCAGCCTGCTTTAGAGAGAGAGTTAAAACAAAAAGTGAAGACAAACTATTAAGAAGGAATCTAAAGTGTATCTTAATCCACACAGGACAATGTTTTTTTCTTTAAGATAAACCTGAGGTAGACATGGTGGAATGCCTGAGATCCAGAGCAGGAATACAGTCTGAGCCCAGGAGGAGTTTGAGGCCTTGAGGTCAGCTTAGACAACACAGTGAGACGACTCAACACAGAACACACACACACACACACACACACACACACACACACACACACACACACACAAAAGCTGGTCATGGTGGCACTTGGGAGTCAGAGGCAGGAATGAGGTCAGGAGTTTAGGGTCTTTCTTTCTTTCTTTCTTTCTTTCTTTCTTTCTTTCTTTCTTTCTTTCTTTCTTTCTTTCTTTCTTTCTTTCTTTCTTTCTTTCTTTCTTTCTTTCTTTCTTTCTTAAGATCTATGGGAGAGGGTGCCAGATCTTATTACAGATGGTTGTGAGCTACTATGTGGGTTCTGGGAATTGAACTTAGGAACTCTGGAAGAGCAGTCGGTGCTCTTAACCTCTGAGCCATCTCTCCAGCCCCCTAGGGTCATTCTTGATGTGTAGAGTTTGGGACGAGCCTGGGCTACAGAAGACTTCATTTAAAACACAAAAAGGTAAAGGAGATCTTGTCCTTTGCATTGTTCGTGGCCCAGAAATATCTTAGGTTTAATGGGGTCTCAATAAAGACTTACAGAATGAGTCAGAATGAAGAATACGTACTTCCTGAATGAGAATGAGTTACTTGCAGAGGCTGAGTTTCAGCGAAGGTGTGAAATTGACTGACAAATTAATTGATTAATTAATTGATTAGAGATGGACATCTTTTTTTTTTTTTTTTTTTTTTTTGGTTTTTCCGAGACAGGGTTTCTCTGTGTAGCTTTGCGCCTTTCCTGGAGCTCACTTGGTAGCCCAGGCTGGCCTCGAACTCACAGAGATCCGCCTGGCTCTGCCTCCCGAGTGCTGGGATTAAAGGCGTGCGCCACCACCGCCCGGCAGAGATGGACATCTTAATGTGTAGCCCTGACTGGCCTGAACCTTGCAGTGTAGACCAGACTGGCCTTGAACTCACAGAGACCCACCTGCTTCCTCCTAAGTGCTAAAAGCATGAGCCACCACACCCTTCCCCTTTTAAATTTAAATTACATTTTTTTTTCTCTGCATAGAGAGATGTGTGTGTGGGTTCACAATTTCTACAGCATGGGTGGGAAGGTCAGAGGAGATCAATTGTTGGGCTCTCCCCTTCCACCACGTGAGTCCCAGGGACTGAACTCAGGTCTTCAGCCTTGGCAGCAAGCACCTTTACCCACTGGGCTATCTGGACAGTCTTGGGTCTTTTTTTTTTTTTCTTTGTCTTTCCATTGTCATAACTTTGTAACACACGAATAACTAGTTTTAAATTAGAAAAGGAAATGACCACAAAACCTGTGATATGAGGGAACTTTGCGTTAGACTGTACAAGTATGAATGATGGCTGCCTGAGACCAGGAAAGAAAGACTGTGTGTGGGGAATCACCTGAGCATCCACCTTCAGGCTCTTCCGACAGCCTAGGCCATTCTGCAGCTACGCTCACCCCCACCCAAGTTCCAAATCTTTGTGGACAAAGAGGACTTATTTATAGGAAACAATGAGAATAACTTAGAACAGCTATTAACCTGCTGTCCCTGATCTTTTATTCTGCAGCCCTGAACACTTGTGGAAGTTGTGGAACAGCCAGACCTTCAGGAGGAGAAAGGCAGAGGACGGCGGGGGTGAGTGATAAGGCCCTAGGTGGGCTGGGTGCTGCGGAGGAGATAACATTGACTAGGCCAGCTGGGGCCTCGCAGAGGAGAACTTTAAAAGCCAGTCTGGCTGACTTATAAATTGACCCGATAAGCAGGTCCTTGGACTGGGATGAAAGAGGTGTCACTGAGAGATTAATCTGATGGCAGTGTGCCACCAGTTCAGGATCTTTCTGGGAGCAGTGTGAAGGTGGGGTGCTTTAGAAACTGGCAATAGCAACGGGCCCAGCCTTTCAAACTTGGATTTAAAAAAAAACCTTGAAACGCCTCTGCCGCTTGAATGACATGTAGCTTCTTTGGAGTTCATCTTTCCTTAACCATAAGAATTTAGCCAGGTGGTGGTGGCACACGCCTTTAATCCCAGCACTCGAGAGGCAGAGCCAGGCGGATCTCTGTGAGTTCAAGGCCAGCCTGGTCTACAGAGTGAGATCCAGGACAGGCTCCAAAGCTACACAGAGAAACCCTGTCTCAAAACAAAACAAAACAAACATCCGCCCCCCCAAAAGGAAGAATCCACTCACTCCTGGCTCAGTGGGTAAAGGCAGATGCTGCCAAGCCGGGGACATGAGATCAATCCCTGGGACCCACAGTTTGGAAGGAGAGGACAGATTCCTGTTAAGTTGTCCCCTTACCTTCACGTGAACATTGTAACATGTATGCCTTCCCCATAAATAAATAAATAGAATAAAAACATTTAAAAAAGAAACGAAAAGACGTATTTATTTTATTTATTTTTCTGTTAGGAGCTGTTATTTATATATTGCAATAATTAGGGCTATCTCCTGGACTAAAATAAAAAAATGTGTACTTTTCTGAGATAGAATATAAAGACTTCAAATAAATATCGGGTTTGCATGGGGCATGGTCAGACCATGAGGTCGAGTTCCTGACGTCATCCCCTCTGCTCTGCTGTGAAGGAATTTATTTGATGGTAGGTTTGGAGGAATCTGCGGTCTGACGGGCCAGGATGCAGAGCATCATCCTGGTACCTGAGCAAGCAAGCAGTCATTGGATCAGGAAATCAAAGCAAGGAAGAAATTCAAGATGGCACCAGGGCTTAAAGTGTGAGGACCTTGTTGTTATGGTGGCTGCTCACACCATTAACCCCAACAGAGGCAGGCAGATCTCTGTGAGTTCCAGGCCAGCATGGTCTACAGAGAGCTCCATAGTGAGACCCCGTGTCTTAAACAAACAAACAATACAAATAATACAAAAATAAGCCCAGAAGTATAATAACAGAATTTCATGCTGGCTCCAGTTAAAAAGAAGAAAAAACGGATCTCTGTGAGTTCGAGGCCAGCCTGGGCTACAAAGCGAGTTCCAGGAAAAGGTGCAAAGCTGCACAGAGAAGAAACCCTGTCTCGAAAAACCAAAAAAAAAAAAAAAAAAAAAAAAAAAAAACCAATAAATCAACATGTAGTTTAGTAGAAAGTCAACTTAATCACGATATACTACTCCTTTTATTCATTTTTTTTTTTTTTTTTTACTTTTTTTTTTTCAGAGCTAAGGACGGATCCCAGGGCCTTGCACTTGCTAGGCAAGCGCTCTACCACTGAGCTAGATGCCCAAACCCTATTTTTTTTTTACTTTTTTGGGGGGATTGTTTTTTACTTTTGAGACAAAGTCTCACTATGTAGCCCTGGCTGGAACTCTCTATGTAGAGCAGACTGACTTAAAACTCATGAATATCTGCCTGTCTCTTCAGTACTGGAATTGTAGGCTTAAAATTACATTAATTAGTTAGTTAACTAGTGGGGGGGGGGTGCCATGATGTGTCGACGTCAGAGGATTAACTTGTGAGATTTGGTTCTCTCCTTCTATGATTTGGGTCCCAGGGATTGAACTCAGGTCCTGAGCCTGGTAGCAAGTGTCCTTACTGCTAGGCCATCTCCACATCCCCAATGGCTGCAGTTTTTATAGATCACCGGGATTCATTTGCTGGCATCTTGGTTAGGGCTTGCATCCATGCCCTTACATGGATTTTTCTTTCCATATATCATTCTTGCTTCTTTTCCCCTTGCGCTGTGAGTTGAACCTGGGATCTCCAACATGCTAGGCGGATGTTCTACCAATGAGTTCTACCACAGCCCTGAGATTTTTTTTTTTTTACTTTTGAGTCAGGGTCTCATATATCCCAGTCTTGTTTCAAACTCACTGTTAGAAGGTGACCTTGACTTTCTGATCCCCTGCTCTCCTCCCAGTGGAGACTACAGACATGAACTTCTAGGTGCAGTTTACACAGCACTAGGGAATGTCACCCAGGGCTTCCTACATGCTGGACAAACACTCATCAACTGAGCTCCATCCACAGCCTAAAACAGGATCTCGCTAAGTTGCCCAGGCAGGCTTTGAACTTGTAATATTTCTGCCCTAGCCCTACCTCCTAGCTGGATTTTGAGCATGTACGAAGATGCCTAGCTTCTCTTTGGATTTTGGGATTAATGCTACATTAAAAATGAGTTGAGAGCCGGGTGGTGGTGGTACACTTCTTTAATCCCCAGCACTCATAAGGCAGAGGCAGATGGATCTCTGAGTTCAAGGCCGCCCTAGTCTACAGAGTGAGTTCCAGGACAGCCAGGACTATACAGAGAAACCCCCTCTCTCAGCCCCTCACTGCTGGGGAGACAACTCAAGATGTAAAGTGCCAGCTTGAACTGTGCAAGGGTGAGGACCTGAGTTTGGATCCTCAGCTCCCATGTAAAGCTGGATGTGGTGACAAGCGACTGTAACCCCAGTGTGCCCGTGGAGAGATGAGAGGGAGAAAGGGCATTCCTGGAAGCTAGCCCAGGGCATATAAACAAGAGAGACCTTGTCTTAACAGAGTAGAAGGCGAGAGCCTCTATATAAGACTTAAACAGATGTGTCGTGACACATCTTCCTGTACACACACATAAGTGTGCACATACACATAACACAAACACACACAAAGATACAGGAAGAGGAGGAGGAGCTAGGCAGGTCACCCAGGGGATGCCTGGGATGTCTCCCTAAAGTGGGGTACTGGCCCCTGGCTTTACCTTCCTCTGGCCAGTGCACTGCCACAGATGAGGACTGACTGGACCTGATGTGATGGCATGAGTGAATTTGATGACTTTCAAATGACCTTGGGGGGGGGAAATCTAGGACCTGTGATGAGTATTTCACTAAAACTAAAGCCTGATGTTTAGCCTAGGTTAATTGGCCGGGAAGCTCTGCCTGCCTTATTTCTGCTCCATCTTTCTCATGCTGGGGTACCTGCAGCTGTGCCCAGGATTTATGTGGGTCAATCAGGCCATCTTGATTTCCTAACAAGTGCTCTTAACCACTGGCCCCAGGGTAGAGTTAATTAATTAATTAGTTAATTAAATAGTTTGTAGTCTGTCTTCCTTCCTTCCCTTCTTCCTTTCTGTCCTCTCCTCCCTCCCTCCCTCCCTCCCCCCTCTTCTCTGTTTTTTTTTTTTTCTTTTCTTTTCTCAAGACAGGGTCTTATTATGTAGCTCTGGCTGTCCTGAATTCACTTTATAGACCAGGCTACCCTGGAACTCACAGAGATCCGCCTGCCTTGGATCATAGGCATGAGTCACTACACCCAACCTTTCTTTCTCCTTAAAATTACATTTATCTATTTATTCTCTCTCTCTCTCTCTCTCTCTCTCTCTCTCTCTCTCTCTCTCTCTCTCTCCCTCTCTCTCTCTCTCTCTCTTTCTGTCTCTCTCTCTCTGTCCGTCTGTCCATCTGTCTGTCTCTCCTTTCCTTTGAGATAGGGTCTCATGTAGCCCAGTCTGGCTTCAAACTCACTAAATAGCTGAAGATGATCTTGATCTTAAAACGAAATTAGATTTTTATTTTTTTATTGTGTTCGTGCATGTGTGAGTGTTTGTGTGTCCATGGAGGCCAGATGCCTTGGATCCCAGGAAGCTTGGTTCTGGGAATCAAACTCTGGTCCCCAAAAACAGCAAGAACTCTTTTTTGTTTGTTTGTTTTTTTGAGATAGGGTTTCTCTGTGTAGCCCCAACTGACCTAGAACTCAGAGATCTGCCTGCCTCTGCCTCTGAGTGTTGGGATTAAAGTTGAGCCCTTGTTTTTAAAGGCTAAATAACTATTCTTTTTTTTTTTTTTGCCCCATCTTTTCGAGACAGGGTTTCTCGGTGTAGCTTTGGAGCCTGTCCTGGAACTCACTTTGTAGCCCAGGCTGGCCTCGAACTCACAGAGATCCACTGCCTCTGCCTCCTGAGTGCTGGGATTAAAGGCATGCACCACCACCGCCCGGCCTATTCTTCTTCTTTTATGGACTGACTATTCTAGCTCATATTGGCTTGGAATTCACTCTATAGCCCAGGTTGGCCTTGAACTTGGGGAGATTCTCCTATTAGGATTCCATGTCTGTGCCAAGATGGCCAGCTTATGGTATTGTGTTTATTTCTCAATTTTTAAAAAACTATTTTACGAGTAGGGGTATTTTGCCTGGTGTATTTATGTGCACCACATACATGCCTGGTGCTTGTGGATGCCAGAGGAGAGCATCAGATCTCCTAGAACTAAAGTTACAGATGACCATATGAGTGCTGGGAATTGAACCTGGGGCCTCTGCAAGAGCAGCAGGTGTTTTTAACCACTGAGCCATCTTTCCAGTTCCTTAATTTCTCAATTGTAATAAATGTTTGTAAAACAGTTATAAAAATGGGCCATAAGGGACACATGTTCTTGGCATACAGGAAGGATTAGGTTCATTCAGTTCTAGCTACTATTATTATATTGATGGTTGTAAATACCTGCACACATAGACAGGTTTGGCTTTCAAGTACCTTAATCACAACTAACTTTTTCCTTCCTGTGGGTCTGTGGATTGAACCTAGGGACCTCAAGAATTCTGGGCAAGTGCTTTACCACTGAGCAACACCCAGGCTCAGAGAAGGGTACTTTTGAGGGAGGGGAAGGGAAAGAGGGGTAGAAGGAGGGAGGGAAGGAGGGAGAGAGGGAGAGAGGGAGAGAGGGAGAGAGGGAGAGAGGGAGAGAGAGAGAGAGAGAGAGAGAGAGAGAGAGAGAGAGAGAGAGAGAGAGAATTATTACAGAAACGACTTTTTTTTTTTTTTTGGAGAGGAATTAGGAGGACAAGTTTCACTACTAGGTAGCCCAGGCTGGCCTTGAACCTACAGCAATCCTTCTGCTCCACACTCATGAGTACTAGGATTATAGGTGTGGGCCACCACAGTTAATTTAGAAACTACTGCCTTTGCAAGTTCACTTTGCCCCAGATATGCGCAAGCGACTTTTGGCCCTTTGGTCTTCAAAACACCCCTGTAGAGTAGGGACCTTTGTTATTACCCAACTGGAGGAAAAGAGAAGCCGATAAAAGAGGACCAGTCTTTCCTCAGAGCCATGGGTGTGGACCCAGATTTTAAACTGAGAGTAGCTTTTGCGCACCTTCCTGTTTTGGGGTCATACCCCCTCATCTTAGCCAGACCTCGTTTGTCCCTCCCTCCCTGTCATCTCAGTGGGTCCGAAGGTAACTGTGAGGTGAGGGCCCTCACCTGTCACCTGGTTCCTCCTTCTGGGTCTCAGATGGAGACATTCCAGTGATAAAGAGGCCAGGGAGTGGGAGGAGGAAGGAGGCATGGTGTCCTTCTTCCTTGGGGCTCTCCCTGCGGCCTCTCACAGCTCATTCCGGCTCTCCTCTAATTTGCCATTCCATTGAGTAACTTCTGTAATTGGATGCACCTGGCCCGGAGCTCTTCGGTTTACTCCCCTGCTCATTGCTCTGCCTTCTTATCTTTTCTCTTTTTGAGCAGAGTCTCCTGTAGCCCAGGATAGACTTGAATTTTGGATCTTCCTGCTTCCACCTCCTGGGTGCTGAGATCGCCGGTGTGTGCCACTTCCCCTGGCCTTGGCCCGTACTTCTTCCGTGCTGGGAATTGACCCTACAGTTTCATGCGTGTCAATCAAAACCTCTGCTCACTGAGGATAGGCTGCTCATCCCCAGCCCTTGTTTGCCGCTCGGTCTTCTCAGTCTTTGAGGGGCAGCGATGGTGAAGCATTGGGTGCACCTCTCAGGAGTCCTCCGAGGAGCCATCTGCTCCTTCAGCAGCCAGCCTTCAGGTAGCCAGTCAGCTCCTTGGCTCTGAAGCCCCGGACTGAGGGGCTCTTGAACAGCTATCCAAGAAGACAAAGCAGCCTCAGGGACTCAGCTGTCTCTGGGTGCCCTTTCCCATTAAGAGACCAACAAGGAATAAATCAATATCCACCCATGGGCCAGCACAGGAGGCAAGGGCCCTGTGAGGGGTCGAGAGCTGGGCAGACAGGTGCTCCCGGGTCCCCACTGCTCAGCCTCCCTACTTTTCTAAATCAGAGTGTTTACCTTTTTCTATCCCCCCATTCTCTCTTCCAAATTCTTAAGCATGTGTTGCCCTGGCGCTCTGGGATTTCTCCCTGCTTTTTTTTTTTTTTTTTTTTTTTTTTTTCTGAAGACACTCCCACCCCATTTCTACAGATGCTAATAGATCTCCATTGCTGATCCTAACTCAAAAGGCGTGGCTTTCTCTCTTCTCCCTCTTCCTGGCAGCTACCTTCCTTGTTTTTGTTTCAAACTCTAATATCATGGTCCTCAAGCTTTAAAATAAAATTAAAAAAAAAAAAAAAAAAAGCCATGGGGTTGCAGATGTAGCTCGATGGTGGAGTATTCCTGCCTAGCATGTACCAAGTCCTGGCTTTGAACCCAGCATCTCTCCCTTTCCCCCTCCTGACCCATACCCCCCTTCAAGGGACTAGACTGCAGCCTGCTTCTACCACTTGGTAGCTATGTGGCCTCTCGATGGTTAGTCAACCAGTCTGATGTATTAACACCCCAGCCCCTGTTAAAATGAGCAAAATAGTTAGGTGGTGGTGGCACACTCCTGTGATCCCAGCACTCGGAGGCAGAGGCAGGAGGATTTTTGAAGCCAGCTTTGTCTACAGAGTTTCAGGGCAGCCAGAGCTACACAGAGAAACCCTGTCTCAAACTCCCCCTCAAAAGGGAAGGGGTAAAGCAATATACTTCCTGTAAGGATGTTATGTAGACGAAATGATTCGTTACATCTCAGGTATGTGTAGTTCTGGATCATAGTACACGAACATGAAGACCTGTCGCTGTTGTGGGTACTCACTGCAAGGTGCTGTATCCAGAGGACATGCAGCCATCCAGGACGTTATCTTTGCCCTTCAGGACAGGAAGTTTGGTGGTACATGCCTGTAATCCCAGAATTTGAGAGGAAGAAGCAGTAGGATTTTTGCAAGCTGGAGGCTATCCTACTCTTCATAGGCCAGAGCTACATAGTGAGACCTTGTCTCAAAAAAACTAACAAAATGTTAGTGTGGGTGGTGCACGCAATTGGAAGGTGATGGCAGAAGGGTCAAATCCAGCCTCAGTCATACCGTAAGTTCAGACCCAGCCTGGGTTACATAAGACCCTGTCTCAAACCGGCCCGCCTCCGAGTCGTTTAAGTGTACAGTTTGCAATATAAGCATGGTGGCACACACTTGTAATGCCAGCATTTGGGAAACTGAGACAAGAAGCTGCAAAGTTCAAGGTCAGTGTGGGGCTAGATGGTAAGACCCTGGAGAGGTGACCTTCTGTGAGCTAATCCCATCATGCCTCATTCTTCCCCTTATGAGGATATGGTGGCGGATTCTAACCCCTTGCTCAGTGCCCAGCATGCAGATGGGCTCGTGCTTGTCCGCTGTCCCCTGCCTGTGCTAGAGCTCACTTGGACAGAGGGGACAGAGCAGTGCCCGCGTGGTTCAGTCTCTGCCTTCCTTCTTTCCTCCTCTTCTCCTCCCTTCTTCTTTCCTGCCTTCCTTCTTTTCTTTTCTTCTTGTTTTTGAGACAGTCTCACTCTATAGCTCTGGCTGGCTTAGAACTCTCTACTTAGACCAGGCTAGCTGTGAACTCAAAGAAGTCTGCCTGCCTCTGTCTCCAAAGTGCTGGGATCAAAGGTGTGCGCCCCCACTCCCACCCCACCCCTCTACTTTTTCCTTTTTCTTTTTGAGTCTTCTGATGTGGCTCTGGCTGGCCTGGAATTCTCCACAGGCTTCCTGCCTCCTCCCAAGTGTTTGATCACAGGCATGTGCCATCATGTCCAATTCTGCAACTTGATGATTTTGTTTTGTTTTGTTCAGAGGAGACAGGGTCTCATTCTAGTCCAGGGTGGTCTGGAAATATACTGTAGTTCTCTCAGCCTCCGAAGTCCTGGTATTATAAACATAAACAATCACTATATTATTATTATTTGGTTTGGTTGTCTTTTGTTTTTGAGATAGGATCTTATGCAGCCCAGGCTGGTCTCGAACTCATTAAATAACCAAAATGACCTTAGACTTTTTTTAGTTTTTCTAGACAGGGTTTCTCTGTGAGGCTCTGGCTGTCCTGGAACTCACTCTGCAGACCAGGCTGGCTGCCTCTGCCTCCTGAATACTGGGGATTAAAGGCGTGTGCCACCACTGCCGGGTCCAAATGGCTTTTAATATGCTGATTTTGACCAACACTGCTCATACTTAAGTGTTCCACAAATCTCAAAACAATGCAGTGTCTCATTCAGCAGACCTGAGAAACTGCATTTCTTCTTTTGCTTTTCATTTTTACCCCTCGAGACAGGGTTTCTCTGTGTAGCTTTGGAGCCTGTCCTGGAACTCCTTCTGTAGACCAGGCTGGCCTCGAACTCACAGAGATCTGCCTGCCTCTGTCTCCTGGGTGCTGGGATTAAAGACGTGTGCTACCACCGCCCGGCTGCTTTACATTTTGTAAAATTTGTGTATTTGTGTGTGTGTGTGTGTGTGTGTGTGTGTGTGTGTGTGTGTGTGTGTCCCCGCGCCCATGCGCGCGCCCTCGCCGGGTGGGAAGCATGTTACAGTGATGGTGTGGAAGTCAGGACAACTTATGGGAGCTGATTCTTTTCTTCCACCATGTGGGTCACAGGGATCACACCCCAGGTTGTCAGACTTGTGACATAGTCCTTTACTTTCTGAGTCATCGAATCAGCCACAAACTACATTTCTGGTCAGCTCCCAGATGCTGCTGCTGCAGGTCTGTCGAATTCATTTAGGTAGACAAGATTCTGGAGCCAGGTTTCCCGAAGGACTGACAGTGAGATCTTTGCAAATACTACTGTGCCTCACTTTCCTGGTATGCAAAATAAAGCCCAACTCGGTCCATCCCTGGAATGCACCTTAAGGCAGGAGTGACTCAACTATGCTGCTATTACCGCATCCCCTCGAGCAATGAAGTAGGGTGCACACGTGAATGAATGAATAAATCTGGCCACTAATTCTTTCCTGGGTAGCTAGAGTCAAGACAGGGTCCATTGATGGGGAAGAACGCACCCTCCCAGAATGTGCTCTCCACCCTCTTGGTCAGGAGGGCCCCGAGGGCCCGGAAGCCTGCAGGCCAGCGCTCAGCGGACCAATGGGGCTGCGGGGAAGGAGGGGCTAGCGCCCGCCAGCCCTTTCCGTCCGCGGCCCCGCCCCCTTGGAACGTTGTGACGTCGGAGCATTCCACGGTTGCTACATCGTCGCGAGGGGCGGGGCGCCTGTCAGGGAAGCGGTGCGCGCGGGTGGCGGGCGGGCTGGGGCTTCTCCATACAGTGCCAGCGCCAGCGCCAGACCCGCCCGCACCCCGCGCTCTCCCTCGTGCGCGTCGCCTCTCCAAGGACTTGCCAGCACGCACTCCTGCTCTCTCCCGTGAGCCGTCGCAGGATGGAGCTGCTGTGTTGCGAGGGCACCCGGCACGCGCCCCGGGCCGGGCCCGACCCGCGGCTGCTGGGGGACCAGCGTGTCCTGCAGAGCTTGCTCCGCCTGGAGGACCGCTACGTGCCGCGAGCCTCCTACTTCCAGTGCGTGCAAAAGGAGATCAAGCCGCACATGCGGAAGATGCTGGCGTACTGGATGCTGGAGGTAAGGCCCGGACCGGTCCCTTCTCCTCACCCCACCCCCACCTCCGGCTCCGGGCAGATCGAAGTTGCCCCGTTGAGGCATCACGATCCGGACCGAAATCTGCAAGATGCTTTGGCGGCCCAGACTTCAGGGGCCTGGTCTTTTCACACAGGCACCCTAGCCAGCTGCCTGTGCCCTGTCCCTTCCCTCTCCCCAATCCTTATCGGCTCCTTCTGTGACTGCCAGTCACTTGGCACTGTAACTAAACTTCACTTTGGGTCGGGAAAGCGGGCTAAGGGCCACTATTTCCCCTCTGGCTTTTCTTGGTGTCTCTTGCTTCCTTCCTCTCCCGGTGTTCTCGGAGAGCCCGTTTGGAAAACTCTGGACTCGACCGCCTTCGCCCCAGAACTGGTTCCTGTGTCTGTCGCGGGGTTCTGGCGGGGGAAGCTGGTGGGGGTGGCGCGCGCTCGGTTCCGGTCCACAGGGAAATGAAAAGTGCGGGAGACCGCGGCAGGAGTTCCCTCCCTTCCCCTTGGGAGTGTGTGTGCAGTGGGTGGTGGTAATGAGGGTAAGGTCCCAATTCTCTCTAGGTGACCCTTCCGTCCCCCTTCCGCTCGCCGTGGGGGGAGGGGAGCCTGGAATCCTTCGTGAGCAAGGGCTCCTCTCCTTTACACCCCCTCCACTCCGGGGTGGGGAGGAGGCCATGCAGAGGAAGTGGGGGGGGGGTCACCTTGGGGAGGGCGCATCCTCCTCGGTTATTGATACTTGTGACTGTAAGTTTATCCCCCTCTCTGTTTATTTTTTTGCTCCACATTCCACTCTCCCTCCACCCCCCACGCTGCCGTGTTTCGCTTGGTCCCTCCCTAGTAATGACTCGTGCGCCGTCCCTCAGGTGTGTGAGGAGCAGCGCTGCGAGGAGGATGTCTTTCCTCTGGCCATGAACTACCTGGATCGCTACCTGTCCTGCGTGCCCACCCGAAAGGCGCAGCTGCAGCTCCTCGGTACGGTCTGCCTGTTGCTGGCCTCCAAGCTGCGCGAAACCACGCCCCTGACTATTGAGAAGCTTTGCATCTATACGGACCAAGCCGTGGCTCCCTGGCAGTTGCGGGTGCGTGTGGAACCCCCCCCCCAACTCTTTGCCCCCCCCCCCCCCCCCCGCTCTCAACATACTGTCGCCCTATGTACTAGAAAAAGGACCGCGAGCTCACCCCTCACTCACCCACGCCCCGGGGCCAGTTTTTTGGAAAAGAACTAGGGTGGGACAAAGGCCATGTAGTGAGTGTGGTTGTTGTGCTTGAGTTGCAGGCTTAAAAACTAAACGAACCCCCTTCCTCTGGCCGTAGTGAGGTTCCACTCCTAGCCCGGTCTTTCCCCCAGATAGCAACAAGTCCAATTGCCGGTCTATACACCAGTACTTGGCCTCTGGGTTTACACAGCCACCGTGAGTTATTTATTGGCAGCAGCAGGGCACGTCTGCACACCCCCACCGGAGTGGAATGTGCTTCACGTGGGGGAGGGGGCTGCCTTGCATGAGTCTTTATCCCCGGGTGGACTTTGTGATGGAAAAGCCTCCCCGAGCTGATTAAAGCCAGGCGCTGATTGCTGGAAGTGCTGAGGTGTTCTCATCCCTGCTAGCCCCAGAGACGGAGCCCCTTCCCCACCTCCCGTCCTTGTCTTCTGAAAAACGGGAGCAGCTGCCCTGGGCGGGGGGAAGGATTTCTGCCTTTGCTGCTTAGCCAAGGGCCAGAGACAGACAGACAGGGAGCTGAGCTGCAGCTGCTTCCGACGTGATAATGATGCCGGTCCCCTGGCCCTCCCACTCCGACCAAGGGCTTTCATAACCCTGTGGGGAGCCTGCTGTCACTCCTGTGGTTTGGGAAGTGGCTCCTTGGGGCCCCTTGCTGGGAACTTGGGCTGGGCTCCTCCAGGCGGAGCAGAAATCGGTTGGGTTCTGCCCTGCCCCGGAGGAGTCAGGGAGGAGGGTGGAGGAACTGCCTGGATCTGGAAGAGAGCATGAACATCATCTCCCACAGGGTCTGGGGGAGAGGGTGGCTGAGCTGGCACCTCCCTCCACCTTATTCTGTGGCTGGCCAAGCCTTCCCTGACCCTGAAAGGAGTCTCTGGGCCCCATCTCCTAGGGAGGAGGGCAGCAGGCAGACTGATGTGATTGGCTGGCTGGGAAGCTCGGGTACTGGGGCCCCTGACTGCTGTGAGTCGGGGAACTGGATTCCTCTTCCTGTCAAGCAGCTCTCACGGATGGGAGGCCTGAGTAGGGAATCTGGGAGGCCCCACGGCTCTTTGTGATGAATCTAGTAGTTTCCAGAGCCAGGGAGCAAGATGTTTTTGAGGGATTGGGGCAGGGAGGTAGGCGAGTTCCTCTTTGTGAAGAGATTAGGGTGGTCTACACGAGTGTGTATGGGGGGAGTTTTTCAGAATAGGCAAGTCCTTCTCCTCGAGGCCTGCGCTGTGAGTGGCCTGCGGTCAGAGTTGTGAGGGACCTCCAAGAACTCCAGCAGTCTCAGCCCTTGCACAGCAGAGGCTGAGGCCCAAGAAAGGAGGGGAAAATTCCAACTGCACGGCAATGACCAGAACGCCTTAAAGCCAGGGGTGAGATGTATGCTGCCAGCCGTGATGTTCTGGAAGTTAGGGCTGGGCTTCTCGTGTCTGGGTGTAGGGGAGGGGGACCACCTTCCCTCAGTGAGGACCTCACACACTCTAGTTGCCTCTTGCTCCCATGGAGGCTGGATGCTATTGGTTACCAGGGCAAGCTTCTGTGCCTTTATTTCTGGCTCTAGCCAAGTTTTTTTTCTGTAGGGTTCCCTAAAAAACCTGGGACTGACACCTAGGTCATGGGACAAAGAGTGACAGCTGTTGCTGGGGTCCTGGAAGAGGTTGGGTGGGGCTGACATTTCTACCTCATTGAGGAGTCAAACCCATGAGTTCCTTCCTGAGATAAAACAATGAAGAAATCCTCATGTGTGCAACTCGGAAATGCATCTCAGGCCAGGACTGGGAACCCCAGACAAATGGGCTGGGCTTGGGGCTCCTAGCCTCCTTCTAAGACCTCCCATTGGTTATGTAGGCTTGGGCAGGTTCCTCAGGGGTCATCTGGATTCATCCTGTTTGGCTTGGCCTCCCCGTCTTGAGACAGGACCCACCCCTGATGTCCCACAAAGGGGCTGTGGGTGGGGTTGGGTAACCTCCCCTTTGAGGAACCTCAGGAGTGCCTTATGCTCATTCTGTCTCCTTAAGAGACCCGCCTGAAATGCAGGGATGGGGAGGGACGGGCTAGTGATGATAGCCCTCTTTCTGAAGTCCTTAGCTTAGGATCGGCTTCAACTCCCGCTGGTCTCAACCTCGGGAGGGCCAGGAGGGATGTCATGTCATTCCAGCAGCCAGTGATGATGAAAGGGTGATCGAGTAACCGCCCCCGGCTCTTGCCTGCCCTGAACCCCTCATTCCACAGTGCCAACCCCTGCAGCCAGAGGCAGAACTGTGGATCTTCTGCTAGCCTCACCCCTTTTGCCAGCCTCTGACTCCATGCTCATTCCCCGACCCCCAGGAATGGGAGGTGCTGGTCCTGGGCAAACTCAAGTGGGACCTCGCTGCTGTGATCGCACACGATTTCCTGGCTCTGATTCTGCACCGCCTTTCTCTGCCCAGTGACCGACTGGCCTTGGTCAAAAAGCATGCCCAGACCTTTTTGGCCCTCTGTGCTACAGGTAAGAGCCTTGGACACATGCTTTTCCAATCTGAGGGAATCAGGATTTGAAGAAGTAGTAACCAGGAGATTGTTTCAATACTCAGAGCTATTTATATAGGATCTTGGTGACCCTGGGATGGAGATGAGGCACCGTACAGTGAGAAGTGATTTGCCTAAGGTCTCCACCCCAGCGTTTTGGGCACTCTAGTTCCTGGCAAGGCCCAGCCTGGGTAGATGGAAATTTTGCTGTCCACTCAGATCTCAGAGAAGGTTGGGTGGGGTAGAGCGGTTCACTGATGGCGTGCATACCTCGGTCAACTGCCAGCACCGTGCATACACACCGAGCCCTCCCCTTGGCTCTGAGACACCCCGCCCACCACTGGGGGTTCCCAGTATGCTGAATTCAAGCAACCTGGCGTGTTGTAACAGGGACTAGGAAGTTTAAGATCGCTCTTCTCATGGTCCCCTCTCTTTTACAAGATTACACCTTTGCAATGTACCCTCCATCCATGATCGCCACAGGCAGCATTGGGGCTGCCGTGCAAGGCCTGGGTGCCTGCTCCATGTCTGGCGATGAGCTCACGGAGTTGCTGGCAGGAATCACAGGCACCGAAGTGGTAAGTCTCAGGCCCCATTCACAAAAAGCAGTGCTATCCCCCGAGTCCCCAGAAGAGGGTGGCATCCACCCCCCGCCCCTCACCCCAACTCCCAGTGTACAACCTTGCCTGCTTCTGTGGCCTTTTATCTCCTGCCTCTGGAGAGGACTGGGTGGGGTGAAGGGCACTTCATGGAGCTGCCCCTCTCTTGCCAGGGGCGGGGGACTTGGTGTCAGATGCAGGGCTGCTCTCACACCCTTGCCACATCCTCTTGCCAGTTTCTGAGAACTAAAAACTCGATTCCTGGGCTGGGCTGTGGCCTAACCTCCCCAGACTTCCCGGTGTGCAGGGGGGTGGCCTGTCCTTACACCTGCCGGTTGTCACTGACCTTGTTGTTCTTCCTAGGACTGCCTGCGGGCCTGTCAGGAGCAGATCGAAGCCGCGCTCAGGGAGAGCCTCAGGGAAGCTGCCCAGACGGCCCCCAGCCCGGTGCCCAAAGCCCCCCGGGGCTCTGGCAGCCAGGGGCCCAGTCAGACCAGCACACCCACAGACGTCACTGCCATCCACCTGTAGCTTGGGACAGGCCCCCTCAGGTGGCCACCAAGCAGAGGAGGGGTCACTGCCACCCCCTCCCTTCCTCTTGGAACAATCCATGCCATATCTGAAGCCAGAGGGGGGCCCTTCCCCTCACAAAGCCCAGGGGGCCAGGTCCTGCCTATCCCCACAGTGTGCACTAAGGTGCTGGTTGGCCATGAGGGCTCTGCGTGGCCAGTCAGCGCCTCCTCCTTCCCACTTGACCGGCTTGGCTGTTCTGGGCCATGCTGGTCAGAGAAATCCAAACAGGTAAAATCCATGCACCAGCGTTCCCTTTTGAGTCCCGCCTCTCTCCGGGGCTCTAATCCTCTCAATTGCCAAAATGCCTTAGTACCTTCCAAGGGTGTTGCCCCCGCTAGGGTCAGTGCGTTTGGGTTTGGGTCCTTCAGGCATCCTGATAGACACGCACGAAGAGCCAAATAGATGGCTGCCGTATAATCCATGCTCCCAGCTGCTCTTAGAGGGAACAGCCTAGGCCTTGGTCAGAGGGGCAAGAACCTACAGATTCTAGCTTTGCTTCCTGCTTAGCTTCCGTGATTGAAGGGTCTTGAGGGGTGCTGGTGGTCATTTTAATTTATTGCTTTGAATACAACTGTAAGAGGGTACAGTGAGGCCTGTACCCCACAAGCGGCGGTAACCCTGGTGGTTGCTATTTTCTTCCCCTCTGCTACCGCTTTGTGGTCCAGGAGCTGCTACAGCCTGGGTTGGGGCCATGCCTTCCTCTCCTGAGGCTCTGCACCTCATCTTCCAGCAGAGGGTTTAGGCAGGGATGGATGCTCTGGAGGTGACAGAGACTATCTGGAGAGGTCAAGCCCTGTTGACACAGGTCTTTCCTTAGGCCACAAGGTTTGGGCTGGTGGCCCATTTCTATCATGCTGCCTTAATAAAGATTCCGGAATAAAGCTGGCTTTGGCTCTTGCAGTCCCTGGGATTGTGTGTAGAGATGGGGGAGTGGGGACACGTGTGTGTGTGTGTGTGTGTGTGTGTGTGTGTAGGGGGCATGAGTTAGATAGACCTGTGCACTCCTACAGATTATGGCATAAGGAATAGCCACTGTACCCAAAGACTAACAGGAAAACAGGGCTGGTCAATTATCTGGAACAAACATTTTGTTGTACTGCGGCATGGTGGTCTATTCCTGCAGTTTTCAGTAGTACTCACAGGGCAGAGGAAGACTAGCTTGTGCTACATGGCAAAGTCCTGCGCCCAAAAACACATGGTTCAGCAGCTGAGAGCCACCAGCTACCCCGAGAACCTGGAATTGACCACAACCACTCTAGTCTCGGGGTCTGATAGCATGCAAGAACCATGCTCATATACATTAACACAACTATGAACGGGGTAGTGTGTGTCTGAAAACACTTCCCCTGGTTCTATCCTCAGTACTGCAGAGAGGCAAACTGCTGGAGATGGAATACGGGGAGTGATTTGGCTTGGCTGAGTTAGGTGTCATTTTCTTTGCATTTACCAACTAAGAGTGTAAGCAAATGTAAATGTCTTAATAGACCGAAACTTTTCCAGATACATGAACTGGATTGTAACAGGTGAACCTTCTCCCAAGCAAAAGTGATACATAGGATGACTTGGAGTCAGTCAGCTGTGATGTAAGTGGGTAGGGCATGGATGTGCTCCCCCATTTTGGGGGGGGGGGGAATGGGATAGGTTTTCACTGTACAGCTAGCCCTGGCTGGCCTCAAACTCAGAGATTCATGCCTGGCTGCAACTAACATTTCATACCAATTTCCCCAAGCCATGAAAACAAATGAAGATTGTTCTTTGCTCATCAGTAAACAACAGGCACTGGACCCTGGTCTGTCAAGCAACCTAGAGCTCTTGGTGCTCAGAAAGCAGGACCTTTTCTGACTCACTGCTGCTCGTCCTTGAGAAGGGGCCTGCCGCTGCCATGCAGTCCTCCCTGCAGCGATGGCGGCTACCACCTTTCCCATGGACGGCTGCTCTGCGGCAGCCGAAGCTGGTGTCCCCCAAGGAGCCCATCGACATGTCATGTCAATGGCAGGCGGCTCGCACACACTTCCTCTTTGTGGAGAGCAAGGGAAAAGGCTAGAGAGACGCTTTTGAGAAATAAGGGGTAGGGTGAGGGGCCTGTGGGACTAAGAGCCCACTTCTCAGAACTGGGAACAGGGAAGAGCCACCTCTAGCCATGGGGCAGGCAGGCACCTCCAGCGACTGTACCAAACACAGAGCTCCAATAAATAACTGCCCTGCTTTATCTACAACCCAGTGAGCTGACAGGGACTGCAGAGAGCGGCCTTAGACCAAGTGCCAGCTGGGTTGTGGGGATGCTGAACTGGGGTGACTCCAGTGAGCTTCTGGAAGTGAGCGAGGACGAAAGCCCAGAATGGCAGAGAGCCAACCGGATCAGCCTGCCCAGGACCGGCACCACAGATGGCACCCAACCCTCAGTGCCTTGACCTGGGTCTTTGCATCTTGGGTAACCAGCTGGGGTCTTGGTGTCCCCCCACGCCCCCTGGACCACGGCAGGTGACGGTTCTATTCCATGGTGACGGGAACATCCTCCACATCTCTGGGGACTGCACTCTGAAGCTCACGCCTGATTTCGGGAGACAGCTGGGGGTGGGGCTGCAGTCGAAGCAGTTCCAGGAGGGCCTCCTTCTGGTCCGTGGCCAAGTCGGCCTTGTAGCGCTGTGCCAACGTCAGAAGGCACTGGTGCCAGAGCACAGGCAGCTGGCGCTTCTCCGTTCGGAAGCTCAGAAAATGGAAGACCAGGGCGTCTAGCACCCGGTAGGGCAACGCGTACTTCTTATCCAGCAGCAGGCGCAGGAAAATGCTGTTGGCGCCGCTATATTCCATCTCAGCAATCTTCAGCATGGCTGCACTAGAAGGGACGGTGGAGTCAGAGATGCTGGAGCAAGTCTCCTCCCCAGCCTGACCTTTACCTACAGCCTTCCCGACGGTGTCATCACAGCTCGCCAGATACTCATTACGATACCCCGGGATTCTCTGACCATCTCTCCAGCCAGCCCACACCCCACCTCTGGCTTGGACAGCCATCCATCCAGCCCTACATTCAACTACAGAGTGCGTCCGAATGTCTCACCACCGCCACCTTTCATCACACTTTCTTCCTTGCTATCCAATCACTCACGCCATCATTCAACTGTTTCCTGAATGCGTACTGTGTGCCAGGCCCCAGGATCCCGCTCTTGAAGACCTTCTATGCTACGGGGGTATCACACACGCCTTTAGGTAATCACAGCTCCTCCTCCACCTCACCGTCACTACCTGGAGTGCAGCACTGGGATGGAGCACTTGGTGATGATGCTGCCCACGATGATGGCTTCTCGGAGGGTACAGGTGCCGGACTCGCACAGCGGGATCAGGATTCCTAGGCAGAGTCACACACAGTGACCTTTCAGTGTGCGGTGAGGGAGACGAAGCAGTCCCAGCCACCCCGTCACCTAAGGACCACGGATGGACCACAGCCCAGCCGCTCTGACCCCCCTCCTCTCTCCCCTACGAGTGGGTTTTCACCTTTGAACCACGCCCCAGGCTTGAACAGGGCCTTCTTGAGCGCCATGTAGAGGTGGAAGTTGAGTCGTTTGTACTCGGCGATGTCGTCGCGGACTCGGGGGAGCAGGACGAGGTTGTAGAAGCGCTGAGCCATGCGTTCCTTCAGGTTGGAGGCAAAAATCCTGGCGGGGTGGGGGTTCCCGAGTCACAGAGGTGTCTGGCCCTTTAACTCTCCCCGGGGATGGTGCATGTAAGACGTTTTCTAGTTCAGAGAGGGGCGTGTGGGAGCCATGTGCATTCCACACCCTGGTCAGCTTAAAGAGGAAACGCACGGCAACACAGGATGCCCCCAAATCAGAGCACGTACTGTCCCTCTGGTGTTTTGTTTTGATTTGATTTTCTGTCTGTGTGTTTGGACTGCATGTATGTCTGCACCACATATGTGCCTGGTACCCATGGATGCCAGAGGAGAAATCTAATTTCCTGCATTTAGAGATGGTCGAGAGCCACCATGTGGGTGTTGGGAACCCAGGGCTTCTAGAAGAACAAGTGCTATTAACCACTGAGCCACCTCTCCAGACCCTAGTGTTTTTCTTAGAAGTGCTGGTGCTTGAACCCATGGCCTTCTGTGGCTGAAGCGAGGCCCCTCGAGCTACTGCCCCAGTCCCGTGTTTGCTGGCTCCGCAGCTACTCGCTCTCCTTCCCCACCACCAGGGATCTGAGCTTAGCCGGAGAATCAGAATTCTCCAGCTACTCTCCCACACCAGGGCTGTGTCCTGGAAGCCACATAAGCCCTCCCCATAGAAGTCTACCCTCGGACTCTGCCCTCGAAATGCAAGAGGAGAGGTTAGGGACTGACAGGAGCAAATCCAAGGGGGAGGTCCATGGGCCACCGATGGCACAGCTAAGAGAGGCAGAGCCCGCACAGCCACCCCTGCCCACAGCACAGCCACCCCTGCCCCCAGCACAGCCACCCCTGCCCATCTACACTACCTGGTGGCTTGATACATGGCAGCTGCTGTCCAGGCCTCGGGCTCGGTGACATAGAGGATCTGCTCCCAGTTGGACAGCGCAGGGATGATCTTAAAAGCCTTGGGCAGTTTCCCACTGCGGTACTTGGATAACACCTGGGGATGAGGGAGGCAGAACCCTCAGCACCAGGGCTGAGGTCCTGGCCCGTCGCTGGGTTTTTATACGCTGCCTCACTTGCCTTCAGAACAATCCCAAAAGGCTCACTTTTCAGGTGACCGGTTTTGTGACTTCTGGGCAAGAGGCAGCACAAGAACCTGAGCCCACCAGTTCTGCTCAGTCAGGTATCATGTGTGACAGCCCTCCTGTTAGGACACCCCACCACACATGCCCTCAGAGCCCTTACCTCCCGGACTCCTCTGTAGACCTCCAGGACTCGGGGATCCAGCTGAGGCATAGGGAAGCCCGACACCTCTGACATGACCGTCTCCACCTCTGTCTGCTTCTCAGTCAGCTTCTCCATGATGATGTCAGCCAGAGTGCGCCTACGGAGACGAAGGGAGAAGGATGAGGAGCTAGGGTCACTTTCCAGGAAGCTGTAAAGTCCCCTCACCCTGTTCATGGAAGGGACGAAGAAGGGAGGGAGGAGGGTAGGTAGGCAGCCGTGGGGGCACAAGCCTATAATCCCAACACCCAGGAGGCCGGCAATCTCTGAGTTTAAGGCCAGTGTGGTGGTCTTCATAGGGAATTCCAAGTCAGCTGGAACTATATAGCGAGATCCTGTCTCAAAGGAAAAAAGAGAGCTACAAAACAGCCCCAAACAAAACAGGAATGCTTCAAACTTCCATGTCCTCCTTGCACAGGGGCCACGCTGGTCTCTGCTATTGTCCCACTGTTAGCATAAGAGCGGCTAGAAGTGAGCAACGTACAATTCCTCTGGACGCTGACACACTGGGATCCTGCCTCAGCTCCCTCTGTCCACTTAGCCGCCACAAGCTGCCGCAGAGAGCGAAGGACCTGAATCTCACCACACTTAAGCCAAAGCCAGCGTGGTTAGTTAGTTAGTTAGTTAGTTAGTTAGGTCCTTGGACTCTGCGGTCAGTTCTAGTCAGGCGTCCCTCCGCTGTCCCGTGTGATCTCGGGCCTGTCACTTTACCCCTCCATGCCTCCCTCAGCTTCCGAGCTGGGCGGTGGTAACAGTAGGAATAGCTTGTCCGGTCAACGACGGGGTTAAACGACAGACTGCCGTGGACCACTCACAACTGCCAGTCCTGAGTCACCATGGATCCAAGGCTGCCGACTCCAAACTCACCCACCACCGTGGGCAGAAGGGGGAGTACTGTCACAGTACACACCGGAGCTCTGGCCTCGGGGGTGTGACCCACATCTCCATTCCTTGCCAAGACTCCAGGGAGCTTCATTAAGGAGACTACAGCAACACCTTCCCTCCACTCAGAAATAGTCCTAAGACCAACTGCATCCTTCTCAGCCTCTTTCAATTATTTTTTTAAACTTTATTGTTCCTGTTGTGTGTGCTCATGTGGAAGTCAGAAGACCACTCTGGAGCTGAGTTTTCCTTCCGCCTTGAAGTGAGTTCAGGGATTGAACTCACACCACCAGGCTTGTGTAACAAGCACGCTTCACCCACTGCCATCTTGCCGCCTGCCTCCCCTTCTTCAGCCTCTTTACGGCTGGAGAGACTTCTCAGTGGTTAAGTGCTCTTGCAGAGGACCTGGGTTCAGTTCGCATCATATACACAGTGGCTTTAACGCCTGTTCTCGCTCTCCTGACCTTCATGGGCACCAGGAATGCACATACAGGCAAAATACTCATACACATAAAATAAAGGGAAGAATTCAAAAAATAAAATTGTAATATAATTACCACCATAGTGGGTTATAGTCTGCTGATGGCATCTTCAGAATTCACTGATGTGTACTTAAAGTTGCCCCTCAGTTGGGAGTGTCACTTAGTGATTAGCACACAGGAGACCCTGGGTTCTAGTCTCCAGCACGGCAGGAAGTCAGGTGGCAGTGTCCAGACTTTCAATCTGTGTCCTATGGGCTGCAGGACACTGATGGGAGGCAAAAGTTTTCCTTTCCTTTCCTTCCTTCCTTCCTTCCTTCCTTCCTTCCTTCCTTCCTTCCTTCCTTCCTTCCTTCCTTCCTTCCTTTCGAGACAGGGTTTCTCTCAGTAGCACTGGCTGTCCTGGAACTAGCTCTGTAGACCAGGCTAGCCCAAACTCAGAGATGAAGCTGCCTTTGCCTTCCGAGTGCTGATATTAAAGGCGTGACCACCACTGCAGCTGATGGGAGGTGCTTTCATTCTCAGACACAGACGTGGGGCTGAGACAGGAAGTTAAGTCCGGCATTATTGGGGAAAGGGTGAACTTTTAGTCTTCCAACCCCTAGTTTGGGTTCTTCACAGTACCTCCAATGTGCCCCAGACTACGCGGCCTGATGGCTGTGTTCCCAAAGACCTTGGCCTGGTTTCTGAAGATGCCAGCAGCCAGTGCCCAGAGTTCCCCGAGTCCCTTCTTCTACTGTCCTGTCACTTACAGTAAACTGCTAAGTTTGTCCAAATCCTCAAAGAGCAGGTATGAGGTGGGCCTGAGAGCCCCCTGGGGACAGGCCCACGGCCCAGACACACCCTTTGTGACCTCTATTAGAGTTGTCAGACATCCATCCACCTGGAGGGCGCTTCTCTCCCTTCCACATACTCAAGGCACTCACCCTTCAGTCCGCTCATCATTTCACAGTCATGATAAGACTCCACCACACTCTGAAGGACTAAGGACAGGCCCCATGTCGTGCAGGGGCAGATGACACTGGCTGAGGGCCATCTGCCCTAAATTCACTCCCCTCCACTGGGCCAGACACATCTGCCCAGCATCTGCCCACAGGCAGTCTAAATACCTGCAGGTTTAGAAGCAGCATTTGGACTAGATGGGGGTGAATCTGTGCTTCTCCCTGGAGGCGGTTTACCCCTCTGGCGATATTTTGCAATCCCTGGGATAATTTTTCATTATCACTACTGGTGTCAAGAGGAGAGATATAAGAGACAGCTGCTTAGGTCCTTAGGTTCTAGTAACCCAGCCCAAATGCGGGTACGGAGACTGAAAGCCCTGAATTTAAGGAAGCTGAAGATCTGAGAGCAACACACTAAGAACAAACACAACAGAATGGACCCCCAGATATAAAAAGGAACGGGGTAACCCAGGAAGTTCTACATCAGATGGACAAAAGGGGGAGATACTTGGAGTCTGGGTCACACCCATTCAGAAGGTTTGGTCAAGGTGTGTTTTTACAGCTGGCAATGCTCAGATCAAAAGATGGCCAGGGAACTTACTAGCCTGTGGGAACTTTCTACCAGGATCCACCGTCCCAACTCTGGAGCCCTACCTGACGGGAGGGTTCTTGTTCATGAACATTTCAATGGCGCGTTCATCTTCAGGGTCTACAACCACTTCTGCTTGGTAGTCCACCCCGGTCATTTTGGCTGCCTTCTCCAGGGTGGGCCACTCCTCATCCTCATCCTCGGATCCATCCTGTGGCACTCCAGGCCCTAAAGAGGGAAGATAAAATGGTAAGCATGGAGGGCAGTGGCTTCTGCGTCAGTCCACGTCCGCCAGGTACTGCAGGCCCAGGGTGTCGGAGACACACATGGAAGGAGCAGAGTTACCGACGATCTTTCTGCTCCCAGAGACTTAGACTCTTGGGGGATAAAGTACAACAAACGAAACAGACAGAGTGATGCTGGTAAATAACGGCTGACATGCCATCCCCAGGGTCCTAGAGGGATCCGTTCTAGTACACGCGTGAGACCTGTTTAGTCCAGGTAACCCCAAGAAACAGGCACGATCACTGCACCCAGTTCCAACGGGACAGGAAAGTGGATGTGTCCACAGCGGGCAGTTTCCCCAACGGTACCTTCTACCCCGCCATGCTGCCTGCACAGCAGAGCTGCGTCACGTGCTCAAACTAAACCATGGGAGAGGCGGTGGGTACCACAGAGCTTAGACTAGTACAGAGGGTGATGAGGCTTTGGATGGGCAATTTGGGAGCAAGAGAATGTCTCATATCAGAGAAAGAAAAGGACTTTAATATTATTAGAATTAAAGAGCCAGAGCCAGAAACAGGACCATTGGGCCCGAAAGGAAAAGTGCAGCCAACCTGGAAGGCCCCAGATCAGTCTCTAATCAACCAGTACACAAGTTACTGACTTGTAGCAGGCTTTCTTGGACCATCGGCCCCCAAACCATGACACGGAGACTTATTATTAACCATGAATGCTCAATCTTAGCTTTAGACTTGTTTCTAGCTAGTCTTAACTGCCCAGCAGTGGTGGCGCACGCCTTTAATCCCAGCACTGGGAGGAAGAGCCAGGCGGATCTCTGTGAGTTTTAGGCCAGCCTGGGCTACAGAGTGAGCTCCAGGACAGGCACCAAAACTACACGGAGAAACTCTGTGTGTGTGTGGGGGGGAGGGGGCGGGGGAGGGAAAAAAACCAACCCATTTCTATTAACCTATGTGCTGCCCTGAGGCTTGTTTACCTCATCTATGCACTGCCCACCCTGCTTTCCTGTTTCCCCCATGACTGTCTGTCTGGCGTGCGGCAGGTTAGTCGTTTCTCCCTCTGAGCTCCAGACCCTCCTATCGCTCCTCTGCCCAGCTACTGGCTGTTTAGCTTTTTATTAGACCAATCAGGTGCCTTAGGCAGGCAGGGTGAAATGGCAACACGTCTTTACATAGTTAAACAAATGCAGCAGAAACAGATGTAACACATTTTTAGTTAAACAATTATTCTATAATACAAACAAATCTAACACATCTTTACATAGTTAAACAAATACTCTATTCGACAATACTGACTTATGTAGTCAAGGATGACCTGGAATTCCTTGTTCTCCTGTCTCTACCTCCCAAGTGTTAGAATTACAAACACGTACCACAAATGCCTAACATTGAATTCCCGACTTTTTTTTTTTGGGAGAGAGAGAGACAGACAGAGAGACAGAGACAGACAGGGTCTGACCATGTAGCCTTGGCTGGCATGGAACTTGTTCAAACTCACAGAAATCTGCCTGACTTTTGAAACACCACACATTGCTGGCAAAGCCCCTAGAAAGAGTCTAATAAACCGAAGGAGTTGAAATATAACATGACTGCGGGTCATTTGCAACAGAATTGGACTAAGGGTATACACAGCTCAGGAGAGTATGCAGAGCTCATCCAGTGAGAGCAAAGTATTATTGTTACTTTTCTTTAAATTTTGTTTTAGATGTATATATATTATTTTATGTGTATGCCTGTGCATCACAAGTGTGCCTGGTGCCCAAAGAGGTCAGAAGAGTGCACATGATCTCTTGGAATTGGAGTTAAGAGATAGCTGTGGTCTGCCACATGAATACTGGGAACCCAACTCCGGTCTTCTGCAAGAACAAATGCTCTTTTTCTTTTATTTTACTTGGCTTTTCAAGACAGGGTTTCTTTATGTATCCCTGGCTGACTGGAACTTACTATATAGACCAGGCTGGCCTTGAATTTGGAGATCTGCCTGCTTCTGCCTCCCAAGTGCTGGACTTAAAGGCGTGCGCCATCACTGCTTGGCTGAGAACAAAGTGTTAAGATCTGAGGACCAATTACTGAGAGTTTTCCTCTGCTCTCTACACACATCCTGGTACGCCGCACATGCACACAAAATAAATGTTAAAAAAACAAAAGAAGATAAGTGTTATGAAACAAACAGGGCAGAGATGCATGTGGACATCTGTGGGGTAGGTATTTTAGTTTTCGTATGTGTGTGCACACTTACATCAGGTGTGCAGGAGAGGTGACTCTTCAGTGTTATTCCTCAGGATCTGATGACCTCGGTTTTTTTGAGATAGGGTCTGGCTGGGACTTGGGGTTAGCTGATTAGGCTTGCCTGGATGCCTGGTGAGCCCAGGAGATCTGTCTTCAACTCCCTAGCTCTGGGATTACAAGCCGCTGGGCATTGAAGTCAGAGCCTCCTGCTTTCAAAGCTTGTATTTGACCAACTGAATTATCGCATCACCCCCCTAGCTGACAGCAGAGACAGAACAAACAGGGTGCCGTTGATCTCTAGCTGTTGAATGGACTACGGAGGCTACAGAACACAAATTATGATGCTACCACAGTGATTCAGGGGAAGAGACCGTGGTTGCTTAAACAGGAGGATGTTTCAAGTTAATGGAAACTGATCCGGTTCTGGATATATTCTGAAGACAAAGTCATCAGAGTTTCCTGACAAATCAGATGTAGAGTGAGAAAGAGGAGCCCAAGATTCTGTTTTGAGCAAGAGAAGGCTAGTGTGCTAACAGACTCCATGGAGCAAGCAGAGAGATGTCAGGTAGACGGTTGGATATAAGGATGTCAGGTTCCCGGAAGAGCTATGTCTGGGAGAAAAAGCTGGGAGTAGTCATCAAATAGATCGCTTCGAACTGGAGTCTGCTGACAGCAACACAGGAGGATCAAAAGCCCAGGCCCGCCTTGGTCACAGAGCAAGTTCAAGTCCAGCATGAGCAACTTAAGGAGA
Organism: Peromyscus maniculatus bairdii; assembly: GCF_049852395.1. Taxonomy (NCBI): domain Eukaryota; kingdom Metazoa; phylum Chordata; class Mammalia; order Rodentia; family Cricetidae; genus Peromyscus; species Peromyscus maniculatus. The sequence continues at coordinate 47,826,394 of NC_134872.1, read as the reverse complement.
CACAGTATCATAATTAAAAATTTTTTTTTTTCTTTTAAGGGAAGTATGGTATCAAACATGTATAATGCCACCACTTGGAAAGCAGAGGCAAACCAGTAGTTCAAGGTTATCCTCACCTACATATGGAGCTTAAGGCCATCCTGGGCATGAGACCCTACCTCAAAACACCTAAAAGAAAGCAGGTAAAGCTACTGTGGTCCTAAAGCCATATTCAACTATCTCAATACCGCTTTTAGGACAAATAAGAATGAAAAACTAAGCAACTGGAGGTCAACATAGTTCCTCCCCAATGAGACAAGTATCAAGCACCTTCCCACTCATCTGTGCGGCCCACCCCGACCTCCACCCCCGTGCTTCTAAACAATATTGCTTTCTTTCCTCTGTTACTGGAATATTTCCCATTTGCTTTTCAGACCTTAGTTAGAAAGGCACAAAACCTGGGAAACCTGTCCTGTAGAATTAATGGCGGGTTTTGTTGTTGTTGTTTTGAATAGGAATATATTCATTTTCTCTCACGCTCTTGCGTGACAGGGCTATACCACGTAGGTAGCTCAGGCTGTTCTGGAACTTACTATGTAGCCCAAGAAGGCCTTCTTCTGCCTTAGCTTCTCGAGTGCTGGGATTACAGGCGAGCACCACCACTCCTGGCTGGAATATATTACTTCATCATCTACTTAATGTTCTCTGCCTTGGGCCAGACTTCCAGCGCTAAAAGCAGGGACGAGTATCTTGTTTATTTCGGCTATCAGAACTGCCTAAACTCTTAGCGCTGTTAAAAGCATTACGCAGGGAGCCCACAAATCCTTCACAAGCCCAGAGAATAAATATTAGAAGTCGATGTGAGCGATCACTTCCTGTTGGCTTAACTCTGAGGTTCCAGAAGCCAGGAGTGGAAGCGAAGGACCACGCGGGAAAGAAAAGCTGCCTCTTCTTTTTCATTCCAAACCAGTATCCGGGTGGACTGCGTTACCCCGGCCCAACCCACCCCTTGTCACTCACCCAGCCGCGTGGCGCGCTCTCGCGGTTTTGCAGGCTGGTGTCCAGTCCCGTGTTCAGTCTCGAGCTCCTCTTGCTGCTGCCGGGCTTGCTGCAAAATCCGTCTGCTCAACCGGGGTCCCACATACTCTTCCTCCTCTTCGACCCCGCGTCCCCGCCGTTTGTCTCGGGTCCCCGCGCGCACTGCGTTCCCAGCCAGAATCTGCTCGGCCAGAGGTGCATGCTTCTCCTGATTCCCGGCCCCACGGGCCACCTTGAGTTTGGGCATTTTTCTCGAAAAACTTGCCCACAAGGTTCACACGTGGGAAGCCGGCTTAAAGCCAAGACTGCGCTTGCGCCTTGTAGTCCGGTGTCCAAGAGGTCACCGAGAGATCACAGCGCCTCCCAGCGTTCGGAGGCCGGAAGTTCCTCATATACCGCCATCTCTCGAAGACCTGCGGGGCCTGGAGCTGGACTCCCCAAGTTCTCAGGTAATTTCATTGTCTGGAAGAGGTGGATGTCTGAGTCACCGGTTCCAGAATTCATGAAGGTAACGTAAATTGTCCTGTCAAAGCAAAGCGCGCCTTGGGGGCGGGGCCGGATCGATGACGTACTAGAGGTGTCACCGCCGGCGTGGCCGGACACGCCCCTTTCCTGTGGGCGCGCCGCCCTGGCGCTCAGTATTTGCGTATTTCCGGAGCCGGTTCTACGCCTGCCTCCTGCTTTGGGTGGCCGCACCTGCCGTGGGCCTCTGGCTTCTCTGCGTGGAGTGTTTGGAAGTGCCACCTTTTTGAGCCTACGCCATGGGAGTGACTTGGTAGGAATGCCGGGGTTTCTGCGGGACGGAGCTTGGGGTCGCGAAGGCGCCTGTAGGCCTGCAGTGGCCCGGGGAGGGGGATTGGGGCCGAGATTCTCCGTTCCTCGCGGGCTGCAAAGCCGTCCTCGGGTCGTGTGGAGCACGGGACGCCGTGTGGTGCTTCTTCCTTCCCAGACGCATCCCTTTGCAAAAGCGAGCGCTTCATCCCGAGAACCTGCCAGGAATCGCACCTTCTTTTTCTTGGTACTTCTTCCCATCCGTGAGGCCTTTGTACCGTCGCGAGTAGGACCCAAAAGTTGGAAATAGGGTTTCTGGACTAGGAATTATTTGCAGGCAGGGATGAAAAAGGGCGCAAGGAGAAAGCGACTTTTACATTTTGCTTGCAGTGATAGCAGCCTGGCTTTAATTTGGCCGCTTTAAGATACTGGGTCTAGTGTCAGAGGGAGGGTTGGAGATCGGGGTCCCAGGCACATTAACGATTCAGGAACCACTTCCTACATGTTTGAGTCAGTTTTTATTGACTTTTTTTTTTTTTTTTAAATCTCAAACATGTTTTAAATCTCACTTGGAAAAAGAGAGGTGGTCGGTAACGTCTGCACACTTTGCTTTTCTGGGCATTAATTACAAAGCACTAGGTCTCAGCACTTTAAAAAAATCTCGGTAGGGGTGTGCATCTTCCCAGTTAGAGATGCATGGAGGCCAGGGTTCGTGAAGTTACGGGCCACAGGTTTGTTCAGTGAAAGGTGCCTGTGGGAAGTTATTCAGGTAGCCTAGGCTCTTGCAGGCCTTGTAGTGACTATACATGCCCCTCAGTTGACACCAGGAGTCTCGTCTCAGCCTCCTCACACTGTGAAGAGTGCCTGTCGACGGTAAAAATAGAAATCCCAGTAGAGTCTCTGAGCCCTAGAATCTGCCGTCGCTCATCTTTATGTGTGCTTTTATGGCCGTGTAGGACAGGCGTTCTGTAACTTTCGATCACCTGCCTCTGCTCCTGCGTCCTGGGATTACAGGAGTGCTCCACCAATGCCTGCCTGCCTTGGGTTCGTTGTACAGAGAAGGTAGTCCCTGGGAAAAGGGTTCCCCTGCCTACTAGTATCGGTTCAGCTTTCTCAGAATCCCAGAATTTCTGTCATACTGTCAGTTTAGTGATTCTCTTGTTTCATATATTGCTTATTGCTGCTTTTTCCAAACAGAGTACAGGTTTTGGTAACAGTAGGGTTCCCACTTAATAGATTTATCTAACTGATTGATTGTAAAGTAGTTTGGAAAAAGTCTTGACTTTCTCCTACAGTTAAGTGCCATCTGTGTTCCTATTTATTCACTGTTCGTACGGTAGATCTCAGCCACGTGTGTGCCTCTAATTCCAGTACATGGGAGAGCGAGCAGGAGCAGGCAAGTGTGAGGTCAGCTGGGGCTCATGGAGTGAATTCCAGATGAGCAGTGGCTGCAGTGTTGAGTTCCCGGTCTCCAACAGTCTCTTTAGAACCATTTTAGCAGACTCTACCTTGCCAGTCAATGTGGCGCACGCCTTTAATCCCAGTACTCAGGTAGCAGAGGCAGGCAGATTTCTGAGTTCAAGGCCAGCCTTGAACTTGGTCTGCAAATTGAGTTCCAGGACAGCCAGTGCTACACAGAACAACCCTGTCCTGAAAAACTAACTAACTAACTAAATAAATAAACAAATAAATAAAATTTAATAAATGTTAGTGGACCATGACATCCCTAGAGGCAGTGTAAGAGAAAGGTTAAAGAGTGCAGATGAGGCATGACATATAAAAAACAAACAGAAAAACACAACAAAAAAAGCTCAGAGGAGGAGCCAGGTTGCATGGCTTTGAATCTTGATGATACTGTCTATTAGCTGCATGACCATGTGTTTTTTATATGTCATATTTTTCTCTATGTAGACCCAGCTGTCCTTGAACTTGCTCTGTAGACCAGGCTGGCCTCGAACTCACAGAGATCAACCTGCCTCTGCCTCCCAAGTGCCTCATCTAGGCAGAGGCAGGCAGATTTCTGTGAATTGGAGGCCAGCATGGTCTACATAATGAGTTCCAGGATAGCCAGAGCTACATAGTGAGACCCTGTCTCAAAAAGAAAAGAAGAAGAGAAGGAGGAGGAGGAGGAAGAAGAAGAAAAAGAAATTAATCAGAAGGCCTACAGTTCTTGCACAGAGCTGGTGCTTGACAGAAATTACCATGGGGAGCTGCTCCTTGGGGAAGCTACATCATAAGGTGGAAACCTGGAAAACAGTTGAAGTTCTTGAAACAACTGTTGAGTCTCTTTTTCTAGGCTGATGCACTTGAGGGCTGCTTTCTCTTGGTTTGTGGTGCTGTTCAATGGGACTCTGTGATAGTGGGAAAGCTCTGGCCAGTGTCTAGAGCCCTACCTGCCAGCGGCCTGTGCCTCAATCCCTGCCAGAAGCAACTTCTGATAGAGTTTATGTTGACTCACTATTTGAGTCAAAATATCAGAGTTTATGTTGACTCACTATTTGAGTCAAAATATCAGGCAGTGGCTGGTCACATTGTGTCCATAGTCAGGAGGAGGGCTGTCCTGCTCAGCTGTTTATCCACTCCTCATTTAGTCTCAGCTGGGTAGTGGTGGTGCACACCTTTAATCCCAGCACTCAGGAGGCAAAGCCAGGAGGATCTCTGTGAGTTCGAGGCCAGCCTGGTCTACAGAGCGAGATCCAGGACAGACACCAAAACTACACAGAGAAACCCTGTCTCAAAAAAACAACAACAAAACAAAATGGGGTGGGGGGAGAGCTAGGTCTCAGCCAAGTGTACACCTGTAATTCCAGCACCTGGGAGGCCTAGACAGGATTGCTAAAAGACTGAGGTCAACTTGGGCTAATGTAGTTAACTCCAGATCAGCTTTGGCTGTACTTCGAGATCCTGTCTCTAACAAATAATCAGTGATTCTAGGTTCTCTCAGCTTGGCAGCAAACACCATCAATCACAATCACTGTACAGATCAGTGGTACTTAATGTGTGCCGCCTAGAATTATCACTTAAATGTTGGCACACATGCCTTACTTGGGGAACGCTGATGTGGTAGAAAACTCACTCACACACACACACACACACACACACACACACACACACACACACACGTGAGACACTTGAGACCTGTGCTCTGCTGGTTTGAGGAACCCTTGGGACCTGTGGGCCTCTTCCTTTCTCAGGTTTAAGGGGCAGGGATCAGAGTTGGTGTTGTCTAAAGTAATTCCTAGCCCTGTTGATCTGTTACCTGTTTGGGGGGTGGCTGAGCCAGAACATATCTGTCTCTGGACACTGCTGACTTGGTGTTCTGTTTTTCAGTGTGTCCCAAATGCCTGTGGCTGAGGGCAGGAGTGTCCAGCAGACGGTGGAGCTCCTCACCAGGAAATTAGAGATGCTTGGGGCGGAGAAACAAGGAACGTTTTGTGTGGACTGTGAGACTTACCACACAGCTGCCTCCACCCTGGGTGGCCAAGGTCAGTAGAAGGCTGTGGGCGGATGGTTCGATCCTGGCTCGGAGTCCCACACATACTTATATTCATTGGCATCTGTTTGCGGTGGCCACATTGCGGTTTGGACCTACTTGTTTGTTGAATTAAAAATTTGTTTTTAATTGTGTGTGTACGTGTGTGCTTGAGAGTGTGTACACTCTTGTGTGTGTGGATATGTACACGTGAGTGGAGGTGCCTATGGAGGCTAATGATGTCAGATCCCTTTGAGCCAGAGTTACAGGGGTTGTGAGCCACCTGATATGGCTACTGGGAACTGAACTTGGATTCAAGGCCAGCCTGGGCCAGAGAGTGAGAGGGAAAACAGAAATTGTCTACAACACCCGGAAGTGCTTTCCTCATTAAAGAATAGAGCTGGGGTTGAGGCCATGGCTCATCAGTTGAGAGCACTGGCTGTTCTCCTAGAGGACCCAGGTTTGATTCCCAGCACCCACACGGCAGTACAACCATTTGTAACTCCAGTCCTAGGGGATCCAATGCCCAGTGTCCTCTGTGGACATCTGGGGTGCAAGCAGTGCACTAACATACATGAATGCAAAACAGCTGTACACATAAAATAAAACGTCAAAAACGGTGTCCTAAGAGGTGATGTCATAGCTCAGTGGTATAGAGCACTGGCCAAGCATGTGTAAGGCCCTGGGTTGAATCCCCAGCAATGCCCCTTTCTACTCACACAAAGTCCTTAGTTGCTTTTTAAGAATTTCAGGGCAGTGCAGCCTCATGTAGTCCGAATCAGATATCTAATAGTGTAATAGTAATAGTGTGTAGACCTGAGAACAGAATGAGATCTACTTTGAGTGACTCTGCGGACTGACGTGCCATTAACTGGGTTTAAAAAGGTGAAAGGTGAATTGGCAGTGCAGACTGAGTGAGGGGTGGTGCTGGAGGCTCAGTGCAGAGCCGGCTAAGTTCAGCAGGGGGCAGCAGAGAGGCCAGTGCACTACAGGGAAGGCACTGAACTCCCCACCTCCTGCCGGCCTTCCCTCTCCATTACTAACTTTTTAAACAAGGGATTTGTTTATTTATTTTGTTTGTTTTTTTGAAACAGAGTCTCACTATGTAGCCCCGGCAATTCTGGAACTCACTTTGTAGACCAGGATGGCCTTGAACTCACAGAGATCAATCAGCCTGCCTCTGCCTCCCAAGTGCTGAGATAAAGAAGTGCACCACTATACCCAGCTTTATTTTGTTTATGTAGAAGGGTGCCCATGGAGGCCAGAAGGGAGCGTAGGATCCCTTGGAGCTGAAGTTCAGGCACTTGTGGGCAACTCAGCGTGGGTGCTGAGATCTGAACTCGAGTCTCCAGACAGAACAGTCTGATCAGAACCATCGAGCCGTCTTGCCGGCTTCTTGTTATACTCTTTTCCCTGCTGGAATACCATCTTTCCTGCCCCGTGGGGCGGAAGTACTTCTACCACAGCCTCCCTCAAGTCCTGTTTTTCCTCTGATCTTTTCTTATGCTAAAGTCTTAGATTTCTAGTCCCTTTCAGGTAGTCACTCTTTTTAAAATTTTATTTTGTATTAGTTAATTAGTTAGGTTTTTTGAGATAAGGTCTTATGTAGCTCAGGCTAGCTTTGAACTTGCTTTGTAGCTGATGACCTTGTGTTTCTGATCCTCCTGCTTCTACCTTTCTAGTGCTGGGATCTGGGGTGTATATTGCCACTTTCAGATTATGTGGTGCTGGGATTAGAACCCAGGTCTTCATGCATGCTAGGCAAGGACTATTATTACCAGACCCTTCTTATTCATTCATTTGTTCACTTAGTGTGTGTTGGGGGGGGCGGTGTGGGTGCATGGACTCACGTGTTTGAGCACCATGACATGGGTATGAAATTCAAAAGCAGCTTTCTGGAGCCTGTGTTCTCCTCCGTCATGTGATCCCAGGGATCAGACTTAATTTTTCAGGCTTAGCAGCAGGCACCTTTACCTCTGACACATCACTAGCCTTATTGTGTGTGGTTTTTGTTTTGTTTTGTTGTTTGTGGGGGGCATGCACTGGAGTGCGGGTTTAAGAGCTTGTGCGTGTGCCCCCTGTGAAGGCTAGAGAAGGACATTGGATGTGGGGTGCTTTCTTCTCGGGCTTTGTCGATTGCCTTGAGACAGGACCTCTCCCTGAGCTGGAAGCTCAACATTTTGGATAGCCGACTGGCCAGTGGATCTCAGGATCCACCTCTCTCTGCTCCTGACACTGGGATCACAGACATGTACGGCCTTCCAGGTTTTTTTGTTTTTTTAAGATTTATTTATTTATTTATTTATTTATTTATTTATTTATTTATTTATTTATTTATTTATTATGTATACACTCTTCTTCCTTCAGGCCAGGAAGAGGGCGCCAGATCTCATTACAGGTGGTTGTGAGCCACCATGCAGTTGCTGGGAATTGAACTCAGGACCTCTGGAAGTGCAGTCAGTGCTCTTAACCTCTGAGCCATCTCTCCAGCCCCCTTCCAGGTTTTTTACCTGGGTGCTGAGGATAGAAATTAGGCCATCACTGAGCTATCATCTTCCCCAGCCCCCACTCCCGTTTTTAAAAGTAGGTTTGTGCATCTGTTTATCTGTCTTTTCTCCGTGTGTGTGTGTGTGTGTGTGTGTGTGTGTGTGTGTGTACATGCACCCTAACAAGGAAGTAGAGGTAGAGGACAACTTGCAGACGTTGGGCTCTCACCATCTCCCAGAGATCCAACTCAGGTGGTCAGGCTTGGCAACAAGAGCCTTAACCTACTGCGTTATCTTCCTGGCCCTCTTCAGCTTTTCCAGATAGGGTCTGGCTGTGTAGCCCAAACTTGGGGCAGTTATACTGCCTAAGCCTTTTGAGTACACAGAGCTACCGTATTATGTTTATTTAGAGACGGACGGGTCTCCTTTTGTCACTCTCTCCACCCTCAGCCTCAGCCTTCCAGTGCTAGGATTACAGACTTGAGCCACCTTTTTAAAGTTTTTGGAGGGGTGGTGGTGGTGGTGGTGATGGTGATGGTGGTGGTGATGGTGATGGTGGTGGTGGTGGTTGGCAAAATGGTAAAGGTGCTTGCCACTGAGTCTGACACTTGAATTTTATTCCCAGGACCTACATGGTGGAAGGGGACATGAGAGTCTCCCAAGTGCCCTCCTCTGAATCATACACATGCCATGGCACATGTGTGCCCCTGCCCCATGACATAAATGTAAATTAAATAAATACTAGGCTTTGGGGGGCTAGGGAGAGGGCCTCATGGGTAAACTTCTTGCCTTGTAAGCATTTTGAGTCTGAGTTTGGATTCCTAGAACCCACTTTCAAAGTTGGGTGCAAGCCAGGCGGCGCACACCTTCAATCCCAGCACTCTGGAGGCAGAGGCAGGCGGATCTCTGAGTTTGAGGCCAGCCTGGTCTACATAGAGGGTTCCAGACTATCCAGAGATACATAGTTAATGCCTCATCTTTGAAGAAAAAGCATCTCGAAAAGCAGTAGAATCAGTGAGTGAGCCGGGGCTGTACAGTGGGGCGTGCCAGCCTAGCATGTGCAAAGCTCAGGGGTCTAGCTCTGTAGCCCCTGTGCTGCAGAGTAAGCAACAAGGAAGTCAAGCCAGCATTAGGGAGTTACAGCCACATTCCAGACCTTTCTGGTTATGTAACAAGACCCTATTTCAAAAAACCAAATCAAGCCAAGTGGTGGCGCACGCCTTTAATCCTAGCACTCCGGAGGCAGAGGCAGCGTAATCTCTGAGTTCAAGGCCAGAGGGAGTTCCAGGAGTTCCAGGACAGCCAGGCCATACAGGTAAACCTGTCTCTCAAAACAAAAGAAGATAAAAAGGTGGTGGTGGTGCTGGAGAGATGAGCCGTTAAGAGCCTGGCTGTTCTTCCAGAGGACCTGGCACCCGCATGGCAGCTCACACTTGTCTGCAGCTCCAGTTCCAGGGCTTCTGACACCCTCATACCACATACATGCAGAACACAATAAACAGGGCTGGAGAGATGGCTCAGAGGTTAAGAGCACTGGCTGCTCTCCCAGAGGTCCTGAGTTCAATTCCCACCAACCACATGGTGGCTCACAACCATCTGTAATGAGATCTGGTGCCCTCTTCTGGTTGGTGTGCAGGCAGAACAATGTATACATCATCAATAATAAGTCTTTAAAAAAAAGACAAAAAAAACTCCACCAATAAACATAAAATAAAAGTAAATTTAAAAAAAGAAAAGGAAAAAACCAAACCAAATCTAACCAACTGAAACAGCGGTACATGATGAGGAAGCAGAGACTAGAAAGGGCTTAAGTCCAGCTGCCGGTCCCAGAGCCCGGCTCCTCCGTAGTGCCCTTGCTTTCCTAGCTCTCTCCCCAGTCTGCAAGCTCTTGCCCTCCCCTGCAGGAGGCACTGCCAGCTTTTGAAGGCACGGCAGATAAAACTCAACTCGGCGGTCGCCTGCTGCTGTGCTAGCCTGACGTTCACAGGCTTCCGGTTCCAGAGCCTCTGCAAGAGCATTCCATTTCTTCTCTGTGTAACAGCCCTACCTGTCTTCCAACTCTCTTTGTAGACCAGGCTGGCCTCCATCTCGTGGAGATCCTCCTGCCTCTGTCTCCTGAGTGCTGGGACTAAAGGCATGCGCCACCACCACACCCAGTAAACATTCAGAGTTCAAAGGAGGCATTTGCTGAGGTTGAGAGATATGCCAGATGTTGTTACTTCTGTTTTACTTTTATGTTGGACCTCCTGGGGCTGGAACTTAGGCTAGGCCAGTACTTATTGCCCAGCAACACCACCAGCCCTTAGTTTTATTTATTACAGATGATAATCTAGAAGAGAGTCTCTGTATGGTTTACTAGTCATCATGATAAAGTAGCCACCTGCGAGCTCACCACACAACTGTTCTAGACACCTGAGACTCCCTGGCTACTCTTCAGTGGGTTTAGCCCCCGTTGTCTGGCTGCCCTTTCCGTTACCTAGCTTCTCTGGAAAAGGGCAGCTTTTATGGATCCTTCCCCTTCTCAGACTGCCAGGGTACCAACCGCTGGCTGGCCTTGTTTGGTGCACTTGACTCTCCTGGGCTAAGTTGACAAAGGTCCTGATCTTGAGTGGGCCGTCTGCCCCTTGCAGGCCAGGCTGGGAAGCTGATGTACGTGATGCACAACTCTGAGTACCCGCTGAGCTGCTTTGCCCTCTTTGAGAACGGCCCTTGTCTGGTTGCGGACACCAACTTCGATGTGCTCATGGTGAAGCTCAAGGGTTTCTTCCAGAGTGCCAAGGCCAGCAAGATCGAGACCCGGGGCACTCGCTACCAGTACTGCGACTTCCTGGTGAAGGTGGGCACGGTCACAATGGGGCCCAGTGCCCGTGGCATCTCTGTGGAGGTAAGACCTTGGTGAAGGACAAGTGGACTCTGCTATGGGCTGCACAACAAGGGTTCTGGAAGTTTCCCAGGGCCTGCTTGGTTCAGACTATTCAGTGTCTGTCTCGCCTCTACTACAGGGGTCTTGTTTGGGGGCGGGGCAGACTCATGTCTCAGGCCTTGAACTTACTTTGTAGCCAAGCTTCATAAATTTATGGTCCCCCTACATCTACCCCCAAGCGCTGAGATTCCAGGAGTGTACCATGAGTTACACCCAGCTTCTTTCTTCTCTTGTTTATTTAAGACAGTCTCATTTGGCTTGAACTCTAATTCTTGTGCCTTCACCTCCTGAGTGCTGGGATTATAGATGTATTTCACCATGCCTGGTTTGTGTGGTGCTGAAGGTGCAAAGCGGGCCTTTGTGCTTGAGAGGGGAGGGGGGGGGGGAGAAGCGGGGAGAGAGGGCGTCAGTCTTAGTCTGTAATGTAGCCTGCTCTTGAATTCATGCAGTCCTTATATCTCAGCCTACACTACAAAGTGCTGGGATTATAAGAGTGAGCCACCATGTTTCCCTAGGAGATTTTTTAGATTTATTTTTTATTTTATGTGTGTTGGTATTTTGCCTGTGTGTACCACATGTGTGCAGTGCCTACAGAGGCCAGAAGGCATTTGATTGATGCCCTGGAATTGGAGTCAAAGGCTTTTTAAAGTTGTTAGTCACCATGTGGGTGCTAGGAACCAACTCCAGTCTCAAGAGCAACATTCAATCTCTGGCCTAGGGTTAAGTGGATTCACAGCAAGTACAAAGATTAGCAAGGCTCACTTGCTGCAAACTGAAGCCATCGTCAGGAAGCAGAGGATGGGATATAGAGACACCAACCACCCTTCCCAAGAAGGGCCGGAATGGACAGCTTTCTGAGGGGTGTGTGGGAGGTGGTATGTCGGTCATGTGCCTCTGTCCCCCCCTTGTCTTATGAGGTCCCCAGAGCTGGGGAACCTTTCCTTCTGGCATGAATGTGCACATGAGATGCCTTCATCCAGTTGGTGTTTAGTCACAAAGATTGCTCCATTTATGTATTGTAGGTGTAGGTGTACATGTGCACAACACATGTGTGGAGATCAGAGCAGTCAGTTCTTTCTTCATCCCATGTGGGTCCTGGGGATCGAACTTGGGTTATCAGGCTTGATGGCAAGCATCTTTATTGGCTGGTAGCCTTCATCTTCATCCTGCAGACTGGAGTTTCCTGTAGAGCAGTACACAAAATAAGGCTTCCCAAGGCTGGTGCATGCTTCCTGTCTCAGCACTTAGGAGGTAGAGGCTAGAGGATTCTGAGTTTGCGGCTAGCTTGGCTACATAACAAGTTCAAGGCCAGCTTGAACTACACAGTTAGATCCTGTCACAGAGTAAGAACCAGAGGAAAGTGATTCTGGGGAGCATCCCTGGTAGAGAAATGTACCCTAGTGGCAGTTTCTTTTCAGGAACCTCCAGGACCAAGGTTCTGTCGTCTTTTCAATGTGTAACTGAACGGTAGCACTGGTAAGAGGGGAGAAGCAAGCCTCGTCCTTGTCCTCACCCTTGCTGTCTTCTTCTGTCCCAGGTGGAGTATGGCCCTTGTGTGGTGGCTAGTGACTGCTGGAGCCTCCTGCTTGAGTTCCTACAGAGTTTTCTAGGTAGCCACACGCCAGGGGCCCCCACAGTATTTGGGAACAGACATGATGCTGTGTATGGGCCGGCAGATACCATGATACAGTACATGGAACTCTTCAACAAGATTCGAAAACAGCAGCAAGTGCCAGTGGCTGGCATCCGTTAGTGACTGGCAGCTGCCCACCTGCTGAGCTGTCACTAGGGTACTGCCCAGGAGGAGCAGGTGCTGCACTCGGTCCTGAGCCCCGGCCCAGCTGGTTTCCAGCTGTAGCCCGTGTGCTGGGACTCTGGACTCCCCTCCTACCCATTTCAGCTGTTTTTTACTTCATGCCTTACATGGATTTGGCGTGTCCTCAAGGATGGTAATTGTGAAGAATGGAGCAGCTTGGGCCTTTCCTGCTGGAGGGTATCGGCAGGACAGGGTTGTCCCTGCCAGCTCTGAAGGTGAAGACTGTATGTGACCCAGCCCCCGAGGATTTGGTATAGGCAGGCCACAGTGGCCACGCTCTGCTGTATGTGGCTGTACTGGGTGGATCCCCCCTCTGCTTGAGGACGTGGCTGGCCTCTCCTGGAGATGGCTGGGTGGCATGACTGGATTGCTCTCGCTTTCTGGCTGTTGGCCGTAGTGATGGCGAACAGAACTGAGTCATCCTTTGAACTCTGATGGCCTCCCTTTCTGTTTTGAAGTGTGTGAACCCATAGGCTAGGCTGCTACAGCAAAACCAAAGTGTGGGCTCTTACTGCACATTTTATTTTTCCCTATCTAATAGTTCAGAGGCAATTAGTTCCCCAGGTCAGAATCAACTGTAGGGTTAGCACGAACTAGGCTTCTTCGTCTTATTGTTGGCTCACCCCAATGTTTTCCTCACCACAGGATCTGAGCGCACTCATTAGCTCCATATCCACAGTCCACTGAGGAAAGAGAGAAGGGAGCTTTCCCGCCAAAGTTGCTCCAATCACTGCAGACGCTTTCCTGGCACTCAGACTCGCTTTGTTTAGGATCTGCTGTGCTTCAAGAGTTGTCTTCTTGTCGAGCGTGAGCCTTGAAGTTACTCATTGACACCATTGCTTACCTACCTCACCCCTGCCACAGAAACAGTTAACCAGGCTAACACTGAGGTGCACATAGAGAGGCTTGGGAAAACTGTTAGTATACGAAGTGTAGGGTGTCGCTGAGGAGTCTGTCCCCAAAGTCTGCAGCAGCCTTCCCGGGGCAGGTTTTACACACAGCAGCCGCCAGGCGCTGCTCAGACCCGCCCTAGCTTCGCCATAGGATGGAGCTGTTACCCACATTGCTCGCTGTTCCTTCCCTTGCTTTGGTTGTTAATGTTTGTTTATTTTGTTTCTGCACTTTAAAGATTGAGGTATGTTTTAGGTATCACAATAAAATCTGCAAATACTACATTTTGGCCTTCTATGTTTGGTCTTGTTGCAGTCTATTTACTTTGTACTCTCTATAGGTTGCCTCAAATCCTTTGTGGGTGAGACAGTGTGCAGGCAGAATTTTGAACATACGTGCTCCTGAAAACACAGCTGTTAAATGCAGTAGACATGGACTCTTGGCGCCTGCGTAAGAAGGGCCCGTTCTTAAAAGATCAGGAGAAGCGTGTACAATCAACATCTTGTTAGTTGTAGTTGGCTTACTTGCACATTCCCAATCTTCTTTATTTTGTTTTTTTTAAGATTTTTGTTTTTAATTTTGTGTGTGTGTGTGTGTGTGTGTGTGTGTGTGTGTGTGTGTGTGTGTGTGTGTGTTCCACGCCACACCCGCCATGCCGATTCCCTGGCTATGGTGTTCCAGGCAGAAGTGGGTGCTGGGAACTGGATCGGGTCTTCTGTGAGAGCGGCAAGCACTCTTAACTACTAGGCTGTCTCTTCAGTCCTTTCATTTGCCCCTTTTCCATTTGGACTCAGGTTCGACTAGCTTTAAACCTAGTGACGTGGGCTGGAGAGATGGCTCAGAGGTTAACAGCACTGGCTGCTCTTCCAGAGGTCCTGAGTTCAATTCCCACCAACCACATGGTGGCTCACAACCATCTGTAATGAGATCTGGCGCCCTCTTCTGTCCTGCAGGGACACATGCAGGCAGAACACTGTATACATAATAAATAAATAAACCCTAAAAAATGCAATTTTTTTAAACCTAGTGACATGAGATGAAGCTTGAATGGCCACTTGAGTGCTTTGCTCTGTCCTTGTCCCTTAATGGGAGCATGGCACTGAAGGAACCTGCCTGAGCAGAAGCCCTGATGACGGAGCGGGTGACAGCTGTGCTGGCAGCGCCACAGCTGAACTGTGACTGGTGGGAAGGCAGTGTCATCTGGCCACCGTGTGCACATCTGGACGCGGCTTCTTGGATACTGTGGGACACAGTTGTCATCATGTAACTGCTTGAAAGTTCCAGTTGTGTGCACGTTGGGATTATTTGTATAAATTTAAGGGAAAGAGGGATGATCATCATTTTATAAATACTAGAATCTGGAGCTTCTGATTCAGCCAGACTTGCTGCCCAGCAAGCCTCAGGAATCTGTTGTGATTACACACGTATTCCTCTACACTTGCCTTTTTACCTGGCGGCTGGGGATTGGACTCAGGTCCCAGCAAGCGCCTCACTGACTGAGCTGCCTCCTCAGTTCCAAGGCAGAGTCTGTTTTTTTCTTTTCTCTCTCTCTCTCTCTCTCTCTCTCTCCTCTCTCTCCTCTCTCTCTCCTCTCTCTCTCTCTCTTTTTTTTTTTTTTTTTTTTTTTTGAGACAGGGTTTCTCTGTGTATTTTTGGTACCTGTCCTGGATCTCACTCTGTAGAACAGGCTGGACTTGAATTCATGGAGATCCGTCTGGCTCTGCATCCTGAGTGCTGAGATTAAAGGTGTGGGCCACCACCACCCAGCTAAAGATTCTTGATTTTCTTGCATTTTCCAACATAGCCATTCTAGGCCCTATCACATAATACAGGCTAACTTCAAAATATTTTAAAAATTGTGTATGTGTGTGTGTAAGTGCAGTGCCTGAGGAAGCCAGAAGAGGGCATATGTCCTGGAGCCGGAGTCATATACAATTGTGAACCTGCTGGCCTGGATGCAGGGAACTTAACTGGGTTCCTCAAGAAGAGACTTTTACACTCTTAACCCCTGAGCCATCTCTCTACCTGCACACAGGCTCATTTTTAAGGGTTATGTAAAGTATACTGAACTTTCTTTGGAGTCCATTAAAAAGAGAACACCAGCCAGAATTTCAGCACTCAGGAGGCAGAGACAGGAGGAACTCGGAGTTTGAGGCCAGCCTCTATATCGTGAGCTTCAGGACATCCAGGACTATATAGACACTGTCTTCTTGTTGTTGTTTGTTTTTTGTTTTGTTTTGTTTTTCAAGACAGGGTTTCTCTGTGTAGCTTTGTGCCTTTCCTGGAGCTCAAAGAGATCCGCCTGGCTCTGCCTCCTGAGTGCTGGGATTAAAGAACCGTGCACCACCACTGCCCGGCTGATACTGTCTTAAAAAAACAAAAATAAATAATTTAAGGCCTGCAAGATGGCTTGCCAGGTAAAGGCACTTGCCGCTCCAGCCAAGCGATCTGAGTTCAGTGCAAGGAAGGTGGAAAGAGAAGCAAGCCCACAAATGTGCTGATGTCACAGGTCCGGGTACGGCATGCCGTGTGTGTGTGTGTGTGTGTGTGTGTGTGTGTGTGTGTGTGTGTGTGTGTGTGTGTGTGTGTGTGTACTTCCTCCTAATGTGCGCACATACCCGCATACACACTAAATACTTCAAAAGGAAAGTTTGGAGAGTACATTTATGTCACCGAGGTTGTCCTGGAACTGAATCTAACAGTGGGGATCTTTTGTTGTGTGGAAAGGCAAGGCTGGGTTTGGGACAGGTGTGCCGGGGCTGCCAGTCAAAGGGGTGAGAACACTGGTTAGGAGACGGCTGACTGGGAACTAGCTGTACCACTGGGCCTAACTAAATCGAATTTGCTCTTTGGGTTGGACCTGTATAGTGGGAAGAAAGCCTGCTCTCTGTATAGTGGAATTGTAGAGATATTGAAAGGGAAATAAATATATTGTGCTTTGTGAACATGGAGATGCTGTCTCTGGCTTCTCTTTTAACTTTATCTTCTTTTTTTTTATGCTTTGTCTGCATATATGTCTGTGTCCCACATGTATGTCTGGTGCCCACAGGGGCCAGAAGAGGGCACAGTTACAGATGGTTGTGAGCACCCATATGGTGCTAGAATCAAAGCCAGGTCCTTTGGAAGAGCAGCCAGTGCTTTTAACCACTGAGCCATCTCTCTAGCCTGACTCTGGCTCTTAATAGTTCTGATGATGATGATGGATTGGGATGTTTAAGGTGGGAAGTTAGGCATTGAGGCACATGACGGTAATCTGGCCACAGGGAGGCAGATGCAAAAGTTGAAGGCTAGCCTGGGTTATAGAATGAGAACCTATCTCACAAAAGACAGACAGCAGACTGGAAGAAATGATGGGAGGCTGTGGACTCATGGCTTAGTAGCAGGGTACAATTCACTTGATACAAAGAATGTTCTGTGTTAGAGAATGAGAACTGTGGAGGGTCCAGAGAAAATGACTTGTTACACAGCTTTCTTCTTAAGACAGTCTTACTGTGTACCTCTGGCTGTCCTGGAACTGGCAATGTATGCAAGGCTCACCCCAAATTCACAGAGATCCATTCTGAGTGCTGGGATTAGCAGTGTGGCTCCCCATGTTTGGCTGATGTTAGTGTTCTAGCTTGGTTTTAGAGACAAGGGATCTTCCTGTGGCCCAGGCTGTTATATACTCAAGACCTGCCTCCAATACTCAGTGACCCCCTGCTCCCCTGTCCTAATAATACGGGTGTAGTTTTTGGAACAAGGTAAATGAGCCACGGTTGTATAGATCATCTGTGGACTATATATAATCTGTAATATTTTATTTATTTTGAGAAATGTTTTGGGGTTTTGTTGTTTTTTTTGAGACAAAGACCAGTCTGTAGCCCAGGCTTGTGTAAAACACATTATGTACCTTCAACTTCAGGTGATCTTCCCTGCCTTACAAAAACTACAAACAAAATAGAATTTTGGGGTTTGCTTGGGCTTTTTTTTATTTTATTTTATTTTATTTTTACTAGATTGATTTGTACTCTCCATGGATCTGAGTATGACCTTGAACTCTTGCATGGACCTCAGTGTTGGGATCCTAGGTGTGTGCCACCATACCTGGGGGATGTCTACTTAGAACTAATAACTTTTAGTGTTTAACCTGAGATTTAAGTGGAACAGTTGTTTTTATATTGTGCCATCAAAGAACACTTGGACGCTACTTTGGTTTCTTGCAACTGATTTGTGCCTTTGTGGTAAGTCAACAGCAATTGTATTCATTGTTTTCTGTATTCATTGTTTTCTGTTGTTTGTTGGTTTTTCAAGACAGGGTTTCTCTGTATAACAGCCCTGGCTGTCCTGGAACTTACTTTGTAGAGCAGGTTGGCCTGGAACTCTCAGAAATCCCCCTGCCTCTGCCTCCTGGGATTAAAGGCGTGTGCTGCTGCCGCCACCACCCAACTTCATTGTTCTTTTTTAAAACTTTTTCAAAATTGCATTCACAATTTGTATTTGTGTCTGGGCACAGGCATGCGGCTGTGAGAGGACAATGTCTGGGAATTATTTCTCCTCCATGTAGTCCCTGTATCAAATCCAGCTGTCAAGCTTGGTGCTAAGTGCTTCATAGGCTGAATCATCCTGCCAGCATTAACCTTAAGTCACGTGCGTGCGTGTGTGCGTGTGTGCGTGTGCGTGTGCGTGTGTGTGTGTGTGTGTGTGTGTGTGTGTGTGCATGTATGTTGTGTTTACTGTCGGGAGGTCAGAGGACAACTTGCAGGAGCCTGTGCTTTTCTACCGTGTGCGTCCAGGGGATGGACCTGGAGAGGCAGGCTCAGCAGCAAGTGCGTTACCACTGAGCGTCATGCTTTGCCCTTACGTTCTTTTTATTAGCTGTGTAAATGACATTCCCACAACAAAGAGCGATTACTTCCAATGTTATTTTAAAACTAGTTTGGGTCTCAGAGAACCTCTGGCGACAGACTTTGAGAGCCACAGATGTAATGTGTGCTCACAGTGGTGGGACTATTTTTCCTTCTAGCTAGGCTGAGCACACAACTTCCTCAAATTTTAAGTGGCTTCCAGATTCCTCACTCAGAAAAGCACCTTGTTAGGAACATTGAATAAGATGCTTAATTGTCTTCTCCAAGAAAAGTTGTTGGGAACTGGGAAAGAGAAGGAAAAACAGCCTTTAAATTTTTATTATTGCATTCACTTAAGGTAAAGAGTTACACCTTAGAATTCCATAAAGAGAACTGTTAAAGGTGACATGCCTCCACCAAGGTAACTGAACCTAGGGCCCCGTCCTCTCCCAGCAGGCTCTTTCCTCCTAGGCTACAATACAGACATGGTCTTGTTACTTAGTTAAAACTGTCCCTGAATTCATCATGCAGTCTGTAGAGACTAAGAACTCAGTCCATCCTGCTGCCTCTGTCTCCTGGCTGCTTTGATTACCATGTCCGGCTTTATTTTTTAATCTTTGCCTTTTTTGCTTCCTTATTTCATATTTACAGACGTAAAGCCTTGATCCACTGTAGCATATAATATATTTATTTCTTAAATAAAAAATGTCTTTACCCGTCTTTGTCTTGGGTGTCTAACACTTTATTTGGAGGGATCCTTCCCTGGAAGGTTTGTCAGGACAGTGTGCCCAGGAAGCTTGCCTACCTTGCAAGCCAGTCTTTCCTTTCTGTTTCAGAATGGACTTCATCCTTCTCGGAAGTCCTTAGGACCACTGCCACCTCGGTCTGATTTATTTCCCAGGCCCCATTTGGGAGCAACAACGATCTTTTCCCTCTCCCGTTGAAGAGGATTTTCATAAAACAGCCGAATCCCGCCTGGGTCGTCAGTGGTAAAAGTCCACACGTGTGTGCTTGTCTGGGCGCCAAGAGTAACTTTTGCAAACGCTGCCCCGGGGAAACTCCATGGTTCGCTGGCTGCCGCTGCACCGTAAAGAAAACAACAAACCAAAAAACAAGCAGGAGTGGAAAAGGCCTCTGTGGAGCGGTGAGACATATTAAAGGTAAGCCGCAGAGTAAGCGGCACTCGCGCAAATTTCCTTTACGGATCCGGGGAGACGGAGGGCTGGGAAGAAGGAGTGGCGCTCGGAGAGTGTCTGGCCCTTTAAGGAGGAGGGCCAGACACTAGTCTCTGCACCTTTAAGAGTCTCTTTGTCTAGAAATCTTCTGTACCCTCTTGTGCCTCAACCAAACTTTGCCTGCGACTCCCGCGCCACTCCGCGCCTGCCCTCTCACGCCGGCCGGCCACCCGCGCCTTCACGGCTGACCCGAAACTTGGTGCCCGCGGCGCGAACCCGCGGAGAGGGCGCCGAGGCCAGGGGTCGCGGCCGCGAGGCGCGCCGTTGGCGCAATGCGGGGCCCTGGGGGCGGGGCCCCGGCAGGCGGGCCAATGGGCGGCGGGGGGCGTGGCCGGCCCGCTTGTCTCGCGCCCTGGTGACAGCTCGCGCGTGCTGATGATGGCGGTAAATAGAGGGGGGGTGGGGAGGGGGCGGAGGGCCGGCGGGGCGGCCGAGGGGGCGGCCCGGGGGGCGTGGGGGGCCGCGGCGGCTGGGAGCCCGCGCAGACATTCGGAGGCGGGGACACGCGGCCCCGGCATGCCGGCCCTCCCCTTTTAAAGGAGAGGAAAAAAAAAAATCCCCTCAAACACCGGGTGAGGGGCGACAAAGGCGGCGCGCGCCTGGCGGGCGGGAGGAGCGGCGGCAGGGGGCGGGGCCGCGACGCCGGCGGTCCTGGGGCGCCCGGGGCGGGGACGACGGGCGGCGACAGCGAAGGCGCGAGCCCCGGCGCGCGGGCGCTGCGTTTTGGCGGGGTGGGCGACGTCTGGGGTCTGAGGTGAAAGCCTTGAGGGGAGCGAGGGGCAGGCAGGCTGCGGGGGGAGCGGCCGCTGAGTGGGAGATGAGGAGGATTAGGAGAAAGGGTTAGAAGCCGGGGAGAGGAGTGGGAGGGAGACCCAGGCTGGCTCCGGGATGAGGTTAGGAAGCCCCGGGCTGGGGAGAGGGATCCGGGGTCAGGGCTAGGAGCAGGGTCTGCAGGAGGCAAGGCTTGGCAGGTGGGGGGTGCTGGGGTGAGGGGTACCCAGGGCAGAGGAGTTGCAAGTGGAAGACAAGGAGCGGAGCCGGGGAGTAGTTGGGAGTAGGGGCGAGAGAGTGATTAAGAGCCAGACGTGACAAGGGTGTGAACTAGTGCGGAGCCAGGGATGAGCTGAAGGGCTGGGATCGGCTGGGGTGGGATCTGTCGGCAAGGTGTGGGTCCGTGGCTGGGTGGTGGGTGTGAATCCTGCCAAGTGAGGCAGGAAGGCCGAAGGGACCTGCATTACAGCCAGGTGGAGTCAGAAATTGGAGCGGTAGTGGAGGAAAGGCAGGCTTGCATCGAGCTGGGCGTTAATAGGACAGTTCTGGGGGAACAAGAACAAGCTGGAAGGACGCGAGGAGAAGCAAGGCTTGAGTGATGGTGCCCCGGGACAGGGGGACTGGGGAATTGTTGAGAGAAGAGGGGGGGTCCGCAAGGTGCAGATAGGGGAGTGCGGGGACCGGCCTGAGAAGAGGAGCGGGGAGGAGAGGGGCCCTGGGATTTAGAGGATGGAGTGGGGAGTGAGGGCAGAGAAACAAGGCTGAGGGGAGCCGGGAGAGTCCCGATGGGAAGAACGGGGTGGGCTGCACAGCCCTGGGGACTGAATGTGCATTTTGCCCTGAGGTGCCCCAGAAGGTCTGGAAGGGGCAGGGCACAAACGCTGTAGTGAAGAAGCCAGTGTGGGGGCCTTTGGTGAAGAAGATAAGGAACCATGGTGAGTGAAGGGGGCCCTGGAAACCAGGGTAAAACCTGAAAAGTAGGGGCCCAGGTGGGGTGCAGTAAAGGAGTTCTTTGTTAAGAGAAATGTGGATTGAATTTGTGAGTCCTTTTGTCCCTAAAAGTAGGAAATTCCAGAAACCTTGTTCTCCCTTCAAGGAGTCGGTTTCCATCTTCCGTCGCTTGGAAACCCACTTTCACGTCCACTTTGAAAAGATGAGACCCACTTTGGTTGGATTTTGTTGTTGTGTAATAGAAAAGGTGGCAGCCCTAGGTGCTGAAACCCCCTTTGATTTCACTAATGTGCTAATAGGTACAGGTGTTTGTTTACACTGGGCTTGTGCTCTGCCATAGTTTGGGTGGGTGTGGAGTAGTTTTGTCCTGACAGGGGCTGGCAGGGCATCTGATGGACAGCATTTTCTTTTCCACTGGGACAGAGAAGGATAAGACCCTTTTTGTTCTCATTGGTCAGCCAGATTCCTGCCCAGCTGTTTTCAGGGACTGAAGGAGGAGGATAACTCCTTCAGAGAAAGGTGACTAACCAACCAGGGAAGTCTGCCGAGGGGGAGACCGAAGTCAAGGTCTGAGGCTTTCAGCTTTGTGTGGGACATTTGTGTAGCTGCTTACTCCCCACAGTGCAGACTGTGAAAAAGAAAGGTGGAGTGGAGAGTTGTGGAGAGCTTTAGAGCTGTGCACTTATCTTTTAGATTATATAATATAATGAATTTATGAGCACCTTTTATGAAAAAAATTCTGTAAGATAAGATTGTAGTCCTTCTGCCTGCTATATTTGATGATTGTGAATAGGAAGGGCATATTCCTATTCTAAAGGTTCTTTCGAACCTTTTGATGTGTAATACTTATTTTTAATTAAAATATTTACATTTACTTAATTGTATGTATGTAGAGCACATGTGGAGGTCGGAGACAACTTGAGTTGGTTCTCTCTTTCCATCATGGGGTTGCTGGGGATCGAACTCAGATTGTGAGGCTTGGCGGCAAGCTCCTTTACCCAATAAGCCATCTCCCTGGCCCTGTAAGACTGATTTGGAGATTAAAAGGAAGATTAGAATTTGGGGACAGAATTTAGGTTATTCTTTCTTGGTGGTATTTTAATGATTTTCATTATAAAGTGTTTACATTTAGCTAAAAATATTGATGACTATTTACTTTGCATTTGATAATGTGAAAGTAATGTATAATTCTCTTTCATGGGGACAGAGGGTACAAACTATTCTTGAGAATCTTTTTTAAGATTAAATTAAAATTTAATTTTTATGTGTATGGGTGCTTTGTAGGCATGCATGTCTGTCTGTATACCACACGCATGCCTGGTGCCTGCAGAGGGGCACTGCAGAAGAGGGAATCAGATCCTCAGGAACTGAAGTTACAGGCAGTTGGGAGCTGTGTGGGTTCTAGAAATCTAACCTGGGTCTTCAGGGAAGAGCATTCAGTGCTCACCCACTGAGCCTCTTTGTAGTGAAGATTATTTCATTGTGTACATTCAGATACACAATGATGATACCTTTTCTCCTTGAAGTCTGTGGAGGCTGCAAGTGTTGCTGACGGTGGAGCATTGTCTAGCATGTGTAAGGCCTTGCGTTGGTCTTAGCACTGCAAGCTAGACAGCAAACTTCAACAACCCCTATTCTAGGGACTTGGGGCGTAGCTCTGTTGGTAGAGTGCTTACCCAGCATTCCTGAAGGCCTGGGTTTGATTGCCTGGCACTGTATGGTAGTGCATGCCTGTCATCCTAAGCACTGCCAAGGCAGAAGGGTCAGCCTTGCCCACATGAGTGAGTATGAGGCCAGCGTGGGTGACATGAGACTCTGTCACAAACAAACAAACATAAGGAGAAGCAAATACCCACCTCTGGGATTAGTGCTCTCTCTAAAAAGCAAAGCCTAGCCCTCTCTTTCAAAGTTGTGTGATTTTACATTGCTCTTATTTGGTGGATGTTTGCATAAGTAGCAAAACTTAGGTTTCTGGCAAAGTTTGCTTTTGATTTGTGGTTATCAGAAAAGTACACACACACACACACACACACACACACACACACACACATTTGGATAATTTAGAATCTGAACTCTGGGTTAGCTTTTAACTGCTGGGGCAAGCTTATCATTCAATGGTTTATTTTCTGAATTCTTCTAGGCAAATTCAAGGTAGGTAGATTTATTTACCAACTTATAGAAAAATTTAATTACAAAGTTTTGCTTCTTAATTTGAGATTAGTCTAGAAATAATAACTTTGGAAATGAAGAGTGACTTTAATATGAGATGCCTGTTTCTGCAAGGTATGTGTACATGCCCTTGTAGCTGTGTTTGGCTGGCTGTATTCTGATTAAGATAGTGGCGTTTTTATGATGCTGTTGTCAAAAGGTGATGTGTTTATCTGTCTTCCTGAAAATACAAACTACAAGCTCAGTCAGAGGAAGGAGCCTATTTGAGTCTTTATTTTGTTTCTGTTACACTGCTGTCGTGGGCTGAACCACTGTTGTTGTGAATGGTTGTTTCACAGCATCTCCTCTCTCCCTTTTTCTTTCCTCCTTCCTTCACCCTCCTTCCTTTCTTTTTCTTCCTCTGTGCTGGTAGTGAACTCCAGAGCATCACACATGCTGGCCACACTCTCAGTCCTCAGTTCATATTTCCAAAACTGAAAATGGGTGATCTTTTCTGTTTTTGAGACACTGATCTCAATATGTAGCCGTGGCTGGCCTGGAACTTGCTGTGTCGTCCAGGTTGGCCTTTAACTCACAGAGATAGGCCTGCCTCTGCTGCTATTATGCTGGAATTAAAGCAGTGGGTCACCATGCCTGGCTGCAAATGGATGATCTTTTAATATAGACGCTATTACTTATCATAAGGACTCCAATGTTAAGTTCAAGCTGTGATTTCTTTTGTTCACCAAGTAGAAATGTTTTGTGTTGAGACAGGGTCTCACTGTATATCCCTGGCTAGCTAGCCTGGAACTTACTAGATAGACCAGACTGGCATGAACTCATAGAGACCCACCCTCTGCTTCTCCTGTGCTGGGAGTAAAGGTGAGCTTTACCACACCTGGCTTGTCTATAGTTTTTTGGTTTTGTTTTGAGATCAGACCTCACCCTGTTGAAACTGACTGTGTACTCTCACCTAGCCTTAAAGTCATGGCTATCCTCCTGCTTAGTCTTAGTGCCAGGACTGTAGGCACTGGCTGCCATACCCAGCTGTCAGTGGAACATCACTTTTATTTTGCTTATTGTCTTATTTGCTAACAATAAAACTTATTTATATTTTTAGATTTGGATGAGTAGGTTGTACATAATTAATTTTTTTTTTTCTGGTTCATCTTAGAGTCTTTGGATGGGAAGAGACCTTGAAAGGACCTTGGGTTTATCCTGCAACTTCAGTCAATATCCCACCTAAATCATCCCAGGTAGATCAAAACACCCCATTTTCTTATAAATCTTCAGTGGCAGGAGGGCAACCTTGTAGGTAATCTCTTCTAGCATTTTATTTTCAGGAAGTCTTTTTTTCTAATCAGCACACATTTAATGATATATTTGTATTTATTTATTCTTGCCTTATCCTCAATCTTTTACTAGAAAAAAATACTGCTTATTATGGTGTTTATAAAAGCTCTAGCTGGTGTGGTAACCCATGACTGTAATTCCAGCATTCAGGAGGTTGAGGCAGGAGGATTTCTAGGAGTTTCAAGCCTAGCCTAGACTATGTAGTAAGTTCCAGGCCAATCTGAGCTGTAAGGTGAGACCTTGTCTCAAAAACAAATAAGCAAACAAGCAAACAAACAAAAAATGAAAACCCTACTTATTCCCTGGTACCAGAAGGTATCAATGAAATGCATGACCCTTGTTCCAGATTCTGTTGGAAGCCAACGCCTCACAGTGATCCTGAGGCAAGGTCTACTGTATTGAAATAAAGTGTCTCTTGAGATGAAGTGACTTGCCTATATCTATAAAGATGTACTTGGTCGTTAATAGTCTCTCAGCACAAATACTGTTTTTGTCAATTGTCAACTCAAGGATACATTTACTCTTTTATTTTTGATGATGGGGATTGTACCCACTGCTTCATGTACACTGAGCTTGTGTTCTACCGCTGATACCTCTCGGCTCCTCAGTCTTGTGTGTGCACATATACATGTGCAGGTGGAAGTGTGTGTTCTTCCTCGGTCACTCATTCCCCACCTCTTCCTGGGACAAGGTCTCTCACTAAATCCCAACTTCCCAACTAGGCTGGGCTGGCCAGTCAGGAAGCCCCAGAGTCTGTCATTTCTGCTCCCCTAGTCCTAGAGTTACAGACAGTATCACCCTGTCTGGCTTTTTATGTGGGTACTAGGGATCTAAACTGTGAGATTAGGCCTCTTAGGGGCTTTGCCAGTCTTTAAATGCTCTGTGGTCTGTTTTGAAACAAGCCTCATTCTTCTTTGTTTTTGTTTTTGTTTTTGAGATGGGGTTTCATATGGTTTAGATTAGCCTAGAATCTGAAACTGTCTATATATGGAAAAGGATGACCTTTAATTCTTTGTTGTTGTTTGTTTGTTTGTTTTTCCAGACAGGGTTTCTCTGTGTAGCCCTGCTTGTCCTGGAACTCACTCTCTAGACCAGGCTGGCATCAGAGTCCCACCTGCCTCTGCCTCCCACCAGGATGGCCTGTGCCATCACCCCTGGCTGACCTGGAATTCTTACCTCAGTTCTGGGTTCCAGGTGCCTGCCGCCATGTGCCACCCTCTGCTTCTTTGTGAGTGGTGAACCTAGGACCATAAGGGTGCCATCTCATACACATATGGCATCAAAGTTCTCCTGTGTTTTTTCTTAAATTTTATTCCAAGATTGTTTTTACAAAACCAACAACCCCAAACCAATTTTATAGCACCTTACTGTGTTGCAAATTGCCTGTCTACTTTTGAAGTTGGAAAAATATTTTTCACTCAGTTGAAAGATTATTGCTGTTTGAGGAAAAAATGGAAGTTATGCTTCAGCGCAGATATCCATAAGTAAAAATCTGTTCAGAACATTGCTATTTTACTTTTTTTATTTTCTCTTTATGTATGCCTGTCTAAAAAATGTACTAAATACTCTGCTTTTATTTGGTGAAATAAATCAATTTATTCGTTAAAATTAAAAATGTAGCTGGCCTGAACCCATAGGGAGTCTGTCTAACTCACTACTATGACCTGCAAAACAAAAAAAAAGTTTTTTTGATGACTATTGGTTTTATTACAATTTTTCAAACTGGAGGAAAGTCACAGAAATGATACTCAAAATTGCTACTTGTTTTCACATCACCTGACTTGCTTTATATTTTCTAAGTATTTTTAAACAAGTAAAATAGGAAAAATTAATATGAACACATTTGTTTTAAAAAAGAAAAGGGGGTTTACCTATGAGGTGGCTCAGTGGTTAAGAGCACTTGATGCTCATGCAGAGGATCCAGGTTTGGTCCTTAGCACCCACATGGCAGCTCACGATCGCCTATAACTCCAGTTCCAGGGGATCCTATGATTTCTTATGGTCCAGCATCACCAGGCCTGCATGTGGTGATCGCACATACATATGGGTAAACACACTCATGCACATAAAAAATTAAAATAGAGGCCAGGTGTGGTGGCCCACACTGGAGGCAGAGGCAGGAAGATCTCTGAGTTTGAGACCAGCCTGCTCTATATAGTTCCAGGATAGCCAGGGCTACATAGAGAGACCCTGTCAATAAATAAATTATCTTGGGGAAAAATGAAAGAGAATAAGTTTGGTATAAATTTTATTTTAGTCAAAGCCTTTAGGGCAAAGTAATGTCAAGAGGGAATTTAGAAGTCAGAGGTATTGGTATAGGGCCTGGAATCACAGCACTCAGGTTGGGCCATAAGGGTTACCATAAATTCCAGGCCAGCCTGGACTATATTGTTTCTGTCCAGCTTGGGCTAACAGTGAGACTTTCTCTCAAGAAGCCTAAGTAAATAAATATTAGGAGGACTTTGTAAGGTTATATAGTGTGCTTTCTTTAGTAGATGCCGGGAAAGATTCTATGACCTGTGGATGACAGATGTATAGGCCCCTGCTATTAACAAAAAATTGTGTTGTCAAATGCTTTTCTGTTGAGAACTTCTTGGAACTCACATCCTTAAGATGTGGTAGCTGCTAATATTGCATGATGATGATTGTGTGAGAATCAGGACTGTTAAGCCATGTCATGAAATATTTGAGATGAAATTCCTACCTTGAAGATCTCTATGCAGCTTCAAGGAGCCAGAAAGGACCAATGTACACAAGGGTCTACTTCAGAAGTGTTGACCTGAATTCATGCAAATAGGTCTGCCTTACAGTGAGGTGATCCACAGAAATAGTAACATGGCCACCACCCCCAAACAGAAATGAACTGACCCCATCTCGTCTCCAGTCACTCTCCAGTGTTTAAGATGTTAAATGTGTGAATGGAGACAGGCCTGTCTAACTTAAGCCAGAAGGCTGTTAGTTGCATCCTGACAAATGTGAACCACAGAACTTGTGGGCTTCGTCTCCTTTTCTCCCTCCTCTTTAAGCTGTTATCAGAGCTATGAAATATAGCTCCTTATAAAAGCTGATTGTAATAATTAGAAACACTTTCCTTTCATAAGGACGAGAAAATTACAAATTATTTGGGAAGCATTGTTTCTAGTCATGTGTTATTGTTTCTGAGACATGGACAGTTTTTAAAGACTATAATACTATTCCTTTCCATTCACATGTTAATAGAAGTCTGGGAAGTAAGGGCTCCTCTGAAATGTTCAGGGCTGTTTGTATTATGTGTCAAGTTGTAAACAGTACTCTGTGACAGGTATTTTCTCTCTTTGTCTTCCTTTGAGCTAATTAGTAATTTACACTCTGGTAGCATCTCTCCCAGTCTCGCTGTGTGCAAGTGCCTGCTGCTCCATGCCTCCCATGCAGTGGGGCTGACAGATGATTGGGGCAAATGTTGGCTAGCACGTTAGAAGAATTAGGATCAAAATTAGTTTTGCATGTTTTTGATAGGCTTTTGTATGTGTCTCTCTCCCTTTCCACCATGCCCTCCTTAGATATGAGAATGTTAGGAACTTCTGGAACCCAGAGCTACTGCCCGTGGTTCAGTTTGATATTTTGTGTGCTGTTCCTCCCCCCCCAGAGCTGTGGGATTTGGGGAGGATTAGCACAGCACTCTGCATAGTTTACTGCTCCCACCCCATTAGAAGAATAGCGGGCGTCCAGCATTGTCTTTAGAAGCACCCGGCAGGGCTGCTCTAGATGGGCAGTGACTCCTCAGTGGTGGGAGGGCAGCACCGTGCCTGGTGCCTTAGGAAGATGCTTTTATCTGCTGCTCAGCTCCCCAAAGGAAAGAGAGTCTTGCTGTGGTATCAGCTTTTTCAAAAGGCAGCTGAGTGACCAAAATATAAATTACAGCTAAGTTTTAGCACATATCACATCAAGGTCCTGCTCTTTCCAGCCTCTTGCTCTCTTTCTTCGTTCAGTCTGACATGGAGAGTATGTGTAGGGTCACTTGTGTGTGTTCACTTGCACAGGCCCGTGTGGGGGTGTGAAAGCAGCAAGAGCATTTGACTCTTAAAGTAGCCTGAAGGACCCCTTTATCTGTGAATGTAAATTTTACTTGACAATTGACTAGGATGGGTAGAGGTTTATTGGGTTATCAGTTTTGAGCTGAAACTCTTCTAGAATGGCAGATAAATTATGGTACTTATTTTTATAATAATAGCTACTGATTTATCAGGATAGTAAGGTCAAAGTCCCTGTTAGAGCTAATTTGATTCTCCTTGAAAAAAACTGTTACCTGGAGATAATATTGAAGAGAACTGGGTAAGAAGATGTGTGACTAGCTTATTTCAGCCATCATTGCTAATAGGTTTATCTTCATAGGCATGAGCCTTTGACAGCGAATCAGCACTTGTGAACAGAGGTCATCTCATTTATGTGGTCACTTACAGAGTATGTGGGTCTGAATTAGTGTTTTGTTTTTATAAACTCAAATCCCAGCCAGGCATGGTGCGATCCCAGCACTTGGGGAGGAGAGGTGGAGGCAGAATGAGCTGGAATTCAAAGTAATCTGCAGTTTTCATACCTAAGCATCACAGGAGACTAGATTTTGGTTCTCAGGACTACTTTGGGTGTCTGAAAACTGTTACTCTAGCTCAGGGGATCCATTGCCCTCTTCTGGCCTCTGCAGGCACATAAACCTAGTGCACATAACCCCCACTGCCTCATACATACACGTAATAATAATAATAATAATAGTAATAGTAATGATAGGCTGGAAAGATGGCTCAGTGGTTAAGAATTCTTTTGCTCTTATAGAAAATCCAGGTTTGGTCCCAGCACCCACATGGCAGTTCACAACTGTCTGTAACTCAGGTTCCAGGGACTCGAACACCCTCTTCTGGCCTCCTCGGGCACCTGCACCTATGTGATGCCCATATACTTACACGGGCATGTGCACTTACAAAGAAAATAGGCAAATCCTTAAAACAAACTCTGTAAGTCTATTAGTTGTTGTTCTACTGCTGTGAAGAGACACCGCAGCCATGGCAACTCTTAGAAGGAAAGCGTTGAATTGGGGCTGGCTTTGGTTTCAAAGGTTTGGTCTATTTTCCTCATGGTAGGGAGCATGGCAGCACACAGGCAGACGTGGTAGCTGAGGATTCTACATCTGAATCTGAAGGCAGCAGGGGTAGAATGAGCCTCTAGACCTGGTTTGAGCTTCTGAAACCCCAAGTCTACGCCCAGTGACACACTTCCTCCAATAAGGCCACACCTACTCCAGCATGTCACATCTCTTAATCCCTCTCAAGTAGTACCACTCCCTAATGACCAAGTATTCAAATATATGAGCCTACAGGGACCATTCCTATTCAAACCACCACATTAAGAAACAAATCTCAGAATGTCTAGGATATCCTCATGGATAGCTAAACTTTAATTTTTTTTTAAAAAATTATTTGTTTAGTGTATGTGTATTGTCTGCATATGCCACAGATTATTCATGGAGATCAGTGGACAATGTGGGAGTTGGTTCTCTCCTTCCACTAATGTGGGTTCCAGGGATCAGACACAGGCATAAGGCTTGGTGGCAAACGCCTTTACCCACTGAGCCATGTTGGCTGGCCCCAACATTTATTTTTCTGTTCCTTTTTCTATATTCATTACAGCTATCTATATCTTAATTTTATTGGATGCTCAGGGTTAGACATCAATTGCACCTTTGTACTTTATAACATCTAGAAAAGATCAGATTCATTAGCAGCACTTCATAAAATGTATTGATCAGAGAGGTATTATTAGCGAAGAAGAGCTCTAAAGCCTGGGGATGTAGTTCAGCAGTTCCCTAACATGGGCAAGGCCCACGTTCTGTTGTCAGAGTGGCAAAACTAAGTAAATGCGTAGACAGGAAAGTGAGAACGTGACTGTAGAACCAAATGCACTCTTCAGTGTCCCGAATGTACGGCAGAGCCTAATGACCTTGCCGCTGCATGTCAAGTGAAAGGCAAATAAGTCTGCCTTGATGACACATCTGTTGATGCCGTGGTGTGCCCCATGCTGAAATTCTTAGTTTGTGAGTGGCACCAGCTTCCCTGGTTACACTGTTAATGTGACTCTTGACTTTTCTGTAAGCAGTTCATCTTAGTCTACAGCTATTATTAATTGTAAAATGCACCTGAGCTTTAAATTCAGTAGTTCAAAACATTTAGATATAAAATGAAACATAGTTTACTATACCTGCAAGACTGTTAAGTCAGTGCTTACCAGTAGGCTGCGGGAAAGCGGAGAACCTCTTACACTGTAATCAGGAATGGGAGCTTTTGTGGAGGTGAATTTGGCAGTGTTTGTTAGAATTTAAAATGTGTATATTCCGTTCTAGGAATTTGTCCTATGTTCATATATTTGAGATAAAAAGAGAGGTACAGGCTGGGCGGTGGTGGTGCACGCCTTTAATCTCAGCACATGGGAGGCAGAGCCAGGCAGATCTCTGTGAGTTCAAGGCCAGCCTGGTCTACAGAGTGAGTTCCAGGACAGGCACCAAAGCTACACAGAGAAGCCCTGTTTTGAAAAGCCAAAAGAGAGAGAGAGAGGTATAATGCCTGACATGGTGGCTCATGCTGTAGTTCCAGCACTGAGGGGGCCAAGGCAAGTTGACAACCACATGTTTAAGCTAGCCTGGGCTACATAGCTAGCCCTTGTCTACAAAGATCAGAGAAAAAGGGGAAGGTAACAGGTTTGTTTGCTTTTTAGCCCCCATGTTCTGTCCTAAGGAGATGTGGAGTAGAACTGTGACTTACGTACATGTGTGTGTTCGAGTGTGTGTGAAGGTCAGAGGTCAAACTCATGGCATCCTACAGGAGCTATCTATGTTGTTTTTTGAGAATCTCTCACTGGGACCTGGGGCTGGCCAGCCAAAGAACCCAAGGGATCCTCCTGTCTCTACCTCCCTGCCACCATGCCTTACCTTGTATGTGGGAACGGAGGTCTTCACGGCATGGCAGTGAATGCAGAACTGACAGCCACCTGCCAGTGTGAGTCAGTTTGTGTTAGCATGTGGTCATGAGCACATTGTGAGGACCCATGTCGGGTCCCCAGTCTGCCTGCGCGGTCTCTCAGAACGTGGGACTCTGCTGGGACCGTTCCTGAGCAGGTAGACGGTTTTGTGTTGTTGTCTGTCTGCTTTTGAAAATTCTCCAGGAAGTAGTTGTTTTTCCAGTGGAAGTGTGAGGGAACGTGTCTTACTTGTGGACTGAGGCATGGCTGTCACTCGAGCTTTAGATTTTGCTTTTGTGTCCCATCCCAACTTGTTGTTTAAAGAACTTCAAGCTGCCTTTTAGTATTTCTGTTTTGTTTTGTGTTTTTTGGAGATAGGGTCTCATGTAGTCCAGGCTGACCTTGAATTTGCTATGTACCTCGCACTAGTCTTGATTTCTTGATCCTTCTGCCTCAGCCTCCCAAGTGCTGGCATTAGAAGTGTGAGCCACCGTATTTGGCTCTCAAAATATATTTCTATTTTATGAAAAAAATGAAGGATATAACTTAGTGGAGTAGAGCACTTGCCTAGTGTGCATCAGGCTCGGGTTTGAGTGCAGCTTCAGTTCGTTTTAAGGATGATGAGTTCTGAGGCTGGAGAGATGGCTCAGTGGTTAAGAGCACGGCTGTTCTTCCAGAGGATACAGGTTCAGTTCTCGGTTATCTGACGCCTTTTTCTGAAGTCTGTGGGCACACATGTAGTGCATATACATACATGCAAACAAAACACTCATACATATAAATAAAACAAATCTTTTTTTTAAAAACGTTAGGATCCTGGGAGATTGCTTAGTCAACAAAGTGCTGCTCCTACAGTCTCAGTGCCATAGGGCCGGGGAGCAGAGACGCTCATCAGCCAGCCATGATTAACCAAATCTTGAGTTTCAGTGAGACTCCACCTCCAAAACTAAACAATGGTGATCAAGGAAGGACACCTGGTGTTGACCTCTGGCCTCCACATGCACATCCACATACACCCAGGAGCACACACACACATACAAACCCACAGTAACAAGTACATACAACACATAGACACATGTTGAGCTTCTCACTTTGTAGTAGTAATATATATAATTGACTTGTCCCCTGTATGTCTATTTAAATGTGACTCTTGCCATGTAAGAGATTTTAGAAGGTTTCATTGATATATGCATGAGTACAAAATTGTTCTTCAAATTTTGGGAGGTTTTTGTTTGGGTTTGGTTTTCTTTTGAGACAGAGTTTCACTATGTAACCCTGATTGGTCTGGAACTCACTCTGTAGACCAGGTTGGCCTCAAATTCACAGAGA
Source organism: Peromyscus maniculatus bairdii (assembly GCF_049852395.1). Classification (NCBI taxonomy): domain Eukaryota; kingdom Metazoa; phylum Chordata; class Mammalia; order Rodentia; family Cricetidae; genus Peromyscus; species Peromyscus maniculatus. The sequence goes on along the minus strand of NC_134872.1, from coordinate 47,793,427 downwards.
TCCAGCTGGCTCTGCCTCCCCGGTGCTGGAATTTAAGGCTTGTGCCACCACACCTTGCCTTTAAGAAAGATTTTTTCTTTTTATTATGGGAGGTGTGTAGGCTGAAGGATAACTGTGGGTGGGAGTTGGCTCTCTTTTTCTGATATGTCCTAGGGATCAAAACCAGCTCATCAGGCTTGGAGACCTTTACTCTTTCATGGTTTGGGCACTCTTGCAGTGGACAAAGGCCTCTGTTCACCTTTCCCGTATTCCTTCCCTACAGAATCCTCCCTAACATAGCTTATATAAGCTCTTAATTCTACATACATCGTTGTAAAACATTGAGTAATAGGGTGGTGTTTATCTTTAGTCACAAAATATTCCACCCTGCTCTTTTAGAATTTGGCTTTAGAATCTCTTGGAAATGCTGTCTTACTCTGGTTTTCACTTTGTTTACTATTTGAAGATCTATTTATGCTGGATAGAGTCTTAGCTAATTGGTCTTAACTGTTGCATAGTATTCCATGGTGTATGTAGATCCCCATAGCAATGGGTACCTAGGCTACTGTAAACAAGACTACCAATAGCAGTCTTGCAGTGTCTAATACGGGCAGGTTTTAGGATTTCTGGGAGACAGACTCAGGTTTGCCATGATGGCATAAGTACTGTTAGGAACTGAGTGGATGTATCACTTTGTCCCCCACAAGCGCGGCATTTCTATACTGTCCAGTACTTGGTCTCCTGTTTACCATCTGGTAGTAATGTCCGAATGTGACTTGTGTAAGGCACTGATGAGCTGGAGCATTTCTTTATGTTTCAGCTGATTGCTTCCCTTTGTGCGCTGCCTCTGTATGTTCTTGGTTTTCTATAGAAACTAGAAATTACATATGATCATAGTAATCATAAACTTAATATCTAGACACAGTCACACAATCCCTGGTTGGTTTTGAACCATAAGAATATCTGAGTTTCATCTATTTGTGTTGTTCAAATGCTTGAATTTCATGTAGTCAGACCCATTAAGACTTTAGCCTTAATATGTTTTCCTGATTAGTGCTTCTTGGACTTAACATTCCCAGGTTGTCTCCTAGATTTCTTTCTTTTAGCTTTATGGATTTACTTCTCCTGTTATATTTAATGTGTATAGACCCCTTCCTTCCTTGCCTCCTTCCTTTCCTTTATTTCTATCCTCCCTTCCCTTCTTTTCTTTCCTGTGTGTGCTAGGGACCAAAATCTTTGACCACTGAGTCATCTTGCTCGCCCAGGAGGGTCTCTTGAACACAGATTTCAAGGCCTGTTTGGATAACATAGAGTCTGTCTCAGACACACAAACATAAAGGGGGAGATCACACTTTGGCAAAAGTATAAAGTATGATACTCTTGTCTTCCTGATGCCAGGGGAATTTTTCCTTAAATGTTCTGCTTAAAGGCCGTGGGGTGTGCTACAGTTGCTCCCCACCTTGCCATTTATCTTTTCTCATTGTCTTCATTCCTGCTGAACGGGGACAAGTGGCTTTACTGGAGTGAATTTGGCTTAGTTTGATTAAAACCCCAAAACCCCCAGTACTCAAAACTCAAATAAATAGACTATCAAAAGATATCAAAAATCATTAAGCATGGTGGCATACGCCTACAATCCCAGCAACTTGAGAAGTAGAAGCAAAGGATCAGAAATTGATGGCCACCCTCTGCTACATAGCCAGTTCAAAGCCAGCCTAGGCTGTATGATAACCCCAACTCAAACAAACGAGGAAACAGGAAATCAGAGCGTGGAGAACAGCCACAGTTTCTTTCCATGGCCGAGCGGTAGTTCTGCCTGTTCACAGAGCCAGCACTGATCAACAAGTACAGGTTAGGGATTTGGGACAAGATGAGTTGTTAGAGTGCTCATCTGACATGCACAAAGCCCCGAGTTCCATCCCCACCCAATCCGTGCTAACACAGCCAGTTTAAAGCCAGGCCGGGCTGCATTGAAACTAGGTCTCAAAAAGCAACACCCTCCACTCCTCCATCCCCCCCACCCCCGCAAAAACAAAACAAAACAAAACAAAAAAACCTTTGAGATTTATTTTTATTTTTAGATTTGTATATATGCATTTATCGTATGTGGGATATGTGCACAGATGCCCAGAGGCATCTACAATGCCCTGGAGTTGTAGTTAAAATTGGGAGCTCCATGAATGCTGGGAACCAAACTTGAGTCCTCTGCAAAAGCAGAAAATATTCTTAACCACTGAACCATCTCCAAATGTTTTGGTGTTTTTGGTTTTTTTGAGACAGGGTCTCTATTATGTAGCTCTGGCTGTCCTGTCTGGCTGTCAGTGTGTAGACTAGACTGGATTCAAACACACAGAGATCCACTCACCTCTGCCTTCCAAGCACTGGGATTAAAGGTGTGCGCCACCACTCCCAGCCTACTTTAGCGTTTTTTTTTAAAATCACCTTATTTGTCTTGGTCTTTTATCTAGATAATTGCCTTAAATATATAACTGTGAGTGTCTTATTCATTCAGGAATGAGCCGCTAAAAATCTAAAATCTGGTTTTGCCAGACTTCTTGCATTTATCCAGAGTTCTTCCCTGTAAAATTGATTAACCAGGGAGTTAATTTCTTTGAAGGGTCTCTGATCGTAGTTGGCATTTGTAGGTGTTTTTCTCATAGCAGAGCTTGCAGACCTGAGTACAACATTTAGGAAGCAGAGTGGAGAAAGAGCTGGATGCCTCACCTTTCCGGATGTTAGCTTTCTTCCTCCTTCCCCAAGTAGCCCAGGCTGGCCTCAGAACTACCAGCCTCCTGTTTGTGAGGACCAGCTTGACAGGCATGTATCACCATTGTCTGCCTACTCCCCCCACCCCCACCCCGCCTTTGTCACTGCTGTACTGTGTATCTAAACCAAGAGTTTCTAGTCCTCGTTCTGGAGAATAAACCTCTCGGCCTTGGTCAGTGGCCACTAGGAGTGAGAGTGGAAATCTGAGGGGAGAAGTTTTCACCGTTCTGCAGTTCTGCCTGTTATCCTCTGGTAAGTCTTAGGTCTCCCTGAAGGCCTCTCTGCGGACACAGCAAACTGAATCAGACCGAATTGGAAAGCCCAGGTTTAATGGGTAAAGCGCTCCCAGGCGATTCCCAGCACCCCAGAGAGGAGACTGGGAAGTGAGACCGGAAGAACCACATGTCTGTTTTTGGGGATGCTACTTACATACCCTGTGAGAGTGGTCTTGAGCCTCTCTGTGTGAGGAGCTGTGTTTGGAGGGCTTTGAAGGGGCGGGTTTGGAGGAGCTGTGTTTGGCAGGCTTAGGGAAAGAGATGGAGAAGGGAGTTGAGGTGGATCTTCCACCAGACTCCTTCCAAACATTCCAGACTCTTTGGGTATAGGGATGCCAGGGTGCCAGGGTTTGAGGTGGAGCTCCCACCCAAACATCCTCCTTTTCACAGGCATTCCAAGTCTTCTGATGTAGCAGGCTTTCTTTGGGCTACCAACCAGCTCCCAAATCATGACATGGAGACTTAAAATTAGTTATGAATGCTTGGCCTTAACTTATGCTTATCCCACTGACTCTTATAACTTAACCCGTTTCTCTTCATCTATGTTTTGCCACGGGACTTTAACCTTACATTCTGTGTCCTACTCGTATTTGGCTGGCTGGCCCTTGGTGTCTCCCTTTTCTTCTCTCATTTTCTTCTTCTTCTTCTTCTTCTTCTTCTTCTTCTTCTTCTTCTTCTTCTTCTTCTTCTTCTTCTTCTTCTTCTTCTTCTTCCTCTCTCTCTCTCTCTCTCTCTCTCTCTCTCTCTCTGTGTCTCTCTCTCTCTCTGTCTCTCTGTCTCTGTCTCTCTCTGTCTCTCTCTGTCTCTCTGTCTCTGTCTCTCTGTCTCTGTCTCTGTCTCTCTCTCTCTCTCTCTCTCTCTCTCTCTCTCTCTCACACACACACACACACACACACACACACACACCCCTAGATCCCTCCTTCTACTTATTCTCTCTGCCTGCCAGCCCTGCCTATCCTCCTACTGCCTAGCTATTGGCCATTCAGCTTTTTATTAGACCAATCAGGTGCCTTAGGCAGGCAAGGTGAAATAGCAACACATCCTTACATTATTAAACAAATGCAGCATAAACAAATATAACACATCTTTACATAGTTAAAGTAATATTCCACAACATTCTGGTGTGTCTTAACTCCATTCAATTTGCTTTTCAGTCTCTACAATTTTAAGACATCTCATTTGCAGTCCTGGTTGTCAGAAACTCCCTATGTAGACCAGGCTAGCCTTGAACTCAAAGCTGTCTGCCTGCCTCTGTCTCCATGGTGCTGGGGTGAAAGGTGTACGCCACCGCATCCAGCAGTAACCTGCACTTGAGGTTGTCTTTTGACTGCCACATATTGTTACAGGCATGTGTCTGTATTCACAAACAGGGATGCACACATACTCATATTGTACACACGCATGCATAAACCCCTCAAAAGATAAAAACAGTGAGTGATTAAAGGCTCATCTAAGAGTAATTTTTCTTAGATTTGAAGTGTTCTTGTGCTGAGTCTTTGGGGTCAGGGAGCCCATTGCTCACCCTGCTTCCTCTTATGGATCCGTGTTTACAGTGTTAGTGGAATGACCGCTGGAGCAGAGCTACAAGCAGATGTTTGGTTCATGTATGTCCCTGGAAACCCAAGCGAGTCCAGTTGATAAGACTTAAACAATGGATGGCTGTGGCAGCTGCCAACTTTTGCTGCAGCGGAAGAATTGTACATCGCAAGTTCATTTTAGCTCTCCTCCTTGATTAATGCGCAGGATAGAGCTTGATCAGAGAATAATAAAATCTGAAGGATTTTGCAAGTTAACATAATAGAACTCAAATGTTCCATATACAGATGTGGAATCTGAGATACAGAGTAGAAGAACACAGGCTAACCAGTGTTAATCTTCTGTCTAGGGCTACAACAGTCTGTCCTCTAAGTGTTCCTTTCATCTTGGCAATAGCACTCCATGGTGCTAGGATTAAACCGAGGGCCTCAGGCATGCTAGGCCAGGGATCTACCACCAAGCTAGACATTCCAAGTCTTCTCCAAATGATGTACCCGTGGTTTACCTCACCACATGTTCTTTTGGTTTACTTACTGTTTTGTAAAATTTAAAAGCTATATTTTTCTTCCTTGTTGGAGTCTAGTTTTATTTTGGTGAATTTTGTTTGTTTGTTTTCAAGACAGGGTTTCTCTGTATAGCCCTGGCTGTCCTGGAACTTGCTCTGTGGACTAGGCTGGCCTCAAACTCAGAGATCCACGTGCCTCTGCCTCTTACTCCAGAGTGCTGGGATTAAAGGAGTGTGCTACCACTGCCTAGCTTATTTTGGTGAATTTTAAAATTGTGAAAATCTATGCTTTATATTTAAAGATTTTTTTTCTTTTGGTTTTTGGAGTTAGGGATTTATTCTGTAGTTCAGGCTGGCCTTAGAACTATGTAGCCAAAACTGGCCATGAAGTCAAGGCATTTTCCCTGGCCCAGCCTCCTGAGTGCTGGGGTGCCAGTACTGAGGCACCACACTAGGCCAAATGTTTTGTTTTAAAGAACTTAAATCAAGCATTAAAAGGCCTTCTCTTCTACTGTTCCTGCTTGGTCGGTTCTAGAAGTGAGGTGTGGAAAAGGGTAGGTTTAGTTCCGTAATTTCAGACCATAGGCACAGCACTGTAAACTGTGTTCCTTGGTCACTGGAACACACCAGTAAAGCACTGGCCCTTGGTGCCTGTTTTCTTAGCCATGCATGGGCTAGTCATTTACCGAGCAGTCTGACCCTGCTTTTTTCTATCAGATATCACTGACACCTATCTCATTTTGACACCTGACCGAGCAAATGTGTTTGAAACACTCCAGCAGTAGTGATGTCTGGTAGAGTACAGTGAACATCCCCACGTGTTCCCTCCTTGTTAAAGTTGCAGCTCTGTGCTTGTAAAACTAATGGCTAGTGTTTCTTGTTTAAATTTTTAATTTATGTGGTTATGTATGTGTGTGCGTCTAGGGATATTATGAGTGTGAATGCAATGCCCACAGACTACAGGTACTTATGAACAACCTGACATGGGTACTTGGGAACCAAATCTGGGTCCTTTGCAAGAACAGCCTTTGCTCTTAACTGTAGGTGGACTTTTCTGTCCCACCAGCCAGTTTCCAAATAACCACACATAGACGTATTATTAATTATCAATGCTTGACCGATAGCTCAGTCTTGTTATTAACTAGCTCTTTTTTATTTTATTTTATTTTTGTGTGTGTGTTTATATGGGTGGTTTTTTGCTTGCACATATTTCTATGCACCCCCCCCCCTTTTTTTTTTTTTAAAGATTTATCAATTTATTATGTATGCAGTGTTCTGCCCAGAAGAGGGCACTAGATCTCATTGTAGATGGTTGTGAGCCACCATGTGGTTGCTGAGAATTGAACTCAGGACCAAGAGCAACTAGTGAGCTTAACCTCTGAGCCATCTCTCTAGCCCCTATTAACTAGCTCTTACATTTTTAATTAACTCATTTCTTATCTGTGCTCTGCCTCATGGCCGTACCTTTTTTCAGCTTGGCAAGTTCATCTTGCTTCTCTGTGTCTCTTCTGAGACTCCTCCCGTCTTCGTGCTCTCTTTTTGTCTGCAAGTCTCTCCTAACCTCTATCTGTCCAGCTGTTGACAAGTCAGCTCTTTTTTTTAACCAGTAAGAGTAATACATATTTACAATGTACAAAGGTTGTTCCACGGCAGTTAATCACTGAAGTCATCTCTCCAGCCCATTGTCTACTCTGTCAGACTCTCTCCTTGTCTGTCTCTGTCTTTCTTCTTTTTTAGAACTTTATTTATTTATCTGTGTGTGTGGAGGGGGGTATCCTTGGAAGCCAGAGGAAGGTGTAGGTGCTAAGATTTGAGGCCAGGTCCTTTGGAAGAGTAACAAGTGCTCTTAACTGTTGAACCATCTTTCCAGCCCATTTTCTAGTATATTCATCTCTCTCTCTCTCTCTCTCTCTCTCTCTCTCTCTCTCTCTCTCTCTCTCTCTCTCTCTCTCCTCTCTCTCTCTCTCTCTCTCCTCTCTCTCTTTCTTTTTTTTCTTTTTTTCTTTTTTTTTTTTTTTTGGTTTTGGTTTTCCAAGACGGTTTCTCTGTGTAGTTTTGGAGCCTGTCCTGGATCTCACTCTGTAGACCAGGCTAGCCTTGAACTCACAGAGATCTGCCTGGCTCTGCTGCCAGTGCTGGATTAAATCTATGTTGAAGGTTAGACTTTTCCCCAGTTAGCACTATTTATTTTCTGTAGAGGTATAAAAGTAGGATTAGAATTCCCAAGTGATGAAATGAGTACTCCAATGCATGCTAAGGTGATTGCTGTGCCTGCTTCTGCTGCTGGTCATTATAGATGCAGTTTGGGATTGCTTTTGCTTACATTTAACTAGCAAGATTGGGAGGAACACCAACTAAGCAATTGCTCTTAGCTCTCTCTCTCTTTTTTCTTTTTGTAAGAAGAAATTCTCAGTCCAGTAGAATTCTCATCTAATTATGTCCTTTAGCTCCTGTGAAGCTTGTTGGTTAAAACTAGATATCATTTAACTAAAATGAAGAACCAAATGCCCAGCACAGTTCAGAATTCTTTGATTTCTGTGTAGATGATCTGGCTCTTTCCTCACAGCTTGCTCAGTGCTCCTGGAATGTTTGAGTACTAGGTTCTCCTCTAACCAGGATAATATCACACATGTACAGTTCTTGTCCATTTATAATATATTTATACACATTTTTCTTACTGATTTTGTGACATCTTTGGGAGTACAGCTGATTTTATATTCACTATAGGGAGGAAGTGTAGGGGTCTCAAGTTATAGGTGAATTGTCCAGGGTCTCACAGCTCATAAGCCTGGGCCATAGGCTCAAGCCCCCTGATTCTAAATCTATGGCTTTTTGAAAACTTCCATGCTCTTGTGCCCCTTATAAATAAACAGGGCCTTCTAGTGTCTTATTAGATATAATGAAATACAGAGCCAGCTCTCATTTGAGATTTGTGCTGCTGGAATTTGAACTGAGGCCTTGAGCATGCTAGGCAAGCAGGTTATCACCGAGCTCTAGCCTCAGCTTCTCTTATGGCAGTGAACACTGTAGGCTAGGGATACAGTGTTTATTGGTAGACGCTTGCCTGCTGAGCACAACCCTGGATTCAATATTCACTTCTATACTTAGCACCACAGAGCAAGCTGGCCTCGAACTCAGAGACCCACCTGCTTCAGTCTTTAAAGCACTGGCATTAAAGGCATGTGCCACCACACCCAGCATGGCCTTTTGATCAAGATCAAATATAGGATGCTAAACATAAATTCCATGTGGTTACATATCCTACATGCTATTGAGTATAGAGGTGGTTAATATAGCTTAGGGGCCATCTAGAATTGAATTAAAATTACTTGGTTTTAACTGTAATTAGTTTTTGGGGGTGTTGTTACTTTAGAAATCAGGTTTGGATAGGAGACAGGAGGACTGTTTGAATTTGAGGCTCCAACCATACAGTTTTGGTGTAGCTTGTCTGAGTAAGTTCCTCAGACCTGCAGTCTGCAATATATAGTAGATAAGAGCTCTCCTAAAAGTATTTGTGAGTTCCTTGGTCTTGCAACTCCTTCTGCCATGTGGGGCCAGACTTTCTTGCCCCGTGCTACTGATTTGCACCAAGTGCACCCAAATGTGAAACTTGGAGCCTCTGATTTTCAGAAAGGCTCTATTCACACAGGGCATTGTGGATTTGTATACCTAACTAAAGAAAGGGAGCAGAATAGAGGTGGAGAGCCTAGCTTTGCATTAATGCAGACAACTTTCAGCTGTCCTTGGCCTGGGCGCCTCTCCCCCACCCAGTCCCAGCTTGGCCCTATTGTGCTAGCTCTTCCTTTCTTCTCTGTCCCTCTCATCATTCTTTCAGTCCCTTTAGAGATAAAACAACAAATTCTTCCCCTCGGAGAATGCAGAGCCATTTCCCTTTCTTGACAGCCATTCTGGGATCTTGACAGCCATTCTTCAGGGAACCACCCACTCTAAGGGGACTGGACCTGAGAGGTTGGGGCCCCATATCGAGGGTGCATATTTTTGCAAAGCAAGTTTCTTTTAAGAGGAATTCTTGTGTTCCCTGTTAGGCTGATAAAATGGAGAATTTGCCATCCTGTTACATAGCAGCTAATACACCAAGTTTTATTAAATCCTCAATAAAGTGTCAGAAGTCTAAACAGTGGTTACATGTGTAATTTATTGAACTCATAAACTCTAGTTATCTTTGTTTAATATAATATCCTTGTGTATAGAGTATGTTGCCTTTAAAGATACTTGCTGCTTACGTATAGGACATAAACCCAGTTAACACAAAGGAGTCGTCTCACACCCTTTCCGAACCACTATGCATTTCACTTATGCATAAATAAGTTTAGCTTTTGATACTTGAATATTTTTGTTAGCATGAGTTTTCAGTTCTGACAGTTTTAAGTTATGTAAAGACAATGTGTATTCTTTACAGAAATCCATTTTTTTTCAGAAGAAAACCTTTATTTAATTTTTTTATATTTATTTATTTATTTATTTATTTATTTATTTATTTATTTATTTATTTAGTTAGTTAGTTAGTTAGTTAGTTAGTTAGTTAGTTAGTTAGTTAGTTTTTTTGAGACAAAGTTTCTCTGTGTAGCCCTGGCTGTTCTAGAACTCACTCTGTAGACCAGGCTGGCCTCGAACTCAGAGATTCACCTGCCTCTGCCTCCCAAGTGCCGGAATTTAGAGCATGCACCACCACTGCTGGGCCAGAAGAAAACCTTTAATGCTTGTGTTTGTGGCTCATTCTCCCTGTAAATGACTGAATCTTTGCTTGCTCTTAGCTGAAGCATGGGTCATATTTTTTTCCTATTTTTTAAAATATCAGTGTCAAAAAGTTGTAGGAATTTCATTGTGTTGTGGTATATTAATCCTTTTCTGAATTTATAAATAAAATTGTGAAATTGCTTTTTTTCTTGCCAGCTCAGGCTCACAGGTTATTTCCCCTCATAGGTAATAGAGAAGAAGAAAACCCAGCCAATAATTATGTGATAATATGGAAGAAGATGGGAAAAAGCTGTTTAATGGGTAAGGAACAAAGCTGTAGTAAAATTATTAATGAGAATCATTCCTGATGGTATGACCAGTCTGTCTACAGTCTTGTTGAGGGAGTGTTAATTATGATCTGTTTCTTGGTGATGTTCTGAACTTCTCATCCCAGCGTCCATCTTAACCTTGCACATTTTTTATACCATAAATTAAGAGGAGGTACAGTTGTATTTAAAGATAAAATGAGGCTTGAGACTAGCAAGAATACTGAAACAAAGCTTGAAGTCGATTGGCGGTTGACTAGAGACTGCACTGGCCATGCCTGTCAAGAGTAATTACCCACTCTTTTTCTCCCCGCCCTCCCTCCCCGTACTGCCAGCTGCTGTGACATCAGGCTCACCGTGGGGGTCTTGTTCACTTGAGCAACTGCAGATGTGTGTCAAGCGGCAATCAAATAAAACTTCAAAAGCTCATAGATGTTTATTGTTTAGAATTCAAATATTCTAGAGAACCCAAACTGTCCATGAATGTTAGGTCCCTACCAGAGTCTAGAAGTTTATGCAGCATTTATTTGGGCAGCCTTCTTCGCTGTCTGGTGCAGTGATTCCCAACCTTCCGAGTGCTATGACCCTTTAATACAGTTCCTCATGTTGTGGTGATCCCAACCATAAAACTATTTTCGTTTCTACTTCATAACTGTAATTTTGCTAGTGTTATGAATCATAATGTAAATATCTGGCATGCAACTCCTGTGAAAGGTCATTCGATAACCCCAAAGGGTTCATGACCACAGGTTGAGACCATTGGTCTAATGATGGAAAACATGAGCTTTGACAGCAGACACCTTTGGGGCAGTTGTTATTAGCTTGCTTGGGCAAGTTGATCTCTGAGCTTCAATTCCCCAACTTAAAAGTAGAGATAATAAAATACTTAATATGTTGATGCTGAGGATTAATTAGTCCCTATGACAAATGTGCAGTGATGCCTGGAACACAGGGAGTGCTTGGTAACTATCACCTATGGGTGTCAGGTACTGTCCCCGTTAGCATGTTATGCATACATGCATCGCTCTGTGATGTTACACTCTGGGGGTTCATCTGTCCTAGGGAAGGCTAATGCTGAGGGCAAGAGAGTCTTTAGGAAAAGTTTCCATTTTAGCCTCATTTCATTCTCTTGGAGTGTGTTGTGAAACTGTGAGAACAGAGTTATACACCTCCAGCTCTTACTGGGTATCTTACAGTGTATATGAATAAACAACCAATCTCGGGCTATATATAATTGTTCTACCTCAGCTTGTGTCAGCTCAGGAGGCTGAAGCAGAAGGATCATGAATTTGAGGCCAAACCTCAGCTCCATAGTAAGATCCTGCCCACCCCACCCCCCCAAAAAAAGTTCTGTCTGTGCAGGATGCACGTAGTTTTTCTTCTTTCTAGATAGCTATGCCAGATTTTTGGTTCTGAGTCTGGCAGCCTAGTTGAATGAAGAAGAATTTCTTTCTTTTTTTTTTTTTTTGAGACAGGCTGGCCTTGAATTCACTATGGAGCTGAGGGTGAGCTTGAATTCCTGATCCTCCAACATTCACGTGACTCAGTCTTGGGAAGCAGATGTGTAACACCATGCCCCTGCTTTTGAGTTTCTTTTTTCTTATTGTACAGTATTATTGTACCTTTGAAAATGTGTTGTTGGTTTGTTTTTTTGTTTTGGGGTGTGTGTGTGTGTGTGTGTGTGTGTGTGTGTGTGTGTTTTGCTTATATATACCTGGTTACCATGTGTGCTTGGTGTTCATGGTGGCCACAAGAGGGAGCTGTATCCCCTGGAACTGGAGTTGCAGGAGGTTGTGAGCCACCACACGGTGTTAGGAATGGAACCCACATCCTCTGGGAGAGTAGCAAGTGCTGCTTTTAATCGATGAGCCATCTCTCCAGCCCCTCAAAATGTCTTTAATGCTTCCCCCATTGCTTGCCCCCACCTACTGAGGTCATGCAGAAGATTGCCTACCTTGAGTAAGCACATACAAAACATCTCTTTTTTTTTTTTTCTTTTTCTTTTTTTTTTTTTAGTTTTTCGAGACAGGTTTCTCTGTGTAGCTTTGCGCCTTTCCTGAAACTCACTCTGTAGACCAGGCTGGCCTCGAACTCACAGAAATCCATCTGGCTCAGCCTCCCAGTGCTGGGATTAAAGGCGTGCACCACCACCGCCCAGCTAAAACATCTCTTTCTTGTAGCAGTTCTCTGTTGTTACCCTGGGGTGCCCTTCCATTATGGATTATCTCATCTGCTCTGACTAGTGAGACTGTTTATTAGGGTAATATATAAACAGAAGTCAACATTTAGTATTTTGTGTTGGGCAGTGTTTTAAATGCTTTATTCATTTAATCCTGTCACCCACTCAAATGGTTTAAATACTGTTATTAATCTTAAAGTGAGTACTAGGCATGGTGGTGTGCATCCTGTCATCTCAGCACTTAGGACAGGCATGCACCTTTAATCCCAGCACTCAGGAGTCAGGGGCAGTTAGGCCAGCCTGATTTACATAAGTTCTAGGCAAGTCTAGGCCACACAAAGGGGTGGGGGTGGGGGGGGGGGCGGACAATTTGTAGTCTAAATGGCAGTTTCAGGATTCCAGTATAGGCTTTCTGCTCACCAGGGGGATGTGGGTTAGTTAATATAAATTCTAAGGTTTGAGATATAAATTTAGGAATAATCTGTGAATTTAAATACAACTAGAAGGCCAAATATTTCTCAGAAAAATCACAATAACTAACTGTTTTTTCTTGTGTTTGTGAAAGAAAATGTGTGATTGTGTGTTGTAGGCTGGGGTGGGTGGGGTCCTGAGGATTGAACTCGGGCCTTGTTCTCATGTGCATGTTATGTAAGTGCCCTACTACAGAGCTACACCAGCTCTCTTTTTCCTCCCTTGGTCTATTTTGTTGTTGCTGCTATTTGAGACAGAGTTTCTCTTTGTAGCTCTGACTGCCCTTGAGCTCTGTAGACCAGAGATCCACCTGCCTCTGCCTCCTGAGCACTCAGATCAACGGCAGCCTGTGTGGTTTTTGTTCTGGGCTCTGTCTTGTCAGAGGAAGCATTGGTTTTTCTTTTCTTCAAACAGCAATTCCCGTAATGTTAATGAATGAGGGAAATAGGTGCTGAAGGATGAAGAGTGATAGTTCAAGAGTCATTTCGCTGACCAAATATCTTGGCTTCGTTCTAAGTGGCATTGCATGCAGGATGGTTTCCTTTCTCTTCCCTCATCCCACCCCATCCATTGAGCATCTTTTCTAAATGTTGATCCAAGTATGGCTTTTAGCATTTCTACCCTTAACAATGCCTTGCAGGGATTCTAGGAACTGCTCAGACTTTTGGAGGTTGATGAGGTTGGCTTTATTTTAATAACAATATTAAAACATGGTTTGTTTTCCATCCTTATCCATTCCTGGGAATGTGAGTTTTCAGAAGGCTCCATACTAGGAAACTGACTGGATGTAGAAGTAGATGAATTAGTAGACTAATTCCTTAATTAGTCTTGGACATTAAAAAAATGTGTAGAAAGTGAGCATACCGCTGGCTCTTCTCTGTAGGTTTGCTGTGAGCAGTAAACCCAGAGTGCCAGAGTCAGGAGCCCTGTTCTTTGTGTGGCCTGTTCCTGGCTTCTATGTGCAGTCTTGTGGTTGGGCTGGAAACAAGGTAGTAAACAGAAGGAGAGCCCATGTCCCTTCCAGCCTTTGAGTCTGTGCCCCAGACATTGCCCCCTCCAGGAGAATCTGAGTTAACAGTCACTCTGTGTGTGTGTGTGTGTGTGTGTGTGTGTGTGTGTGTGTGTGTGTGAGTGTGTGTGATCATACTCAGGGTCTCATCATGAAGCCTAGGCTGGCCTTGAGCTCATAGCTCTCTGTAGTGTGTGCTCCTGTGCCTGGGTATCACTGTGGCTCTTACACACTTAATCAGTGACTCATATTTCCCTGGGTATATTAAGATCAATCAACATGAGCCTATTAAATGGGTAACAGAATTTTTTTTGTTTTGTTTTGTTTTTCGAGACAGGGTTTCTCTGTGTAGCTTTGCGCCTTTTCCTGGAACTCACTTGGTAGCCCAGGCTGGCTTCGAACTCACAGAGATCCGCCTGCCTCTGCCTCCCCAGTGCTGGGATTTAAAGGCGTGCGCCACCACCGCCCGAACAGAATTTACTAAGATATAAATTGAGGAAATACACTCATGATTACAAAACAGAGTAGACAGCAGAAGTCGTCCTCTGATCTGAGTGAATCCACCCCGAAGCCAGGAGCCTGGAGAAGGGGCCTGTGTCCTTTCTCCAGCTCCTTGTCAGAGGTGACTTAAAAACCACACTAAGCACTGCCTCCTTTGGGCTGTGTAGCCCAGGGTCACGGGCGGAGCAAATACCACTACACAGGTGCTTGAAGGATAGTGTGGTTTGACATTTTGTAACTTTTTAAAAAAATTATTTTTAAAGGCAGCAAATGACTTAGAAAGGTTAGTGTCAATTATTTATTTATTTAGGGTTTGGTTTTTGGAGACAGGGTTTCTCTGTAGCTTTGGAGCCTGTCCTGGACTAGCTCTGTAGACCATGCTGGCCTTGAACTCACAGAGATCCGCCTGGCTCTGCCTCCCGAGTGCTGGGATTAAAGGTGTGCGCCATCCCCGCCCGGCGAAGTTTAGTATCTCAATGGAACCCCAGTATAGCAACAGAGATGGGTCTGCCCAGCATTTCTGTTGTATCTGATTTGATTTCATTTGTTTTCAAAATTAGTGCCAGTTTTGTCAAGATATTTAATGGAAATAAAATGCCAGTTAGTTTTAAGTTTATTCTTTTTATTATTTGAAGAAAAATGATCTTGCCTGTGTGAGATTTTCTTTGCGTAGTAAGTTGCTCCCAAGGCCCTGTAATTGCCTTGAAGAGATTTTCATATCAAAAGAGATTACTTGGCACATTAGATTGAGTCATGTAATAATGATTTGAAGGTTAATTAATGCAGCCATCAGACCCCTGTATCAGCTAGATGTCTATCTGATCACTCACCAACTCCAGCCATTTCTAAGTGCAGATAATCACAAGTATCAATAGAATACTAATGGAAAAAGAAGCTGACGTTCAAAATGTGAATGACCACAGAGTTTCTCTAATTTTTATTTTAACTTCAAAATACACTTTAATTGAACTTTTTGTTTGTTTATTTTGAGACAGGGTCTCTCTATATATCCCTGACTGTCCTGGAACTTGCTTTGTAGACCAGGCTGCCTTGGACTCAGAGAGATCTTTCTACTTCTGCCTCCTGAGTGCTGGATTAAAGGCTTGTGCCACCATACTCCACTTGTAGTGTTATATTTCGGCAATAGAAACCCTAACTAATACAATATCTAGCCAAACTTATTTTTTTAAAGCAGGGTCTCATATATCCCAGGCTAGTCTCAAGTTCCTGATCCCTGATCCTCCCACCTTCACTCCTAACTGTTGGGATTATAAGAATGCACCACCACACATGTTTTAAATGCGTTCTTGTATATGTGTGTATCTATGTGGGCCATAATCTAGAATTCTCTGGGAAGGGAGTCTCAATGAGGGATTGATTGTAGGGGTTATCTTGATTGTGTGATGAGGTAGGAATGTTTGACCACTGTGGGTGGTACCATTCCCTGGGCAAGGGTTTGTGAGCGTGTAAGAGCGAACAGGGTGATCTGAGCACTAGCACATACGCATTAATTCATTGTTCTCTGCTCATCACTGTGGATGTCATGTGACCAGCTGTGTTGAGTTCCTGCCACCTTGACCTCCCCACAGTGATGGATGTAACCTGGAACTGTGAGCCGAATTACCCCTTTTCCTTAAGTGTTTGTGTCAGGGTGTTTAACCACAGCAACAGGAGAGAAAATAGACAGTAGAGAAGGGGCAACTTCAGGTATCACTCTTCAAGTATTGTTTACCTTTTTATTTTTAGATTTCTTTAGTTTTAATTCTCTCTCTCTCTCTCTCTCTCTCTCTCTCTCTCTCTCTCTCTCTCGTGTGTGTGTGTGTGTGTGTGTGTGTGTGTGTGTGTGTGTATGTGTATTTCTCGAGCATGTGTGTGCCTGGTGCTCAAGAGGGCATTAGATGCCCTGCAACTGGAGTCACAGACGGTTGTGAACCACCATGTGGTTCTGGGAACTGAACCCAGGTCCTCTGGGAGAGCATCAGGTGCTCCTACTGCCGAGCCACTTCTCCAAACCCCACTTTTGTCTTCTTATACGAGGTGGTGAGGCCCCAGCTCAGACCCTCTTGCTCGCTAGGCAAACACTTTGCGACTGAGCTATCTCCCCAGCTCCTAGATCTGTTCTCAAATAAGAACTGTTGGTAGCAATGAATCTAGATAGGACCTGACACTTTTTTTTTTTAAACAAGCACATATTTTGTAGCCCAAGCCCTCCCCTAGTTCCGGGTGGCAGGTGTGTGCCACCTGCCTGACACTCATTCTTTTACATTAGTAGTTCCTGGTGACTGACTGACTGATGTAAATAGGCTTTTAGGAGAATGGCAGGGCTGCTCAGTAGTAAAGTTCTTGCTTAGTACGTATGGCTCTGGATTAATCTCAGCCCAGTAAAGGGAGAGAGGGAGGGAAGAAAAAGAATGGAAATGGGGGAGAGAAAGAAAGAGGGGAAAGTGAAGATGGATGAATACGAATGAGAAAATGTATGTCTGAATGAATTTTATTCCCTTGCTGCTAACTGGTTTTCTTTTTGTTTGTTTGTTTGTTTTTGTTTTTGTTTATTTGAGACAGGGTTTCTCTGTGTAACAGAGTCCTGGCTGTCCTGGAACTTGCTTTGTAGACCAGGCTGGCCTTGAACTCACAGAGATCCTCTTGCTTCCACCTCCTGAGAGCTGGGATTAAAGGCGTGCGCCGCCGCCCAGCTGCTAACTGGTTTTCAAGTCAGGTAAACCAGAAGATCATACTCAAGTCTCAGAACAGTTTATAAGTATTGAATTAAGCTGGGCCATGGTGGCACATGCCTTTAATCCCAACACTCTTGAGACAGAGGCAGGAGGATCTCTGTGAGTTGAAGGCCAGCCTGGTCTACAGTTCGAGTTCCAGGACAGGCAGGGCTACAAAGAGAACCCTGTCTGTGGGGGGGAAAAAGGAAAAGAAAAGAAAGAGAGAAAGTTAGAAATATTGAATTAAGGGGAAATTATTTATTTATTTATTTATTTATTTATTTATTTATTTATTTATTTATTTATTTTGAGACCAAGTCTCTATTATGTAGCTCTGCTGTCCTGGAGCCAGATAATGTAGATTGGACTGACCTCAAACTCAGAGAGACCCACCTACCTCTGCTGGGATTAAAGGCCTGGGCTAACACATCTGGAACAGCTGCCGTGTCTTTCTGACATTTGTTTGACTATCTTATATTTGCATCATATGCTCCATGTCCTTAGAGACCTGAGTTCAGTAAATCATACTGTTCACTGCTATGCAATTTATCGTCTTGTTTTTAAGGTGATTGTGAGTATTTTATTTGTTTGTTTTGAGACAGGGTTTCTCTGTGTAGCCCTGGCTTTCTTGGAACTCCCTCATAGACCAGGCTGGCCTCGAACTCTGAGATCTGCCTGCCTCTGCCTGTGCTAGGATTAAAGGGATTATATAATTTAAGGGCCATTCTCCCACCACCACCCTTGGAAAATAAGTACTTTGAGTTCATTAGAACACTCAATTTTTTCACAAATCAATTTTTACCAAGTCCAGTAAAAAAAAAAAAAAGATTTCCACCAACAATTAACATAAAGCAAAAAAATTGATATTTACCATAATTAAAGCCATACAAATGAAAAAATGTATATATAATTTCTCAAATGTCACTCTGAAACATCCTGAAGACGCCACTTGTTAGGGAAACACAGCTGGTAGAGATTGTGAAAGGGGCTAATAAAGCATTTCTCCCAAATTTCAATAAATATATCCCGAGACGTGTAAATTACTTCAAGGCATAGTTGTATGTGTCATGGTGCATATTCAGTGACATCCGTGGTGCATGGTACATGAGTACTGAAAACGTCATGGTCTCCTCTTGGAGGGGTGATAACTGTGGCTTTCATTGTGACACTTTCACACACGTCCTTTCTGTATTTTGATCATTTTCACAACCCTGTTAGCCTCCCATCCCCCTCCCTTTCCTGCTGATCCTCTTTCTCTTCCCAACTAACTAGACCTATTTCCTGCTTCATTTCTTTTTACTTTTTGGTGAGTCGGTGAGTTTCATTAGGGTTGTTTGCAGGAGTGTCGGGGAATTTATTTGACTATACTAAAGAAAATGTCCCTGCTGGGCATGGTGGCACTCACCTTTAATCCCAGCACCCAGGAGGCAGAGACAGGCAGATCTCTGTGAGTTCGAGGCCAGCCTGGTCTAAAAAGCAGGTTTCAAGATAGCTAGGACTGTTACACAGAGAAACCCTGTCTCAAAAATTCAAAAACAAACGAAAAAAGAAAATGCCCACCCACACACATTAGAGTTTTAAACTTTTTTATTATATTAAATTTTAAAGATTTTTAAATTTTATTTTGTGTGTATGGATGTTTTGCCTGCATGCATGCTATGTGCCATACTTTTGGATCCTCTGAAACTGGAGAATTGAACCTTAAGTCCTCTGCAAGAGCAACAGGTGCTCTTAACCGATAGCCATCTCTCCAGCCCTCTTATATTGTATGTTGGTCATTTTTAAAAATTGCTCTTAGAGAGTTCTAGTGATGGGTAAGACAGAGTAAGCACATTCTGTGTGGCCTCTCACAGCGAATGTAGCCAGAAATCTGCACAGAGCAGCAGCCAGGGGTCTGAACTGTAGGCGCTAGCAGCTGGCTGAGAGAAGAGCAGGATGTGAAATCTCACAAGCCAGGTCTCTGGGGTGGTCGAGGCAGGCAAACCCAGAAGTGCACCAGGCCCAGTCGGGCACCAGGCGTGACAGAGCGCGTCAGTCTGAAGCTGCTAATGTGTGTTACACTCACTGACTTCATGGGTCTGAATGCGTGTGTAGACGTCAGAGGAGAACTTGGAGGAGTCGGAGCCAGGCCGTCAGGCTCTGCAGGGTGCAGTCGTACTTACTCAGCCATCTTGTTGCCCATAAAGCCTCCAGTGCTGACAGGGTTGGAAGGGGAAAGCGCCTACTTCTCCGTCTCATCCTCAGTCCCCTCAGCAGGGCCCTTCCTCCTCAGCCAGGGTCTGTAGTAGTACAAACATCAGAGGAAACACCCATTACTTCTTCCTTTCTCTGTCCTGCAGCCCTACTCCTAAGAATAAAATCAATGCTGTCCTAGCAAAATGTTCTAAAGTGGGCTCTCAAAGGCCTCAGTCTTCTGGCTGGCAGAGTATAGTACCTGGGAGGAGGTAGAGAAAGACAGCCTATAAAAGGGTTTATGAGCTCCTGGGCCTACCCCTAAATAGCACACACAGGAGTCTAATCCTAAATGTTGATCTTGAAAGACTGGAATGAGACTATAGCTCAGAGGTTCTCAACATGTGGGCCACAACCCCCTGGGGTCAAATGGCCCTTTCATAGGGGTTGCCTAATGCCATCAGAAAACGCAGACATTTACATTATGGTTCATAACAGTAGCAAAATTACAGTTGTGAAGTAGCCATGAAATAATTGTATGGTTGGGAGTCACCACAACATGAGGAGCTGTAGTAAAGGGTTGTGGCATTAGGCAGGTTGAGGACCACTGCTCTAGTGGATCACTGCCCAGCTCCTAGAATGGCCATGGAGGTAACACTCACAAAAGACAGAGCCACCCAGTTCTGCAAAGCTCTGTGTAAGTAAATTTACCAATATAGGATTTTCTGAAACTGACCTAAACTCATCCAGGACTCTAACTTCCTAAAACAGACAGAAACAAAACAAAACCCCTTGGGATTCTTGAGAGGACAGAAAGAGGACTCTAGGACTCACAAAATTCTGCAGCCTACAAAGAACTAGCATGGCCTCAACTCATGTGGACAAGAGAACCAAGACACCATCACTGAGATGACAACTCTCTCCTGAATGTGGATCACTCCCTTCTTGTCTGTTTGATGGGCTGGCCTTGGCCACATCATGCCCTCTGGTGGGCTAGTGACCATAACTGCCAGGCTAAACCTTGCAGAGAATGGCTTAGACTCCCGACTCCCCTGAGCTTGTCCTGAGGCCCAGCTGCTCTGAGTTACATGGCATTGTGCAAGAAGAGTAGATACTTAGGGAAAAAAGCAAGACTGTTTTCAGTCTTCCTAATCCATCCCTCTCTAACTCTTAGGTTTCAAGGTAGTTTTTAAATTGATTTTAACGGTGGAGTGCAAAGAGGGGTGAGAGGAGTTGGCTTGTCATGTGGCTCAGTACAAAACTGAATAGTCCCGTTGTGTTTTCCCTTTGTGAGTGAGCCTTTCCACTTTCCAGTCTTAGGCAGACGAGTAAATGCCTTGTGGCCACCTGTCACTATAGCAATAAGATGAATAACCAACTGAAGAATGCAGATCTAGAGAGCCACACCTGATCCTTTGTAGTTGAAGATGACAGTCACTGACCAGCATTTGCTGTGAAGCCAGCAGGTTCCTACCAGCTTTACATCCCAGCCTGTGATTTACAACCACAGAGCCCACATTCCACACTTGGCACAGTTTGCTCCTGCCATCTTCTTCAAAAAGACTCTAGATGCTCACTAGGCCCCCTAGGTAGATCTGCTACTGCGGGTCTGTCTCCAGTGGAGCTGTACCATTTGAAGTGACATTTCCATGTGTCTTCAAAGTCTTTCTTTGGCAAATACTGCTTGAATTTTGTCTGTTCACCCAGCAGCTACTGGAGCATGCAAAGCAGAGGCTTTCAGAAAAAGGACGCTTGAGAGAGGTTGCCCAAGTGTTGGAGCTACAGTACTACAGGGTCTCCAAGGCCCCAGTTGTGGAGGCAGACAGTTGAAAGTCGTAACCCAGTAGTCAAACGTAACTCAGTGGCATGGTAGGTTGTGTGGAACTAAGTGGTTGGGTTTCATTTGAAGAGAACTAGCAATGATCCAGAGTAATGATTTCCCCAGTCATACTCTGTCCGTTACCTGGATCATTTGACTGCTAGGAAGGAGAGTTTGTGAGGGTCTGCCGAAGGGACCTCAGCAGGAGCTGGCTAGTCAGGGTTAGTTTGCTGGCGGTGACTTCTGCCCATAGTGTCGCTTAATGACATAAGTGTTTCCTGAGCCCTGTTGGTGCCAGGCACTGCTTGAAGCATTTCTTCCCTGTTAACTAATTGACTAATGCAACAATTCCATGTACACTAGTAGGAATATTCTTTCTGTTTCCTGAAGAAACTGAGGTCTGGAGACACCACTGTCAGTCACATAGCGTTAGCAGGAACGCGATAGAATCCCAAGCTAGCTAGCTTGGCTTGACCTAACCACTGTGCTGATGCCGCTTACTGCTTCGTTCATTTGTAAAGAATTATTAAAATTTTCTCCATTCATATTTTATAGTTGTAGGACCGGAAAATTTTTAAATTAAAAAGTACTTTTAATGAGAAAATAATAGTATACAAAAGAAAACTCTAGCAGAGAGCTCAGCACCAGTGCTCCAGCTCACTTGAGGGACTCTCTAGCGGGCTGTGTTCTAGAGTCACAGAACCAGAGGCTGGCAGGGCTCTCCACACTTGCTGCTGGTGGTTTTTTGTTTATTTGTTTTTTCTCCCTCCCTCCCTCCCTCCCTCCCTCCCTCCGACCCTCCTTCCTTCCTTCCCTCCTTCCTTCCTTTCTTTCTGAGACAGGGTGACAGGGTCTCACTATGTAGCTCTGGCTATCCTGGGACTCACTATGTAAAACAAGTTAGTCTCAAACTTCCAGAGATCTGCCTGCCTCTACCTCCATCATGCCCAGTTTTTTTGTTTTAAACATTTATTTTATTTGTGGGTATGTATTACACACACACACACACACACACACACACACACACACACACACACACACACAGGCACACACAGGCACACACACAGGAGGTCAGAGGACACCTTGCAGAGTTGGTTCTCTCCTTCCCTCACGTGAGTCCCAGGGATTGAACTCTGGCGTTCAGGTTTGTCAGCGAGCACCTTTACCCCCAGCCATCTCATCAGCCTGGCTTTGTTATTTTTTGAGTCAAAAAGCAACTAGATACTTAACACAATAAAAACTTGAGATATCGTAAAAATACATTTGTTTATCCACACACAAAACAAAATATAGTGGTTCTTCTATTCTTACAACCACATCTGTTTCCAAGTAATGACAAGTACACACGCCAAGACTTTGTTCTCCGATGCTTGGACCTGTAACAGTGGTTCCTGGTGATTTTAATTTCATGTGTCTTTCAAACCTCAATCTATTGTTTGCTCCATGAAAACAAAACTACAAAACACTTTAACATCAGGAATGTTGGCGATAAAATCTCTGTAAAGAACCAGTGTTTCCCAAGAACAGAACTGATAAGACTCACTCTGGCCAGTGAAGACTTGTGGTTAGATGCTCATTTATCTGGGTTGCTGGGCTCAGACTCTGTTTGGAGTTAGGATGGGTCACCTTGGACCAGATGAACGACTGCTGGAGGGATAGCCTCGTCCTGTCCGCCCAAAGCACGCACAGGACATGGATGTCCACCTGCTGTGGACAGTCCTACCCTGTCTGACCGCATTCTTTTTTAAAAATTATTATTGCAGATGTACGCATGGTTTTGCTTGCTTGTACGTTGCATGTGTGTCTGGTATCCTTGGAGGCTAGATGAGGTTACAAGATCCCTTGGAACTTGAACTCTAGACGGTTGTGAGCCCTCATGTGGGTGCTGGCAATGGAACTGTGTCCTCTAGATAAGCAGCAAGTACTCTTACCTGTGGAGCCATTTCTCCAGCCCCCTTTTTGTTCTAAAAATGGCCCGAGTGCTGTTGCTTCTAGCTCTTTAGGGTTTCCCAGAGGTATTCTGGTTCATATGCTGCTACTAAACTAGACACCCTTCTGATCTCTGGCCTTGCTCAGACTGTCCCCTTCTAAGAAAAGCCTCCACATCCCTTCTCTTCTCTTGGTTTTTGAGACAAGGTGTCTCTGCCCTGGCTGTCCTGGAACTCACTCTGTAGCCCAGGCTGGCCTCGAACTCACAGAGATCCGCCTGCCTCTGCCTCCTGAGTGCTGGGATTATAGGCGTGCGCCACCACTGCCTGGCATTCCTCATTCTTTTAGTACATACTTTGAATACTGACTAGGCATTCTGTTGTTCTTAGAAATGTGTGTGGGGGAAGAGACCGTGGTGCCTGCTCTCTCCCTCTCCTGGGGAAGGACCTCTAGCTGCCCGCATCACTTTGGTAACAGCACTCTATTGCTTTTTTAAGAAAAATTTTGTTTTTATTTTGTTTTAACTTAGAGTCTTTATATATAGAAGAGGCTGGTGCACACATGCATTTTTAAGGCAGTTTGCATATAGCATTGGCATTGGAGACAAGAGGAAATGACAGTTGCCTTGAATCATTTACCTTCCTACTTAGGAAAGCTGTGTTTGTAAGTTGAGAGGACCTGTGTCAGGTAGACTAGTGAGTACCCTGCAATGCAACAGGAGCTCGGCGCAGAGTAGGACTTAAGTTGTGGGCCTTGAATTTAGTGGTGGTCTGTCTTTGGAGGCAGTTTTTAATGGAAGAGGATGTTTGGGTGGAAACTTTTCCTCGAAGATGGATGAGGCAGAGCCTTTCAGTCCTGATCTGGTGGGAGAGTTGTGCAGCTGTTCATGGAAAGGGGAAGGAAAGCCAGGGAATGAGAGCATTTCAATTAGTTTTAAATAGGACAGACTCCATGTTTACTGGTCAGTGTGTCTTGTTCCCGGGCCTCGAATACTGTGAAGACTTTTAGTATTCCCTAAGAGCCAAGAAGTTTCTACTCAGCTTCCTTCAGGCCCCTCTGCCTGCTCCTGCCTTACCCACTCTGCCCTGTTGTTGAATACGGTTTCCTTAGTCCCTGCACCATGCCTTAGCTTGCCCTCCGGGTCTTTTGTTGTTGTTGTTGTTTAATCTTTTCTATTTTTATGTGGAAGGGTGTTCTGCCTACATGTGTGTCTATGCATCACAGTGCTCTTGGAAGCTAGAAATGGCTGTCAGATCCCTCGTGACTGCAGTTACAGATAGATGGCTGTGAGCTGCCATGTGGGTGCTGGGAGTTGAACTCAGATCCTCTGGATGAGCATTCTGTGCTCTTAACCAGTGAGCCATCTCTCCAGCCCCATTGTTATTTTTTTTTTTAAAACAAACTAAACAACAAAAGGTTGAACAAAGGTTGTATTACTTTAGCATATGCTACAATCAGTGTAGATAAAAGGGTTATAACCTCTTGAAAAAGAAATCCATGAAAATTCAGAGGTTAATGTTAAAGACTAACAAAAGATTGTATAGCACGGCACATGTGCTGCATGCTTCACATTTAGTTCTCTTCAATATTCTGTGGTTCATGGAAGGGTTTCAAGAAATCTCAAAGGTTTTACTATAAAAAGGAGCAGTGGGGGCTGGAGAGATGGCTCAGTGTTTATAGTGTTGGGTCCTCCGATTCCCAATATGCACATGGTATCTTACAAGCCTGTAACTCCAGTCCCAGAGAATTCAACGCCCTCTTTTGGCCTCCACAGACATGCAGAGACATAATGCATATACATACATGCAGACAAGATACTTATACATAAATAAAATTTAAAACTTTAAATGTAACAAAAGGAATAGACTTTCTGGGGTCTGTAGGGATCATACATGAAGATACCCCATCAACAGAGGGTTGTGTTGAACATTCTGCAGACAGAACTGTTTTGAGTCTGCAGCTGCTTGGGAAACATTCATGAGCTGAGCCTTTCCTCCAGCCAGTCACCTTCACAAAAGTGATGCTGGAGGAATCCATCATGGCATGGCACCCTCAAGAGCTGGGTTGACTGTCTGTCCAGGGTCATCCTTTAGATCTTAAACAGCAGTTGTATTTGCATTTCAATGCTTCCCGTTTTCCATCCTCCAGGAACCTGGCAAACCTAAGCTACACTCAAACTGCCTTTCATACTGCCTTTCAGAACTTTTTTTTTTTTTTTTTTGACAGGGTTTCTCTGGTAGTCTTGGCTGTCCAGTGTTCAGAATCTTGTAATGGTGATGTTAATGGCATGAGCACTCCTCTCAGCTGACCACAGCCTCCCTTGCATGCTAAGTGTGGCTTTGCCGTCCTTCTGGCTACTCACCCATTCATCCAGGAGGCCTTACTGAGCCACCACCTTTCTGGGAAATGTCAGCTAAATGTAAAACATGGCAGCCCTACAGCAAGCTGTGTTCCATAACCTAAGGATTACCTGGAACAGTGGGCAGAGACTGCACTGAAACTTAGTGGTCAGTCAAGCTGAGAATATCTCTCCCCAGGAACAGCCATCACTTGTCCTCTTTCTTCTGGGAACATCTCCCCATATCTATTGTTACAGGTTTTTCCTCTCTATTCTTTTCTTTTTTTAAGAGGTGGTTGAGTTGAGGCCTCTTACAGAATAGGCCAGCCTCAAACCTGAACTGCTGTGTATCTGAGACTAGCTTGACTTCCAGATCCTCCTGTGTCCACCTGTCAGGTGCTGAGATTACAGGAATGTGCCACCACTCCACTGCTTCTTAAATAGTCAAGTACAGAATGCTCCCAAATCAAGATACACGAACTTTTCTGCTTTTTGAACTTTACAATGATGTGAAAGCTACGTACATTACACAGAAACTATACTTCACATTTGCATATTGCTCTTTTTCTGGTCTAGCAATGTGCTCTCTTAACAACTGGGACAGTGGCAATTAACCACAGCTCCTAGTCCACCACATGATCATGAGGGGAGGGATTTATACACAGCTGATGAGATGGCTCAGTAGATAAGGTGCTTGCTAGTCAAGCCTGCTGATCTGAACCAGATGGTGGAGATCCTCAGTTAAAGGGGGTCTGACTCCTACGAGTTGTCCTCTGACTTCCACGTTCACACCATGGCACGCACATGCATGCTCGCACACACACAGATACACAATAAAAACCAGGCAAGAACCTGTACACTAGAAAATACCATGTTCTCAGCTATGGTTAGATTCAGTAAGTTAGGTGACATCAAGTGCATTTGACATCACACACCAAAAGGCCTCCACTCAGATTAATAACCAGGGGTTTCCATATGAACTGTCAACATACTCTTCATCACTGGGTTTGTTTGTTTGTTGTTTTAGGTTTTTAATTATGAGTCTATGTAGGGGTGTGTACATGTGAGTGCAAGTGCTCTTAGAGGCCAGAAAAAAGTGTTGGATCCCTTAGAGCTAGAGTTACAGGTAGTTGTGAGGCCCCCTGAAGTGCATTCTAAAACCCAAACTAGGTCTTCTGCAGGAGCAGTACTTGCTCTAAGTAGTTACTTAGCCTTCTTTCTGTTTTTATGTTTATTTAAGACAGCTGAGGTGGATGTTGGATGTTTTCCTTACTTACCTTCCACTTTACTTATGAGACAGAGTCTCTCACTAGAACAAAGTTCACTAGTCTAGCTAGCCAGCTTACCCAAGGATTTCTGTGTCCACCTCTGGAGGGCTAGGGTTACAAGCAGGCCCCCATGCCCATTTTCACATAGGTGCTGGGGATCAGAACTGCAGGCTTGCATCTCCCAGATCTCTTCCTATTCCCTCCTCCATGCTTTGTGTTTTAAAACAGACCAATTCTGTAGCCCAGGCCGTCTGCACTGTCCAGGTATTGGTACTACAGGTGTGAACTACCACCCCAGTTGCAGTTGACCATTCCAGAAAATATATTTGGGCAACACTGTATAAGCTCGTTGTGAACTTCATAGGTATGGAGACAAAAGTAGTCAAAATTACTTTACAAAAGAATTGATGGAGAGACTGTGGTTTGGGCCAGCAGGATTTGCACAACTTGCTTCTCTCCTAATCATCGTGGTGTAGTAATGGGAGAGGGCAAGTACAGTGGGCCGCTAGAAGAGACACACAAACCAACAGCCTGATAGATGTAAGCAACCTAAGTAGGTTATAGAAGAAACAAGAGGGGATATTTTATCATAGTGGGGTAAAACGTGATTTTACAAAATACATCATGTGTGGACATTAACTATAAATCTCATAAATGAAAAGTCACTAGAAACAAAAGACAGGCCACAGAAAAAGGTTTTGATAATACCTCTGTCTGGCAAGAGCTGTATACAGCTTGTAAAAAAGAATGCTAATCATTTAATGAAAAAAAGACAACCCAACTGAAAACAATTGCTTGATCTCTTGGACTATGTAATATCTATTTGTTTCTATAATACTAAATCACTAATACCTACAAAGTAGTTTCATTCTTGGTTTGGCAAATTCTTGTGTGAATGGCAGGAATAGTGGAGAGCATGTTTTATCAGCTTACAGAAGAGAAAAGAAAATGGCTGATAAGTTAGGCATGCTTGTGTTCCAGCACTTGGGAGGGCCGGCCTACATAGGAGACCTTGTCTCAAATATATAAAAAAATAAATTTAAAAATTCAACTCTGACAGTGAATTGTGATGATGTTTTGTTTGTGATCTAACAAATAAAGCTTGTCTGAAGAGTGTGGAGCTAAGCCACTAGTTAGCCATAGAGGCCAGGCAGGCAGTGGTGGCACACAACTTTAATCCCAGCACTCAGGAGGCAGAGGCAGACAGATCTCTGTGAGTTCAAGGCCACCCTGGGCTACACAAGATTGATCCAGTCTAAAAGAGAAACAGAGCCAGGCAGTGGTGGCGGCCCACAAAAGCATGCATTTGATCCTAGCACTTGGTATCTCAGCCTTTAATCCCAGCATTAGGGAGGTGGAGACAGGAAGTGATAAGGCTGGACAGAGAGGAATATAAAGCATCAGGAGATAGGAGCTGACCCCTTTTCAAGGCTGAGAAGTTGGTGAGGTGAGAAGTGGCTGTGGCTGGCTCCTTTGTCTCTCTGATCTTTCAACATTTACCCCGATGTCTGGTTCCGGGTTTTTATTAAGACCAGTTAGGATTCATACTACAGTGAGTAATCACATTTAAAATTTTTTGTTGTTTATGAATTTATTTATGAGTGTTTTGCCTGCATGTATGTCTGTGTACCATGGGTGTGTGATGCCTAAAGAAGCCAGAGGAGGTCACTGTTGTGAGCCACTATTTTGGGCTGGGAATCAAACCCAGGTCCTCTGGAAGAGCACCAAGCATTTTTACTCTAAACCGCTGAGCCATCTCCCCAATCACATTTCTTTATCATCATCATTATTACTATTTATTTTATTTTTTGAGACTATAAATTCATGGCCTCATTTCATTCATTGTTACATACACATATGTATATGCATATTTGTTTTTATGTCATGTGTATATGTGTGTGTATGAATATATACATTTCTAAATATGTAAGTACAATGTGCTCAGTTAGTATGTATGTTGTATATGTTTTTAGGGTTGACCATTTAGAATTGAATAACCAGTTGGTGTGGTCTTCTCTAGGGAAGACTATGTTTCTTGCTCTTATTCCTTGTTGCCTGTAGTTTTTTGTGCGCGTGCGCGCGCACACACACACACACACACACGAATGTCTATTGTTGTCCTCGTTCAGCTCATGCTTAGGCAGTCATGTTGGTGAGACTTTGAGTGTAGCTTCTGACATTCCCAGAAGACACAATCTCACAACAAACTCCCTGTCCCTCTGGCTGTTACAACCTTTCTGCCTTCAGTTACATTTTCTCAAAAGCCAGGGTTTTTTTTATTTTTGGTTTATTTTGTTTCAGACAAGTTCTCCCTACACAGCCCTGACTGTCTTGGAGCTCACTATGCAGACCAGGCTGGCCTCGAACTCACAGAGATCCACCTGCCTCTGCCTCCTGAGTGCTGGAGGACCAAACATGCTCAGTCCTTAAAAGCCAGTTTTGAAGTCTGTTACACACCTTAACCATGTACCAGCCATTACAACTACATTACAACTTTGAAGAAGGTTCTTTCTTTTTGTTTTTGTTTTGTTTTGTTTTGTTTTGTTTTTTCGACAGGGTTTCTCTGTGTAGCTTTGGAGCCTGTCCTGGATCTCACTCTGTAGTCCAGGCTGGCCTTGAACTCAGAGATCTGCCTGGCTCTGCCTCCCAAGTGCTGGGATTAAAGGTGTGCGCCACTGCTGCCTGGCTGTTTTTCTAAGCCTATTTATGTTTAAGAGGTGGTTACAGAGCCAGCAAGATGATTCAGCAGGTTAAGGCACTGCCACTAACCCTAATGACCTGAGTTCAGTCTCTGGAACCCATGTGGTAGAAGAGGAGACCCAGCTCCTACCAGGTACCTGACCTCCACACATGCCCCGTGACACATGCTTGTCGTCCCCTCCCCAAACATAAATAGAAAAGAAATAGATCGAGTAAAAAGGGATATAGTCAGTACTTCAGCAGCTTGTCATGGGAAATAAATGATATTTATCTTCCATTTTAGAACAGTTCCAGGATATAGTTTTTGATAATTGAGAGTAGGTTTAATCATTTATAATATCAGTTAATTATACGAATGTGAAAGAGCATCTTTCCCTGACTAAATTTGTCTGTGTTCTGCATGGATGGAGAGCTACCTAGTCTGAAAATGCAGCTGGCTACAAGCATCTTGCTCACAGCCCTCCCAGGTGGCATTACCCCAGTGCAGTTATAACTAGGGTCTGGACCTTAACGCTGGAAGTTCAGAACCTCAATTTTGTGAAAACATGATATGATGACCGGTTTTCTTGGGAAGAGGCATATGTGGTCAGAGTCACCAGAGTGAAGATTCATTTACAGTGAGGAATAGGACTGTTAAGCACACTGATCCTTGAGTGTGGTGGTTATTGCATTCTATCCCTGAAGGCCAGCTCCACGGAAAATCAATTTTGGTTTTCTGCACAGGAGTGAGTGCAGAGAGAGCCTTGCTGGATGGTTTTAGTGACTGACTCCGTCAGACCCTTCTGTGCCGGCAGCAGGCTCCTCTGCTGTGTTTATGAGTTGGGGGACCTACTCCCCCCAATCCTGTGGGAAGAGCCCTGACCAGTTAGTGCAAAGACTGCACACACTGGTGAGCCCAGTCTGTAGTCAGGCAGAGGCCCATAGTCCTTTGCAGTCACATCCTCTCTGGCTGTCTAAAGGTGTACCTTTGGATCACTTTGATCAACTTGGGGGTTCTCAGAACTCTGAAGTCACTTAGGTGTCTGACATCTGTTAATACTAGACCTCAGTGTTTGGGTATTTTTTAAAAAAGATGAATTATTATTGTGTGTCTACTACATAACTTTCTTCATTCTCAGGTGTTAACCTAAAACTTATTGTGGAAGCATTTTATGTCATTGCTATATATAAACTTAAAGTGGTCATTCTCTGTGTGTGTGTCTGTGTGTGTGTCTGTCTGTCTGTCTGTGTCTGCCACTTGGCTTCCCTGCCCTATGATCTGTACCCTGGAACTGGGAGCCAGAACAGGAAAAGTCTCTGTACAAACACATCACTTAATTGGTCCTCCCTCCACCTTTCCATTTTACCCAGGCCCTGTCTGGGTCCCTCCTCTGGGTTCGTTTCTCCTGGAGTCCTATAGGAACCAAGAAACTGGTCCTGACTACTATAAAAAAAAAATAATGCTACTATTTTACTCTGCCAGTATTAGGTAGGATGTTTCTAATCTGTAGTTCCTTCAAAGCAATTTTGTTCTTATTTGCTGTAGTAAGTTCTTCAAACGATACACCGAGTGAAGATATATATGTTTGTACAGTTTGTTGGTGTTTTTCTTTATATTATTATAGTATAAATAAACTTATTATTTATCCTTGGCTATGGGCTGTTACCAACCATTAACTTAACTTGTCTAGAATGTGAAGGGCCTAGGTGTGATTATAGTACCACAGACAAATAAGAAAGGTAAGAATAAGGGCTTTTTCTTACCCTTATTGGCTCAGTGGGTGAAAGTATTTACCGTGTGAGCCCGATGACCTGAGTTCAATTCCTGGAACCCCCAGTAGAGGAGAAAAACCAACTCCAGAAAGTTTCCCTGGTTCTAGACATACTGTGCAGGCACAAAATAATAATAGTAACTAAAGTAAGTAAAATAAAAATAAATACTAGGGACAAAAGGTTCAGACAACATGTGTTTCATAACTACTACATTCTGTGTTTAACTAGGCAGTGTTGCACACCTGTAGGCTAGACACTCAGGAAGCTGACAGAAGAGATAACCGGAGCCTGGGATTTGGGGGCTGGACTAGGCAACTCTGTCTTAACAGATAGTCAAATACAGGTTCAAACTAATGGATTACTTGTCTTTTTATTTGGTCTTTGTTATAAAACTGCCTCACTGGTGGTCTATTTGGTCAGCGTCTACAGGCAGCACAGGAGGTGTGGGAATGAAATGCAGACCCGTGGTTTGCATTTGTGTGTCTTACTTCTCCTGACCTGTCTGCAGTCCACTCGCGTAGTTCTTCCTTCTGTGGGAGGGAGCTCAGGCCGTGACTCTCACTCCTCCCTCGTCCTTCTGTCGGCCTGTGTTTGCTCGTGCGGCATCCTGTCCCCCAGTTCTCCTTTCTGACCCCTGCTGTGGGAAGTGAACCCACACTTAGTTATTAGCAGCTGATTGGCTTGTTTGTTTCCCCAAACAGATTCTATGTTTGCCTTGGTACAGACATAATGGTGGGACTGGCTGGCAGGGCAGGATGGCTGGTTTTTATTTCTGAAACAGGAGCAGAGGTGCTGAGGCTTGTGGAACTTGAACCACAAGAACACTGCCTGGTGTGTATGGCCTTTGTGTGAGAGCCGGGCCAGTCCTCACCGCTTGGACCTGCTCACTGGACTTGTGCACTGTTCTTACATAAGGATAAGAGTTCAAGCACAGTTCACGTCTTTGACACCCTTCTGTGCCTTACTGAAAGAAGACCCTTTTATATTCCTGCCACACAGCACATTCTGCAAGGATTCAGTGTGCACCCCCGCTGAAAGCCGAGCTGAGGCCAACTCAACCTCTTTAATTCAACTGCACTGAGCTTGCTTTTGACGTCTTAATTGGACTTTTACTATCCTTGCTCTTTGTTGCTATTAAATAACTTTGAAAGACTTTAGAAAAGTTGAAAATATTGGATAAAACCTTTCAATTTATTTTGAAAAGATAGTACATTTTCTTGTTTCTAATTTTAACATGTTCTCTAATTGTTTAACATCTCACTATGAGTACCTTGTTGGATGAAGCTCTTTGGAGGAAGTCAGGACCAGTTTCTTGGTTCCTCTAGGACTCCAGGCTCTGTAGAGGCACCCGGATAAAGCCTGACTCAGAGACAGGGCCAGGTGGCCAAGTCTATCGGGGTCTTGGTTACATCAGCGACTTAGGATGTATAGGGAGTCTGTGGACAGTTCTTCACTGTGCCTCCCTCAGCTGATTCTCCTTCCTAAGCGCCTTCCCCCAACCCTCCTTCAGAGAGAGCTTAGTGGGTATTAGAGAAAAAATATACTGACCACTCAGCTGGAATATTCTTGGAGCTGTCTCACTGGGAGAAAGACAGCCTCCTCAGAAACTCACGTCTATGAACAGCTTTGGGACCGCTCCTGGGAGGAAGAGAACTTACCTTGCTGCCTTGCTTGACATGAAATGTCAACAGTGATGGAGGCTCAGATGCTCTGCCACTCTACAGTAAGCTGAAGAGGGCTGCACCTTGCTACTCAAGCACAGGGAGTCGGAATGAGGAGAGGGCTCCTTCTGAAACGACTAGTTTTTAAAATGGGATTTCTTAGGTCCTCACAGTCCATGTCACTAGACTGCCTGTCCTGACACGGTGTTTCCTAATGAAAGGGTGGTAAACATATGGCTCTATGCTTAACATTGGCCACCTGCCTAATACCTGAATGTTCACTTTGGTTCCTGTGTGTGTGTGTGTGTGTGTGTGTGTGTGTGTGTGTCCGTGTCCTGAGCCAGAGGCATTGGATCCCCTGGAACTGGAGTTATAGGCAGCTGTAAGCCATCTGACATGGATTCTGGGAATTGAACTCAGGTCCTCTGCAAGAGCGGCTAGTGCTCTTAGCCATTGAGCCATGTCTCCAGCCCCTCATGCCTGAATTGTTTTTTAAATATTTATTTATTATGTATACAGTGTTCTGCCTGCATGTGTCCCTGCAGGCCAGAAGAGGGCACCAGATCTCATTATAGATGGCTGTGAGCCACCATGTGGTTGCTGGGAATTGAACTCAGGACCTCTGGAAGAGCAGTCAGTGCTCCTAACTGCTGAGCCATCTCTCCAGCCTCCTCATGCCTGGATTATTTTTTTTAGAGATTTATTTATTTATTTAACGTACATTGTGCGTGTATCTCTGTATGAGAGTCTTAGATCCCCTGGCACTAGAGTTACAGATGGTTGTGAACTGTCATGTAGGTTCTGGGCATTGAACCCTGGGTCCTTAGAAAGAGCAGCCAGTGCTCTTAACCTCTAAACCATCTCTCCAGCCCCCTCATGCCTAAATTTTAAGACAACAAATACCAGGTCTCTCAGTGACATCTCCTTTAAAAAATAAATAACAATGTTTTCTCCTTCAAAGGGAGTCTCCTTTCCATCCCTACCCACATTTCCAACAGGATGGGTAGTGTGACTCATTTCTTCTTTATTCTCTGGCTTTCATTAGATTGGAGGGTACTGTGACATATAATACAATATTTTCCCTTTGCTTTTTTTTTTTCACATACTGTATTTTTAATTACACACATAGCCACCCCCTTCTCTGCATTTTAAAAACAATTATAGATTCCATGTGTGGCTGATTTATAGTAGCTTATTTGCTTTTATTTAGCTTTTTAGACAGTCTCATGTAGCAGGCTGATCTAAACTCACTTTGTAGCCAAGGATGGCCTTGACTGTCATCTTTACTCTTGAAATCAAGTGCTAAAAGTTTGTGGCTCCCTTCATGCAAAATGCAGTGGGTCTTTGTGCTAACAGATACACTCAGGCGTGCTGAGAGTAGGCTGGGCGCACAGGGCTGAAAGCACGCCATGTCTTCGCACAGCATCTCTTCCAAAGGATCCCTTTGAAAATTCTAGTCAGATCTATTTTTTTATTCACAGAAATTGTCCCTTTTTTTCTCTGCCAGTGGTTCTTAACATATAAATGTGGCTTCTGTGCAAACAGCCATGTGTGGAAAGCCGTCTTCAGCCGTGTGGAGTAAGTAGGGAGATTCCCAGTTTCACTGCTTGGACTGCAGCAGGAGAAACAATTGCTGGCATCTTAAGTTTCGAGCTTGAATTGGTTTTCTTTGAAGAAAATATATTTGGGCCAAGAGTAGTGCCCCATGCCTGCAATCCCACTACCTGTGGGGCTGAGGTAGGAGGGTCACTGCAGTTCAAGGCTAGCCTGGGCTACATCAAGAGACCCTGTCTCAAAACAAATACTTTTTGACAGCTAGCTGCCTGTGTGGCAGTGCTGACACTCTAGCCTCATGTTATAGACACCTAGTAGGTTCAATGGGCTTCCTAAAAATATTTTTAGACTTATTGTTATTTTATGTGTATAGGTGTTTTGTTTGCATGTATGGCTTTGCACCACTTGTGTGCAGGGTCTTTGGAGGCCAGAAGAGGGCATCAGGTCACCAGAAGCTGGAGTTATAGACAGTTGTGGACTGTCATATAGATGATGGGAATCAAACTGTCATGCTCTAGAACAGGAACAGCTAGTGCTCATAACTACTGAATCATCTTTCCAGCCCCTCCATCTTATTTTTTGAGACAGTATCTCCCACTGAACCTGGGGCTCACTGATTCACTACAGCAGTTGACTAGTGACAGCTAGACTTACGAGCTTACATCACCATGCTTAGTTTTTACATGGATTCTGAGGATCTGAACTCAGGTCCTCTTGGAAATTTCTTTGGGCCACCAATCAGCTCCCAAATAAAGACAGGGGGACTTGTTAATTGTGAATGCTTGGCCTTAGCTTAGGCTTATCCCACTAGTTTTTTTTTTTTTTTAATGTAATTTAACCTGTTTCTATTCATTCTATTCATCTATACATTTTGCCTAGGGGCTCTTTACCTTTCTTCCATTCTGTACGTCCTACTTTCCTGCTTCCTTTGTGTCTGGCTGGCTGGCCCCTGGTGTCTCCCTGGCATCTCTCTCTCTTCTCAATCCCGTAAGTTCCACCTATACCTCCTCCCTCACTATTGGCTGTTCAGCTTTTTTTTTTTTTTAAATGTGCATTGGTATTTTGACTGCAGTTATGTGGGAGGTGTCAGATCTTGGAGTTACAGACATGTGGGTTGCCATGTGGGTGCTGGGAATTGAACCCAGGTCCTCTGGAAGAGCAGACAGTGCTGTTAACCACTGAGCCATCTCTCCAATCCCAGGCTGTTCAGCTTTTTATTAGACCAATCAGGTGCCTTAGGCAGCATCTTTGCCTACTTAAACCAGTATTCCATAGCAGCAAGACATATCTGTAATACCAGACTCCTGAGGTGAGATAGGAGGCAGGGACAGGGCAATCCCTAGAAGCTAGCAGGCCAACCTGCCTGGCCTACCTAATGATGGACACAAAGAGATTCTGTCTCAAACAAGGGTGGAGGTGAAGGCTGACACCCACAGCTGTCCCTTGACCTCCACACATGTTCTGTGGCACACATGTATTAGATTCACACATGAACATGTACACATATGCATAGATGCATATCATACACATACTACTCCCTGGGGCAGGAGGGGTGTAGATTTGGGTCAGTGGGATGCCTTAACAGGTAACTTGCTATGCAAACTTGACCACATGGGTCCTGTTCCTAGAACCCACAGTAGATATAGAGAACCATTTCCAAAAGTTTTCTCCGGACCTTCTGACATGGCCCAGCAAACTGTTGGAACTACTAAACTTGAAGCAGGCACACACATGTAATGCGTACAGAGCAACCTGGTTTCCCACTCTCAGCTGCCATTTCTGCACATTTGGGGATGGTTTTTCTTGAGGTTCTAGGAATGAACCAGGAGCCTTAACCACGCTGGGCAAGTACTCTATCAATGACCTATATCCTTAGCCTTTTATTTTGAGACAGGGTCACACTAAGTTGCTGTCTCAGTTCCTTTTCTATTGTTGTGACCGAGCACCATGACCAAGGCAACTTAGAGAAGAGTTTATTGGGGGCTTGCTTACAGTTCCAGAGAGTGAGTCCATGGCCATCATGGTGTGAGCATGGCAGCCGGTAGGCTGGCATGGCATTGGAGCAGTAGAGCTGAGAGCTTACATCTGATCCACAGGCATGGGGGGAAGGGGGCGGGGTGGTAGAGAAAGTAAAAGAACACTAACTGGGAATGGCATGGGCTTTTGAAACCTCAAGGCCCACCCCCAGAAACACATCTCTTCCAACAAGACCACACCTTCTAATCCCATCCACACAGTTCCACCAACTTCAGAACAAGCATCCAAAGTATGAGCCTATGGGGGCCATTATCATTCAAACCATTACATTCCATTCCTCAGCCCCCATAGGCTTACGGCTATTTCATAATGCAAAATGTATTTAGTCCACCTTCAAAAGTCCCCATGGTCGTTCAGTCTCAACACTGTTTAAAAGTGGGCAGTGATAGTGCACACCTTCAATTCCAACATTGGGGGGGAAGGGGGGCTGCAGAAACAGATCTCTGCAAGTTCAAGGCCAGCCTGGGTCTACAGAGCAAGTTCCAGTATAGCCAGGGCTACACAGAGAAACCTTGTCCTGAAACCACCACCACCCCAAAAAAAAAGAAAGAAAAAGAAAGTGGGGTGGGTTTTGTTTTTTTTTAAGTCTCTTTTGAGACTTGGGGCAATCTCTTAATTGTAATTCCCTGTAAAATAAAAAAGCAGCTGGGCAGTGGTGGCATATGCCTTTAATCCCAGCACTCGGGAGGCAGAGCCAGGAGGATCTTTGTGAGTTCGAGGCCAGCCTGGGCTACAGAGCAAGATCCAGGAAAGGCGCAAAGCTACACAGAGAAACCCTGTCTCGAAAAAAAAGAAAAAGAAAAACAAACAAAAAAAGCAAAATACATTCTTCCAACATATACACAGAGTATACACTACCATTCCAAAAGGGGGGAGTAGGGGCATAGTGAGGAAATACTTGATCAAAGCAAGACGGAACCTCAGCAGGACAAACTCCAAATCCTGGAGCTCTGTGTCTGATGTCAGGGGCTCCAATGGCTTGTCCTTTGAGCTTTGCTGGCTGCATACAGGTTTTCTCTTGGACTGATTCCACTCCCTGTGAGCAGCACTCTTTGTCAGACATCCCGCCCAGACCTGCCACAACAGCAGCTCACTCGCGGGTACCGTGGTACCTGTGTCTGTCTTCTGCTGCTGCAAAGCACCAAGACCAAGAGAACTTACAAAAGAAAGAGTTTATGGAGGCTCGAGTACAGCTTCAGAGAGTTAGTCCACGACCATCATGGGCAAGGGCATGGAGCTGGAGCAGTCGCTGACAACTCAGAGATCCGCCTGCCTCTGCCTCCCGAGTGCTGGGATTACAGGTGTGCTCAGCCAAGCTGTGTGTGTGTGTGTGTGTGTGTGTGTGTGTGTGTGTGTGTGTGTGTCTGAACTTCATCTCTTGCCTTCAGCCTGTTATTCTGGAAAATGAGTTAAATTTTAGGCACAGATCTCATTAGCAGTGATGTAGGGTTATCAGATCAGAAATCTGGTTGATCCTTTGATGATCTGGTGGTTCAGCGTTGCCCCATGGTGGCATTTTCTTAGTCCTTTTATTGATCTTGCTCATCTGGAGACCCAGATTCAACAGCGTAGAACACAGTGTGATCATCACTGCTGCCCTGCAACAAAAGCACAAGCCCTGCTTCCTCCGACAAGTGTCACTCACAGTAGTGACTCACAGTGTAGGGGTAAGTGTGAAATTTCAACACCAAGTTGCTGTAGTGAAATAGAAATGTTTTCTCTTTCAGATTATAGTGTGACACTATGTATACTGTTAGTAAAAATTACTGAGCTATATACTGTTGTTGTTGAGTTGAGGCTGGCCTCAAACTCACTGTGTATCAGAGTCTGGCCTTGAACTCCTGATCTCCTGCTCTTACCTCCCAACTTCTGGAGTTACAGGTGTATGTCACAGTGTCTGGAGAGTTGCAAAGTGGATGAGCTTGTGGTATGAAATGATTTCTCAGTAAGCTGCTTTAAAAAGTATCTATGGAAATTAAACATAATCCTATATTGAAATGATACTTAAAGAAATAGATGAAACTGGAGAAGTGTGCGCAGGACAAACTTTGAAGGAAAGCCTGCATGTCAAGTAGTAAGACAGAGGACAGCAGAGGTGTGGTTACAGAAAAGCAAAGGAGAGCAGTTTCCCGAGGAAGTGCGCGGCCACTGTAAATGCAGAATAGGGAAGCTGATGGCTGTAAGGCAGGTGCTGGTGACCCTGAGAAACGGGGACTAAGGGATGCGCTTGAAGGGAAGTATACTGCACACCATGCTCTTTCTCTTTGGCGGAGGGAGGTTTTCATAGTGTGGCCTGGGCTCAGCTCAGCTGGCCTCAAATTCAAGACCACTCTTGCTGTGGTCTTCCCAGTGCTGGGTTACAGAGGTGCGCATGCTCTTGGCAGAGATAACGCAGGCAGGTGATGGGGAAAGCACAAACGTGGTGCCTCAGATAGTCAAGAGACAAGCAACTTGCATCTCCCTTTTTGCCTCTATCTTTGACTTATGCGATAGAGGCCACTTGAGACTATTTTACAGCAGAGGAAAGGAGGCAAACAGCAGAGCAGAAGGGGATGTGGAGAGCAGGACCCAGTTCTGGGACTTTCTGTGGCTAAGGAAGTTGGTATTTGGTGCAAAGCATTTGTACTCACAGCTGTCAGTTGACACATCTGTCTTTGTCATTTCCCCCATCATGGTAGGAATGGATTCTTGCCATAAGCAAACCAGTGTTGTAAGCTGGGCCTAGTTCCAGGATGAGGCTCTCTTCCTTTTTTATCAACGAAAGCAGATCCTAATGTCATCGAAACCTCAACAGGCTCACCTGACTATAAACCTGCTGTGACCGGCCTGTGACTTAGCATTAGTGCTTGGTCACTGACAGCAGACAAGAGCACACCTTGGGAGGGAGGGCCTTGGCACACTGAGCACACCAGAAGCTGTCATCTGTGGCCAAGGCCTGTCGCCCATTCCCTGCCTGCCTGTCTTTCTTCCTTCCATCCTTCCAGAAAGGGTCTTTCTTTATTCTGGGCAACAAAGGTTGGCCTAGAACTTTCTGTGTAGCCCAGGCTGGCCTTCAGTTTACTGTGATCCTCCTTAAGGCCTCCCAAGTGCTGGCATTAGAGGTGTGAGCCACCATGTCCAGGTAAAAACCTTTTACTTTTGGGAGTGGGGGGGAGATAATTTTGTTGTCATTGTTGTGGTTTTTTTGAAGGTCACTCTATGCAGCCTTGGCTGTCCTGGAACTTGCTATGCAGACAGGCTAGCCTCAAAAGACTAGAAAACTGTCTGAGTGCTGGGATTAAAGGTGTATACCACCACACGCATCTTAAACACATGTTGACAACAAATTATATTTTTTCCTATGCCTTAAGAATAAAATATTAATAACAAGCAAACACCCTATGTGGCAGAATATGGTGCAGGAACAGCACAAGTTCCAGGTGCAGAAACCTAAATGCAAGGTGGGGGGGGGGCACTGCAGCGCAGCAGAACCAAGGAAAGGTAAGTGGGTCATCGCCCCAAGAAGGCACGCTGTGCAGCAGCAAGTGCAAAGGAAGAGCCTAGACGTGGGGATCCAGAAGAAAACTGAGCATGATGTGCTGACAAAGGCCAGCTCTAGGCTACCTAAGAAGCTGGCACTGTTGAAGAAGACAGGCCACACTCCTCAAGACACCAGGATTTTGCAAGTGACCCCACAAACTTAGGGAAGAGAACCCTGTTCCAGTCCTGTGGCACTTGGAACAGCAATGAGCAAGTGTGCTTAGGCCCACTGCCCAGGCGCTGAGAGGCAAGCAGCTTCCTCTGGCCTTAGGACAGACTTCACTGGTGTGACACGTGGTGACAGACCTGGCTCTATTGATCCTCCAAAACCCACCTCATTTAACACTTATATTTAAGAGCATCTTTACTATGTCGCCTCCACAGTCTGTGTAGATTTTGTGTAAGACTCAATTCTGAGTTCATTTAGTGAATGGGAGGGTTAAAATACCCAGCAAGATTGCATATGGCAGTGAGCAGAATCACAGATGTTGATAATACCATGTAATTAATATTCTTTTATCTAACTGAACGCTGTAAGCATGTTACCATAGTGTCTACTCTCTCTGAGCTTGGATATATGTCATTTGGTCTCACCAAGACCAAGGAGGAATTCCTTGGTCCTTAGGTAAGAACTGAGAAAAGAAAATTGAGAGAGAGAGAGAGAGAGAGAGAGAGAGAGAGAGAGAGAGAGAGAGAGAAAGAAATAGAAATCTTCCTGTAGAGATTTCGTTAATTTGTTTCCTATTCATTGAAAATTTCTGATGATGTAGTTATACATTGCAAACACATTTTTGGTGTGAGAATAGTAGGAATAATCCAATTAAAAGATATTTTCATTCTTTAGGGTTTTTGTCCTGTTTTTAAACAATGATAATTTATGATGTTCATCATTTCTTGGAGAGACGGCTCAGTGGTTGAGAGTGCTTCCAGCTTTTCCAGATGTTCCAATTTAAGTCCCCAGCACCTGCATCTGACACCTCTCAACAGATAGGAGTCCAGCTCCAGGGCATCCAGCTTCCTCTTCTAGCCTCCATAGTCATTTATACATATATATAATTAAAAATGAAATAAATCTTTAACCATTTTAAAATCATGTAATAAGTCTAGGAGTTTCTCATCAGAACAAAAGGCAGTGGTTGAGGTTTTGCTAACATTCTATTTGACACTTAGGGATAGTTAATTATGGAATCATTTAAAGCAGTGATTCTGCTTTTATACCCAGCTGCTTTAGCTTTTGGCTTCCTCTCCCTCCATGGTGACTGAGAATACTGAATCTAAAGCATCATGACTGCTAAGCAGAGCACTCAACTAAACCTACAGGCTTTACTTCAGTTTTTTAAATAAAATGAGGTGGTGGGATTGTATTTTATGCCTATAACCCCATGTCCTGGCTAGTTTTACATCAACTTGACATAGCTAGAGTCATCAGAGAAGAAGAAGCCTCAGTAGAGAAAATGCCTCTGTAAGATCAGGCTGCAGGCAAGCCTGTAGGGCATTTTCTTAATTAGCAACTGATGTGGGAGGACCCAACAGGCCAACCCATTGTTGGTGATGCCATCCCTGGGCAGGTGGTTCTGGATTCTATAAGAAAGCAGACTGAGCAAGCCATGAAGAGCAAGCCAGTAAGTAGCACCCATCTATGGTCTATGCATGAACTGCTGCCTCCAGGTTCCTACCCTGTTTGAGTTCCTGCCCTGACTTCTCACAGTGATGGACTGTTACCCAGAAGTGTAAGTGAAATAAACCCTTTCCAAGTTGCTTTTGGTCATAGTGTTTCATCATAGCAATATTAGACACCCCAGCACTTGACAGGCTGAGGCAGGAAGATTGCTATGAGTTCAAGGACAGCCTGGACTAAGAGTGAGACCCTGCCTTTAAAAAAAATAAAAACAGTCAATAAGCAAACTGTGGTGATTAAAAGTCAAATGCTGCCGGGCGGTGGTGGCGCACGCCTTTAATCCCATCACTCGGGAGGCAGAGGCAGGCGGATCTCTGTGAGTTTGAGGCCAGCCTGCCTACCAAGTGAGTTCCAGGAAAGGCGCAAAGCTACACAGAGAAACCCTGTCTCAAAAAACAAAAAAAAAACAAAAAAAAAAAAAAAAACAAGTCAAATGCTAATACTTACTGGGTTTCTTTTCACATATACACATGAATGCAGGGTGTGCCGGGCATTTATAAATAAAATGTCTGATCTCCTCAGCGATGCAGAGCTGCTGAGACACTGGTACACGCAGGTTCATCTGTTTGGAGTATGGAGTACCTGTCACTGGGTGATGTGTGTGTCTAGTGAAAATTTAGAATTATTGTGGCCTTTGGGAGTATGAAGAGGAAGATGTACATGTCAGACAATTACCAAGTAATTGCCCTTCCTGTGAGTGGGTTAGCCTGTTCTGAGCTAAGGTGGTCAGAGCCCGTGTGGGGATCACATGACAGGCTGTGCTCCTTCGCCCTGCCTCACACTGGACGAGGGAGTGTGTTCATTTCACCTAGGGACGTCCTTCCTGAGATCAGATGCGCTGTCCTTTAGAGAAGCTAGTCTGCCTAGCTGAGGCAGTCGGTGCGCTGCCCAGGGGCCCAGTGTTTTCCTGTCATGTGCACTCTGTCGTGTGGCAGGCTGTGAGTCGCCACTACAGATGTGTGATGGGGAAAAGATGAGTTCCATCAGCAGTTTACAGATTGAACGTGAGATCAGGAGGAAAGGCTTTCCGAGCGCCCTTTCCTTCAGCGCGTCTCCACAGAGACAGTGTGGGTTTTTTGGGTGAGGCCTGCTGCTGCTGTTTCTCCATTTCATTTTAGTCCAGGAGCTGGTTTTAGAAGACATCAGTCTTCTGGTGCTGTGTTTCATGGCATCAGATTTGGTGGCAGCTAACTTCCTGAAGACACACCAGGGGAAAATGGGCATTTGCTGGGCATCGGGATCTTGTGAGAGGAGGCCATTCCCATATGAATCCGAAAGCCTCAACTCAGCCTGTCCTGGTGTGGTTAAGCCTGTGTTATCACGGACTGTAGTCACTAGCCAGATGTGACTCTTTTGTTGTTGTTTGGTTGGTTTTGTTTTTGTTTTTTTTAAAGATTTATTTATTTATTATGTATACAGCATGTATGACTGCAGGCCAGAAGAGGGCACAAGATCTCATTACAGATGGTTGTGAGCCACCATGTGGTTGCTGGGAATTGAACTCAGTCAGTGCTCTTAACCTCTGAGCCATCTCTCCAGCCCCGTTGTTTGTTTTTTTTTAAGACAAGGTCTCACCGTATAGCCTTGGCTGGCCTGATTAAAGTCACGAGACACCATGCTCAGCTTCTCATGACTATCTAAAATTAATGGAGTTAAAAGTTCAGTCCTAGCCGGGCGGTGGTGGCACACGCCTTTAATCCCAGCACTCGGGAGGCAGAGGCAGGCGGATCTCTGTGAGTTCGAGGCCAGCCTGGGCTACCAAGTGAGTTCCAGGAAAGGC
Source organism: Peromyscus maniculatus bairdii (assembly GCF_049852395.1). Taxonomy (NCBI): domain Eukaryota; kingdom Metazoa; phylum Chordata; class Mammalia; order Rodentia; family Cricetidae; genus Peromyscus; species Peromyscus maniculatus. The sequence goes on along the minus strand of NC_134872.1, from coordinate 47,750,261 downwards.
TCAAAGCTACACAAGAGAAACCCTGTCTCGGAAAACCAAAAAAAGAAAAGAAAAGAAAAAAAGTTCAGTCCTGCTGGGCAGGCAGTGGTGGTGCACCCTTTAAATCTCAGCACAGGAGGCAGAGGCAGGCAGATCTCTATGAGTTCAAGGCCAGTCTGGTCTACAGACCGAGTTCCAGGACAGCCAGGGGTACACAGAGAAATCCTCTTGTCTCCAGAAAAAAAAAAAAAAGTGCAGTCCTTCAATCCCATTAGGAACATTTCAAGTGCTTGGTAGTCACATGTGACGAGTTACTGTAGTATTATTGGAAAGCAAGAGAGAGAATATTTTATCATTTCAGGCAGTGTTGGTCTGAGTGGAAGAATTTAGAAAATAGCCAGGTATGGTGGAGGATGGCTTTAATCCCAACACTCAGAAGGCAGAGGCACACCAATCTATATGAGTTTGAGGCCAGCCCGCTCTACATTGCAAGTGCCAGGCCAGCCAAGGCTGCCTAAGGAGACCCTGCCTTTGGGGAGGTGGGAAGGGCTTTGGAAAAAGGAATTCTTCACTGGTTTCTGAGTTCTTCATCCCTAATTTGTTGAGTTAAGGCATAGGGTTTTTATGTGTGAGAGACTCATCCCTGGAATTGTTCCAAATGGATATGTAGGCCCTCTGCAGGTCCTGACTCATCAGGTAGGAAACAGGAATTGATGGGTAGGAGCCTTCGGAAATCTGATGCTGCTAGGAGTTCAGGGACTAGAATTTGAAGACCGGAAACCTGCCAGTTTCCTGTTTTATTCCCATTTCTCTTCCATTTCCTCATGGCTGATTCTGTGTCCCCAGTGGTGGATTTCAGAACACCATTGGTAGAGTCTGACTTGCACTCTCGTTGAGTATCATTTGTCCTTTCGTCTTTTCAGTTTTCAGTTATGTGTGCTGTAATTTGGCTGTGCCCCAAAAATGCTTATTTCAGGACTGTTTCACTGGGAGAATAATCCCCCCCCTCGAGTGTTGAGAATTAATCGTGTGCTCTGGCAGAGCTATGTCCCCAGCCCCAGAGAGAGTCATCCTCATAATACTGTTCACCCTATAGTTGAACACTCAGGTCTTGGCCTTATAAGGGAGTAGAACAAACATACATGAACTCCTCTCTAAAGAAGGTCCTGTCTAGTCAGAATGAACAGACACATCTAGAGCAATGATAAAGGGCACATAGCTGTAAGTCAGTAGGAAATAATGAGAGTAAGAATGACTAATGATTAGGAAAATAATGCAGTAGAAGCGAGGACTCAAAGGGAAATCACTATCTTGATTCGGATATTCCTGGACATCCGGAACTACATAAGAGCAAGACCCTGTCTCAAAAATAAATAAATAAAATAGAATAAGTAAAGAGCTTGAGAATTTAGAGAACTGCCTGTAGGATTTTTTTTCCTCCCTGAGACAGGGTTTCTCTGTGTAGTTCTGGCTGTCCTAGAACTCACTCTGTAGACCAGGCTGGCCTCGAACTCAGAGATTCACTTGCCTCTGCCTCCCCAGTGTGGGGACCAAAGGTGTGCAATGCCACCATTGGCACCTTTAGGATATTTTTAATCCTGGGAAAATTTAAGGTTTCCAAAGAATAAGACATTTTTAAAATATTCGTTCAGCTTAATTCCCTTGGAGAAGTTGCCTACTATATTTCCTTTATGAAGAACATTAAAAAGCAACGTTGAAAGCCAGACATGGTAGTGCGCACCTGTGATCCCTGTACTGGGGGTGCAGTGAAGATGGATCTCTGTGAGTTCCAGGCCAGCCAGGGTACATAGTGAGATGCTGTCTCAAAACCAAACAAACAACAGACACAAACAACAACAACAACAAAAAGACAATGTTAGAGATCAGTTATCCTAACACTTGTTTGCTGGGGCAGGAGGATTACCACCAATTTGGGCCAGCCTGGGCTACAGAGTAAGTCTCAAAACGGAAGGGCAGCAAGCTTGCTTCTGTTTTCTTGTTTCTCGTGTCTGTGTTGTTAGCTTGAACACTGAGGTCCCAATAGCCACACCTCCTCTTGTCTGTCAGATTCATTTGTGTATTTACTCTTCAGTAAAGATGTGAGACTTGCCATTCTTTGCAAAAATGTGTTCTCTTCAGAAAGGCTAGCTTCTAAAATGTGTTCTCTTCAGAAAGGCTAGCTTCTAAAATGTGTTCTCTTCAGAAAGGCTAGCTTCTAAAATGTGTTCTCTTCAGAAAGGCTAGCTTCTAAAGCGGTGCTTAAATCGAGGCTCGGGCTCTGCTTCCTTAGGTGTCATCTGACTTTGTTTTCCTTATCTTTCCCTTATTCTCTACCTTTGCTCTGAAATTCACTGAAATTGACCTAAGGTTGTCGGGTTGGTTTTGTTTTGAGGCTTTTGTCTCTCTCCTAGTGGTACCTAAAATACCACTTTCGACTTTCAAAAGAACAGATTTTGAATTAAAAACTAATAACTCTTGCACAGAAATGCCAATTGCAACCCTTTATTCTAGGAAAATATTTTGCTGAAATTCTGCTTCTTTTTTTCCCTTTTGGGGGCTTCGTGATGCCAGATTAAGAGAGTGGCGACTGTGCTAAAACATGGATAGATGCAAACATGTAGGGCGGTTACGGCTCGCCCAGGACCACTCTATCCTGAACCCTCAGAAATGGTGCTGTCTGGAGTGCTCCACCACAGAGTCCGCATGGGCCTGCCTGAAGTGCTCCCACGTGGCCTGCGGCCACTACATTGAAGACCATGCACTGAAACACTTTGAAGAGACCGGACACCCGCTGGCCATGGAGGTCCGGGATCTCTACGTGTTCTGCTACCTGTGCAAGGACTACGTGCTCAATGACAACCCCGAGGGGGACCTGAAGCTGCTGAGAAGCTCCCTCCTGGCTGTTCAAGGCCAGAAGCAGGACCAGCCCGCGAGGCGTGGGCGGACGCTGCGGTCCACAGCTGCAGGCGAGGACGTGGTCCTGCCGCAGCGCACTCCTCAGGGACAGCCGCAGATGCTCACGGCTCTGTGGTACCGGCGCCAGCGCTTGCTGGCCAAGACGCTGCGGCTGTGGTTCGAGAAGAGCTCCAGGGGCCGCGAACAGCTGGAGCAGCGGCGGCGGGAGGAGGCGCTGGAGCGCAAGAAGGAAGCGGCGCGGCAGCGGAGGCGCGAGGTCAAGCGGCGGCTGCTGGAGGAGCTGGCCAGCGCGCCGCCGCGGAAGAGTGCGCGCCTGCTCCTGCACGCGCCCGGACCCGTGGCCGTGCGCCCGGCTACCCTCGCTACCTCCCGGCGCGCGCCCGCGGCTGCCCTCAAGCCCCGCCGTCAGCCGGCAGTGGCCCCGGGTGTCACCGGCCTACGCAACTTGGGCAACACCTGCTACATGAACTCCATCCTCCAGGTGCTCAGCCACCTCCAGAAGTTCCGGGAATGTTTCCTTAACCTCGACCCTTCCACCTCCGAACATCTGTTTCCCCAAGCGACCAATGGGAAGGCTCAGCTCTCTGGCAGGCCGGTCAGCAGCTCTGCTGCCGAGTTGTCAGTAAGGAGCGACCGGGCCCAGGGCTGTGAACCTCAGGGCCTCTGCTGGAACAGCGGAGCCTCCATCAGCAGGAGCCTGGAGCTCATTCAGAACAAGGAACCCAGCTCAAAGCACATTTCCCTCTGCCACGAACTGCACACCCTCTTCCGAGTCATGTGGTCTGGGAAGTGGGCGCTGGTGTCGCCCTTTGCCATGCTTCACTCGGTATGGAGCCTCATTCCCGCCTTCCGTGGCTACGACCAGCAGGACGCACAGGAATTTCTCTGCGAGCTGCTGCACAAGGTGCAGCAGGAACTTGAGTCTGAGGGCTCCACGCGCCGGATCCTCATCCCCTTCTCCCAGAGGAAGCTCACCAAACAGGTCTTAAAGGTGGTGAACACCATATTTCACGGGCAGCTGCTCAGTCAGGTAGGTGTGTATCTACCCAAAGCAAGGTGGGAAGCTTGGGTGGTAGTGTGGGCTTCCAGATCCCTGGACTAATTAGTATAGCCAGTATTTTCTGTGACTCTGCGTGTTTCAAAATGGTTGTTTGTACCTGACACTGTACACCGGTGGTCATGTAGGTGAACTTGGGTGTTCTCTCTGTCCAGATCTTTAATCAGTCCAGTTTACAAAACTGAACAGTTTGTGTAGAACACTGTTTCCAAAGTTGTTGGTAAGAGCCGTCCCTTTTATTCATAAGGAGTAGTTGGGAGTATGCCTCAGACCAAGCGAGCCTCCTTCCCGCTGCCCATAACTCTCCCCACCCACCAAAGTATGGCCCCCAGTCGCCCAGTGCGCTTTAACTATGCAGCTGAGGATGCTAGTAAACTTCCGGTCCTCCTGCCTCAACCTTTCCAGTGCCTGATTCCAGACTCTATGTCCTCAGTACTTTTCATTCTTGAGATCAAGACCCTGTCAAGACCTGAGCAAGGTTTCTCAAGCCTCTAAAAGTATGGACAGAGAGAATTTGTGCAGATTTTTAAAAAATAAAGAGTGGACAACATGGGAGACTTGGGGAAAGCCTCTACACTGAGTTGCAGAGATTTTGTGCCAGTTATTAAGATTGTGAAGACTGAAGAGTAGGCTAGGAAGGGAAACTGAGGCCTCTCTCCCGCCTTTCTGCATGTGGAACAGCATCCGGGAATATTATGGTAGAGAGTAAGTCGAACCATTTTGAGGCGCTGCCAACGGGATGCTGTAGGTGTGACGGCGACATGTGTCATCACCCCAGCACTTGAGAGGCTGAGGCAAGAGAAACCAGAGTTCAAGGCCACCTGGGCTATGTAATGAGTTCTAGGCCAGCAGGGAATACGCAGTGAGACTCTATATCAAAGGAAAATAAAAGTAAGAACGAGGGGGTGGGAAGAGGGAGGGAGGGAGGGAGGGAGGGAGGAAGGAAGGAAGGAAGGAAGGAAGGAAGGAAGGAAGGAAGGAAGGAAGGAAGGAAGGAGAAAAAAGAGCTCCTTGCTGCATAGAGGGACCCAGTGGAGAGGAAGTTGAGTGTGAACCAAGCAGACAGACGTGCCAGTTCTCAGCCAGTTCCCGAGTGCCTCCCAGGTAACTGGCTATCTCCACTGAGGCAGCATTCATTGGAGAGAGGGGAAGAAGAAAACTGGGGTGGCCTGTGCTTCCTCAGTTACAACCAGTTAGTTACAGCATGCTTAGAAATGTAGCCATGCATAATATGCTCCAGTGCCTTTAGTAAAGTTATTTAAGTTCTTATTAACCTTTTTGGGAGGAGTGGTTGGTAAATTTATATGTCTTCTAAAACAAGCACAGTTGTATGTGGGAAGCATGCAAACTATAATCTGCAAACCAATCTTGTCATTCCAGGTTACATGTGTATCTTGCAATTATAAATCCAATACCATTGAGCCCTTTTGGGATCTGTCCCTGGAATTCCCTGAACGCTACCACTGCATAGAGAAGGGGTTTGTCCCTTTGAATCAGACAGAGTGCCTGCTCACTGAGATGCTGGCCAAGTTTACGGAGACAGAGGCCCTGGAGGGGAGAATCTACGCTTGTGACCAGTGTAACAGTGAGTGCTGCTTGGAGAGGGGGCGGGATTGCAACTGGAACTCAATCTAAGGGGCTGCCTTTGACCCTTCAGTCAGAAGAAACATGAGACACTAAGTGGGTCTTACCCTTCTTTTTGAGACCCTTTTCTCAGAGTCTCTGTAGTAACTAATACGGACTTTACATATGAAAGCAGACCTGGGCCGGTGAGACAGCTCAGTGAGTCAAGGTGCCTGGCCATCGGGGTTCACTCCTTAGAACCTGCACAGAGGTGGGGAGAGAGAACCTGACACACCTACATACACACCCTTGGTCACACTGAAAACAATGGCCTAAGAATTGTGCCTCCGCCAGGCATGGTGGTGCGTGCCTTTAATCCCAGCACTCAGGAGGCAGAGGCAAGCTGATCTCCATGAGTTCGAGGCCAGCCTGGTCAACAGAGCGAGTTCCAGGATAGGCTCCAAAACAAATTGTGCCTCATTTGACCCTTCTGACTGACCTTAGTTATTTGGAAGTGTGTGAAAGTGGTCTCTGAAAGGGGGGCCGTGAGAGCTTTAGTACTTCAGCGTCATAATGCTTTGGGGTCCTGTCCACACATGTAGTCTAACTTCAGGGAATATACCACATTTGAGTGCTGCAGGGTGAGAAAGTGTTTTTTTGTACTGAGTCTGTAGATTTCAAGTCTGTTAAAACTCATGCTAAAAAATGATATGTTGGGGCTGGGGAGACTTCTCAGTTGTAAAGGATTTTCTTTTCAAGCAAGTGGGAACTGAGGTGGAGCCCCATAGCATAGGTAAAAAGAGTCCGGTGTGGTGGTGTGTGCTCTAAACCCATCACTAAACAAGAAGATCCTGGGAATCCCTGAGGCTCGAGGCACCAGACTAGCCTACTTAGCAAGTTCCAGGCCGGGGAGAGCCCTCGTCTCAACTAGAACAGCCACCGAAGCCACCGTGGACGGCTCCTGAAAAGTGACACCCACAGGGTCTGCTGGCCTCCACAGCACGTGTGCACAAAACCCCCTACACACACACACACACACACACACACACACACACAACATACACACCCGACATACACAGACCAAAGATCTGGGGCTGGCAAGACGGCTCAGCAGGTAAGGGCACTGCCACCAAGCCTGGCGACCTGATTGATTCCCAGGACCTACATGGCTGACCAAGAGAACAGCCTCACACAAGTTATCATGTGACCACACAGACACACACACACACACACACACACACACACACACACACACACACTATAAATAAATAGGTAAGGAAATAAATGTGAGTTTGGGGTGGGGCACGGTTTCAAAACAGGGTTTCTTTGTGTAGTTTTGGTGCCTGTCTGGATATCCATCTGTAGACCAGGCTGGCCTGGAACTCACAGAGATCCGCCTGCCTCTGCCTCCCAAGTGCTGGGATTAAAGGCATGCGCCACCACCTCCTGGCTTAATAAATGTGACTTTTAAGATATTGGTGCATATAACCAATGCAGCGTGTCTTCTGGCCCTTGATGAATGGCAGCCGCATGGGTAGTTTCCATTTTTTTCTTCACATGCTTGCAGAGTTTGCATTCCAGAGAAAGTTACAAAGAATTGTCTGTGTCGTTGATGTAATTTAAATGGGGTCTCTTCCTGTGTGGTTGTGTGGGCAACCCGTGCAGGCCCTTCTGTGTCACCACACTGACATGGAGTGAATGCTTCTGCTAGTCCAGCATGCACAGACAGAAGTGCAGCAAATGGATGGAAGCGTGTGTCTGGGGACGGTGTTAAAGACGGATTCATTCTGCCGTCTGTGTTTGCTTGTATGTACACCTGTGTACCATGTGCATCCCTGATGCTGTTAGCAGTCAGAAGAGGGCTTCCAATCTCCTCGAATTGGTTGTGAGCTGTCATGTGGGCTTTGGGACCCAAACCTGCTTGTCTTGGAGGAGCAGCCAGTATTCTGAGTGCTGAGCAATGTCTCCGACTCTAGTGTCTGGATTTTATGACATATAAAGCTTTAGAAATGAACAAATACAAAATTATGGGTTATATAATTGTTGATTCCACCGATTGAGAATAAGACCATTACCACAGTTTAAAGCCAAATTTGAAGCAAGTTTTAATTAAATACTGGCCAGGTGTATGGGCTCTGGTCAGGTCCATACCTGGGTTCCTGGGAAATGGCCCAGAATCACAGTTTGCAGTAGCTTAAGAAGGAAAACCCACAATTCATTGCGTTTCCCATTAAGTCCAATCAGGGGCAAGTTTACATCCTGACGTATTTCCTGCCTGTGAACCTCCTGCCCACATTGATCAAGCACATCTGGTGTAGATGGGTCAAACAAACTTGTTTAGGGGAGTGAAAACATGTGGCTTGTCATCTCCCATAAGCAACAGCCTCCAGCATTTCAGGAACTGTCTGTCCTTGGGCAAGGGGCTTGAAAATCAGAGACATTTTTGTTTCATGGATCTCTAAGGCATTAAAACTTAAAATGTAAGTTGGCTCTCACACAGTGACCTAGATATCAGTTCACTACTATATAATAATAGTTTAGAGTATACGCTGGGGTTTTTTCTGGGAGAGGATTCATCTCCTGTGTTTTTGCTCTTTTTTTTTTTTTTTTTTTTTCTTGTTTGTTTGAAATAGGGTCTATTATATAGCCCTGGCTGTCCTGGAACTCCACTATGTAGACCAGGCTGGCCTCAAACTCAGGGATCTATCTGCCTGCCTCTGCCTGCCGAATGCTGTCATTAGAGGTGTGCACCACCACACCTGGCAAAGCTTTTTACCTAAAAAGAACAAAGGGGCAGTAACAACTTTGTATCATTCTTGGATGTGACAGCTTAGGCGGGAAACACTCATTGTTTTCTGGGTTAGTCTGGATTAGGGTTTCTCCATGCCTAATGCAGAAGAACGGCTTCAGCAGGCATGAACTACGTTGGTTTGGTGCTTGTGAAGCGTAAGGGTTGTCGCTCTTCTTCCTCTCTGGATCTTACCGTAACTAAACGGAGACAAACTGCTCCATCCCAACTGAGTCAGGAATCTTTTTCTTTGTGAACTTTCATTTAAGGAAACAAAGACAGTCTACACTGTGTTCATCTTAGCTCCAGTACTCCCTCTGCTGTGGATTGTGGTCATTGCCGGTTTCCTAAACAGAGCTACAGTCCTCTTCAAGGGTCTGGTTGTCAGGAATGGAAAAGCTGGGCAACGCCCCTCTCTGTGTGCATCTTTGCATAGCCCACAAGTCATTACTGCATCACTGGTCAAGGTCCGCAGCAGCACACACACACACTCTGGTGTGCAATCTGCGCTGAGCAGACTGCTCTGTTGTCACACAGGGCTGTTTTTACAAGTTCCACAAACAGAATTTGAAATCAGATGCCATGCTTTCTCCTCTGAGCCCTCAGAACAACAGCCTAGAGACAAGCAGCAGGCCCCCCGCTGGACCACAAACTTTGTGTTCCAGTCTGTTAGAAAGCTGATTGCCATTGTCCATTTTCTAAGGATTTAGGGCTCCATTGCACTTACAAGTCTATAGTTTAGAAATTAGAGTCAGCATTTGTTCTTTTGGACTAGAGCAGTGGTTCTCAGCCTTCCTAATGTTGTGACCCTTCAGTACAGTTCCCCATGTTGTGATGACCCAACCATAACATTATTTCATTGCTACTTCATAACTGTAATTTTGCTACTGAAATGTAAATATCTGTGTTTTCCAGTGGTTTTCAGTGACCCCTGTGAAAGGGTCATTTGACCGCTATGGGGTCATGACCCAGAGGTTGGGAACCAACCACTGGACTAGATAACCTTGGCTATCTTCCCACCTTGTTTATAAGAAACACACACTTCAGGGGCTGGAGAGATGGCTCAGAGGTTAAGAGCACTGGCTGCTCTTTCAGAGGACCTGACTTCAATTCCCAGCAACCACATGGTGGTTCACAGCCAACTCTAATGAGATCTGGTACCCTCTTCTGGTGTACAGGCATACATGCAGGCAGAACATTGTATACAAAATAAATAAATATTAAGAGAGAGAGAGAGAGAGAGAGAGAAAGAGAGAGAGAGAGAGAACACATTTCAGCCAGGCAGTGATGGTGCATGCCTTTAATCCCAGCAGGCAGGTGGATCTCTGAGTTTGAGGCCAGCCTGGTCTACAGAATATGTGCAGAAGAGCCAGGTCTGTTACACAGAGAAACCCTGTCTCTGAAAAAAGGGAGAAAGAAAGAGAAACACATGTCAAAAACTATGGCATAAATACAGAACTGCTGCCCTGGTTAGCTTTCTGTTGCTGTGATAAACACTGTGACCAGAAACAGCTTGGGAGGAAAGGCTTTATTTTAGCTTTCAGGTTATATACAGCCCATCATCAAGGGAAGTCAGGGGATGAACTCAAGGTAAGAGCTTGAAGCAGAAACCCTGGAGGAAATCTGCTTCCCGGCTTGTTCCCAGCTCCAATCTGCCACCTTTCTTATATCGCTAGGCACAGTTGCCCATGGGTAGTGCACCCACAGCAGTCTGTGCTCGCCTACATCAATCAACAGTCATAGAAATTCCACACAGACATGCTCACAGGCCAGCATGATGTAAGCAGTTCTTCAATTAGGAGTCCCTCTTCCCAGGTGTATCAAGGTGATAACCAAAATTAGCCATCACGATCACCAAAGTTTTTTTTTTTTTTTAAGGTTTGTGTACGCCATAAGCAAAACACATCGGGGGGAAAAAACTGCTCTCATGTTCTGTCCTTTAGTAATCATAATTTATTATCTTTTTTCTAAGCCTTAAATATGTAACATTCAAAACAAAGCAGGGAGCTGAGGCTCCGAGTTTTGAGTAGCTTATTCACTTGGCCTGTTGATCGTTAGGAGCAGGAAGTGCAGCGAGACCTAACTGGTGAAGAGAAAGCCTTTTAAACATAACGTGCAGCTAATGTAAGTAAGTGATAGGCGTGGAAGAGGATAGAACCCCGGTACTCAACTCTGTGTTCACCGTGGTGACCGCCATCTATTATATTCCATCCAAAAGTCATGACGCCTGCAGTATGCTATCCTGAACCCATATCACTTCTGGAAGACAGCAAACATTTGAAAGCAGATGTATCCGGAACGGTTTGGCTGCTTTTAAGAGCCCAATAACAGTGACTGTCACATCAAAGAAGTCTGGGAGAGGACACCCCAAGGCCAGCATGTGGCTCCCTGGTCACGGGGACGCAGGCTCCTACTGTTTCACTATGGCGATGCACAGCCCCGTCCTCAGAGTTACCTCAGGGCCCCATCACTCCTTTCATCCTAGCCACAACTCCAGAGCCACTGCATTCAGGCCTGTGAAGCTGGGAAATGCAAGACACATTTGGGGTGTGTCCCATTTTACCATAAATAAAACTGAGGTCGGAGTTTTGAAAGCTAAGGAGAATGTCTGTTGAGTGGTCAGTAACTGGTTGATGCTCCTCACTGCCTGTGTCTTATACCTTTCCAAACGATATAGGCAAACGACGAAAATCTAACCCCAAACCCCTTGTTCTGAGTGAAGCCCGAAAGCAGTTAATGATCTACAGACTACCTCAGGTCCTCCGGCTGCACCTTAAAAGGTTCAGGTGAGCTTTGGGATGAGCTTCCTGGAGGGCTTGGGGAGGACAGATGCCTCTTTTTTGGTGTGGGAAGAAGTCTGTTCCTGTGGGGCCTTGCACTTGCTGTTGAGAGTCGATGGTTCTTGTCCAGTAAGAAAGAAAAGCTGATGTTGGAGCCAGCAGCCCGGGCTTCGGCTCTCCTGCCTGTTTCGTTTCTAGCGTGCACCTAATGTCTGCCAGTGCTCTCCTAGCCTTGTTCGGGCTTATGCAAATTCATCTCAAGGATTCGGTATAAAATGACAGACTATATAGAGTCTGTCTATAGATGCCTGAACAGTTTCTTTAGGGCTTTGTAATACTCCATGGAACTTTCACAGCAGATATACACGTGGATTTTGATTAGCAGGGGGCAAAAGCAAAAATAAAAGCTATTTTCTTAGCTCCCTGTTTAACTAGCTTATACCAGTCTGAATGAGTAAGAAATTCATTTCCACGTTCTAGGTGGTCTGGCCGTAATCATCGTGAGAAGATTGGGGTCCATGTCGTCTTTGACCAGGTATTAACCATGGAACCTTACTGCTGCAGGGACATGCTCTCCTCTCTTGACAAAGAGACCTTTGCCTATGATCTCTCCGCAGTGGTCATGCATCACGGGAAAGGGTTTGGCTCAGGACACTACACAGCCTATTGCTACAACACAGAGGGAGGTGCGTGCCTTTGCTCTGGGGGTCGGGACATGGAAAGGGGGTTTGCTCACACCTGACTGCTTGTCATTATCTCCAGCCCCCTGGGTCAGCTAGGGACAGACTACAGACATTAAAGTTCAGTGAGAAGCGTCACCAAAGTTGGGGGCTTGCTAAGAATGTAAGGTTATGCTAGGACTGAACAGAACTACCCATATCAAAGTGCTTAGATCCAGTGCTGGAGATGAGCACACTGCCATCAGTCGTGTTGAATAGCGATGGGTTACTATGGCTATGGTGATGATAATTCTGCAGACCTCAGCTTCCTTCTTGGTCATGCAGAAATAATAGGTTATAAATCTCTGGCCTCACTCAAATAACTCTGAGGACATTTGGGGCACTTTCTGAGTCCTCATTAGCTCCCTTACCTTGAGGAGTGTGAGTATCAAGGGCCCTCCAAAGGAACTTCAGCCCTACCCCAGGGCGGTCTCCAGCTGCTGCACGGATACAGATGGGCTGTTTCAGCAGCCCGAGTCTATAAACAAGTACTGCTGTCAATCCCTCCACTTCCCGTTCTCTCCCCTCTTCCTCTGCTTAGTCTGATTGTCCTGGCTGTCTCTGTGGAGGATCTAGGAGATGATACAAAGGCATAAAGGAGACAAGGACAGAAGATTGGTCAGGCAATACTGTAGGCAAGAGTCTTTGTGGTGGTATTTGGTGGGGCGAAAGCCAGAGGTTATGGGGAGCACAGTGTCATTCACTTGTCCCCCCTCCCCACTAGTAATCAGAAGGTGGCTCCGTCCCCACCGTCCCCTTCCCATCTCCTGGCTGCACTTGTCTAGAAATGTAAACTAGGTCGTCATTTTCTCTCTCCTTTGGCTTCCTAGGTTTCTGGGTCCACTGCAATGACTCAAAGCTGGATGTATGCAGTGTCGAGGAAGTGTGCAAAACCCAGGCCTACATCCTTTTTTACACTCGAAGAACAGTTCAGGGCAGTGCAAGACTTTCAGAACCCCAACTCCGAGCTCAGGTGCAGTCGAGCGGCAAGGACGAAGGCAGAACGTACACATTCCCTTGACTGGGAGGCATGCATCCAAATGTCCTTACATTTTTCCTCGTGGGTAAGAAGGCTTGCCGTAGTAACAGGTTACTGGGTTTGCCTCGCTGGGCCTAGAGGAGACAATGCCAGGTGATTCCTGCCCTGTCAAAACATTGGTAGTCACTGTCTTTTGAAAACATTTGGAAATTCCCTCCTTTCATAAAACAAATCTAAAGGAGTAACTTCTATGAAGATTCTTTTGTCAGTTGCTTCTGGATAATAGAGGGACCTGGGGTGGGGGCAGGGGGGAGGGGTCAAGTGGTCATCCAGCCAGGAGAGCAGCCATGAATGTCTTCTCTGTCACAAGTCCCCACTAATCAGAAGCTCCCTGCAGCACTGCAGAGTACACGAGGAGGGCCCCGGGCTGACAGCTGGTGGGAAAGATTGGTTCCAAAGTGGAAGGTGGAGTCACAGGATCTGTTCGCACAAAAGCGGTAACCATCAGGGATACAGCTTGCCAGCTTCCTTCTTTAGGAGAGAAGAGTTGAAGAATGGAGTGAGGGACATGGAGCAGATTTCCCCATGGCAAATAGGAAGAAGGCTTTCAGAGCTAGGCTTCTCCCAAGCGGCTGCTGTCCTCTCCTCACTCTGCACTGGTGAGAAGAGGAGGCGTGAGCCGTCCCTTCGCATTGAAGAGGCAGTCATAGGAGGAGGCATAAACCAGTGCATGGTTGGTCTGTGCATGTTAAGCCATGGATGCTCCTGACTCCCCGGGTCCTGTAACAGGAGCCTGGCTCAGGTCTGGAGTCAGCACATGGTTTTGTCCAGATTGGTCTTTGGGTCAGTGGTCAGAAACCTTCTCAGAATTCAGTGAAGGTGAATGGGGGTTGTCCCAATGCCTGCTGCCCCTAGGGTCTCCTCTGTGCTCTCCTGCACCTAAAACATTGGTGCTCCAAGGTTTGGGAGCTTTCGCTTCCCTAGGGACTGACCGTGCGACTAGCTCTTGCTCGTAACCCTTGCCTGTTCTCTTCCCACTCTGCTACTTATTCTCGCCGCTGCTCTGGCCACCTGCCCTCAGTCTACAAGGGTGAGACTCCTTTTACTCTGCTCTTAGTAAAAACACCTCTTTCAAATTCGCTCCACTTCTAAATGGGATTGGATTGTCCAGACAGAGGCACGACAGACCCTCGTTCTCTTGTAGTGGCCTCTGCAGTGCCCACAGCCTCTCCCGTGAATAAGTAGCTGGTGTTAATGTGGTACAGTTGTCACTTGAAGGGAACAGACAGTGAGGGAGTTGAAGGGGTGGGGACAGGGACAGTGAGGCTGAAGGAGGCACATCTGTAGCCTTTCCTGCAGCCCTCATCTGAGATGAGCTCTCCCTCCGGCAGGCCTGCCAGACATCACTGAGACAGGAAAAATCAGACAGAAAATGGCTCCCCCTGACAGGGATGGTGTGGCTAGATTTAAACTTGCTTTTTTACAACACTGTGAGGTTTCTGTACTTAGCTTTTATTTGGAAGCGATAATGTATGGCATTTTTGTGCTGTTTGGTTTTTACTGTGTACTGGGGGCTATTTTGTGAGCTTTGTGTGGCCTGCTCCAGGACACTGTTTTAAAGTGTCCTGGTTGCCCACGCTGCCTGAGGTTGATATAAAGCTGTACCGTGAGGTCCACATTACCAAGATGCATGGCGATGATGATTTATTACCATGGTAGGAAAGCCCATTCAAAAACAAAGTCAAGTGTGCTGGTACACCCCTGGGAGGCCAGCACTTGCTAGGCTGAGGCAGGAGGATTATGAGTTTGAGGCAACATTGTGAGACCCTGTCTGAAAAACAAGAATAACAAACCGTTGAGAGTGAAAAAGGAAACAAGACTGGATTGTAGCTCCTCTTAAACCCTGTGTTGTTTACTCTAGAAACAAAGAGGACTTGGAGACAGAGAATACATATCTGTCTCTCCAGAGGGGGAAACATTAATCAATATAAACACTTAAAGGAAAATTAGAAGGTTCTAATTCATTTTTTTTCTCTAATTCATTTTTTTAAAAAGGTCTTATGGCAACTATCAGCAGGACTGGTAAGCAAGTTAGGGACTTTATCAAATAAATGTTTGGCTGACCCGAACACCCACATATGAGATTAATAAAATCACTTAAAATGAGTTACAACTGAAACCAGCTGTCTCCACTGAGCCACCCTCCTGAAGGTGCCGCTGCAGCCTCAGCCACCACCTCAGGCCCCAGAAACGGCAGCATGAGTTAGAGAGTTGGTGCTTAAGGAGTCTCTGTGGCAGAAGCACCGTCCACTGTGTCCGGGCTGCTGTGCTGTGCCGTCTTCTGCCTCTGGTGTCTGCACAGCCAAAGCAGAGGGCTGTGTCAGTTACATCACACTGAACCATTCTGAGGAGAAGGAAGAACGGACAGACCTTGACCAGCTGGCTCCAGGTCAATGCCAGGCGCTGCTCTCCCAGCAGCAGTCTCTGTGAACCCCTTGTGATTGGCTGGTGTGTTTACTTACCACTGTAGCCAGCCAAGATGAATGCATACACCCCAGCCCTCAAAAACGATTTCTTACCTCAGTCTAGCCTGGCCCTCGTGCTTGTGGTTGCCTCTAAGAGCAGCGCCCATGCTAATGCAAAAGTAGCAGGTATACCCTTGGCAACCAGGAACTGTAGCTCTCATCAAATGGCAGGCAGAGCTCTTGCCAGCTTTAACCGGCCCCTCTGACTTAAATGGGAGGGCAGTGCCACGTGCTGAAGAACTTCTAGATGTCTCTAAAAATGTCATGAATAAAATTGGAAACTGTAGAAGTGTTCATGTGTCCTATGGACTCAATAGCAGAGTTTTATTTTTGTTCACAATGTATGAGTTCCCTGCTCTGGCTATGCTTTCAGCTCCATCCACATTCAGGGGAAGAACCAATGAGGTGGACTGGTTGGCATTGTTCAGAGTAAGCTGAGAGGTGGTTGATCGTAGTGCAGAATGAAAACTTGGGGCGGGGGTGGGGCGGGAGGGAGATCTGAAATTTGTTTTACTGATAAAGCTTTGTAAACTAATTTTATACAATTCATAAAATTTGGTGCCTTGTACTTAATTATGGTTTGCATGCGATTGACAAGTTAAGGGGAAGGGTTCCTTTTGTTATGTCAAGTGGCAGGTGGCTCTGTAGTGTTTAAAGGATATGTGCTATCAGATTTTATAGAACATTCTAATCTCTTGTGTACAAATGCAAATTGTTCTTACCAGCAAGTTCTAGAGTTTCAATGTCCATAACTGTATTTGTAATCATCCATCAAATAGCTGTCTTTCAAGGCAGCCAACATATGCTGTTGTTGTTCATCGCCTCTTGTATATGCCAAACATTAATGCCAGCCTTTTCTGGAAGGTGACCTTTCCTGAATGTGTCTCACATCGCTGTCTGGGGTTGCAGCTTATGTGTGGAAGGGTTTCCAGCTAGGTGGGAGAGCTAAATGATCAGAAAAGCCTTGATCAAAACCATGACTGAGGCTAGGCAATCAACAGCAGTGGAATTCTCGAGTCCTTCTGCACAGACCATCCGGAAGCAGTGTAGGAAACAATCCCCTACATGTGAACCTCAAGATTGTAAGACAAACCAGTACACTGTAATATGCAGAGTGAGTGATGCAAAAATGTCTCTGTCACCGCCACCCTCAAGACTTCCTGGGCAGATGCAACAGGGATGGTGCAAAGTGGCTGTGGAAGGTAGCAAGACCAGTCTGTTGAGTTAGGGCTGTTCACAGCCTGGTTCTTACACTCCACCACAAGTTTCCTGCTGAGCTTGTGAGACTTCCCCAAAGGTGTTGACCAGCTCACCATTCAAAGCACACTTGAAAACTGGGTCCCTCAGCCTAGTTCCTGGACTATTTAGGTGAAGACTTGTATCTTTGGGGCGAAATTTCCCAGGGTCACTTGGTTTTTCACCAGCTAAGTATGGGTCTCTCGGGTGGTTCTCTTTTTGTCAGTGCTAAAGCGCCTTCTCAGGACTGAGCTTCTCTTCCACAATCCTATCTGCTCTCAGTCTGGAGCTATCACTCGAACCTCTATGTACTTGTCCACTCACACATGGCTCTCACACACCATAGCTTAGGAGCTGTGAGGCAAGCAGTCATTTTGTTAACTCTGTCCATACTTAATGCTGGCATGTTTCACTTCAAATACAACCAGCTGCTGCAAAATAGCTCATTTCTAGAGCACATAGCTAGCATGCCTGAGGCATGGGCTCCATCCAGCTCCACTAACCAGTTTAAATGAAACTGCCAAACCAACATTATGGCTTCAAAAAGCAACAGTAAACGTTACTTGAAAGTATACCTTAAATTTAGAATGAAATTTCATTTCAATTATACTTTTGAAAGCTATCATTTCTTAATTCTGTCTAGATTCTGGTTTCAACACAGAATTTTTTTTTTAACTAAATAGAACTACTCAGTTATAGGATCATATAGCATACTTTAAGGTTTCATCCTGTGGGGGGGAAAAATCAGGCTGCTATTTCCCAGCTTAGCCAAGGTCATGTGGGGGTCTGCGTCTGTCATACAGCTTAGAAAGCCGCTTCTTCATCACCTTGCGGGCATCAGAAGTAATGGCTTCAAACCCAAGCCTTATCCTTGTATTCATATTCATGACCCTGCGTTGTCGTCATTGTCCCCACCCTGTCCCACCCTGTCCCACCCTGTCCCACCCTCTTTTTTTAAGGCATGGTCTCACTGTGCTAGCCTCGAACTTACTATGTAGACCACACTGGCCTCAGAGGTCCACAGGCTCTGGGATTAAGTGTGTGCCATGAGGCCCAGGTCTCTTAATGATTTCTAAAACAAACATCAGAGTATTCGTGACTCAGACTAAATTCTAGGGTCTTGATTCATGTTAAGCCAATTCTAGGCCTGAATTTACTTATAGTTTCTCCTAGCCATCATCACATCTCACAGGTTCTACCTGATAAACATTCACAAGAAAATGGTAATCCCCCACCCCTTATATGGCTAGGCATGTAGCTCAGTAGAGTGCTTGCCTAGCAAGCCTAAAGCACAGAGTCTGATCCCAGCACCACATAAAACCAGGCATAGTATATAGCACACCCATAATCCTAACAATTGGTTGGTGCAGGCAACAAGATAAGGAGTTCAAGGCCATCTTCAGCTATGTAGTTAAGTTTAAGGATAGCCTGGGCTACAGATATCCTGTCTCAAAAAACAAAACAAGCAAAACTTTCTCAATTGCCCACCCCCCTTCTTTCAGTGGGTGTTTAGAGGTCAAATTCCTGAGTTTTCTGCAGTGAGCTATGCTCTTAGGCCCCAGGAACTGATTCAATGAGATTTAATCTGCAGATCTAGGAAAGGGACAAGAAGTAACTCTGTCATGGTCATGCAGCTGTGGCCCAGTCACACTGACCCTTCCTCACTCATGCCGTCATCAAGACCAGCTCCAAAGGGGCCTTGGCACATAAAAGCAGTATTTATTTTTAAATGCCCGGTAAGCTGACTAAAGGAAGCTATGGAGAGCCTATTTCTAGCACCACCGCATCCCATGGCCACAGGATTCTTCCCATGCTGGCTCGTGCTCCAGAGACCACCTGACAGTGGCACTGGCGTTAATCTTGGGTAGGAAGCTGCTTCCCTGCGCCCACTAACGAGTTTGCCTCCACCCACACGTCAGTGCCCTCCCCTGCCACCAAATCTGTCCCAACAACAGTGCCTCCCTGGTGCCTGGAAAAACCCACCCAGTGAATTCAAATACCAAACAACACCAAATGGCTTCCCCTAGGACTGCTCAACAGAAGAAAGCCGGGAATCAGCTTTGTAGCAGGTCTGCATCCCTGTGGAGTAGGTTCCCTTTCAGTTGCTTTTTTCTTTTCTCTCTCTTTTAAAATGAGGCAAAACATCTCCATTACAATCCATGTTTGGGGCTCATTCCTGTCTCTTGAGTGTGAAATACAAATCATGATTTTGATTTTTGTAAACTGACTTTTTACACCTTCGTTTTGAAAGAAGTTTCTTATTAAAAAAAATAACGTTTCTTTGTGTGCAGGCTTTATTTGAAATATTTTTTTCAAGAACCATCACTACTCCTTAGGACAAGGGCAAGGATCACCCTCTGCAGAAACTTGGGAACTGCACACAGAACTGTGTGGAAGCAACATCTCAGCTGGAGCTGGGGGCTGCCCGGGGTGGAGGGGTGGGGTGGAGGTTCAGACAAGGAGAGGGTGTCAACTTCAGCTGCCACCAGGGTAGTATCTCGTGCTCCTAGACAGTAGGCTGTCTTTGGGAAGTTTGAGTACACAGGAATTCCATTATCTGCAACCAGATAACAGGTGGTATTAGAAATGGGAAAACAAAAAGAAAACTGCTTTCTCCTAGAAATCCAAGGGTGAGGATTTACCCAAGTCTCTGCTGCTATTGCTAGCCTCATCTTTTAGGAACCCTCCCTCCCCCCAAAATAGGCAGAGACGGAGAGTTATGTGCTTACTTGGCTATACCCCTGGCTGAGGTGCCATCAAATCAATGTCACTCAAGTTCCTGGCCAGCCAAACTCCGGCGGCAAAGAGTCCCAAATTGAGGATCAAGTTCCTGGGTAGAGAATATACTTAATTAACACTGAAGTCAGAGTCCCAAGAAGTTAATGACATACCATGGGAAGTTTCCCCTCAGCACCGCCTTCTGGAGTGGTGATTGACACTTGATATGGTGGTATGTCGCCCAATATGCACGTGAGAATTTGGAGTTTACATCTATTCCTAGCACAAGCAAAGCCAACTTAGCACTCTTCCAGGGCTAAACAACCTCTTCCCCACCTCCTAGGTCAGGGTGGCTTTGATTTTCTTTTTTTTTTTTTTTTTTTTTTTCTTTTTGTTTTTCGAGACAGGGTTTCTCATGTAGTCCTGGCTGTCCTGGCACTCGCTCTTGTAGACCAGGCTGGCCTTGAACCCACTAAGCTCCACCTGCCTCTGCCTCTGCCGGAGTGCTGGGATTAAAGGCGTGCGCCACCACCACCCGACTAGGATGACTTTTTAAAAATATTACATTAATTTGTGTGTATGTGTGCGATCGTGCATGTTGACACAGTGCAAGTATGGAGGTCCGAGTACAGCCCGCAGGAGTTGGTATCTCCTTCCTCCTTGCGGGGTCCCAGCGATCGAATTCATGTCCTCAGGCTTGGCAGCAAACGCTTTCACCCGCCGAGCCCTCGCTGCAGCCCAGGGCGACATTCTATATACCTTGAGAGCCACGTGACAGATGTCTTTTGCCACCAGAACATTTTCTGAGCCTACGGCCTCAACAGAACACAAAAGACACCATGAGGCCACTATGCTGTCAATGTGGTAAAACCCCTGGGAATGGCAGCCTCACCAGGAAGGGAAATGCAAGTTTATGAGGACCAGAGAGGAGCCAGCCTCGGTTACCTCCGGAAGTCGTTCCGATCGGTGGCGAAGCGGTAGACGCCGCGGAGCCAGTCTCCTACGTTGTCTGGAACCTCGGGGGCCTCGTTGGCCGAGCCGGAGGCGCTCACCGTCACCCCACTAGAAGCCATAACAGCACCGAGCACCTCCGCACAGGCTGCGCGCGGCGCACAGAGTCGGCGCAGGTCGAACGCGCAACTTCCGACCCTGCACTTCCGCCGGCCGGGGGTAACAAGCGAGAAGGCCCGCCCCCGGCGCTTCCACCAGTTCAGAGAACTTGAAATCCGGGCTGGAGGTGGAGCCCCTGCTTGCTGCCCCACCTCCCGGTGCCTGGAGCCTGTTAGCGGGCTGTTGCACCACTCCGTTAGTTTACGCGGGTGCTGGGGATAGGGGCTCGCTCACCCAGGAGGTTCTGGGCAGTGGTGTGTCCCCAAGAAAGTTTTCTTCAGGTTAGAGAGCGTGCAGTGTGGATGGGACTGTCCCGCGTGCCTGCCTTCAGTCTCGGGTCTTTTACACAGCACAGTCTTGTTACCCTGCTTCACAGGTCCCCCACCCCACTACCCAGATCTCTAACAAACGGTGCAGTGCTTCCTGGAGATGTCTCTGTCATCTGCCTGGAGGTTTTCCGGGGTCTTCCAGGGACTTGGAAGGCGCTGGCCGAAGAAAAAACCTTCGGGTTCCGACTCAGAGGAAGAGGAGCAGGTGGGGCAGGGGCTGTCCTCTTTGGGGTTTCTGGGCGTCTGTGGGGGCCTTTCGGACGCCCCGCTCGGGGTTTCTAGGGTGGGGCTGGCGACTGTGGAGGGAAGCGCAGCTCGGGAGGTGATTTTGTCATCCGAGGAGGCACAGTTCCAGCCGATGCTTGGATCGGGTCTTGTTTCCCCTGTTTCGGACCGGTCAGAAATGCCCATCTCAGAGCCCCCAAATCCCTGTGCTAGAGGCGGGCCAGGGCTGCGTGCAGCCTCCCGCCCCGCCCCAGGCTGTGCCGTGCGCGCCGCCGCTGCCGCCCGCCTACCCCAGGGGCCCCCGCCTCCGTCCACCAGTGGGCGACCGCGTCCCCCGCCCGCCCGCCCGCCCGGGAGCGAGTCCTGCGCTGCAGCCCCGCCGGGTGGGTTCGGGAGGCCTTCGGAGCGCGCAGGCCAGGGACGCGCGGTGAGAGCTACGGGCCCCGTTGCTCGCGTCTGGGGGTTGCGGTGGGAGGACGGGGCGCTGCTGGAGTGGGCAGGACAGCATGGGGATGGGACCAGGGGTTCCGACCCGGGAGATTACCCCCTTCTATGTTTAGCCTAAGCCGCCGCCCCCTCCCCCTTTAGATCTGCACCGTCCCCTCCTTTACCAAGGGACGCCTGCCCTTCCAGTGCCCCCACTGAGCCAGAGCCTGCACTCTGGTAGCGGCTCGCGAAGCAGCTGGGGCAGCAGGGACTGCCCCCGGGCAGGGCATAACGTCCTGCACCCAGAGGCCCGGCGCAGTCTTGGCAGCAGAAGTGGTTCTCGTGCCAGCGCCGTCCCTCGGCCTCCGTGCAGCGCTGAGAGAAGATCAGCTGGGAGAGGTTGAGGAAAACGATTGATTCCTTCACTCATTCATTCATTCATTCATCCACCCAATAACGACGCCTTATATCCATTAACGACTGGAGTACTTTGTCATTCTTGGATTCAGGGAGGGTGACTGGCTTTGGCCGGATCCCCTACGTAGCAGGTGGTACGGCCAAGAAGTTGGACCCCTATCCCAAGGCTCATACTGTTTTTCATGTTATGTTGGAGTCTTTCTAGCATGTTCAAGCTCAGCACTGAGCATCTGGCATAGTGATGAGATGAATATCTATTCAAGAATCTAGAAATGTTCTGAGTCCAAACTAATTTACGGACCTCTGCTTGCACTGGGGGAGAGCAGAGGTAAAGGCAGCAGGTCCCACATGCCTGGAGTTCAAGAGAGAACACAAGGCAACAGAGTGGCCCTGGCTGTTTCCTAGTTCTCTCTACCCTGTTTCCCACTTCTACTAGGAGACCTTACAGCCTGGGAAGGTTCCCTGCTCCCGCATTGCTTCCCCGGGGAAGAATTACCCTAATGTCTCCCCTGGGTGCTCTACCTGGTCACAAGCAGGACATCGAGGTCGCAACAGCTCTGCATGATGGCGGCCACAGTAGAGATGCCCATCGTGGTAAAAGTAGATGAGGTTTATCAGGGCCTGACCACAGGCCTGGCAAGCAAAACAAGGTCTGTGCCAGCAGCACCGCTCACCAGCCCTGGCCGCAAACACCCCGTACTCTCCTGGATTCAGCAGCTTCTTGCACTGCCAAAGTAGAGGCGCTGGGCTGGTTGGAAGCCGACCCTTCTGAGCTTCTCCCCTGGCTCTGCAACCACGACCCCCCATCTGGTGGTTCGTACTGTGCTACAGGCCCATCTCCACCAGAGAGGCCCACTCCCCAAACCTGGCTTTCCCCTTCCCCTGACATTTACCAAATCACTGATCCTGAAAACATCTCTCCACTAAACTCTCAAAACCCTTGGCAGAAGTGAGAGCAAAGGGCGGGAGAAGGGAGGGCTGGGGCGGAGAAGGGAGGGCACTCCCTACCTTCTCACAGGTGCGTCCTCCAAGCTTGGGAGGCAGCAGGCGGGCCACCCCCTGCCCTAGGGATTTCTGCTTCCGCTGGGCACAGAAGAGTCGCAGTTGGGCCAGTTCCTCCTCTCCTAGGGCCAGACAGTAGCGCTCCTGCAGAAACAGGCCCTGAGCACCCAGACCTCGTCAGAGCACCACTAGGTCGGCAAGGTTCTCTAAGGCTTAGATGCTGGATCAGAGGGAGGTGACAGGACCTTGGGACAGGATAGCGGACGTGCTCAAGAGGGAGGGGAGAGAACACAATTAAGGCCTTAGTTCGCTGTGCTGCCAGGAGATGGCCGTCACTCAGGGCCACATAACACTCAGTACCATCGCCAGACAGACACAGTGGCTCCCGTCCCCACTGAGCTAGATCTCAGTATCACTCTGACTTCTGTTTTCTCTGCTTCATAGATTGTCTTGCCTCCCCAGTAGATGGTAAGCCTTTGGGCTGCACATGGCGGGGCCTCAATAAATACTAAACAACCATATTTCTACATCTGTGCATTCCATTCTTGATTTCAAATGCCGTGTCATGTCCATTTTCCCATTTGCTCTTGAGCTAATCACTGTGACACGCAGAGCATGTATTACTGCACTGTTATTAGGTGTGGACACTCAAGCACGGGGAATGACTTCCTCCGGCTGCTGGCAGACCTGGGCCTTTAGTCTGTCTCCCGAATTCTAGACCAAGACTCTCTCTACACAGTGCGTGACAAGGTGTGGACAGAGAGCGAAGGAGGGGAGAGGGGAATCAGAGGGGTGACCCACATCACTGTCCTGTGGAGGAAGCTGCTGAAGCAGGGTCCGAAACCCAGGCCAGTTTGAGGCTTGGTTGACATCCAGGCAAGGCAGGCCCAGGCTTGAGCCTGGAGAGACCTGGGGAGAGACAGGAGAAGTGGGGGGCTAGGTTTTCCCCTTCCTTGTTCTTATCACTTTCCCTCCAATCATAGCAACTCCCAAGCGCCCCTCTCCACTTGGAGGGGAACCCTTCCTGTCTGTCACTAAGCAAGAACAGCTGGGCGTGGTGGCACAGGCCTTTAATCTCAGAACTCAGGAGGCAGAGGCAGGAGGATCTCTGTGAGTCTGAGCCTGGTCCACAGACTGAGTTCCAGGACAGCCAGGGCTACGAAGAGAAACTCTGTCTCAAAAAACCAAAAAAAAAAAAAAAAAAAAAAAAAAAAAAAGGAAAAAAGGAACAGCAGGTCCTCTCCTGATCTGTGGTCTGCCTGGAAGGAACACCCCGCTCCCCCCCCCCCCAAACACCACTCCATAGATCTGAAGTTCTCCCATTCACTCGCTCCCTGCAGCCAGTCTCTGACGACTCAGACAGACCTAGAGGAGGAGCTGTGTGTTTGCAGGGATGGACTCCTGAAAAGAGAACAGGTCTACAGCCTTAGGCAAAGCTGAAGGGGTGTGCATCCCTACAATCCCACCCAGTGGGAGGCGGAGGCAGGACTGAAAAACAAGATCCTGCCTCAAAGTGGGGGAGAGGGGCAGGGAACAGCTAGGTGGCTCAGCACTTACCAAGCCCGAGTTTGGTCCCCGGGACCCACAGTGGAAGAACAGAGCTGACTCCCACAGGTTGTCCTCTGACCTCCACACTTGTCGTTTGTTTGGTTTGAGACAGAGTGTCTCTCTGTAGCCCCAGGTAGCCTGGAACTTGATACTCAATATATAGACCAGGCTGTCCTTGTGCTCATAGAGATCTGCCTGCGTCTGCCTCCTAAGTACTGAGACTAAAGGTGTGCACATCACACCTGGCTAATAAAGGTTTGGCTGGGGTTTTTTGTTTGTTTGTTTGTTTGTTTAAACAGAAAGAAAAACGCAGACTATCTCCTGGCTGGTAGAAGGGGAATGGGGGCCAGAGGCTGAGAGCATGGTGGTCTCAGAAAGAGTGGCCCTCCTACCTGAACAGAGGTTTCCTCATAGCCCTCCACTGGCTGGTGGCCTGAGTCACCGACTGGGTTGACTGGTGGGTCTGGCTCCCTGAACATAGGGCTGTCCTGTTGGAGGGACCAGTCAGAATTCCGAACTGACATTGGTGGCGGTCTGCCTGAAGAAACACACAGGGACACCTCCTTCAGCGCGTCTTCCCAGCATGCCAGGCAATGCAAAGCGCTCTAAAGTGCCATCACACAGGCCTGTCAACGTCCAGGTGACTTGGGTGGCATTGTCCCCATTTTACAGATGGCCAGGCTGGGGTTCAGACAGCACTGATAGATACCAAGGTCAAACAGCTGATAAGTGGCAAAGTCAGATCTTTGAGCCCCTGGGTTTGTGAAGTTCAAATTCTTGGGTCTCGCAAAGCTGGGTGTCTCAGAAGAGGGGAGCCACATTCAAGGGACCATTTTGCTCTCTCGTGAGCCTCTTGGCAGGCTGGACCTCTCCTACTCACCTTCCCAGTCTTCCCAAGGTTCCTCAGTGAACCCTCCCTCCCCCCCCACCCCCACTTGCCTCCTCACTACACCCTACTCAGGCTGCATATTTCCAGCTACGCACTTCTGGAGCCTGCTTGAAGGCCTCCTCACCAGGAACCTTCCTCAGCTTCTCTGGCCTGTACCGGTTCTCCCTGCTGAGTGCTCAAAGGGAGCGTAGGCATAGCCAGCCCTGAGTTAGTGCCCAGTGTTTCCTCATCTAGTGTAAATGCCTCAACGGTACAAGAAAACTTGGTGTCCACTCATTCTCTCTGATCAAGCCCACAGCCTGCCACGAGCCAGGCAAGCCCTCTGCCACCAGGCTATACCACCTGCCTTTAAAGCAACGCAAGGCTGGGTGTCATAGCACCAAGGCTAGCCTTGAACCCCTGACCCTCCTGCCTGGACCTCCAAAGTGCAGAAGCGAAAGGCATGGACCACCACACCCAGCTTGATAACAGCAGTGTTAGTGGATAGTCCTCGTGCACCTCTTTGCCGCAGTTAAAGTGGGGTCACGGTGTCTTTGGGTGGGACTACTGAAGTAGAGAAAAGATGGTCCCTGCTCTCGACGAGGTCGCGTGTGGGCTAGTGAGCAAGAAATGTAACCAGAGAGAACAGGGTTCATGTGCATGCATTCTGGGTGAAGGGTTGGGTTGTGTGGGATGGTGATAGCCAGAGCAAACTTCTATGTTTATTCAGTGTCGGTGACCATTCTAGAAATTTCCATAATACGGTCCATTCTTACAGTCCATTGAAGCAGTTCCGTCTAAACGGTTTTACAGTTGAAAACCCAACCATCAACCAATCCATTGACCAATGAGCAAACTAGAAGGCGACGTTTTTTGGGATTTGGGATGTCATCTACCTCAGAGCAGCAGCTAGGCTCAGGAAGACCAACAGTAAATCACTAGGCTTTGGGGTGTTGTGCAGGTTTCCTTTATAACCATCAGAGCGCCTCCCAATTCTAAACACCCCTCAGTCCCCCCTCAGATGTCCAGTACCACCCTTCCCTCCTTCCTGGCTCCACACCCACCTGCTTCCTTCCCGTTGGTCCCCCAGGTCAGGTTTCCTGTGGAAGGTGGCCGGGATGGACTGTCCACAGTCGGGGTAGGAACAGCCACACCCCTCAGCAGCACTGTCTCAGCTCCGTGAAACAAGGGAGGGGGCGGTTCCTGGGGCCCCAGAACGGGGCTTGTGCTCCCTTCCAGGTTAGTTCTAGTTTGCATGGAACTGTCTGGCACAGAAATAACTATCAGAAACCAGAGCTCTACCCATCACCCTTCCTGTACCCCGCCACAGAGCAACCTAATTCATCTCCAGCTACCACTGGACCCCATCTTACTAATATGCTGGTTTCCTCTCATAATTCCCTCCTCTCTCCTTTCAGGTAAAAACATGCCAAACACTGGCTCCCGCCTCTCGCCCCAGATGCAACCAAGCTCAGGGGTTCAGCCTCCCCAAACAACACCTATTCTTGGAAGGATGAGCCCCAGAGGCCCCAGGGACTGGAGAGCAGTAGACATGGGAAGGTGTCCCTGACCCAGAGGGAAAAGGGAGGGGCGTGTACATTTTCACAAAGTGGCCTCTCGACAGAGCAACAAAGTTTCCCTAGGACTTTGCAGGTCCACCCCGCAGGGCGGAGGCTCGACGTGTGCTTACCGCGTTCGCTTGGGGTCCCTGTCTAGCTGCTGGTTTAGGAGTGGGGACTCAAGACTCTCCGGCAGGGGTCTCAGAGTGGCCAAGTGCAAGCGCCCGCGCCGTCCTGGAGGGACCCGCCGTCGGGCCGCGCCCCCAGTGGTCCCGACCAAAGGGGTGCTGCAGCCTGGGGAAGGCGCTCGGGTCTCAGGGCGGGAAGGGCGCAGGTTTCCATGGACTTGGCGACGCGATGCACAGCCGCCGAGCGGCGCGGAGTCGGGAGTCTCTCGGCCCGCCCCCGGCCTCGGCCCCGCCCCCTCCGCGGGCCCCTCCAGCTCCTCCCCTCCGTCCCCAGCGGCCCCTCGCTACTTTCCCTCCGGGATTCCGAGTCCTGCCCCGCTTCGGTCCCCCGATCCGCTCCGCTATCTTTCGTGACTCTCTTCTGCTCGAGAGACTGCTGACCCCTCGGGTCCCCGCCCCACCCCGCGCCGGGCCCCTTCTCGAGACAGGCCACGCCCCTCGGGAGTCCCAGGCCCCGGCCCCGAGCGCCCTCTGGCGTCTGCGCATGCTCTCTGCCCCCGACTGCAAAGTCCTCCAAAGGGACCTTCTAGGCTGCCTGCCGGTCGCCCCCGCTCGGGTCGGCCGGCCCGCAGCGTCTCGTTGGTGCAGCCGGCGACCTCCGACCCCGCGGGAGCGGGGCGGGGCGGGGCGGGAGGCCTTAGCTGCGGGCGGGCGGCGGCTGCTGCTGCAGCGGGACCCGGGAGCGGGGCCCGGCGCCGCCCGGGCAGCGGGGCGATGTGAGTCGGGGCGCGGTGGGGCGGGGACCAGGCGGCTCCACCGAGGCCGTGTCGTGCCGCGCCGCAGTCTCCGCTCCTACCCGAGAAAGCCCCCAGCGGGCGGGCTAGCGGCGGACCCGGGGGCTGGGGGCGGGGATGCAGGCTCGGAGCGCGGCCGCCACCTCCGCATTCCGTCTGGGTAGCTAGAAAACCTGTAACCAGTTCTGCCTCTCGCTCCCCAGACCCCACCCTCTCCCCTCCCCCTGGTTACACCTTCGGGTCTCCAGGATCCCGCAGAACCACCCCCACTCCCCGCACTCACTCTCCCAAACCCCTGAAATACCCACAGACACATCTCGCTCTCCCCTCAGTGGCCCAAAGGCTTCTGCAGTCACCGTCCTGAAATTCCTCAGCCTTTTCATTCTCTCTGCACCATGCCCGAATCCAGAACCCTTGCCCATCTTCTCCCAAGGCTTCGTATTCATTTTCAGACCTCATACCTCCATCTAGTGCCTATTCCCAATCCTACCTACCTCAGACCGGAGCCTCCCCCGCCCCACCCAATGTAATCCCACTCAGTGGGTTATCTACTAATGTGTTTGATATCTGGGGGTCGGAAAGGTGCCACCCCTCCCCCACCTTGCATCCAGTAGCTCTTGGCTTCACATCCCTACCCAACACCCTGTTGATAGTTTAAGCCCCCACGGACTTTTCAGTACCTGCCTTTAGCCTGCACACACACCCTTCAGCCTGCTTCCTCCTTCCAAAGAATTAGCCAGACCAAGAGTGTGGGGTTCTTTTACCTAAGAGTTGTCCCAGGATGCAGGGCTGGTGGCCGGACACTGGGAAGTACTGTCTTCCTGGAACAGGAAGGAGGGATTTCAGGAGTTTTCTTCCGAGTCCTGGTTTGTTGATTCATCTACCTGGGGCTCAAATAATCTGAAAATTTGCGTCTTGTTGTAACTGGCCTTTCTGACAATAGGAACAGAAAGTCCAGATTTCAAATGGGAAGTGCTTTCTTTATTAATACCTACTTCTGGAAGTTACTTCAACTAGAACTCCCATAGTTACAGATATTTCCTCAAAGAGGGGGGCAGGAGTTAGAGATGGCGGAGGGAGAGTGACCCCCCACACACACACACCCAGATATGTCATACAACGAAACATTCTAGAACGTTGGTTTTCAGTCTTAAACAGGTGCTCTGCTGAACTAGCATATTGTTATATTGTTCTGAGAAAGAAAACTTTTTGTAGGGTTAAAATTCTCTGCGAGGTCAGATGATGGTCAGAGTGGCACTTGGACCAGGATTCAGAGGGGACTTCAATGGCGGCTGTGCTGGGCATCTCAGCGTTCATCGTCATTGGTCCTAGGGCTGAGAATTGGTGATCCTTTCGTCTAAGATCTTGTGCTCATTGATCTTTCTAGTAGGACCTAGGACCCATTAGGACCTAGACCAGATAATGCAGGTGGGATACACTGATAGCAAGTCTGTTTCATGAAGAGTTGGGGCTGAGGACAGGTTTCCATTAATGTCTGGTCTCTGTCTCGTGTGCTAGGTGAGCTCCAGGTGTGACCCACAGGGATCCCGGTGACTTCTCTGCAGACTCTGCCATGACATCCCACCAAGGACGGGGGGAGTAAAGTGGGAATCCTTTCCCATGCCCCTCCCACGGTCGGCTCCCCGATGGCCTGGGTGAGGTAAGAACCGCGGCTAGGTGTCGCTCTGTCGAGTTTCTTGGGAGGAATGTAGGGAACAGGTCAATGGGTTGTTCCAGGCTCTTCCTCAGCCGCAGAAGTTCCTGGATAATCCACAGCCTCGTGGCTTTTTGCAGCCAAGTGAACCTCTTTAGACTGCCGGCTGGGCCTAGAGTGTCGCTCCACAGCAGAACACTTGTGTAGCGAGCGCGGAGCACGGGATTGGATTTTCCACACAAAGACCAAAACAACAACAAAACCTCTTTTTGGGATCTGTCCAAGTATTTCTTGTTCCCTCAGGTCACAAAGGTCTGAGTGGTTTCCTCTCCATATTAAGGCAGAAACCTGTCTGTCGAGACATGTCATCCAATTACCTGAAGGGAAAAGCTGGCTAAGGTCTCTTATCTCGCTTGGTCTTTGGGAAGAAAACTCAGCATTTTGTTAGTTGTTTTAGTTTTGGAGTGCTGAGAATTGAATCTGGTGCTTCATATAAAGTATCTACCCCTAAGCTACATGCTCAGTGCCAACATTTTTTTCCCTCAGTGAAGAAATGCCTAATCAAGGTTTTAAAAAAATCACGCTAGTTTGAGCCCAGCCTGGTAGTATGCGCTCTTTCCCCCAGCACGTGGAAAGTAGAGACAAGAAGATCTCTGTGAGTTCCAGTGTTCAGTCATTAAGGGTGGGCTTGTTCCTGGTGGTGGTGGTGGTGGTGGTGGTGGTGGTGGTGGTTGTTTGGTTTTGTTGTTTGTTTGGTTTTGTTTTGTCTTTTGGTTTTTTGAGACAGGGTTTCTCTGTGTAACTTTGGAGCCTGTCCTGGAACTCACTCTGTACCCAGGCTGGCCTCAAACTCAGAGAGATCCTCCTGCTTCAGCCTCCCGAGTGCTGGGATTAAAGGCGTGCGCCATCACCGCCTGGCTCACTGTGTTTTATGATCACAGTGTAGCAACAGTTTACTTGAAGAGACTATCAGAAATACTAATTTCCGGTGGATAGTGGGGTGGGCAGGGAGGAAAGATAGAGCATGGGTGGAGTGGAATGGGTGAACATGAGGAGGAGAGAAAGGACCAGGATGGTGTCTGGGACACCCAGGTGGCACCACCTTTGCTGAATCCAGAGGAGGAACTCAGGCCGTCACACAGCGGAGGCAGCCACTCCCCGGGCCCTGTACAGCCATGCTACCTTTCCAGCTCAAGACTCCGTCCTTGTCACTCCGCGGGTCAGAATCCCGTGTGTTTTCCAGGGCCAGCCTGACCGTTAACCTCTGAGACGCCTGCCGTCCCCACACTGCAGGAATTCTGAACTCTTTCTGACGTGAATTAATGTTTACCCCGAGCGTGTTTGCTGTGGATTGAGAGGATTCCCTCAGGGTGTGTCTGTGTCATGCGGCCTCGGCCAGAGGACGGACGCGCTCGCAGTGCAGTGGTCAGTCTTCTGAGAGCTGCTTGGCCGGGTGCTGGTGACCTGCTCGTCCCTTCTCTCCCTAGGGTGGACAGGCTGCTCTGACACCATGGGGAGCTGCTGCAGCTGCCTGGACAGAGACAGCGTGCCACACAACCACCCTACCAAGTTCAAGGTACCCAGAGCCTCGCCCCACCTGAGTTCCCAGTGGCCTGTCCGGTTTAGGCCTCCGGTATCTCTGGGGAAGGGGAGAGGACAGGCTGTGGTCGGGGACTCATTAAGGCTCCTTGTGCTTGGCTCTGGCTTCTGAGGTAGTTGGGGGGGGGGTGTGCTAAGCTTTCTTTATTATTTTTGGTTGTTCTCCACGCTCACCCCCCCACCCCCGTCTTACCACCAAGAATAATGTGTTTTAAAGAGAGCATGCGTCCCCCCAGAGAGACTCTAGTGGTGTTTCACTGAACCTTAGCTTGCACATCCCATAGGAGGGGCCTTCTCCTCACACTGGGGTTTCCCGGGGCCAGTGTTTCTCCTTCCCGCCTGGAGAGGGAGCCCTCGGCAGGCTTGCACTGTTGGGGTTGGAGGCTGGCTGTGTTTGTTCTGCCTTGGGCCTGTCAGCAAGTCTCCCGACTTTGAGTTAGCAGTTAAACCCTTCCTCGTGGCCATCCTGGCCTTTGAATATTGAGCCCCAGGAAGTCCTTGAACATTGAGCAGCTAGCCACCTGGCCTTGGAGGTCAACAACCTCCTTGCTGTCTGTGCAAGTGGCAGAGAACTGTCATGACCCGTGGCACTGCTCTGTGTGACCCAGGGGAGCCAGCGTACCTGTGGTACAGCTAAGAGCAGCTCGGTCTCCCGGCCTAGCCCTGCATGACACTGCCCCTCCCAGTGGCTTCGACTTCCTGGGTTCTCTGCTGACCCTGGCTCGCTCTCCCTCCAGGTGACAAACGTGGATGATGAAGGGGTGGAGCTGGGCTCGGGGGTGATGGAGCTGACCCAGAGTGAGGTGGTGCTGCATCTGCACCAGCGGGAAGCTGTCCGCTGGCCTTACCTCTGCCTGCGGCGCTACGGTTACGACTCCAACCTCTTCTCCTTCGAGAGTGGCCGCCGCTGTCAGACGGGCCAGGGTGAGTACCCACTCCGCCTCCAGGACAGGGACATGAATTGTTACAGAACTGGAGAATGGCCCCGAACATCCGACCCTCGGACATCAGACTTGGCGGTGGTGCTCAGAGCAGGGAAAAGCCCTAGCCAGGGGCCCACAGCCTGTGTTATGAGAATCACGTGGACCCAGA
Organism: Peromyscus maniculatus bairdii; assembly: GCF_049852395.1. NCBI lineage: Eukaryota > Metazoa > Chordata > Mammalia > Rodentia > Cricetidae > Peromyscus > Peromyscus maniculatus. The sequence continues at coordinate 47,718,250 of NC_134872.1, read as the reverse complement.
CCAGTACTCTCCACAACTCAGTCACTGCTGTTCCTCCTGGGAGCCTTTGTGGGTCACTGGTTGCACAATCCATGAAGTAGCCAGTGCTCCTAGGCCAGAGCCCACCCAGGAAAGACAACCCACTCTTCCCATTGTTGCCGTGGTTCCAGGGTCCTGCTGCCCTTGCAGTAAGGACAAAACCTCTGAGCTATCATGTCATACACCTGGGCCCCATACCCCATAGTGAAGAGAGGTAGGTGGAAGACTGGGCTGCTCTGGACTGAGTGGCTTGGGATGGAGATCTGGGGAAGCAGCATCTTGGGTCTCTCATATACAGATTAACCTTCAAGAGCCCGACCTTTGTCTGCCATCACCTGTGGGCAGTGGAGTGCACTGGATCCCTGACATGTCCCTCTGCAGCCGAGCTCAGGGCAGCAGTGCAGTGCACTGGATCCCTGACATGTCCTCTGCAGCCGAGGTCAGGGCAGCAGTGGAGTGCACTGGATCCCTGACATGTCCCTCTGCAGCCGAGGTCAGGGCAGCAGTGCAGTGCACTGGATCCCTGACATGTCCTCTGCAGCCGAGGTCAGGGCAGCAGTGCAGTGCACTGGATCCCTGACATGTCCTCTGCAGCCGAGGTCAGGGCAGCAGTGCAGTGCACTGGATCCCTGACATGTCCCTCTGCAGCCGAGGTCAGGGCAGCAGTGGAGTGCACTGGACCCCTGACATGTCCCTCTGCAGCCGAGGTCAGGGCAGCAGTGGAGTGCACTGGATCCCTGACATGTCCCTCTGCAGCCGAGGTCAGGGCAGCAGTGCAGTGCACTGGATCCCTGACATGTCCCTCTGCAGCCGAGGTCAGGGCAGCAGTGGAGTGCACTGGATCCCTGACATGTCCCTCTGCAGCCGAGGTCGGGGGCAGATGGTTGCTCCATTAGGTCTGGGCTTGCCTGTTAGGTCCAGATGTGGCTCAGCACAAGGAGTCCTTAGGATTGTGCTGCAGATGAGCATAGGTAGAGGAGATCAGTGTCTCTCCTGAGACAGTGACAAACCAGTGAGTCTCCGGGTTGACTGCTGTGAGGCTTTCCCCCACCCCCCACCTCATCCCTGTAGTTCATGGGTACAGGAAAGCATGGCATGTGAACAGAGAGGTGATGCAGGGCAGTCTTGCTCCTGGTGAGGTTGATCGACACTTGGCACCTGAAAGGGCTTCTCCTGATACCAGGCTTTCTCTGACCCCACCCCCTCCACATACACACCCTCCTCCCTCCTTCCCTCCCTTCGTCCCTTCCTTTCTCCTCCTCTCCCTCCTCCCTTCCCCCACCCACCCCCTTTGTGATGGTCTTGTTATATGTGGCCTTCACTGGTCTCCAGACTCAAGGTAAGTCTCCTGTTACGTCCCAAGTGCTGGGATCACAGCAGTGTGTCACTGTCTCTTTGTGTCTTTTCCAGCTTTTACATTTCCTGCCAGGATAGCCCTTTCTCACTCTGTTTCTACAAACATCTGTTACCCTATACTAGGGCTAATGATAACATTGTAACAGTAATATAATGTTCATTGTCCATGTTCCCATTTAACTGTATTTATCATTATGTGGCTGTGGTGCTGAGGGTTAAACCCAGAGCCTGTGCGTGCTAGGCAAACGTTATGCCACAGATCCACCCCTCCCCCTGGTCTTTTGAGACAGTTTTAATGGGTAGCTCAGGCTAGCCCTGAACTTCGTGACTAACTAGGAGTGTGTGGTGCCATACCTGGTGATGTCTACCATTGCTGTGGATGTGTGCATAAGGTGTCCCTGTAGCTTCTCCTGAATTCCACCATCCTGTGTTACAGAGCTCCAGGCTAGCTTCTTCAGAGCCATTGCATTCCAGGTGCTCAGCCCAGTCCTCCCCGTTTGGGGACAGACTGGACTGGGCAGGGCTTAGAGGCCAGCTGCACTCAGGAGCCACGGGGCAGCCTTGCCCTGTCTCTTCTGCTCTGCCCAAGCTCTGTGAGGGACCTGTGTGCAGGGACAGGAGGCCTTTGCTTCCTGACTAGCCTTTGGGCTGAGTGTTCTGTGAATGATCTGGGAGTAGGTCAGACCCAGCTGTCCCTAGAGGGCCGTGGGGTGGATTTGGCTACTCGCTGGATGAAGCTTACTTTTCCTGAGGGGCAGGGAGTGGTAGGAACGGGAAGATGGGGCAACTCTCTGTGGTTTTCCCCTCACCCCAGAAGGCACCCAGCCTTATGAAAACAGCTGTACCTTGGAGAATGTGGCTGCAGTGCCGGGTCTTGGGATGACAGTAGTGGGTAGTGTAGGAGCCAGATGCTGTCGGTTTACCCCGTCTGGGGTTCTGGGATGCCCCCGGGACAAATGCTCAGGAGGGAGAAGCACCAGTGTGGGACTGGAGTCAGGGATGTTTCCTTCTGACTAGTCAGCCGGGGTGGGAGGGGCCTCATTACCTCTTTGCCTTCTCCAGGGATCTTTGCTTTTAAGTGCTCGCGGGCAGAGGAAATCTTCAACCTGCTGCAGGACCTCATGCAGTGTAACAGCATCAACGTGATGGAAGAGCCAGTCATCATCACACGCAACAGCCACCCCCAAGAGCTCGACCTCCCTCGAGGGCCTTCCCAGCCCACTGGTGAGGAGGCCCCCACCCCAGGAACCCTAGTGTGTATACTCATGAGCACAAGTCTAGGAGGCCCAAGTCAAGCTAGCAGGTAGGGACAGCTGGATTGAGCCAGCTTTTCTGGACATTTCAGCCATCATCAGAACCATCCTGAGGATGGATCAGCCCTGGGCAGGGCCAATTGGGTGACTCAAGCTGGAGCTGCAGAGTCCTGGGCCTTGGGTCGACTAATGGTTGGGGAGCAGACAGGAAGACGTTGGGTTGCCATAGAAACAGCAGTCTGGAGCTTTTTGCTTCCTTCTGTCTCCTGGGCTGGGATACGTACAGCATGCCCCTCTCCTGCTTGCTGGTGCAGCCATCTCTGGCCATGACTGTGCAGAGTCCCACAGTCTGTGCTTGCTGGGTCACCGAGTCAGACTGCACAGCTGCTGTTGCTCTGTGTTCCCTGGCCTGGTCTGTGAGGAACAGAAGGGACAGAAAAGGCCCCTGTGTTTGTGGAGTTTCTGTGGTACTCACTGGCAAAACTTGACTGGGGTCATGGGATGGTCCAGGGATGGGCACAGGTGTACCTTCAGTGTTTGAAGGAAGGCTGTGATAGAGGAGGAGGCTGGGTCAGCCTCATGATGGCTTCAGAAGGCAGGCCAGGGTTCGATTGCAGAGGTAAAGGAGAATGAAAGGCTTCCGGTTCAGTGTGGTCAGTCACAGTAGGGGCCTTGAGAGTTGCAAGGCACCCCACAAATGTATGCAGGTGATTGTAAGTGATTGCCAAGTCATTCCCATACCTCTCCCCCTTGGCTGCCACCACTAGGCTACACTGTCTCCAGCCTCTCCAATGGTTGCCCTGGCTGCCCTGGAGAGGGCACACGGTTCTCCGCTACCCGCAGACCCTCCACAAGCAGCCTGCGACACCCCTCGCTTGGAGAAGAGTCCACCCACACCCTCATTGGCTCCGATGAACAGGTGTGCATGTGGTAGGCTGCACTGTAGGTGGGGATGATGTGGGAATCCGTGGGAGTCCAGCTCCGACCTGTCGAAGGGTTCTTGTGGGGAAGAGAGGAATGAGGAAGTATTAGATAGAAATGGAGATGGAGATGAAGAGAAAGACAGAGACACAGGACAGCTTCGGGAGGGCCCTGGGTCAATATCCAGCCACCCAGAGCTTTATTCAAAGGGGCTTTTTATAATATGCCAAGGGGAGAGGCAAAAGACCTCCCTCTTGCAAGATCAAAGCACAGATGTACAAAGTGTAGACCCTTCCAAAGACCCGGTAACCACGCCCCTGGCCAGATCATCCCGTTATGCAGCCCTGCTGGGTAAAGCGAGCCCGGAGTCTCTGACCCTGAGAAGGTCTCACTAGGAAGCCTCCGTGGGCTCCCACAGGATGGGGCCTAGGAAAGATTGTGGGAAGGAACAGAAACTCAGTGGCCCCTTTCTACCCCGGAAGGGTGGCAGCGTGGTGGGAGGTTTGGAGCAGCAGAAGAAACTCGGGCTCTTTTCCTGTCTTCTCTGCTGCGGCCCCCGCCTTCTCCGTCCTCCCAGCCCCGGAGCCCACGGTTTCCCTTCTCTCCCCTGCAGTCCCACACCTATGTCAACACACCGACTGGCGAAGAAGACCACCGCAGGAGTCGCCACTGCCTGCAGCCACTGCCTGAGGGCCGGGCACCCTTTCCACCACAGACCCGGGGTTCCACCCAGCGGGACCCACAGGTGTTCTTGCAGCCAGGGCAGGTCAAGTTCGTGTTGGGCCCCACCCCTGCTCACCGGCAGGTGATGAAGTGTCAGAGCCTCTGCCCCAGCATGCACGACCCTCCCCACCACAACAACAACAACGAAGGGCCTTCTGAGTGCCCAGCCCAGCCCAAATGCACCTACGAGAATGTCAGCGGGAGCCTGCGGCCAGGGGCTGGCTGGAGACTGAGCCCGGAGGAGCCAGGGTGGAGTGGCCTGGCCCACCGCCGGGCTGCCCTGCTGCACTATGAGAACCTTCCCCCACTCCCCCCTGTGTGGGAGAGCCAAGTCCAGCAGCTGGGCGGGGAGGCTGGGGATGACGGGGACTCCAGGGATGGGCTCACACCATCCTCAAATGGCTTCCCCGATGGTGAGGAGGATGAAACCCCACTACAGAAACCCACCAGCACCAGGGCCTCTTCCCGTAACCACAGCAGCTTCCCTGTCCCGCTGACCCGCCGCCGAGGCTCCCCAAGGGTCTTCAGCTTTGATTTCCGCCGGCCAGGCCCTGAGCCCTCACGGCAGCTCAACTACATCCAGGTGGAGCTTAAGGGCTGGGGCACAGACCGTCCCAAGGGGTCCCAGAACCCCTCAGTCCCTGGAGCTCCTGGACCCACCCCACACTCTGCCCGCAGCTCAGACTCCTATGCCGTGATTGACCTCAAGAAGACCGTGGCCATGTCCAACCTGCAGAGGGCTCTGCCCCGAGATGACGGCACTGTCAGGAAGACTCGGCACAACAGCACCGACCTGCCTCTGTAGACCTGGTCCTCCACCTGCCTCTGCTCCCGCAGGGAGACCTCCACCTCACCCACCAGCCCGGGACTCGGCTGCTCTGCAGAAGACGCTGGCGTGGACCAGATGCTTCCCTGCATTGCTGGAGTCCCCAGAGATGTCAGCCCCTGCGAGTCCAGTTCCCAAGCTGGGGAGGGGAGAGGGTGAGCTGGAGAGGAGGGAGCCGTGGTGTAAACTGTGAAGGGTTCCCAAGGTTGCATTTTGCACCCTTCCCTAATGTCCATTTGTCTAGTCTGTCAGCTGTCTGTCTGTGTGTGTTTTTTTCTTTTCTTTTTTCTTTTTTTCTTCTTGGTTGGAGTTTTGAAACATTTTGTACCTGATGATTTTATTTATCAGTTTATTTTTCTATTTATTGTTTTAAATGTAACTTAACATATTTATTATTAATATAATTATTTTTAAATTCTGCCTCAGTGAGTGCAGTCACTTGTGCTGTCTTTCCTGGCAGGGGTCTAGATGGCAGAACGGGCAGGCCTCAGAGAGAGAGGGCCTTCATTCGGGCCAGTCCAGGGCTGTTGTGAAGTCTGTGGCCATTGCTGTTTCTTCTCGAAGAAACCCCAGCATAGAACTTAGAGTTGCCGGGGTGGACGAGCTCTTGCACAACAAGACCCCAATTGCTGGGAGCCCAGATGGAGAAGGGACCTGGAGGTGAAACTCACCTCACAGGCTAGCGTGGACCAGGGGGAGGAGGAGAACCATTTCACAAGACTCTCCTCCTCTGCAGCCCCTCAGGGAAGCCCTAGGGACTACTGCTATCTCTTAGTATGTTGGCCCAAAGGTAGACCACAGCCTCTCCTCAGCTACCCCCAGCACAGCGAGCCCAGGCCAGAACCTTCACACAGGATTTTGCTAAAATCCCAGAAATAGCCCAAGGAAAACCATATGACAGGTGACTAGCCTTCCAGCTTGTCGTTCAAGGCTCTCCTGGAGAACCACCCCAGGATGGGGCACCCAGGGGTCTCTACCACTCTCCAAGCCCAGCAGGCCCAGCAGACCTCCTGCCAACCCCCATCATTCAGGCCACCTGGTGCCCTCTTGTGGCAGGGACTCCACTCTTCCTCAGGCTGTCTGTGCCTCCTCTCTGAAGCCTAAGACAGGATGAGAGCCAGTTCGCCCAAGACCTATAGACGGTCCTTTTCTCTGGGCGGGCGCTCTGTGTGCCAGCTCCCCATCCTGTGCAGTGAGCATGTGGCCCTCTTCATCAAGGCAGCAGCCCAGGATGGGGCTCACTGCCTTCCCTCTGCCTCTGCCTGGCCTCTCTTCTTGGACCTCTTCTGTGTGGAGAGCAGACTGAGAACGCCCTCCTGACCGTGGATGTTACTTACACTTTCTAAACGGACAAGGAGGGCTGGTCACAGCAGGATTGAGAGAGTCCCCTCAAGCGGGGCCCGGCGGGATCCAAGAGCAGACTGCGGCCTTTCCCAGGGCTGCTGGCCACAGGCCCTTCTCCTCCCCTGCCCTGTTGATCTCTGAACCGGAGGATAACTGCAGAACAGACTCACTCTGGCACTGTGGCAGGTGTTCCTGGCCTCTGCAGCCTCTACTCCTGTGTCCTCCAGCACACACCCCTGTTCTTGCGGCCTCCAGTCAGGAGGGCTTGTGTCTGTAGACAGGAAGGTCAACTGAGGCCAGGGGGGGCGGGGGGGGGGGGGACGACAGGAGATACGGCTCTGCCAGGATCAGGCCGTGGGACCCTAGCCACACTTCAACAGTTAGGGGTCCATGCTGACAGGCTGGCTTCCCCCTCCCCCTCCCCACCCCCACCCCCTCCATCTCCTGCCCTTTTTCTCTCCTCTCCTCTCCCTCCACCCCTGTGGAATGGAACCCAGGGCAAACAGCCCATGCTGAACTACACCCCCCAGTCCTCCAGATTCCTCCACACTGCCGAGGGGTGGCCAGAGGCTGCTGTAGTCAAGAGACCAGATTCTGACCCTGGCTCCCCCACTCTGCAGGTTAAACAAGTGGACCTCACTCTGCTCCTGGAAGACGCGGAGCTAATAGGACACGCAGCCAGCCAGATGATGAACGGGGTTCCACTTAGAAAGTAGACAGATTTCAAGCATGGTGTCGTGCACCTTTAGTCCCAGCACGTTGGAGGCAGATGCAAGCGGACCTCTGAGTTTTATTCAAGCCTGGTCTGCACAGCAAATCCAGCCCGGCCGAGATACATAGTAAGGTCCTGTCTGAAAAGCAAGGAGCCCAGCTGTTCCTGAGGACGACGACAACAGTTGGCCCCACTCCTGAGGCCCCCCACTTCAGACTTGCTGCATTCCTTTAGAGAGCCTTGTCCTTGTTCTCTGGGTTCCAAAGGCTCCCTGACTTCCCTGGGTCCCCCAGAACCAGCCAGCATCGCTTCAGTGGCAAAGTCTAAGACACAGGCCCAGAAACGGGAGCCCAGCCCAGTGGGGACCTCAGCCTTCCCCCTGTGCCCCTGACCCACATCTACTCCAGGAATGTTCCTCTCCCGGGGACAGGGTAGAGTGTGGGAGCACTGATTTCCTACAGGAAGGGATGGACAGGCGAATGGGCGCCGTGCCCAGGAGGGCAACAGCTGCCCTTGTGGTGGGACCTGTCCCTCAACAGTCAGGGCTGGAGCTTAGATGGAATCAGCCATGTCGTCCAAAAACCATCAGCCAACATTAGCGGATGAACACTCCCTTCTTTAGAAGCAGGCGCCGCTGGCCCCCTGGGCTTCCCTCAGGAAAAGACAGGATCCAGCATCCTGTCTGAGTGACATTTCAGGTCAGACCGGAGAGGCCCTCCCCAAATCCACCCCTGTGTAATAACAAGGCCTCACCGAATGCACACAGCGCGGCTTTCCACAGAGGCTGAGACCATTTATCTCTGCCAGGCCTCACCGGGCAGGTTTTGTTATCGCTGTGTCCAGGAGAGGAAACAGGCCGGGAGGTGAAGAGTCTCACCTCAGGCTAAGAGTTAATAACGGGCTTGTGCCGGGGCTGCATGCCAGCCGCGTGTCTTCCCTACCCCATCCCACCCCTGCTCTGGGCCAGGCCCGGCCTCACTGGGAACGGCTCCCCATGCCCAAATGACTCCATTCTTCGTAGAACCACATTCCAGTGCCCCCCACTTAGAAAGCCTTTGAAATTCCAGGCCCCTGCTCCTCCCAGCCTGTCCAGCAGCCGCAGACCCACCCTGCTCCTGCTCTCTTGTACATCCTCAGGGACAGCTCCCTCCCTCTGTCCATGGGAGGGGCCAGGGCAGGTGTGTGGGAGGCTTGACCTTGCCTGCCCTGATTTCTCCTTGTGGGTAGGAGGACCTCTCAGGTCAGGTCAGGTTAAAGGATCCCGAGCACTGGGTGCTCCGACAAGTACCTTAAAGTGAGATCCTACTAGAGGGAAAGGGTCATGCTAAAAGCCATGGCAGTGTGTGGTGGAGAAGAGCTGGGCCAGGGTGAGCAGGGTGCCATATCCCAGCCCAGAAGTATTAGTTACAGGTCGTTGCTGTGACAAAAATACCTGACAAAGCCGGGTGGTGGCGCACGCCTTTAATCCCAGCACTCGGGAGGCAGAACAGGCGGATCTCTGTGAGTTCGAGGCCAGCCTGGGCTACAGAGTGAGTTCCAGGACAGGCTCCAAAGCTAAAGAAAAACCCTGTGTGGAAAAAACCAAACCAAACAAAACAAAACAAAAAAACCAAAAAAAAAAAACCAAAAAAAAAAACCCAAAACCAAAACCAACAACAAAAAAATACCTGACAAAAGCAGGTGATGGAAGGGTGCGGCCTCTAGTCAGGAGGGCTTGTGTCTGTACACAGGAAGGTCACAGTTTGTGGCACACGGAAGAAGGGCGGCTTCCCGCGGCATCCATTCAGTGAGGAGCTGATGGTCGTCAGCTCACTTCCTCCTTGTCCTGTCTCCGGACCCCAACCCATGACCAGTGCTGCCCACATGTATGGTGGGTCATACCTTCCTCCTTCCTACCTCAACTAACCAACCTAGAGACTCCCTCGCAGACATTCCCCAAAGTCTGTCCCCTAGGTGATTTTAAACTTTGTCAGGTTGGCAATCAAGGTTGACCAGCACAGGGCTGGGAGATGGCTTGGCGGTTAAGAGCACATCCTGCTCATGCAGAACAGCCAAGTTCAGTTCCCAGCATCCATGTTGGTCAGCTCACAGCTCATGTAACTACAGCTCCAGAGGATCCGGCACCCTCTCCCCCGCCTCTGTGGGCACACATACATGTAACACAGACGTAAATAAATGCAATTTTTTTTACTTTAATTTTAATTTTTTGGCTTTTTGAGACAGGGTTTCTCTGTGTAGCTTTGGAGCCTGTCCTAGAACTTGCTCTGTAGACGAGGCTGGCCTCGAACTCAGAGATCTGCCTACCCCTGCCTCCCAGGTGCTAGGATTAAAGATATGTACCACCACCACCACCACCACAGTAAAAGAAAATCTTAAAAACTGAATTAACCACCAGGTGGTGGCACACACCTTTAATCCCAGCACTCAGGGCAGAGGCAGGCAGATTTCTGAATTTGAGGCCAGCCTGGGCTACAGAGTGAGTTCCAGAACAATCAGGACTACACAGAGAAACCCTGTCTCAAGAAACTAAACCTCCGCCCCCCCAAAAAAAGGATTAACTGTGGCAACCAGCTGGAATCCCAGCACATGCGTGCCTGCCAGGTCCCTTCATCAGTCTGTCATCCAGTCCGTGCAAGCCCTTCCAGGGACAGGGTCGCCACCTCAGAGGTCCTCTCTCCTCTCCACCCAGTGACCAAGGCAGACCTGTCTGCCCAGGGTGCTGAGCCCTGAGACTCAGTGGCACCATTTGACCACCTGGCGTCCATTTCTTCGTCGGTCACATAGGGATAATAACAGTCCCTCCCTCCAGGAATTATTGCAAGAGTCACATGAGAAAATGTCTGTCCCGCCAACATTAACCATGCCACTGGCTTGCAGTTAGGTACTCAGTAAGCAGTGTCTGGTGCCACCGTCACCTGCATTTGGTTCTTCCCAGGATGCCTTCTGAGCTCTTGTTTGAGCCGTGGCCGAAAGCAGCACCCAGGCCTGACCTTCACTTACCTCCAACCAAGCACTGCCCTGTTTTAGACATTGCAATTCAACCAACACAGAGCCTAAGTGTTCATTTTACTACCGGTTCTTCGAACTCCAACCGGGCCTGAAACCATCCTCTCTTTTTCCATATAAACACCTGCCAAGATCCTTGTCCCCAACTCCATCTAGCTTAGGAGCTCTTGGCAAATCAAACTCTGAATGGTCCCTGCATCCAGGTGTTGCCTCTCAGCCCTCTGAGTACGCCCTGGGATTGAGTGGCACTGATTCTTGCTATGGGCATGGAGATGACAGACGCTAGGCATGGGGACTGGGGTTTCAGAAAGGGCCTGGGAAGGGTGTCTTCACAGGGGCTGGGCCATGAGAGTCTGGCTTCAGTATCCCTGTTAGTGGCCCTGGTTCATTCTGTGCTGGGGATGGGCAGGAAAGCACCCTGGTCACAGTGGCACCTTCTCTGTCTCCTGTCCTGCTCTTTGGGTAGACACCTCTCCGGGCCCTGTTTCTCCAGGATGAACACTGCTGGCAGAATGCCCTGGAGAGGACCTGGGAGGTCAGGGGGGTCAAGGGCATCACTCTCGTGCCAGATGTGAGGTGTTATTACCATGATCACTGTTTTCAAACAGTGCAGGATGTGGCGCTCCCACTGAACCTGTGGCCTTGGCGGCTGTGTCTTCCCCGTCCCTTTCTTCAGCCCTGGGGGGCCGGGCTGGGGGAAGACTCTCCGCTGCCTCCTTCCTCCTGCTGTCCGTCCTTCGGCCTGCCCCAGTTTCCCCCCAGGTTAGTCCCAGACAGAGGGAGGCAGGGAGAGATGAGAACCAAAGCCTCTCACTCACCAGGGAAGGAATGTGACCAGTGAGATGGCTGCTCTGCTCTGGACTCTGGGCACTGGACGGGAGCAGCCCTGCAGTGCTAGGAGGAGCTGAGGCTATGGATGGAGGGCATCGGCCTGCAGGATGGGGGTGGGGGAGAGGTACCAGGTGTTCCCGGAGGCTCCTTGTCTCCCTTTGCCTAGGAACATGTCAACAGATTGATCCATGGGGGGTGAGGCCCAGTGTACACAGGTACAGTGGCCTTGATTTCCCAAGTAAACATTGGACGTCCAGGATACAAAGGGACTGTGTGAGGTAAGCCCTAACAAAGCCTAGACTCCCCAAAGCTTTTGTCTAGGTGGAGAAACGAAGCTTTAAAAGCACAGGGTTATGGAAGATGCGCCCATGTCTCTGACAGCTGGGGTCCTCAGGCCTACCCCTCAACCACTCTGAAGCCATTTCTTCAACTGTCATGGGGAGTGATTGGTACCTAGAAAGTTGCTGAGTAAAACAAAAAAATGCACATGAGAACTGAGATGGCTGAGTGGGTAGAAATACTGGCTGTATACATCTAAGTTCAATCCCCGGCAATTACATAAATAGCCAAGTGCGGCAGTACACCTGCATTCCCAGTACCAGGGAGGCAGAGACAGGGGGGTCGCTGGAGTTTGCTGGCCAGTCATTTTAGCAGCATCAGTGAGCTCCAGGTTCAGTGAGAGAGCCTGTCTCAGAAATTAATCTGCACAAAAATTAAGGAAGACATCGGACATCTACTGGAGCCAAGAATTACACACGTGCACACATCCCTCACACACGTGTGCATGCGCGCGCGCACACACACACACACACACACACACACACACACACACACACAAAGGCACATAAAATTCTCAGTGGCTACTGATACACGGCATGAGCTTACCCTTGTTGTGGTTTTCATAGCAACAGCCAGCTGATATGGGAGCGTTCCTGAAGGAGGTGGGCCCTGATCTTGTAGATTTGGGGAAGGAGAGGAGGGTGTGGGCCTAGCAATTGGCCTGCTGAGAGAGGAGAGCCTGGACTGTTGAGAGCAAAGAAGTAGGTGGGGAGGCGCTGAGGAGGGGCTTGGGGTGAGCAGAGAAATTAGGGGCGGCCTCCCTCTGTGGTCTATGGAATATGGATCCGTGTACCTGTGAATGGCCTTTGGGGGCCAGGCTGTGGGTGGTGAGGAGGCTTGGGGTTCAGTCCAGTGCAAGTGCTCATCCATCAATCCGTCCAACAAACTATTTATTGAGCATTTACCTGCTAGGGCACTAGGCACTTGGCTGGGGACCTCGCCTTGATGCAGACGATGAGACCTCGCCCTCACAGTCCTGCATTCCACTGTCAAGAATGACCTCGGGGAGGTTAGATTGGAGCAGAGATGTGAGTGGCAAGACAGACTGAGGAATAGCTGAGGGAAGGAAATTCCAGGCAGAGGGAATTGCAGGTGCAAAGGTCCTGGTAGGCATGGGACAAACAGACTTGAGTTCATGGAAGAAGGGGCAGAAAAGACCAGGGAAGCCTGTTGCAGAGAGAGGAAGACACAGGCTGGGGTTGCAGAAACAGGACACGTGGGCCAGTGGCAGGTGGACTGTATCCAAGAGCAGTAGGATGCTTTTGGAGGGTCCTGAGCAGGAGCCATGTGACATAGGGTGTAACTGGGGTGGATGGCAGGGCTGAGGAGGGAGTGGGGCGGAGGCAGACGTCGGGAGTTGTTAAGGAACTAAATGTTTGTGCCCTGATTCTGTATGCTGACACCTCCCCTCCACTGAGATGGTAAACCTAATGGGACACTGACCAATGATGCCCACATTGCTGTAGGGACCCAGAGGCTGTGAGTGGAGGACAGAAGTGAGGAGGCCTCTGAGGCTTGGGACTGGAAGAAGGGTTCACTTCCCGAAGTGGAGAGGGAATATGGGGGAAGGAACAGATCTTAGCAAGAGACCCAGAGGACAAACCCTGGGCACTTGTGTCCCATCCCTGGAGCCGGAGCGTGTCCTCTGCCATACCCTCGCTGTCCTGGAGGCCAGGCATGGCTCTGTGGGGCTCCACATCAGCAGCCTGAACCTCCAGTCTGACCTCTGCTGTCCGAGGATGGCCTGGGTGGCAGCACCAGGACACCTTGGACTTCAGAAACTAGGGTATCAATGCTAAGGCTGAGACCACAGTGATGTCCACAGTAGGCCTGAGGGACTCCAGCATAGAGGACTCTGGGAACTCCTCCTCAGCCACCAGGGCCTCAGCTTCAGCTACTCTAGAGAGGGGGAGGGTCTCTGCACCCTGCATATTTCAGAAAGCAGGTCCCCAAGGGGAGCTTCTGACAGAACACCTATGGGGTCACTTGAGGCCTCTGGATCCTTCTTGTGCTGTCCCCATGTAGAACATGAAGACCCTCTGAGGCCATCCGTCCCTTGCCTGCTCCAGGCCTCAGTTTCTCATTCTGTACAGAGCTAGAACCTCCATATCTGAGTTGTATGTCTTCCCATTCTTGTCAAGGGCATCTCTCAGGAAATTTCCCATGCAGGCTCTCTATTCTTCTCCTTGGACACATCCCTGGCCCCATCACATCCCAGGAAGCCACCACAAGCACACCTGATCTTAGAAAGAGCCAGGCACACCCATACAGACCCAAGCAAGCCTGGCAGGGCAAGCCTGGCAGGGCCACCCAGCTGAGGCTTCCCTGGGGGTTGGTGGCAAGGCCTAGGCCTCGCCAGATGGTCCTGAGCTCATTATCAATGTTTAGCTTGGGACTTTTGGATCAGGTCCGGATCCTGCTCCTTATCCAGGGCCCTGATTAGACTCTTTGGACTTTGATGTATCCACAGGACTCTTACTTCCCAGCCACCCAGGTCTCCAAACTCAGCACCGCCCTCACCTAAGGACACCCAGCTGAGTATGGCCTGCTGAATCCCAACAACCCTTCCCCATGGACTCTTCCCCTCTGCCTCCTGCTGCTACCACCACACCTTTCCTGTGCCTCCTGAGGAACACAAAGCACAGGCGTTTGGGATCATGCAAATCTAGGTCCTCCAGACAGAGGCAGGTCAAGACCAGAAGAGTGGGGCTCTCTGGCAACTCACAGGCCCCCACGCTCCCTGGGCCCTGCTCTCGGATGCAGAAAAGGAGAAAGGCCGCGGGCACCCACAGGTGGGACCAGACGGACTGGCCATCTGGTGCTGCTCTGGGCCCGTCCGCACCCATTTCTGCTCTAGTCACCATACAACTGCCTTCCCTGATGGCTGCTCAGCTGTGGTGCTGCTGAGAGGTCCCGGGCCGTCACTTGGTAAGGGCCCAAGGGAAGCAGGGCCTGCGGAAGACTTGGCAAGCCTGCTCGTCCTCTCCAGGGGGACAAAGGAGAGGGAGAGGGACCATAGGGAGGTCTTCGCCCCCTCCTCCTCCCAGGAAGGTGCGGCTGTGCCATGGAGACACATTTCCTGTCCCTGGCCTGCCCCACCCACCCACCCAGTGCAAATATATCCTCACCCAGACTAGTGCCCCAGCGAAGATGTCTTCATGGAGCCCATGCAGTGGGACCATCTTGGACAGGAAGACAAAGACAGGGCTGTTGCAGGAAGCCTTTGAGGAAGACAGGGCAGGAGCGAGGCAGATGTGCAGCCTGCATCTGCATGGATAAATGTGAGCCTGCATTGATGCATGCTTCTGTGTGCAGGCTTGTGCGTGTACACATGCACTTGTGCTCAAGCGTATCTCTGAGATGGAATGGTTCGTGCCGTCACAGGACAGCTCTGAGCCACCACCTGACCCATTCTTTCTGGTCGGTTGCCTCAAGACACCATCTGGGCTAAAGTTGGCTCAGTGGTTAATGCTTGGACTGACCCATCTTACAGAGGACGGGGTTTGGTTCTCAGCACCCATATTAGGCAGCTCACAACCACCTAAACCCTAGTTCCAGGGACCCTGACACCTCCTTCTTGCCTCCGCAGGCACCTACATTCACATGCACATAAATAAATAAATCTTTAAAAATATGTTTTTAACGTAAATCAATGAATAAATAAATACAGCTGGGCATGGTGGTGCACACCCTTAGTCCCAGCACTCAGGAGGCAGAGGCAGGTGGATTTCTGAGTTCAAGGCCAGCTTGGTCCACAGAGTGAGTTCCAAGACAGCCAGGGATACACAGAGAAACCTTGCCTCAAAAAACAAGCAACACACGAAATTTTGGGGTTTTTGTTTTGTTTTTTCAAGACAGGGTTTCTCTGTGTAGTTTTGGTGCCTGTCCTGGAACTCACTCTGTAGACCAGGCTGGCCTCGAACTCACAGAGATCTGCCTGGCCATATGAAGCTTTAAAAAAACAAAACAAACAAGCAAACAAAAAAACAGAGAGGGCCTCAGGCTGAGGCTGCAACTCAGTTGCTAGAGTCCTTGCCTAGAATGCAGGAACCCCTGGGTTCCACCCCCAGCTCCCCACAAGCCAGCTGTGGAGGCATATAAACTCCTGTAAGCCAGTTCTTGAGAAGTAGGAGCAGGAGAATCAAGGTGATCCTCAGCTGCATGAAGAGACATACTCACGGAACAGAGATGGAAAGAGACTGGAGGGGGTTGGGAGGTGTGCTCCTTACCAGCGGGCTTGCTTCATGATGTGCAAATGGAGAAGCCCCACCATTCAGAAAGGCCCTGTGTCCAGGAGCTC
The DNA here is from genome assembly GCF_049852395.1 of Peromyscus maniculatus bairdii. Lineage (NCBI taxonomy): Eukaryota > Metazoa > Chordata > Mammalia > Rodentia > Cricetidae > Peromyscus > Peromyscus maniculatus. Next base: position 47,702,621 of record NC_134872.1, on the reverse strand, counting down.
GGCGGGGCCTAGGGTTGTCCTCTGTAATTGGAGGGGAAGACGGGCCCGGCTGGGAGGCTCTGAGACTCGATTTACCTCTTGTTCTCAAGACACCGTGAACACAATGTGGCCCCACACTGTGCTCCTGAGCCCCACCCAGATCCCAGGTCTGTCCGAGGGCCACACACTCATTTTAATTTGCAGCCCCCTCCCGGGGTGGGGGATGGGGAGTACTGCCTCAGGCCTCCTGCCCCACAACAACCCTTCCAGACTGCACCCCTACGCCACCCTTCCCTTTCCTGCTTGGGTCTTTCCCCAGCTCTGCAGGCCTGTGTTTTGTCTTATTTCCTCAATAATGTCTGTCCATCCTGTCCGACCCTCTGCTTCCCGAGGCTCATGGCCTAGCTCAAGACACCTTTCTCTCCAGTTTGGGGCATACCTGGTGAAGAGCTGAAATTCTTGTAAACCCCAATTACCCCTGTTTCTCTGGAGAGCCACTCAGGGGCAGGGGTGTAAAAAAAGAGCTGGGTTGACTCATAGGTGCTGTCACCCAGGACCCTGGAGCACGGACACTAGAGGGTCCTTCTGAATCCTGGCCTCCGAAGGTTTGCTTGTGGCGTTCCTGCGAGATGATGCACGCCAGATACACTGACAGCCTGTTCCCTGTCCTGCCCTGCACCCTCTCCTTAAAGGCTTTCCCTGCCTTCTTTAGGACTTCCTGTCCAAGATGGCCCTATGGACTCCACCGTGGAGTCTTCAGTAGCGTGCTAATCTTGGATGAGGATATATTTATGTCCTGACTGGTTTTATGTGAATTTGACTCAAGCTAGTGTCATCAAAGAGGAAGGAGCCTCAGTTGAGTAAATGACTCCATGAGATCTAGCTGTAAGGCGTTTTCTTTATTACAGATCAATGGGGGAGGGCCCAGTCCATTGTGGGTGGCATCATCCCTGGGCTGATAGTCCTGGGTTCTATAAGAAGGTGGGCTGTGGATGGCCAGGAACAGGAAGCTAGATGGCTCAGAGACCTAGGATGGAACCAAACATGACTGACCAAAAAAAAGTCAATGAAATGTTTCCTAATGACATTCTGCTATACTCATAGATCTGTGCCTAGCCCGATAGTCATCAGAGAGGCTTCATCCAGCAACTGGTGGGAGCAGATGCAGAGACCCACACCCAAATATTAGGCGGAGCTTGGGGAGCCCTGCAGAAGATAGAGAGGAAGGATTGTTGGAGCCAGAGAGGTCAGGGACACCATGAGAACACAGCTCACAGAATCAGCTAAGCAGGGCTCATAGCGGCTTTCCGAGTCTGACGTGGCAATCGTGGAGCCTGCGTGGGTCTGCCAGGCCTTCTGCATACACGCTGTTAACTTGGGGTGTTTGTGGGACTCCTAACAGTGGGAGTGGGGGTGTCTCTGACTCTTTCACCTGCTCTTGGGACCCTTCTCCTCCTACTGGGTTGCCTCACCCAGCCTTGATATGAGGGTTTGTGCCTAGTCTTACTGTAACTTGTTATGCTGTGTTTGGTTGATATCCCTGGGAGGCCTGCCCTTTTCTGAAGGGAAATGGAGGAGTGGATCTTGGGGAGAGAAGATGCGGGGGTGGGGTGGGAGGAATGGATGGAGGGGAGGCTTTGGCCGGGATGTATTGTATCAGAAAATTAAAAAAAAAAAAAAAAAAAAAAAAAAAAAAAACAAATAAGACTGAGCAAGCCATGGAGAGCAAGCCAGTAAGCAGCACTCCTCCATGGCTTCTGCATCAGCTCCTGCCCCCAGGTTCCTGCCTTGCTGGAGTTCCTGTCCTGACTTCCTTTGATGATGAACAGTGATGTGGAAGTGTTAGCCGAATAAACAAGTTTCTTTGGCCAGTGTTTCATCACAGCAGTAGTAACCCTAAGACAATTTGCTTCGAGGGCAAGCTGGAAAGCTGAGGGAATGGGTGGGAAGATTTGGGGTCCAAGGTGAATTTAGTTTTGTTGTGCATGACAGGGTCTCATGCAGCCCCAAACTTGCTTCGGAGCTGAGGATAAAGATTATAGGCATGAGCTACCAGCTTACAAGGAGACTGGCCTGGTCACCCACCTGAGTGCTCTGGAGAGAGTAGATTCTCACCCTCACCTCTGCCCTTCACTATTTCCTCCGTGCAGCAGTGGCCAGAGCACTGTCAACATCAGGGCCATCGGGTTCCCACCGCTGGGCCTCATCCGTCCTCCCTCACTCTGCTCCCTCCCCAGCTGGGATGGAGAAAGCCAGGCAAACGTGGGCTGGGGAATGGCCGCTCTTAAACCCAAAGGCCCGAGGTGCTGGGCTTGGGAAGGGTACCAGGGGTCATTTTATCGGCCTTCCCAACCGAACAAGCTACCACCCCCCTTCCTTTTCCCTTGTCCTCCCTTCTCCTCCCCCACTCTTCTCCTGTCCCCTCTCCTCTTCCCTCTCCGCATCTCTTCCTCTCTCCCATCATCTCATTTCCCCCTCTTCTTCTCGCCCACGCTCCCTCATACCTCTCTGTGGCTTCACCCACCTGGAACTTAAGATCCTCCTGCCTGCCCTCTCCCTCTGACCGCATTAGCTGTGTGCAGTGTACAGGGGGCGGATGAACTCAGCGGGAGCCAATGGGTCAGTGCACCTTATATACGCTCTCTGCCTCACTCTATCCACCATGCAGGTCTCAGCAGTGGGTTGCGCTGTTGAAACCCTGCAGCTCAGAGAACCTGAGATTTGCTTTGTTTCACATGGTTAGCCACAGGTGGGCAAGGATCCAAACCCAGGCCCTCTGACTTCTGAGCTAAAATTGCTTTATTATTATTATTACTTTAAAGACTTATTTTATTTATTTATCTATCTTTTATTTTATTTATTTATTTTGGTTTTTTGAGACAGGGTTTCTCTGTGTAGCTTTTGGAGCCTGTCCTGGAACTTGCTCTGTAGACCAGACTGTCCTCGAACTCACAGAGATCTGCCTGCCTCTGCCTCCCAAGTGCTGGGATTAAAGACATGCACCACCGTCACCCGGCAGATTTATTTTTTTAATTTTATGTATGTGTAGGGGGTGCTGTGCATGTGAATGTGGATGCCTGAGGAGGTCAGAGGCATTGATCTCCTGGAACTGAAGTTACACACAGCTGTGTATCTCCTGATGTGGGTGCTGAGAACCCAACTCAGGTCCTAGACAATTGCAGTGTGTGCTCTTAGCCACTCAGCCATCCTTCCAGCCGCTATTACTATTATTATTTTTTTTTAAAGAACGGTCTTTACGTAGTCCAGGTCGGCCTGGAACTCATTGTGTAGCAGCCCCAGCCTCCCCCCCCCCAGTGAGTACTTCCATACTCATCTTAAAATCCACCCACCCCCATCTCTCTTTTTGAGATAGGGTCTCATTTGCCATAGGCTGGCCTTGAACTGAGGACCTGGGTTAGATACTCAGGTCCTCCAGTAAAGTGGAAGATGAGAGCTGATTACCCAAGTTGTTCTCTGGTCTCCACATACGTGCTGTGGCATGAGCACCCACAAATGAATGAATGAATGAATGAATGAACGAATGAATAAATAAATAAGGGCTGGAGAGATGGCTCAGGGGTTAAGAGCAATGGCTGCTCTTCCAGAGGACCCAGGTTCAATTCCCAGCACCCACATGGCAGCTCACAACTCTCTGTAACTCCAGTCCCAGGGAATCTGACACCCTTACAGAGACATATATGCAGGGAAAACACCAGTGCACATAAAATAAATCTTTAAAATAAATAAAAAACAAACCCGTGGGTGCTGTCCTTTGGCACAAAACAAGCAGTTGAATAAGGAAGTCGGGTGAGCGGGTCCCTCATGCCTACTCAGGGGTGACAGTTCTGTTTTCCAAACAGCTCCTCCTGATTGCTGTCTGTACTGGCACTACTTAAGACTGTGCAGATCTGAGGGCTGGGAGGAGAGGGGCAGGCCGGGTTCCCTCCCAGACTCACACAAGGCACCTTCTACAGAGGACCAGGAACTAGGGAGGACGCTGAGGGGCATTGCCTCTGGGTCTGCAGCCCACATGGACACAACTGAACTGGGTTACCTGCACATGATCCCCAGCCACATCTCCCTTGGTAAATGCCTGGGCCAGAGGACAGGATGGATGTTTCTGGAAAGCGCCCCTCCTCCTGGGGCTGCCTTAGGAGCAGACAGACGGAGAAGTCCACACTTGCAGACTCCAGAGTCCCCCAAGTGGCTCTCAGTGTCCTGGATGACTAGCCTAGGGAGCAGCTAGCTCCTCAGGAGCAAGGAAGCAGGCCTTGAAGAAGTCCTTGTATCTGTTCCGCGTAGATGCTACAACATGTTATAGTGAACGTGTGGCTGCTCAAAGGGGAGGGATTCCAGACTCTGACACCCAAAGCCTCTGCCTCTGTTTTATGGGTGGCTATGCAGTATCCCCAGCAGACCTGAGAGCAGGACTAGCCCACATTGCTTGGAGTTCTTTGAGGATACACATTCCCCTTCCCCTCCTCTCTCCCCTCCTCTCCCCTCCCCTCCCCTCCTCTTCTCTTATCCTTGTTGGGATTCCTGGTCACTCCCCTGTGCACAGTTCAGTAGCCAAGCAAAGGGCCTTATGGCCTATGTATCCGTGCACTGTGTGATCGCACAATCTGCGCTCAGTGTGATCACGCAACCTATGCGCATGCGTGGCCTAGCTCTGGTAAGCACATATGCACATGTGCAGGGTATCCATAAGAATCAGGTCGCCACAAATGGATAGTGGTATCAGGACATAATATCATGAATGTAATAAATCAATACATTTAATGTAACTAATGAATATCATAAATATAATTATTGAATGAATAATGTAATCAATGAATACCACAAGTGTAATTAATATCATGAGTGTAATTAATGAATATCATGAGTGTAAATTAAAATAAATAAATAAATGAAATAAATAAAAATAAAAAGTACAATAGTGAACCCTTTGTTTTAACAAATGATCTATTTGTGTGTGTGTGTGTGTGTGTGTGTGTGTGTGTGTGTGTGTGTGTGTTTGGGGTTGAACCTAGAGCTTCATGCTCGCTAGATGAGTGCCCTGCCACTGAACAATAAATATCTCAGCCCCCCACCCCCCAACTCTCCATTTTTCTTTTTAAACAAAGGTCTAACTAAGTTGCCTAAGCTGGCCTTGAACTCACTCTGGGTTTCTTGTTTTCTGAGACGGGCTCTCCTGCAATCCAGGCTGGCCTTGAACTCTCCATGTAGCTGAGGGTGACTTTGAATTTCCAAAGCTTTTACCTCCACCTCCTGTGCTGGGATTACAGGCGTGGCGTGCTGTGTGTATGTGATGCTGGGAATCAGACCTGGGGTTCTGTGCATGCTAAGCCCTCCACCAAGGGAGCTACGGCCTCAACCCTCTTTGAACTCACCCTGTAGCCCACAGAGGCCTTGAGTTGGTGATCCTTCTACCTCAGACCTTTACACCAGGCCTGGCCTAAAACCGTTCCGCCTTCTCATCCTCTGGTTGTAACTGTGGCTTCACCGAATTATGTGGCTACAGTGCGGGGTGGGTCTTCTCATCTCATTTTATATTCAAGCTCACCAAGGCTCAGAACAGACAGATGGTTAGCTGGTTTCCTAAAGAGGAGCTAGCAGCAAGTCACATCCCTTCACACACAGGAAGGGGGGTGAATGAAGGTGGGTGCTGGGTTCGTGGGCCACCCCAGAAATGTGGGCATTTCAGACAGTGTCGGCCCAGGAACATCCCCTTGCTCCTCTTGAGGACTTACTTCCGAGTGTTCCTGTCCTCTCTCTTCAAGATGTTCCCAGAGGGAGTAGCCAGGCTCCTGTAGGTTCCTACCTGCTGGCCACAGTGGATGGGTCCAAGAGTAGGTGCCTGACCCAACAGAATTTTCCTAGGAATTGTGATCTCATTCTTTCTCTAGAAATGAAAATCTTAGCCCTTTTGTCAGTGATATGGAGAAAGAAGTTGAAGCCAGGCTGAGTGGTACATACCTATAATCTCAGCATGTAGGAGGTAAGGGCGGACGAGCATGAATTCAAGGCCAGCCTGGGCTACACAGCAAGACCTTGTCGGAGACTCAGATAAGATGAGGAGGGATCACACTTGGAGAAGGAGGAGCCACAAAACAGGAAGGAGAAACACACACACAAAGCATCCTAGGGGTGTTTGATCCGAGGCTGAGCCGAATCTGGGGCCCCACCCCTCCTCTCCTTCCGGGGCTGGCCAGCTCAGTGGCCAGCTGAGCATCCCCAGCTACCCAGAGTATCCCCCTTCCCAGCAAGGTGGCAAGCAGGCATCTGCGAGGAAGCATAAATTAAACAGACCAGAGGACAAAAGCAGTCTGCCTTTTGATGTATCCATTGATGCACGAAGATTTCTTTCCGGATATTTAAGATATGAACAGATAAAATGGACTTCTCTGTAGATGGGGGCAAGGTGAGTTATCTGTGGGAGAGTCCTGGGATTAACAGATACAAAGAGCCCCCTGCCTAGTGTTCCCTCAGGAATGGGAGGAGGAAAGCCGCTTCCCACCTTAGGTCCAGTTCTTGCTTGCATCAGAATCCTACTTAATAAATTCAAAAGGAGTGATGGAGATAGGGAGTCCCCACCTGACGACACCAGAGTGGGGACAGCTGGAGCTGGGACCCAGCCACCAATGTTAACATCCTCAGCAGAAAGCTGGGCGTGGTGGTGCACACCTGTGACTTCAGCACTGGGGAGGTGGAGGCAGGAGAATCAGGAGCTTAAGGTCGTCCTCAACAAGAGAGCCAGTTTGCACTTATCCTGGCCTGCAGGAGAGCCTATCTCAAAAAATCCAAAAACTGTGGGTCACCAGGTCTGATGGCCTGAGTTTGATCCCAGGATCCACACGGTGGACAGAGAAAGCCAAGCCCCTCAAGATGTCCTGTGACTTCTGCACTCATACTGTGGCATATATACCCCTCTATACACACACACACACACTCACTCACTCACTCACTCACTCACTCACTCACTCACTCACTCGCGCACACCCACACCATACTTGTGTAAATTTAAAAATTGAAAATATCCCAGCTCTCAGGAGGCAGAGGCAGGAGGATCTCTGTGAATTCCAGTTTAACCTGACCTACACAGTGAGTTCTAGGCCAGCCAGGGTGACATAGTGTGACTCTGTCTTCAAACACAACAACAAGAAGACAAAACCCAAAACCCAAAGTATCATCGATAAAAAGGCTCAGGCTTGTGACCCTGATACCTGGGAGCGGATGCAGAACTGTCGAGAGTTCAAGGCTATCGGGGCAACAACATGAGCCTTGCACCCGTCCCCTCAAACAACAATAGAAACAACAAACACAAAACTCCCACAGCACTTCAGGAAAAAAGTAAAAATCCAAGCAAATACCAGAAACTGTAACTAAAGATTCACGTTGTGAGCTGCCAAAGACAAGCTCAGACTTCCCATCACACAGGAGAATTCCAGGTCAGGGCCCAGTCTCACACCCAGGGCAACCCTCGGAGTGCCTCAGAGAGGGTCCTTGGGCCTCTGCTTGCACACCCCCGACCACGGGAGACTCACTACTCTGTGCCTTTGGCTGCATCCTAGCGTGGGAGCCCGAGCTATTGATAGCAATAGGAAACTGGAAGGGCCCCAAAAGAGTTGGGCCAAGTACTCCCGGCTACCGAAAAGATACAGCAGCGCGCAGCCTGCGAAGCCGATAAGGACTTGGCCTCTCTGAAAGCATGGAAACGTGTTTCTGTGGCAATCCGACCCGATAAGGACAGAACAGAAGTTGCCTTGGCATAGGAAGTGTGGTTGTGTTAAAACATAAGTGTGTACAATAAGCGAGCGCTGCTGGATAATTTTGAAAGGTGTAAACACTTGAAAGCTACCTAGATATATTTTTTAATCCCCCCCCCCCCCCCCCCCCCCCGCTTTATTTTTGCTGATGTTGGCCCTTGAACCTAGGATCACATGCATGCTAGGCAAGCACTCTACCACTGAGAAACACTTTAGGCCCAGCTTAATTTTTATAAAAAGTGATGTGTGTGTGTGTGTGTGTGTGTGTGTGTGTGTGTGATTTTAAATAAAATTTAGAATTCCTAATTTTTCTTCAAAATCTTTATATGTTTAAAATATATCTTGTTGATGTGTTTTGCATGTGTGTACCACAGCACATGCATAGATCAGAGGACAGTCTGTGGGAGTCAGTTCTCTTCTTCACCGTGGAGGATGCCGGGAGCAAGCTCAGCTCATGAGGTTTGGCAGCAAATGCTTTTACTCTAGCATTCAAATTTTTTAAAAAATCAAAGCTACAACAAAACAAAACAAACCCACTTTTGATTCAGTGACTTGGAAGCTGGGGGGGCGGCTCAGTAGGTAAGCTCAGAGAGAAGCCAGGCCTGGCGGTGCGGACCTGAGACTCAGGGGTGGTGGGTGGACAGAGGAGGGCCCAAGGTCTTGCTGGCCAGCCAGTAGAGATGAAGCGGTGAGCTTTAGGATCAGTGAGAAAGCCCATCTCAAAAAAATACGGTTAATTTGTACTGGAGAGATGATACATCAGTACTTGCTGCTCTTTCCAGAAGATCCAAGTTCAGGTCCCAGCACTTATTCTGGCTATCTTACAACCACCTGTAACTTCAGGCCCAGAGGATACAATATCCAATTCCAGTTTCCAATGGTGTTCACACACATGTGCCATGCATGTGTATATATGTATATATATGTGTGTGTGTGTGTGTGTGTGTGTATTTTAGAAAAATAAGGTGGAGAACTAATTAACAAAATACATCCTAACATCAACTTCTGACCTCCACATGTGCTTACACAGATGAGCACACCTCTTACACACACACACACACACACACACACACACACACACACACATGCACGCACAGACACATACACACATATGCATGCACACACACATGGACTTGGGGATTGTTGCTTTATGATGGACTGAGAAGGGCTACAATCTGAAGTCTAAGGCCCTGTTTGAACACTGTATGATAGAATGACATAATCAATTAGTGATGTCTGCCAAGGTTGACTTGATTGATTAGTGATGTCTGCCCTAGGTGAAGGATAAGCAATGGTTGTCATATTCTTTTTTGTTTTGTTTTTTCATACAAAGAACTCACTACATAGACAAGGAAAGCCTTAGACTCACAGATATCTGCCTGCCTCTGCCTCATGAGTGCTGGGATTAAAGGTGTCCGCCACCACATCTAACTTAACAAGCATCCAACTCTGGTTGTCATATTCCAGAAACACTGCCTGCTCCCTGTGTGACTTTGTCTTCAACTGTTTAAGAAGTCCTGTGCAGAAAGAGACCCTGCCTTTGAGTTAGAGGTTGTAGAATGTGGGTCAAGTCATGGGGCTAGGAGATAAACACCATAAGGAAAAGAAAATCAGTTTCCCACAGTGGTTTCAGAGTAGGTGGGCACCGCAGGGAGGATTCTGTGGGCTTTGTCTGGGTCTTAAAAGGGAGGTAGCTTTCACGGGTGGATGTGCGAAGTGGGAAAGCAGTGGAACTGCTAAGGAGAGAGCAAGGAGGATGTGTAGATAGAAAGGGAAGGTTGGCTTGGGGTAGAAACCTGACCACTTGGGTAATAGGGTGTGAGGAGCAGCTAAGCCCCATTGAAAACAGTCTGGTGGGGTTTATCAACTGTTCTTGATTTCTGGAGCCTGAGACAGTTTCCAGAAGGTGGGGGGGGGGGTGAACACTCAGCCTCTGCCCACTGGGAGCTTCAGAGAGGTGAAATGCACCAGGCAGGATATGTAAGATGAGCAGCAGTAAGGTGCCTCAGTGGGTCAAGGTACTTGTTGCCAAGCCTGATGATCTGTGTCCCATCCCTACGACCCACGTGATGAAAGGAGAGAACTGACCCTAGCAGGTTGTCCTCTGATCTCTGCATATAAGCCGTGACACGTAAGTGCCTGTGCATATAAATGTGCACACAATACATACATATGTAAATAAATTTAATTTAAAAATACCCCAGGAAACAGCCGGTGACCCACCTGAGACTGGTAGAGATCGAACGCCAGGCAGGCTGCGCTGCTGGGGTGTGCAGTGTGTGGGGACAGAGGATGAGCTTAGGCTGAAGCCAGTGGGTCACACTGTACAGAGGACGATGTCCTTGGTGACTTTTGAGACGTCCTCAGGGCCTGTAGATCCATAACACATTAAAAAGTGAGCTTTATAAATATTGAGTAGGGGGACAGACCAGGGGCAGTGAAGGACTCGGGACATCTGGGAACCTTAAAGAGACTAGCAGAACTGTCAGAGGGTCAGCTTGGGCACGCAGGGGCTGCAGAACCCCGAGGGGCTGTCAGCTAGCTGAGCAGGGATGTCCTGGCCTGCTCTGTAGATGTGGGGGGCGGGGGCTTGCCTGAGAGGTTCTGCTGACAAGAACTCTTGGGGTCCTAGCAAGTCAAAGAAAGGTTTTTGAACGGTGAGGTTGGGGGATCCAGCAGGCCTACAGGACTTAGAACATCCCACAGGCTGGCTCCCCAAATCTGAGGGTCCTCTACTTTACTCCCCCAATCCAGACTCCAGTGGGTCTCTGGGGACTGCAGGGAAGGAGAGGTATGCTGGCCTGGAAACACAAGCAAGCAGAGACCTTCCAGTCTGTGCCAGGCCAGGCAGACTCCAGGTCCCTCAGCCCCCTTCTCTGCCTCATCACAGTCCTGGGGAGGCTCCAGAGTTTTGGCTGGGTGGTGGGCAGCAGTGGGCAGAATGGAAAATTCCTGCGGGATAGATGGCAGGTGGCTAGCAGATCTGGTCCCAATCTTCTGCCTGTGATGCTAGGGTGTGATAAATCTATATGGGGCTGTGAGTCTGGGTTAAAAGCTGACAGAGAAGGTGCTGGCAGAGGACTTTTTCCACTCACTCCAAGTAGAGAGCTTGCTGGTGACCTAGCTAACTCAAGTCATGGGAATGTTGTAGCAAGGTTAAGAGGGGTGGAGAGCGTGGTTAGTGGAGGTGGGTAAGGGCTTGGGAGAGGGTAAGAGGAGAGATGGAGATTTTTAGAAGCCCTAAAGAGAGAGGTGCCTTGCCTAGGGTACGGGCCTATTATCCTATCTACCTAACAGAATTTTCCCAAGGGCCTGCCCTGAGTAGATTCCTCTCAGAGTCCTGGGGAAGATGCAGGGGGTTATCTGAGGGAAAAGAATCTACGTACACCATGCTCTTTCATCCATTGCTTTATTTCTCTAAGACAAAATTCCATCCATACAGCTTCAGTTCCATCCTGACTCTCGGTTCCTCTCTGTACCTACTTTTCCTGTCTCCTCATAGCCCTAGTAATAACTAAGCCCTCATGCTCTTGATCTCGTCTTCGTCCTCTGTTCCTTCGTCCTCCATCTTTCTTTTCTCCTCCTTACTCCCGCCTCTGAGAAAACTCTACAAGAGATCTGCCTTACCATCTACAGAATATCTGCCTTTGTCTTCTCTCTCTGGCCATGTGACTCTGTCTACCATCTACAGAAAAACACCTTGTTCTTTTTCTCCCAGCCACATGATTCTACTCTGGCAGGGAATCCTGCCCCATCCTTCACTCCACCTGGATATGAAAAAACCTCCTTTGTTCTGAGTCAATTGCTCTGGAACACCACTAGGCCTGAAGACAAGGGATGGTCTGAGCTTCATTTGCACAAGAAACAAAGCTATGCATCTACAGCCCACCTGTCTCCTAGGCTCTGCAGTGGTGTTAGTTACCTAGTGAATCAGCAGTGGTCTGAGAAGCTTAACTCTTTGCAATAGCCTGGTAGTATATGGACACACAAGAATTTCATAGCAGCAGACAACTGAACTATTAAAAACTGAATAACACTAAAATATTCCTTGATAAATGGCTTCCTTTAGAAAGATGCCTTGAATTGTTCCAGTTATAGCTTTAATATACAGCTGAATCTCTATAATATATTCCTATGGCCCACCAGAATTCCTGTTTTCTTGTATAGTAAAAAAGGGGATGTTTAATTATTTCTAGGGCAACGAATGATGTGGATGAATATTTGGAGTTTGGAGATGACTGGAAAAGTGATAAGTAATGGTCAGTAAATATTGATATATGAGATATATATATATAGTATATATTTATAATCTATAAATATATTTATAATCTATAATCTATATAGATGGCAAGCTGAGAATTAGCTTAACCATCTAATAGTTATATTTGTATATAATTAGAATATCTCTGTCCAAAGAAGAGGGTCAGAGGAAAAAAATCTATCATTAGCTAGTATAGCATAATATGGTCAAATGTTGTCTAAATACTATGATTCTGACTTATCAAAAAGAAATAGTTAGTTTGGAACACTGACTCTATTGATCTTTGGTAGTGTTATAAATTTGGTTAAACTGTATTTAAGGAGGAATAGTTAGATAAAATTATCTGAATTAGTTATGAGCATCTGTGGGACCAAGGCTGCAGCTGCAGCTTACCTAATTTAAATTTGTAGTCAATGCAATATCAAACCATTAGTTATGAGAGGACAATAATTACCTGGGTCAGGGTGTACACAGCAAGACTTACATATAGAACAATTGTGAAAAGTACATGGGGGACTATCTGATAGTATATACATTTCAGGATAATGGGCAGAATTTATACAATTAATAATAGAACATTTTTTAAGGGCACTCCAGCCCCTGGCCTTGAGAGTCCAGTACAGAAAGAGGGGTAAGTGACAAAGGGGTGTAGAAATCATTCATGGTCAGTTCCTGCTGAGATGGGCGCGAAGCTGAGGGTCTTGAAGGCTGGAATGCAGTGGAAACCCAGGAAGAACAGTCTGTTTCAGGCCCTGTGAGACATGTGTAGCAGGATTTCCTGTCTTGTGGGCTGGAGGATGGGGTGCAGACCTGCAGCTAGACAGCATGTCCGTGGTCCAGAGGGTGACAACCTGTAACTCTTTAGATGATTAGAATTTCTGCTGTGAACAAATATATGCATTAATGGTAGAACATGCACTTGAGAAGCTTTAAAGAGGAAACTTTTTCTCTTAGGTGTACCTATGGAATAGTAAATGCATGGTCAGCAGATGAGAGAAGGGGGTATCAGGACAGGGAGAGGAAAAGCTTCCCCTCACCCCCAGAGAAGAAAAAGGAGATTTGCAAGTGGGAGACATAAACTGTAGTCAGGTCACATTCCTCCCAGTCCTTCTTGGATTGTGAGCATTGGTAAATTTTGATCTCCTGAAGCTTATAAGAACCTTCTTAAAAGACAAAATCTTTAGACATATTAGCAACATAACAGTGGTGAATTTTGTCAGAGCAAAATTATGAATCCTTGGAGCCTCAACAAAATAACAAGATAGCCAGAGAATGAAATCTGAAATGTTTCATTTTTATATTTCTATCTATCTATCTATCTATCTATCTATCTATCTATCTATCTATCTATCTATCTATCTATCTATCTTAAATCTTGTTTATCTTTTGATCAGATTAATAAAATACATTTAGAACAGAATTATTATTTATAATCATATTCCTATAAGTTTTGATATCATTGATAAGCAGAGAAGAGTTCATCAAAAGCATCTGGAATTGTATCAATTCATTCATAAAGTCATGAATGCTCAATATTAAGAATTTATGAGTAATTCACAGCCTGTATTCAGTCTGGCAGCTTCAGAGAACCCTTGTCCACAGTGACCTGGTCAAATGGTGTGACCAGGAGATTCAGGATTCATAAAGACAGGTCAATATCCTGTGAAGACATGTAAGCATATCCTCTTCCTGACATTATGAAAACATCAGGACCTTTTCAAACACCAGTGAGAAGGTCACAGAGGCTTAGGTGTAACTCTGTGGCTTGGCCTGGGGGTGATAAGGAATGCCCGTTGTGGGAGATACGAAAACTTGAGCACCAGTACTTCAAAGCTCTTGAAGTATATGTCAGGCCTTTGTCCAATTATGAGCTCTAGGAATCCTAAAATTGAAAAGCAGTGGAATAAATATTGTATTGCTTCTTATTTCATAGTCATAAATCATAAGGACATAAGCCTCGTGGGTGAGTTTCCATAGGGAGAGAATTTGTAATTGTTGGACAGACATGAGAAGGTGCCAGTATACCCTGTAGACCTATCTGCCAATCTATAGACTCATAAGTTTTATAGTTTGATATAAATATAATATCAGCTGTGCAATAAATGTACTGCAATATATATGTACATATATATTCATATATATATTATTGGGCTGGGAGATTGTGAGGAAACTATAATTGCCAGTCAGTTCTGATTGTTAATCTGTACATATAATGAGGAATTCTGCCTAATAAAATGAATTCTGGAATGAACAGAACCTGTACCTCCTGCTCTGTATGTCAGCTTTGGCCTCCATCATGGAAGGGTTAGAAGGCAAGCCAAAAGTGAAATGCTGGAATTCTTCAGGTTGAGGAGGTATGGTAAAGAAGCAATCTTGTAAATCTATAACAATTATGATTTTGATTTCTAGGGATGACCATGGGAGACGGCAGGCTGTAAGATTCCCCTTGGCTTCAATAAATTTTATTTGATTTCTTAAGATCTTGTAAGAGTCTATAATCCTGATTTTCCTAAATAAAAATATTGGGGTAATTTAAGGGCTGGTGGGGGGCTTTATATACCCAATATTTAAGATTTTCCTCCACCAGACGGGTAGCAATTACAATTCTTTTAACATTTAAAGGTCATTGCTTAACCCAGATAGGAGCATCAGATTTACAGGGTGTCAACCTGTAACTCTTTAGATGATTAGAATTTCTGCTGAGAACAAATATATGCATTAATATATGCATTAATGGTAGAACATGCACTTGAGAAGCTTTAAAGAGGAAACTTTTTCTCTTAGGTGTACCTATGGAATAGTAAATGCATGGTCAGCAGATGAGAGAAGAGGGTATCAGGCCAGGGAGAGGGAAAGCTCCCCTTCTCCCACAGAGAAGAAAAAGAAGATTTGCTGGGTGGTGGTGGCGCACGCCTTTAATCCCAGCACTTGGGAGGCAGAGCCAGGCAGATCTCTGTGAGTTTGAGGCTGGCCTGGTCTACAGAGCAAGATCCAGGAAAGGTGCAAAGCTACACAGAGAAACCCTGTCTCAAAAAAACAAAAAACAAAAAACAACAACAACAAAAAAGATTTGCAAGTGGGAGACATAGACTGTAGTCAGGTCACATTCCTCCTAGTCCTTCTTGGATTGTGAGCATTGGTAAATTTTGATCTCCTGAAGCTTATAAGAACCTTCTTAAAAGACAAAATCTTTAGACATATTAGCAACATAACAGTGGTGAATTTTGTCAGAGCAAAATTATGAATCCTTGGAGCCTCAACAAAATAACAAGATAGCCAGAGAATGAAATCTGAAATGTTTCATTTTTATATTTCTATCTATCTATCTATCTATCTATCTATCTATCTATCTATCTATCTATCTATCTATCTATCTATCTATCTTAAATCTTGTTTATCTTTTGATCAGAATTAATAAAATACATTTAGAACAGAATTATTATTTATAATCATATTCCTATAAGTTTTGATATCATTGATAAGCAGAGAAGAGTTCATCAAAAGCATCTGGAATTGTATCAATTCATTCATAAAGTCATGAATGCTCAATATTAAGAATTTATGAGTAATTCACAGCCTGTATTCAGTCTGGCAGCTTCAGAGAACCCTTGTCCACAGTGACCTGGTCAAATGGTGTGACCAGGAGATTCAGGATTCATAAAGACAGGTCAATATCCTGTGAAGACATGTAAGCATATCCTCTTCCTGACATTATGAAAACATCAAGACCTTTTCAAACACCAGTGAGAAGGTCACAGAGGCTTAGGTGTAACTCTGTGGCTTGGCCTGGGGGTGATAAGGAATGCCCATTGTGGGAGATAGGAAAACTTGAGCACCAGTACTTCAAAGCTCTTGAAGTATATGTCAGGCCTTTGTCCAATTATGAGCTCTAGGCATCCTAAAATTGAAAAGCAGTGGAATGAATATTGTATTACTTCTTATTTCATAGTCATAAATCATAAGGACATAAGCCTCATGGGTGAGTTTCCATAGGGAGAGAATTTGTAATTGTTGGACAGACATGAGAAGGTGCCAGTATACCCTGTAGACCTATCTGCCAATCTATAGACTCATAAGTTTTATAGTTTGATATAAATATAATATCAGCTGTGCAATAAATGTACTGCAATATATATGTACATATATATTCATATATATATTATTGGGCTGGGAGATTGTGAGGAAACTATAATTGCCAGTCAGTTCTGATTGTTACTCTGTACATATAATGAGGAATTCTGCCTAACAAAATGAGTTCTGGCAAAAACAGAACCTGTACCTCCTGCTCTGTATGTCAGCTTTGGCCTCCATCATGGAAGGGTTAGAAGGCAAGCCAAAAGTGGAATGCTGATAATCTTTATGGTGAGGAGGAAGATGCCACATGACCATCCCCTTCCTCCCTCCTCCGTCTCTCTCACACACAGAATAAATAATTTAAAATTTATTTGAAAATTCAGAAAAGAAGGTGAATAAGCAATCGAAAAAGGCATTCAGCCCTGGCCTCCACATGTGCCTGCATAGATGAGTGCATGTGCACACACAGGTAAGCATGCATGCACCACATGCACACACCCACAGATGGGCTGAGGGTGCATCTCAGTGGTAGCTGACTAGCACATATGAGACCCTAGGTTCAAACCCCCAAGCCCCCAAGCCAATAAAGACCCCAGGTAGCAATGGGGGGGGGGGAGAGAGGAACAGCAAGAGGCAGCTGTGGCCCCTCAGCTCCCATCTTGCTCTGGGCATCTCTTCTGGCTCCTGTGGCCAGAGCTGGTGTGACTTTCCCCTGTGAGTGAGCCCTGCTGACTTAGGACAGGAGTTCCTGCCCAACACCTTCGGAGCCGCCATTCCATGCTGACTTCATCTGCTAGCACCGGCCTCGGCCTCAGCATCAGCACTGCCCACACGACCACTGCTGCCGTTATGACCAGAACCAGCAGCCTGCTTCTGACCCCTTAGCTCTCAGACACCCTGAACTCCAGCTCCCAGAGGTTTAAGGGGTGCTGGGAGACAGGGCTTATGTGGGACCTCCAAGTATGTCACTTGGAGGTAGAACAGCAGTTCTCCAGGACTTGTCCCCAAGGGGAAGCCAACAACGCCAGGACACACTTGGTGACAGCTGGGGGCTACAGTGGCACTTAGTGGGCAGATGGGGTCCTGCTAGCGCCCGCAGTGAACAGGACCATGCCCAGAACAAAGAATTATTTCCTTCCAAATGTCACTAGTGCCAAGCTTGAGGAACCAACCCCCAGGCCCCCGGCCCCTCATTCAAATCTTCACCCCCAGATGCCCGTATCATGCCCTGGGTCCCAGAGCTGTAATCTCTGCAGCTCCATTGTTCGGCCACTTTGTCCCTTCTTATCACTTTTACCTCCTGGCCTTTCCCGCTTGAATTAAAAAGTCAATAAGATGAAAAGTGCCACGGTCATGCTCCAGAAGGAAAAATACACAGGAACAGTTGATACACGGAGTCCAAGGGACAGCTTAGCTCGGGGGCCATGCTTGCCCGGGCTGGGAGGCAGGGGCTGGGCGGCAGGGGCTGGGCTAGCTCCTGGGTGTATAAAAGGCAGCAGCAGTGCTCAGGGCTTCACTCCACCACAGCGGTTGAGCTCGAAGTGGTTTATCCTGTGAAACCAGCTTCGAACCGGCATCATGAAGTGGATGGTCGTAGCCTTGCTCTGCCTCCCGCTCTTGGAGGCAGCTTTGCTGAGGTAAGACCGGAGCTGGACTGTAGGTTCAGGGAGCCTGAAGTGGGAGCCAGGAGCCTGGTGCCTGTGGAGGCCCGAAGAGGGTGTCAGATCCCCTGGGACTGGAGCTACAACTGGTTGGGTGCTAAGACTTGAACCCTGCTCCTCTGGAAAAAGGAAACAGTGCTCTTATCCGCTGAGCCACATGTAACTTAAAGTGGTGGGAAGAGTCACCCAGGTTATAAAAAATACCCATAGACTTGAGTGTCTGTAGATTTGGTAACTCATACTTCCTTTTTGTAAACTATGACTCAGTTTATTTTGTGTATGGGAGAGGAGTGTGAGTGTACCTGAGCCACTGAATACATGGAGAGGTAAGAGGAGATTGCACGAGTCAGATCTCTTCTACCACGTGGGCTCTAGGAACCAGGCTCAGGTCGGCAGGCTTGCCAGCAAGTGCCTTTACCTGCTGAGCATCTCACCAGGCCTGCTACCTGGTAGTTCCTTGGGTGAAAAGCCGGCTCCTCCCAGACACTCCTGTTCTGCAAACTCAATAGAGGTGGTTGGTGTGGCTCTTAGGAAGAGGGTTGGCAGAGAAAGTCCTAAGAGAAGGAGGATTTAAGGTGGAGAAAGAGGTAAAAGAAAAGGCATTCTGGGTAGTGGTGGATCTGCAGAGGCCCCTGGGAAATGGCAGCCAGCAGCTCTTAGATCACCCTTCGGTGACAGAAGCCATGACTCCTAAGTTCTAACTCTGGAACTTCCAAGCCACTTTCCCCATGGACTCCCGGGGAGGCGCAGTGGCGTCCCTGGGCGGTGAGTAGGGGGGGTTAGTGCTGTTCCCTCCCTCCCTCCATGCTCTGTCACAGCAGTCAGTGCTCGGTGTCAGGGCCACCATAGGAAAGGATTCTCTGAGGTGAACCTGCTTTCTCTGGCACCTTAAAAAAAAAGTGCCGGGCGGTGGTGGCGCAAGCCTTTAAACCCAGCACTTGGGAGGCAGAGCCAGGTGGATCTCTGTGAGTTCGAGGCCAGCCTGGGCTACCAAGTGAGTTCCAGGAAAGGCGCAAGCTACACAGAGAAACCCTGTCTCGAAAAAAAAAAAAAAAAAAAGTGTACCGGTGTGAGCTGGGATGTGGCTCAGTTGATAGAGTATGCCTAGTTTGTATGGTGCCCTGGCTTCGATCCCCAGCTCTCTATAACCTGAGGGTGGCGGCACATCCTTGGGAGGTAAAGACAGAAGGATCAGAAGGTCAAGGCCCTGCTTCGATAAGTGTTAAGTTTGAGGCCAGCCTGAGACACGCCATCTCACAAGCATAAACACTGATTCTAACCAGGACGAGTCTCCAGCTCTTCCCCTTCTTGGGAGAGAACTACAGTGTATATCAGAGCAATGGGCCCGGTAGCAGGGCTGCTTTCACGTGGGGCGAGGGTGGATGTGGCTGAAGCTGATTCACTTCGAAGTCTCGGAGCAAGCATTGAGGAGGAGTTTGAGAGCTAGAGGGAAGAAGAAGAGGACAAAGGAGAAGCTGGAAGGGAGATGGGGGACAGACAGACAGACAGACAGTGGGCATGTGTGGGGTAGAGAGGAGGGACAGACAGACAGACAATGGGCATGTGTGGGACAGACAGG
Source organism: Peromyscus maniculatus bairdii (assembly GCF_049852395.1). Classification (NCBI taxonomy): domain Eukaryota; kingdom Metazoa; phylum Chordata; class Mammalia; order Rodentia; family Cricetidae; genus Peromyscus; species Peromyscus maniculatus. The sequence goes on along the minus strand of NC_134872.1, from coordinate 47,683,301 downwards.
AGAGGGGGACAGACAGACAGACAATGGGCATGTGTGGGGCAGAGAGGAGAGGGGGACGGACAGACAGACAGTGGGCATGTGTGGGGCAGAGAGGAGAGGGGGACGGACAGACAGACAGTGGGCATGTGTGGGGCAGAGAGGAGGGGGGACGGACAGACAGACAGACAGTGGGCATGTATGGGGCAGAGAGGAGAGGGGGACGGACAGACAGACAGTGGGCATGTATGGGGCAGAGAGGAGAGGGGGACAGACAGACAGACAGACAGTGGGCATGTGTGGGGCAGAGAGGAGAGGGGAAAGGGGAGAGAGGGAGCTGGAGACAGAGACAGAGACAGAGATGGGGCGGGCGGGGGGCAGTGCAGAAGGAGAAAGGAAGAAGGAGGAGGAGGCGGGCCCTGACCTAACACACAGCCTTCTGCAGGATCCCCCTGACGAAAATGAAGACTATCCGTGAGACCATGAAGGAAAAGGGTGTGCTCAAAGATTTTCTGAAAACCCACAAGTATGACCCCGGCCAGAAGTACCGCTTTGGCAACTTTGGTGACTTCAGTGTACTCTACGAGCCCATAGCCTACATGGACGTAAGTCTTAACACTCACCCCCACCCCCACCCCCGCCACAGAGCTGAGGGCTCTGTCTTCCCACCCTGGAGTGCACACTCTTCCTCCAGTCTGCTATGGCGACTGTGTGAAGAGCCTGGAGAGGAGTCCTTACCGACCTTGCACCCGAGCCCCCGAGAGCTTGGTGACTGCCCTGGGTAGCATAGACGGAGCATCCTTGGCCTTCGGGCAGGTTTCCAGGGAAGACTAGGACCACCAGCTTTGGAGTCTGGAGGGCAGCAGCTGGGTCCTTTCCTGCTTACCTTTGGAGTTGAGGAGCCTCTGGATCCCTCAGAGCTACACTGTCTACCTCACGACATGCCCCTCTCCCCCACCAGGCAGCCTACTTTGGCGAGATCAGCATCGGGACTCCACCCCAGAACTTCCTGGTCCTTTTCGACACTGGCTCCTCCAACCTGTGGGTGCCTTCTGTCTACTGCCAGAGCGAGGCCTGCAGTGAGTGCTGGATGGGCAGCGAAGGGGACAGGCACCTCCCTAGGGACTCGGGGGGAAATTCACTCCTGGAGAAGATGGCGATGTTATGCATGACTATCCAAGCCTCGTCAAAGAGGCTGGCCCTGCAGCTGGGCAGGAAAGCTGGCTGGCTCATCTCTGCCAGCCTGCCTCACCTACTCCCTGCCATCCCACCCATCCCGATGACCAGGACAATGCCACCCCTTTCTTATGGGTAGTCTCCAGTCTGTTTCACAGCAGTCGGTTCTGCCTTCTGCTCAGCCCACCTGACCTCACTACACACCAAGTTCGCATCAAGTGTGTCTAGAGGATGAGCAGGCTGGAACAATCCTGGATGTGGTCTTGTCCTGCTGTAGTTTGGGCAGGCAGATGGAATTTGGGCAGGCATTTTGCAGTACTGTTTTGGTCCCTGTCAGAGCCTTGGGATCTATTATCTCTGGTCCAAGTCTCTCTTTGGTTATATCTCATGCTACCCCTGGATCTTGGTATGACCAACTTCTTGCAGGGGTGGAGGCTGTGGGATGAGAGCATGCTTAGAGGCCCATTCACTCCTAAGGTAGATGAACAGTCAGTCTGCAATAGGGTTTTTCCGGGACCCAGGACATAGAGGGAAAGTCTAGCCCACCCTGCCTAGAGAGACCATAGTTCCAGAGCTTACCCTCTAAGTCACTGGGGCCTTCCAGGGTGTGGTCCCTCCTTGACTTGCCGTTGTGAGTAGGGGATGCTGACACCCCAGGTTTAAGCACAGGCTGAGGAGGAAGCCCTCCACTCAACAGTCTGACCTCCACGTCCTCTTCTCCGCCGCAGCCACACACCCCCGCTACAACCCCAGCGAATCCTCCACCTACTACACCGAAGGCCAGACCTTCTCCCTGCAGTACGGCACCGGCAGCCTCACCGGCTTCTTCGGCTACGACACCCTGACTGTGAGTGAGGTTCCTATTCCCGGATGGGGGTGGGAGGAAGGTGGGGGCCTTAAACAAAGCCCCTGAAACGTGATGGAAAAGCTGTTCATAGGATGGGAAGTCAGCACAGACCTCGTCCATTCACAGTGCTGACACGGATGGCCATTCTGTGTTAGGAGCTGGGGGAGCCACGGTGAACCCTTCGGTTGTGGCCGTCTTCCTTCAGGAACATGGATAGCTCTTCAGAGGAGAGAGGGGTGGGTCAGGGACAATGCAGTGGTCGTACTTATGCTTGGGAGAGAAGACGGCCCCTGTTACACTGAGGAAAGGGGGGCGGGGAGTTGAGGCGAGGAGAGATGAGCAAGCGACCCGGGGGATGGAGGTCGGTCCAGGTGGCCGCGTCACTATCGCTCTGTTTTAACCTCCACTCCAGCTCCAAGGCATTCAGGTCCCCAACCAGGAGTTTGGCCTCAGTGAGACCGAGCCCGGGACCAATTTTGTCTACGCACAATTCGATGGCATCATGGGCCTGGCCTACCCCGGCCTGTCTGCAGGGGGCGCCACCACCGCCATGCAGGGCTTGTTGCAGGAGGGCGCTCTCTCCCAGCCCCTCTTCGGGGTCTACCTCGGCAGGTAAGCAACTGCCCAGCAGTCTCTCTGTCCTTCCACTACCCAAACTTCCAAAGTTTGAGGGCTGGAGGCTGCAGCCGCACCCGGCCCAGAGCCTTCCTCTCCAGCTCCGGAATTCTGCACTCCCATCCCATATCTGTTTCCTGTCCACTCCTTTTTTTCCACCATGTATTTATTTGTGTTAGAGCAGAGGTCGGGACACCCGCCACAGTGAGCTTGCAGAGGTCAGAGGACACCTGGCAGGAGCCAGTTCTCTCCCGTCACCGTGTGGGTCCCAGGGATGGAACTCAGCTTGCCAGGCTTGGCCACAAGCACCTTTCCTTGCTGAGCCATGCTGCCAGCCCATGCAGTTGTCCTTTGTGTTCCTTGGCTGGGACAAGCTCAGCTCTGGGAGGGGCTTTCACTCCAGCACCTCCTGGGTCTGCCTCCCGTGCCCCCCCACTGAGGTCCCCTCCAGCTGAGACTTTCCACTCCGTATCTCTCTTGTATGGTAATCTCCTGCTTCATCTCCTTTGATCTGTTGTTCCAACTGGTGCTGGAGTCTTTGGGGCTTGGCCCAGGACTGACTTCTAACCCGGTGTTATCCTTTGAGCAAATACGAGCAGGCACCGCCTGGGCCTCATGCTTCTCTCTCTTTTTCTTCAGAGTCAGCCACCTTCTAGAGTGTCCATACACTCACTGTAGCTTAGGGCCTCAATCCGACATTGGCCCCTTCCCTGTCATCAACTCTGCTGACTTGTTTTTTGCTTCTGTTTACAATCATTTCTGCATGCCACCTCTGGGCACCCCACCCATGCCCGCACGCTGCTGCTTACCAGGAGCGCTGCAGGGACAATGTGCCAAGTCTTTCCTCCTCCTCCGTCATCAAATCTCCACTTCTCCACTCCGGGAGAAAAGTCAACCAGCTGGGCTTTCACGGACTCCTGGTGATGGGCTCCGCCCACTGGCATGGCGTAAAGGCAGCAGACTGTAGTAGCGTGTGGGGTCCACCAAGTAGCTGCCCCTCAGAGGGGCTGGGACTCCACGGGACATCATGACTCCAGGGTCTGAACCCATCTGAGGGGAGCACAGGTTGTCCTCAGGAAGCCCCAGTCTGAGGGAGACAGAGCCCATCTACAGGAAGCCCCAGTCTGAGGGAGACCTAGCCTGTCCTCAGGAAGCCTCGGTGTGAAGTGAGGTCCGGAGCTTTTCTCTGAAGATGGCTAACTCACCACAGGAAGACTTTTGCTGTTCAATCCTTATCCTTCCTTTTGTCTTCTACAGCCAGCAGGGATCTAATGGTGGACAGATTGTTTTCGGAGGTGTGGATGAGAACCTGTACACTGGAGAGATCACCTGGATTCCTGTCATCCAGGAGCTCTACTGGAAGATTAGCATTGACGAGTGAGTCTGTGGTGGGACCTTGGGGAGTGTAGCCTTCTCTGCCGGCACCTCAGGACACTATAAACCATCCACCCATCCAGGCACTGCTGGTGGGGATGCGTGGGAGAGGACCTTTGAGATACTCCCTCCCCCAAAGTCACAGCGGACCTGCGCAGGAGCATCAAAGCCCAGCTAAATCTGGAGAGGAGGGGTTGGAGGCCGCACCAGGAGGGGCAGCACATAAAATCTCAAACATGAGGTCCCCTGTGGTCCAACGCCACAGGATAGAAACTGAGTGTGTCAAAGTCCTTGTAACAACTAGCGGCTCTGACATTCAGTGTGTCCACAGACATCCTCAAAAATTTGGGCATACGTTCCATGGCCATTCAGATGGCTTTGGATAGACTCTAGGGTGCTATGAAGTGGGGTCCCCTTACCTTCCTCAAGAACAGCTTGTCTCTGCATGAAGCTCCCTGTGTCACTGTGGTGGGAAGCCCCCTCTGACTACCTGAGCAGGTAGGGACTGAGGTTGCTGTCTTCTTACCATCCAGATTCATCATTGGTGGCGAGGCCTCTGGCTGGTGCTCTGATGGCTGCCAAGGCATTGTGGACACAGGCACCTCTCTGCTCACCATGCCCCCCCAGTACCTGAGTGACCTTCTGCAGACCATCGGAGCCCAGGAAGGAGAGTACGGAGAGGTGAGTGGGACAAGAAGGGTCCCCCTTCCTCAGGGAAGGCCATCCTGTGGCGGGGCAGGAGTGTGTGTTACAGTTTCTCTTTGGGAACACAAGGCTAGCTGAATTCTTGGCCTCCAGGCTTTTAGCTACTGAGGGCACTGGGGGAGGCAGGTAGTGGCTCTGGCCGAGTGGAGACCTGGATGAGGGAGTGTGGCAAAGCAAGAATCTCTTCCGAACTGAAGTCGCCTTGGAATATGGATTCAGCACTGGCCTTTAGGATGGGGGTAAAATGACTGACTAGAAGTCAGGGCCAAGCAAATGAGTGGCAAGGGGCAGCTCTGTGACCCACACATCCTTCACCTCCACAGAGCCATGATCTCTCCTGCTCCTCTCCCTCCCAAGGTCAGCAGAGAGTTTGCCTACTGAACCGATTTGCACTAATTTTGGAGGGTACTGATTGGCTACATGGTCCACTGAGCTGTATGTTAAAGGGCCACTTGCTGAGGAAGGGCGACAATTCACTCTCTCTCTCTTGGGCTGGGAATTCAGTCAGGAGCAAAGCTTCAGCGTAGTGGGCTCCTCAGGGTTCCTCGAACCCCTCCCCGTCTATGCCAATGCTACTGAGGGCTAACAGAATGTAAGTCAGGGTTCCCTTGGAGCTGTGTCCCCGCCCCATCCAAAGCAGACTGGGGTACGGACCTAGGGTGTAGGGTGCTGAGGTGGCAGGCGTGGTGGGCACTGTTCTAAGGATGTGTTGGCCTGGGCCGTGTTCCTCTCTGCAGTATTTTGTGAGCTGTGACAGCGTCAGCAGCCTGCCTACCCTCAGCTTTGTCCTCAACGGTGTCCAGTTCCCTCTGTCACCCTCTTCCTACATCCTGCAGGTAAGGCCTAGTTTCTGTGGGCAGAGCCTCCGGGATTTAGAGTGGGTCCAGAAAAGCTAGGGTAAGGTTCGAATCCACGCTGGTCAGTTGTCAGGGCTTAACTGCCAGGCTGACCTACCGCAGACCGGGAGCAGGGTGAGGGCCGGCTGTGGAGGAAGAGCATCACAACCTGAAGTCAGCTCCTGGGGAGACACCACCTCTCTCCCCAAGCCCGGCAGCCCTTGCCATGGAGGGTCAGCTGTCCTACAAAAGCCCTTTACAGCCTTTGTATCACTCAGGGGCTGAAGTTCAGTCCACCCATGAGCGAGTGAGTGAATGCTCTCTCTCTGTTGAACAGGAGAATGGCTACTGCATGGTGGGCCTTGAGTCCTCCTATCTGACCTCTGAGGATGGCCAGCCCATCTGGATCCTCGGGGATGTCTTCCTCAGGTCTTATTACGCCATCTTCGACATGGGCAATAACAGGGTGGGCCTCGCCACTGCCGTCTAGACTTGCCATCTGGACACCCCGGGCCTTTTCCCCTCTCAGCCTTCCCCCCGCTTGTGAGGGGTACCCTACCCTCTGTCCTTGCTCTCCACATCCAGTCTCCCCTTCCTGTACCTTAGACTTTCTCTAATAATAAATACTTCTCCCCATTGACCAGCCTGTTGGTTCATTAGTGTGTCGGGTGTGTGGGGTGGGGGAGCTGGGCAGAGTTGTAACCTGTCAGATTCCTGGGTCTTGGGGAACTGTGGGAGCCAGGGCAAGTTCCACTTTGACCTCAGTGGCCACAAGGTTCCTCCGAGGGTCATTGAGATGCTAAGTGAAGAAGTTGGAAGCCAGGCTTGGAGGCAGGCTGTACCCTCCAGGGCCTCTTCACAGATTCCCTCTGAAGGATAAGACTGGTGGTGGGAGCGGCTTGTACATGATGGGCGAACGGAAAAGGCTCTGTGGAACCACTTCCCAGATTTCCCCACTGACCTCAAGGCACAGGAATGTCCACTAGCAACATGTCCGAGGACTGACATGATACAGAGCTAAGGGTTTGTCTCTTCAGCTTTGAATCGATTTTGACTAGGATTTTCTGAAGGATGTTGCACCCATGTTCATTTCTAAGAGTTGTGGGTCCTTGAGGAAGCAATGCTTATTTCTAGGAAGGCTGCAGAAGGTTGATGCTGAGTTAGGGTGACTATACTTTTACCCAGTCTCCTAAATCCCAGGACTGGGGTTTGAAGGAGGAGGAGGAGGGTCAGCTCTTTCCCTGACAGCTCAGTGAGAGGTCTGTTGCTCTAGACTTCACTCTTGCACTTCCTTAGAAAGCCCCAGAAAGGTGGGGTCACATGATGGGGGGAGGAGCAGGAAGAGAAGAAAAGGAAGAAAATAAAGGGTAAGGTGGAGGGAGAGGGGGAAGGCGGGGAAGAAGAGGGCAGGGGGTGTGGAGAAAAGGACGTGTCAGGAGAAGAGGTAAGGAAAAAGAAAAAAGGAAAGAATGCTATCTTAGTGCCCTTAGCTTCTAGTCTGAGGGAGAAACAGGAAAGGAGACCGGAAACTGGGCAGTAAAATGGTGGTGGTGATACCGTTCCAACTGCCTCTTCTATGGGCAGGGACACGGGCAAGATCCAGGTCATGCACCCCATTCCAACCTGAGACAGGATGGATGGGGACGTGGCAGAACTTGAGAGGAAAAGGAGTCTCCCCCACTCTGCAGTCTGGATGAGGTCTCCTGTCAGCTGAGGACCACGACTTCTAGTACAGTGAACGTTTCCTGTGAGGTCTGCCAACACAGAGACCATTTCATTATGAGTAAAAAAACAAGCCAGGAGTGGTGGCACACTCTCAGAAAGCAGAGGCAGGTAGATCTCTGTGAGTTCCAGGGCAGCCTAATCCACTAGGGAATTCCGGGCCAGCTAGAGCTATTTGGTGAGTCCCCGTCTCAACAAAATAAAACAATAGTAAAAATAACATAAACCAGGCTTAAGGTCTCTGCATGTGTACCCTGGGGTAAGGCCTCTGCATGCGTACCCTGGGGTAAGGCCTCCCTCTGCATGTGTACCCTGGGCTAAGGCCTCTGCATGTGTACCCTGGGGTAAGGCCCCTCTCTGCATGTGTACCCTGGGGTAAGGCCTCCCTCTGCATGTGTACCCTGGGGTAAGGCCCCTCTCTGCATGTGTACCCTGGGGTAAGGCCTCCCTCTGCATGCGTACCCTGGGGTAAGGCCCCTCTCTGCATGTGTACCCTGGGGTAAGGCCTCTGCATGTGTACCCTGGGGTAAGGCCTCTCTCTGCATGCGTACCCTGGGGTAAGGCCTCCCTCTGCATGCGTACCCTGGGGTAAGGCCTCTCTCTGCATGCGTACCCTGGGGTAAGGCCTCCCTCTGCATGTGTACCCTGGGGTAAGGCCTCTGCATGTGTACCCTGGGGTAAGGCCTCTCTCTGCATGTGTACCCTGGGGTAAGGCCTCCCTCTGCATGCGTACCCTGGGGTAAGGCCTCTGCATGTGTACCCTGGGGTAAGGCCTCTGCATGTGTACCCTGGGGTAAGGCCTCCCTCTGCATGTGTACCCTGGGGTAAGGCCTCTCTCTGCATGCGTACCCTGGGGTAAGGCCTCCCTCTGCATGCGTACCCTGGGGTAAGGCCTCCCTCTGCATGTGTACCCTGGGATAAGGCCTCTGCATGTGTACCCTGGGGTAAGGCCCCTCTCTGCATGTGTACCCTGGGCTAAGGCCTCTGCATGTGTACCCTGGGCTAAGGCCTCTGCATGTGTACCCTGGGCTAAGGCCTCTGCATGTGTACCCTGGGGTAAGGCCTCTCTCTGCATGCGTACCCTGGGGTAAGGTCTCTCTCTGCATGTGTACCCTGGGGTAAGGTCTCTCTCTGCATGTGTACCCTGGGGTAAGGCCTCTGCATGTGTACCCTGGGGTAAGGCCTCTGCATGTGTACCCTGGGGTAAGGTCTCTCTCTGCATGTGTACCCTGGGGTAAGGCCTCCCTCTGCATGTGTACCCTGGGGTAAGGCCTCTCTCTGCATGCGTACCCTGGGGTAAGGCCTCTGCATGTGTACCCTGGGGTAAGGCCTCTGCATGTGTACCCTGGGGTAAGGTCTCTCTCTGCATGTGTACCCTGGGGTAAGGCCTCTGCATGTGTACCCTGGGGTAAGGCCTCTCTCTGCATGCGTACCCTGGGGTAAGGTCTCTCTCTGCATGCGTACCCTGGGGTAAGGCCTCTCTCTGCATGCGTACCCTGGGGTAAGGCCTCTCTCTGCATGCGTACCCTGGGGTAAGGCCTCTCTCTGCATGTGTACCCTGGGGTAAGGCCTCTGCATGTGTACCCTGGGGTAAGGCCTCTGCATGTGTACCCTGGGGTAAGGTCTCTCTCTGCATGTGTACCCTGGGGTAAGGTCTCTCTCTGCATGTGTGCCCTGGGATAAGGCCTCTCTCTGCATGTGTACCCTGGGGTAAGGCCTCTGCATGTGTACCCTGGGGTAAGGCCTCTGCATGTGTACCCTGGGGTAAGGCCTCTGCATGTGTACCCTGGGGTAAGGCCTCTCTCTGCATGCGTACCCTGGGGTAAGGCCTCTCTCTGCATGTGTACCCTGGGGTAAGGCCTCCCTCTGCATGCGTACCCTGGGGTAAGGCCTCTCTCTGCATGCGTACCCTGGGGTAAGGCCCCTCTCTGCATGTGTACCCTGGGGTAAGGCCTCCCTCTGCATGTGTACCCTGGGGTAAGGCCTCTCTCTGCATGCGTACCCTGGGGTAAGGCCTCTCTCTGCATGCGTACCCTGGGGTAAGGCCCCTCTCTGCATGTGTACCCTGGGGTAAGGCCTCTCTCTGCATGCGTACCCTGGGGTAAGGCCTCTCTCTGCATGTGTACCCTGGGGTAAGGCCTCTCTCTGCATGCGTACCCTGGGGTAAGGCCTCTCTCTGCATGTGTACCCTGGGGTAAGGCCTCTGCATGCGTACCCTGGGGTAAGGCCTCTCTCTGCATGTGTACCCTGGGGTAAGGCCTCTCTCTGCATGTGTACCCTGGGGTAAGGCCTCTCTCTGCATGTGTGCCCTGGGGTAAGGCCTCTCTCTGCATGTGTACCCTGGGGTAAGGCCTCTCTCTGCATGCGTACCCTGGGGTAAGGCCTCTCTCTGCATGTGTACCCTGGGGTAAGGCCTCTCTCTGCATGTGTACCCTGGGGTAAGGCCTCTGCATGTGTACCCTGGGGTAAGGCCTCTCTCTGCATGTGTACCCTGGGGTAAGACCCGACTCTCCCCCAGATGCTGTCTGGGAACCTGACAAATAAGACTGCCTTGTTTACAGTTAAGATAGCCTAACTTCCTTCATGATCTTTTACCTGGTCAGTTACAACACTATCAGGACACCTCAGGAAACATCCTGTAATCTTATTTAAGTTTCTCAGCAGTCCTCAGAAGATAACTTCAGAGCTCACCAAAACAAGAAATCTGGCTATCGTAAAAGACAATGAGAAACCCACACCCAATTTCTCTGATGGGCCTATTCTTTCCCTGATCATCTCTTTGTCTTAACCTCTGTGTTTTAAATATATATTTAAAACTATATTTTTAAGTCGGGCAGTGGTAGCACAGGCCTTTAATCCTAGCAGTCGGGAGGCAGAGGCAGGAGGATCTCTGTGAGTTCGAGGCCAGCCTGGGCTACAGAGTGAGTAGGACAGCCAGGGCTACACAGAGAAACCCTGTCAACAAAACCAACCAAACATATATATGTATATATATATATATATATATATATATATATGTGTGTGTTTATTTATATATAAATAATAATTATATATTTTTTACACATATACTTTAAAATAAACTACAGTTCTGCTTCATACTGGCTAATCCTAAAATAATAATAATTAATAGAACAACAACAATTATTGTTATTATTATTAAACAAAGAAGTCAAAAGTCTCTCCAAGTGGAGTTATGAAAGGACAAGGTAACTCCTCAGTCTGACGCTGGCAATTCTGAGTGTCTCCTGTTGTATAAACCAGGAGGGACCGCCTGGGACCCGGCATCTTTCTCACATTCTTGGAAAAGTAGCTTAGTCCTTTCACAAGATGTCATAATGTAGTAAGTCCTAGCTCTGGACATCACTGATAGGGAAGAGAACGAAAATCTGAAAAGGGAAAAGGGGTCAGACGTTTAAAGTAAAAACTTGATTCCTTTGAACCTCGGCCAGCAGAGTAGAACTGCAAATCCCGGCGAGCCCCGCGCGGCGGGGGCAGGGACTACGTTTCCCAGCGGGCGCCGCGGTAGGCCTCCGGGGGCGGTCCGCAGGGGGCGGGTGCTGCCCTCTGCCGGGCGCAGCGGGAAGTGGGCGCGGAGTGACAGCCGGAGCCCGAGCGCCGGGCGCGGGGCTAGGTGACAGCGGAGGCGGCAGCTGCGGGCGGGACGCAGAGAACGGCGACGGCGCCGACGGCGGCGGGAAGGACGGACGGGGCGGGCCTGGCTGGCTGCGCGTAGCCCGAGGAGCCCGAGAGCGGGCGGCGGGCGAAGATCGGGGGCCCGGCACCCGAACTTGGGACAAGTTACCGGAACCACAGGGCGCCGGCGGCGGACAGATTGACCTTCAAAGCGAGGTGAGCGGGACTAGGGGGCAAGGGGTGCACGGGGGACTGGGGAATGCCAGCTCCGCACTTCCCATCCTGTGGGTGCCCGAGACAGGTGGGGTGGGTGGACGGGGGTACAGACTTGAGCAGGACAGGGTGCACCGCACCGCCACCCATCCGCAGCCGGTGCAGCCCTGGGTACCGGGCGCGTGGCCCCAGCGGTGCAGCTCGTCAGCCGGGGAGCCCCTCGGGCCCCTCCCTTCAGGCCGGGCAGGGGGCCGCCTCCCCGCGACCTTATGTAACCGGGGCGGGAGTGGCCGGGGCGGGCACGGGCCTTCCTGGCCCGGGGAAGCTGAGCGGAGCTAGGGCGGGAGGCGCAGGAGTGAACTTGCCAGAAGTTTTGAGGGACGCTCGGGCCCTGAGCTCGCTCCCCCTCCCCCGATGCGGCGGGGGCGGGGGGCTCGGGGGAGGGAGTCCGAGGCCCCGGGAGGTGTGCAAGTATCAAGGCCGGCGGGGCCAGGCCCAGCCTGGATGGTCGCGGGGGGAGTGGGAGGGCCGGAGAGGCGCCACGCCCCGTGGGCTGGGCTGCTGTGTCCGGGGGTGGTGTGGACGTCCCATCCCTCCCTCCCTCGGTGCCCGTCTTCCTCCTAGTCTCTTGCAGAAAGACACCCCTGATTTCAGCCCCTGGTGTCCCTGGCAAACTTATCCTCTTGCATTATCCCACCACCCTAGGGAACCCCAACTCGGGTCCCACCTTCTGTGCGTCTCGCTCTCTGCTTCCTTGAGCTTCCAGTCGGCTGCCCTCCTCCCTGAGCCACCCTTTTGGTCCCCAATTCCGGGAAATACGCCCCCTTGTCCCTGTCTACCCCCTTCTCTCTGCACCGTCCAACCCCAGACTGGCCCGCCCGCCCCGCCAGGTCAGTGCCTTCGTCTCCCCCAGCCCCCAACTCCGGACCCCGTCGCCTCTTCCGCCCAGCGCCTCCTGGAAGGGAGCTGGCGGATGCCACCTGGGTCTCCGCCCCTCGGCCCCCGCCGTGCTCTGGGTTCTGGCTTCACGCACCGCTGCCCGGAGCTGCTCCGGGCTGCGCGAGCAGGTTCGCGCCGCAGCCGCCTGGCGCGCCCCAGCCCCGCGCCCTGGGGAGGAAGGGAGGGCGCCGGCCCGGGTGGGGCTGGTCTGCGCCAGCGCTCCCCCGGCCCCCGCCCTCCGTTCTGCGCCTGCCCCTCGCCACGGCGCCCTTCCCCAACCTGCGTCAGCTTTCGCTTGTCCTGCAGAGGACTGTTCTGTGTGACAGTCGCAGGACTAAACTTGAGGGCTCCGTCCACCGGGGAAGTGTGGCTTCCACCTTCCCCGACCCGGAGTGAGGGGCTGCTTGATGTAGCAGGGAAGGGGAGCCTCTGGGACGGGGCCTGAGGCCCCTACACCCTCCCCGACCCGGATTCCGCTGGCCCAGACCAGGCACTGTTGGGGGGTGAGGTGGGGGGTGCGGATCTCCAGTTTCCTCTAGGGCGGCCAGGTGCAGATGCTGGCAGATCCGAACGGAGGCCGGGCTCGGTGGCCGGGGAGCTAGTGGCCGTTCCCCAGGCTCTGCCCTCCCGCAAAGAGAGCCAGCCGTAGTGACCGTCCAGCCAGGAGAGGCCGTAGAAGGGGAAGGGTTGCTGCCTCTGGAGCTTTTACTGTGCCTCAGTTTCCCTCGGCTCTTTTGGTTCCCTTCTTTTGGCTGGCCTCCTAGTTATAGGACAGTTGAGAAACAGAGCATGTGATGAAGGCAGGTCTGTTTTGGGGTTCTCCTGTGTGAGAGGAGCCGATACTGCTTACACTTTACAGGGCCTGTTGCAGCCGAATACTAATTCCCTGTCCACCTAGGAGGTGGGGCTAGATGGAGACCCAGGTCTCTTGGTTCCAGGCCCCATGGAATGAGGTGAACATTGAATCCACAGAGAGGCAACAACTATGCATTTAGGGCTGATGGCCTGGTGACTCAGTCAGGGGTGGCCAGGGAGTGGGCCAGGGAAGGCAAGCGTTCATTCAGGCACCCCTGGGGGTGTCCAGTGCCCGCCCATCCCATCACCAGTGAGCCGCCACCTGCCCCCACCCCATTTCCTGAATGCTGGGAAGTAGGTGGGAGGCGACCTACCCTCTGCCTGGCTGCCCTTTGAGGGTCTGGCTTCTGGCCCTGATCCCTCCTGGGCTCTGTTTATGGCTGTAATTGCATCGTTAGTTAGGGTTTATAGAGTTACTTAGCACCTGCCCCCACAGGGAGGGGCCCGGCCACCCTTCCCTCTGGCTTCCGTCTCTTCCTTTTCAAAGTCAAGTTGGTTTTTGCAGGCAGCAGGGGTTTCCCCAACCACAGCTGGCATGAAAGCCAGGTTGAGAGCCTTTGTCCTGGGGATGGAGGACAGGGGACACTTGGGGCCCAGCTCGGGGCTGCCATAGAAATGACAGTGGAGATTGAGTTGGCCTCCTCTAGTGTGTGTGTGTGTGTGTGTGTGTGTGTGTGTGTGTGTGTGTGTGTGTGCGCGCGCGCGCGGGGGGGGGGGGCGGGGGGCGGGGGAGGGGTGTGTTCAGATTCTCAGAGCTTCCAGAAGGATCCCTGTCTCAGGGTACACACACACACACACACACACACACACACACACACACACACACACACACCGCCTCTATGCATGCGCTGTGAAAAGAGACTAGGAACAGTCATGCTTTAGCTGCTGTGAGGGCTAAGGGCAGAGAAGGGCCAGGTTCCTGGTGAGTACATGGTGGGGTTTGTGTAACGGATGTGGAGTTGTGGACTCCAGTCAGTGTTGTGGATGAGTTGTGTGGATGAGCGTCTCTGACGGAGTGACGAGAACACACACTGTATTTATTAGAATATTCCAGTGCTGTACCAGAGCCGGACTGTAATAAAACCTAGCTGCAAGCAATAGCTGCCAGCCCTGAATGCGTCTCTCTGCACCAGGGCAAGAATTATTGTTCCTGTTACCCCGATTCAGAGAAGTTAAGTAAATTGTTGAAAACCACACAGCCTGGAAGTAGAGGGATGGGGTTCTAACCCAGGCTCAACCGATTCCAAGACCCACATCCTTAATTCCTGAAGAAGAGCACTTCAGTGTTAGTCAGAAGTTCCTTTTTTTATTTTTCTTATTTATTTGTTTGTTTATTTATTTATTTAAGGCAGGTTTTCTCTGTGTAGCCCTGGCTGTTGTAGAACTCACTCTGTAGCCCAGGTTGGCCTCGAACTCAGAGATCTGCCTGCCTCTGCCTCCTGAGTGCTCGGATTAAAGGAGAGTGCCACCACCGCCTGGCCAGAAGTTCTTTAAAAAAAAAAAAAATTTTTTTTTTAAAAATTTATCTGTGTTTGGATGAGGTTGTGTGCACAGAGTGCAGTGTCCACAGGGTCCAGAAGAGGGCATCAGATCCCCTGGAGCTGGAGTTCCAGTTGTGAGCTGCCAGGGTGCTGGAAACTTCCAGCTCTACCCACTGGGCCATCCGTTCTCCTTTCAAAGGTGTGTGCATGCTGGAGAGCTGGCTCAGCAGTCAGCAGGTAAGCACACTGGCTGCTCTTCTAGGGGGACCGAAGGTCAGTTCCCAGCACCCACATGGTACCACACAACTGTCACAACTCCAGTCCTGTGGGGTCAGTTCCTCTTCTGCCTCCTTGGGAGCTGCACACATGCAGTGCACAGACATACTACAGACATAAAATAAAAATTAAAAAACAAATTATATGAAAAAAGAAATACAAATGATTTTTTTTTAAAGTAGAGGTATGGTAGTTTGGGACCTTCTTTTTGCTGCCCAGGGTCTTCTGACCTGGGACCCCACTTGTCTCCTGGCCTCCTTTCTGAGCTGCTGAGCCAGGTGCCCAAAGGTCCTCTGGGGGACCCTGTCCTGTGAGGAGATAGGTCGACAGGGCCTTGTGTGGCCTCTCTGGAAAGCTGACTTGACCCAGGCAGGGGAGGAGGCTTACAGGACAGCCTTCTGGGTGTGTGGCTTTGGCCATGGGCGGCATGTCCTTTAATCCCCAGTCCGCCCCGGTAAGAATGAATGAGTTTCATCAGATGTGGAGGAAAGGCAGTTGCACCTTTGGTTGAGAAAGTCCCAAGGTCACAGGACTGGGAGCCCAGAGACCCCACACCATCCACGGCTACCAGTGCGGCTCTGCTCAGCCTCCTTGTGCCTGCCTGTGAACAACACTAATCATGGATGGGGTCCCCTCCAGTGAAGGCCGGCTTCAGGCCTCTACCTCAGGCACCAGGACACCAGGCTTCAGAATGGGAGGGTGTGGGTGGCAGATCTGGGGACGGACGGACGGAGTCCCTGGAATCAAGGCTGGCTCATGTGCTCCGTGTTGTCAGGACATGACACCAGCCACCACGTACTCAGCACTGTACCTAGAGTAACTTCATCTGGATGATGTTGGCTCTGTGGGCTCTGGGGCCAGGCTTGGAGTCCCAGCTCTGTCGCTTACCACTATGGGACCCTGGGCAAGCTGTTTAGCCACCCACTGTGCCCCTGTTTCCATGACTGAGGAGTGTTCACTCTGCTTGCCCTGCCTAAGAGCAAGGGCCGAGTGTGTTGGTGCCCAGAATGCACAGTGGACCTAGAGTAACGAGCACACGCTCAGCTCTGCGGCTCTTTTAGTTCTCATTTTTCAGGGGCCTAAAGTGCTCCAGGAGAGGGAAAAAAGAACCATGGAAGGGCTGGGGGTGCCTGTGTAGCTCAGCTGATAGAGTACTTGTCTAGCATGCAAGAGGCCCTGGGTTTGATCCCTGCTCCCAGATGTCCTGGGCATGGTGGCACACACCTATCATCCCAGCACTTGAGAAGCGGAGGCAGGAGATTCAGATGTTCAAGGTCGCCCTCGGCTATAATAATGAGTTTGGGGTTGGCTTGAGAAACATTGGACCCTGCCTTAAAAAAAAAAAAATATCAGTAAGTGGGGTTGGAAAGATGGGTTCATGGTTAAGAGCACTGCTACTCTTCCAGAGAACTGGATCCCCAGCACTGGTGTTGGGCAGCTCCCAGCCTCCTGTAAGTCCAGCTCCAGGGGATCTGATACCTTCTTTAGTCTTCATGGACATACACAGCACATACATTTTTAAAAACATTTTGTTTTAAAACAAAACAAACCAAAAAAGCTGAGGCTTCACACAGTTCACCCGATGTGTCTAGTACCCTCAAACACACCACCTTCCTGGAGCAATGGCTTGGCCCTTAAGAATACTAGCTGCTCTTAGTGCACCCGGTTACAATTCCCAGCACTCACATAGTGGTTCACAACCATCTGTAACTCCAGTTCCAGGGAGCCATCGCCCGCCCTCTTCTGGCCTGCAGGCACATAGTGCACAGACGTACAGGCAGGCAAAACACTCACACATAAATACTATATATTATATATATGTATATAGTCGGCGGTGGTGGCGCACACCTTAAACCCCATCGCTCAGGAGCAGAGGCAGGCGGATTTCTGTGAGTTTGAGGCCAGTCTGGTCTACAGAGCAAGTTCCAGGACAGGCTCTGTGGCCTTGAACTCACCGAGATCCGCCTGCCTCTGCCTCCCGAGCGAGCGCTGGGGTCAAAGGTGTGCGCCACCCACCGCCCGGCCCTTTCCCTCTCCGCCTGCCTTCCTCTTCACTCTGCACCGCAGACAGACGCTGGTCCTCTGGGCTGCTGTGTTCTGCTGCGGGCAGAGATAAAGTCCCAGCGATAGGGGAGGACCTGAGACTTATCGCGCCCACAGGAAGTGCTTTGCTGTGGAGTGCGCTGCCAGGGGGTGAGATCAGAGGACAGCCAGAGAGGCAGAAGCATCAGGCAGGGTCATCGTTGCTTCCTGGCTTGTGTATTGTTTTCCTCCTGGTGCTGGGTATCAAACCTAGAACCTTGTGCATGCTAGACAAGTAAGTGCTGGACCTCTGAGCTCCACCCGCACCGTGTTCCGGGGGACCCCTGAGCTCCACCCACACCGTGTTCCCGGGGGACCCCTGAGCTCCACCCACACCGTGTTCCCGGGGGACCCCTGAGCTCCACCCCCACCGTATTCCCGGGGGACCCCTGAGCTCCACCCCCACCGTGTTCCCGCCTTTAAACAACACAAGCATAAAGAACAGGAGACAGGAGCCTGGCGGGTGCCGTGCCCTGCCCGGTTCTGCTAGCGGACATTCCACCTTGTTGGCAGTTATGCATACAGTAGGATTTGATGCTATGGAGAATAATCCAGAACTCGAGCGGACTCCGTGTCTAGAAAGCTGTGATTCATGTGCCCTTGTTTCCGCCCTCCTTCCTTCAAGGGCCTTCTCCCGTCACATCTTCCGTGTCCTCTCCCTCCAACCAACGTTTTCTCTCAATGAAGTCATAGTTCTCAAGGAGGGCATTGGACCTTCCCATCTCACCGCAGGCAGGCCTGGCTGATTATTCTAATCATCTGGGTGCTCTTTCAAAATGCCCTTGCCTCCCTGTCTCTGGGGGCGGGGCCTGGGCATCAGTGTGGAAACAAAGCCCAGGTGGTTCCCACGCCCTTTCTCCAGGCCGCAGAGCCCAGGGCTACAGCTCTTGCACTAAGCAGGCCTGAGAGGTCCCCAGCTGGACTCTTCCTCTCCACTTTCTCTGCCCGGCTTCACATCTCGTGCTCAGTAGTTCCCAAGTTTTCTGAGGTCTGGAGTTTTACTTCTTTAAAAATAAGGATTTTTATTTATTTTTTTTTCATTTTTTCAGTGTGTGTGCACATATTCATTTGTGTATGTGTGCAGGTGTACTTGTGTGCAGAGACCAGAGGCAACCTTGGGCGTCATACTCAGGAACACTGTCTACCTTCTTTCAGACAGGGCCTTTCATTGGTCTGGAGCTCACCACTGAGGGGAGATTGGGAGATCTCAGTGATCCCCATGTCTCTGTCTCTCTTGCTCTGGAATGATAAGCATGTGCCATCACACCCCACATTTTTCTATGGTTTTAGGGATTGAACGTTGTAGCACAAATCTTAAAAGGTCTTATTAATAAAAAACAAACTTGGGAGTCAGGTATTGGGGTGAAAGCTGAAAGACCAGAGAAACAGAACCAGCCACAGCTAACCTCACCTTGCTAACTCCACGAATCCTCTGACTGAAAGCCCGTGAGTCCTCACCCGAAAGGGATCTCAGCTGAACTGCTTAAAAGCCTCTAGTTCCTGGTCTTCACGCCTTATATACCTTTCTGCTTCCTTCTGCTTCCTGCCATCACTTCCTGGGATTAAAGGTGCGTGTGATTCCCAGTACTGAGATTAAAGTTGTGTCCCACCACTGCCTGGCTCTGTTCCCAGTGTGGCCTTGAACTCACAGAGATCTGGATGGATCTCTGCCTCCTGAACGCTAAGATTAAAGGCATGTGCTACCACTGCCTGGCCTCTATGTTTAATCTAGTTGCTGGCTCTGTCCTCTGATCCTCAGATAAGCTTTATTAGGGTGCACAATATATTGGGGGACACAATGTATCACCACAGATCATAGGTGCTTGTGCATTATTCATTGAACCATCATCACAGCCACTATTTTATTTTATTTTGTAAAGATTTGTTTTTTATTTTAAGTTATATGTGTCTATATGCGTGCTCATGTGTGCAGTTGCCCAGTGAGGCCAGAAGAGGGCATCAGATCCCCTAGAGCTGGAGTTACAGTTGTGGTGGGTTCTAGGAACCAAACTCGGGTCCTCTGGAAAGGCAACAGGCACTCTTAATCACAGAGCCATCTCTCCATCCCTATTGTATCTGCTTATTTATTTAAAAAAGAAAAGCCCCTTTTAAATTTTTATGTGTATGGGTGTTTTGCCTGGCATTTCTGCCTATCACATCCATGCACCTGTGGAGGCCAGAAGAGGGCGTTGGATCCCCTGGAACTGGAGTTACAGATGGTTGTGAGCTGCCATGTGGGTGCTGGGAACTGAACCCTGGTTTTCTGCCAGAGCAACCAGTGCCCTTAACCAGTGAGTCATCTCTCCAGCCCTGTTTTATTTCTTTTCTTTTTTCTTTTTTGGTTTTTTGAGACAGGGCTTCTCTGTGTAGTTTTGGTACCTGTCCTGGCTCTTGCTCTGTAGACCAGGCTGGCCTCGAACTCACAGAGATCCTCCTGGCTCTGCCTCCCGAGTGCTGGGATTAAAGGCGTGCGCCACCACCGCCCGGCTATTTTATTTCTTTTTGAGACAAGATCTTACTATGTATATCTCAGGCTGGTCTCAAAGTTGTGATCCTCTTGCCTCTGCCTCCTGAATTCTGGGTTCACAGGTGTATGCCACTACACATCTGGTGTGAACTGAATTTCTGGCAAGTTTTCACATGAAGCCAAGTTGTTGGTGCCCAGAACACACTTTTGACTTGTCACTGTGCAGGTTCCCAGTAGTGATGTCTTAGGCTGTGGTGGATTGGTTTGGCTGATGTTGTCTTTCAAGGCAGATCTCTAGGGCAGAGTCTACTTCTGAGTCTTGTGCCAACATTTCTGTCCCAAACTCTCATTTATTGGTCTGTTTTGAGTTACTACAACAGAACATCAGTGAATCAATCAGTAAGTTCACAGTTTGTGTTGAAGGAGAGAGACCTCACCTGATCTGAACCTTCTGGTCCTGTGTTGGGAGGAGGGTGAGGGGAGATTGCAGTGTGTTGTGTTGGCTGTATGGATGTGGTGTGTGCGTGCGTGCGTGTGTGTGTGTGTGTGTGTGTGTGTGTGTGTGTGTGTGTAGACCAGAGGTCAGCATCATGTGTCCCTCCTTCATCACTCAATACATTTACTTGTTTACTTATTTATTTATTATTTTTGAGGCAGAGTCTCTCCTTGAACCGGAAGCTTGTTAATTTGGCTGGGCTGGATTGCTTTGGGATCTGCCTGTCTCCTCTTGCTTAGTGCTGAGGTTAGAAGCACGTGCTGCCGTGCCTGGCTTTTATGGGGGTGCTGGGTATACAAACCAGGGTCTTTGGGCTCTGGCCTAAGAAGCTCCCAGCACTCAGCCACGGGGACTCCATCCTGATGGGTTTACCTAATTCTGATCACTTCCCAAAGGCCCTCCCCCTGGGCATCAGGATTGTATTTCCAGCATCTTGATCCCCACCAGGAGTAATGAGGATTAAATCTCAACCCATAGGGGACACTCCAGCCACACCCAAACTTGAGCGTCCCAGGAAACTCCACATTGTTTAGCCATCTGCTTCTTGGTCTCACTTTGGGACAAGTGCTTAAGAGATCCGTGCTGTCTGCTTAGGGCAGAGTGAGGTGGATGAGTTACAGCTCTGAGCACAGTGTCATTGAACTTGAGGTAGAGGCTGAAACTGTTGAGTGTGACTGGTGGTGTCCTGGGACACTTGGAAGGAGGGAGCCGTCCTCCCAAGTGAGGCTGCTAAACACATGACACCTTAACTCTCCACACAGGGCCACACGGCAAGTATTTGATCACTGACTCATATTTATTTTTTGAGTCATGATTGTGTATGATGGGGGAGGGCACGTGCCAGGGTTTGTGTGCGTCGGAAGACAACATTGTTTTGTTTTAGGCAGGGTCTCTACACAGCCCTGGCTGTCCTGGAACTCACTCTGTAGACCAGGCTGGCCTCAAACTCACAGAGATCCGCCTGCCTCTGCCTCCTGAGCGCAGGATTAGAGGTGTGCGCCCCCACCGCCTGGCAGAGGACGACTTTGTGGAGTCGGGTCTCTCCTCCCACCTTTATGAGGCTCTAGGAATCAGGCCTGTTATCTGTGGAGTGTTCCCCTGCCCCTAAGTCACGCTCCTTACTGAGAGTAAGCAGGAGGTGCGAGAGAAGAAAGCGCCCCTTTCTTTGCTTAGATAGGTGTCAGGGGGACCCCTGGGAGAGGACGTTTCATCTAGAAGGTTCTGGGCTCCTATTTACTTAGGTTATTTTAAAGTTGATATTTACTTACTTTGTGTGTGTGTGTGTGTGTGTGTGTGTGTGTGTGTGTGTGTGTGTGTAGACATGGTTCTTACGTGGGGGTCAGAGGACAACTTTCGGGAACTGTTTCTCTCCTACCATGTGGGACCCAAGGTCAAACTCAGGTCACCGGGTTTGGCAGCCATCTTGTTGGCCGCTGTGTGGGTTTTGTTGTTGTTGTTGTTGCTTTTGAGACCCGGCCT
This sequence comes from Peromyscus maniculatus bairdii, assembly GCF_049852395.1. NCBI lineage: Eukaryota > Metazoa > Chordata > Mammalia > Rodentia > Cricetidae > Peromyscus > Peromyscus maniculatus. Next base: position 47,662,129 of record NC_134872.1, on the reverse strand, counting down.
TCAGTAGTCAGGCTGTCCTTAGACTCTCCGTGTCGTCAAGGGTGACTGGAAACTTCTGACCCTCCTGCTTCCCTCTCCCAAGTGCTGGGACGGCAAGCAGGCATCACCATGTCTGGCTTTGTTTGTTTTAAAATGTTGAGACTCGCGGTATGTCCCAGTATGTCACTCAGGCTGGCCTTGAACTCGGGATCTTCCTGTCTTAGTCTCATCTCCCTCTTGAGGGTGTTAATTATCAGGAGTGCCGGGGCTCATGGTTGGAGGAGCTGGACCAAAGCTGGTGAGGAGGAGCTTAGAGTCCCAGAAAACAGATGATTGATAGTACTGGACCTCAGCTGCCGTAGTTGGGTTTTGGTGGTGTTGTTTGTTTTGTTTTATTTTTGACTCTTAGGGGGCCGGCCACCCAGCTCCCAAATAAATACATACACGGAACTTACGAATGCCCAGCCTTAGCTTGGTTTGTTCCTTGCCAGCTTTTCTTAACTTAAATTATCCTCTTTCTCTTCGACTATACTTTGCCTCTGGGCTTTTTGCCTTTCTTTATTCTATATGTCTTTCCTTCTTACTCCACGACTGGCTGGGTGGCTGGGTGACTGGGTGACTGGCTCCTGGTGTCCTCCTCTCCTCCTTTTCTTGCTCCCCCCTCTCTTTCTAGATTTCTCCTCCTATTTATTCTCTCTGCCCAGCAGCCCCGCCCATTTCTCTCTCCTGCCTTGCTATTGGCCGTTCAGCTCTTTATTAGACCAATCAGGTGTTTTAGGTAGGCACAGTAACACAGCTTCTCAGAGTTAAACAAATATGTTATACAACATAAAAGAATGCAACACATCTTTGCATCATTAAACAAATATTCCACAGCATAAATGAATGTAACACATCTTTAATATTCCACAATAGATACTCTCTCAAGACAGGGATTTGGTCTGTTTTGGTCCATTCCCCTTACCTAAAGGAGAGCCTCTAATATGGTGGATGCCCAGTAAATCTTTCGGGATGAATGAGTGAACACAAATCATATCCCATCATATGCCCAGAACCAAGGGCCTAAAAGGTGGCTTCTCCATGATCCCTACTGTGTAGATACTTCATTACCGGACTCCCAGGACCTCATACACAGCTCACCAACGACCTCTGCTTCCTCTCTGATCCCTCCTTGCCCTCTTCTGCAGTGATCCAGCCCTAGCCCCTCTGGCTTGGGGTTCTCGGCCTCCTTCTCCCGATAGAAAATTTGCCAGCACCCCCAGCTTATCCCAGTTCTACTAGTGGGTCTGTGGGGCGGGGCTCTGCTTGTTTGCAAGGGAAGTCACAGCCTGTCCTCTGGTTTGTTTATAATCCGTTTGGGGACAGCACCTGTTCAGCCCCCCATAGTCCCTGAGGGAAGTGGAGTGGCCAGGAGAGGACACACTATACTCTCCACCCCCCCATCACTCAGCTCTAGCCTGGTGTGCTCAGCTGTCCCGGCAGGGCAGTGCTGGCTGGCTCTGCCCCGGGCTGACTGGAGTCTTAGCAGTTGCCTGGCTAGCACTGTTATTGAGAGGAAGAAGGAGGAGGCTTAGAGACCCAGCAGCTAGCAGACCATGGCCTTCAGCACCACGGGGGTCATCAGATGTGGAGTTGGCACCTAAGTCTGTACTGTCCACATAGGTGGTTTGGGACAGAAGCTTCTGGAAGTCTCAGAACAGAAACAGGCAAACAGACAGCAGATAGAAGAAGACAGGCAGATGAGGCCTCTTGACTCTCGGGTGGGCCCTTAGCTCTTCCTGCCTTCTGAACCCCAGAAAGGGCTGCTCTGCCACACTCTGGGTTCTTTAGTTAGGGGTCACTGCTGCAGGCCCAGGAGGATTTCTTCCTGGACAGAGTCCTTCCTTCTAGGCATTCTGGAGGAGAGGGGAGGCCCCTGGGCCATTCACCTGCTGTGTAGAAGCCTTGGGGCTGTGAGGTCTGTATCCTCGGAGGCCTGAGGACAGTGAGTCTACTCCTCCTCCCTCCTCCACTCACTTCCCACCCTTCTCCCTCTCCCCACTTCCCCGGAAACTGGAACAGCCCCAATATCTGTCTCTAGTGCATACTAGTGCATATTCTCTCTCTCTCTCTCTCTCTCTCTCTCTCTCTCTCTCTCTCTCTCTCTCTCCATCCACTTTAGTTCTTTTTGTCTTCCTCCTTTCCTCGTGCTCAGGGCATGACCCAGAGTGGCCTCCAGGGCCTGCCCCTGGGCCCTCGAAGGAATGACCCAGGATAGAGTGAGGCGGGAGCTCGGGCACCTGGCCTGATGCGCTCACTCTGCCCTCATCCAGGAAGGGGCATCCTGGGTGGGGTGAGAAAGAGGTAGCCAGCTCTGGTTGGCTGAGGGGCGGCCTGCAGCCTGGGTCATGCTGGGCACATTGGGGGGTCTCCATAGAGAGGGCCCCAGGCATCATCACACACTCTAGAACTGTGACTAATTATAGGTTATTATCCAAGTGTTTTGAGCCTAATTATAGTGTTTTCAAAGCCAGGTGTGGGAAGAAAATATTAGAATTTCTATTGCTATTTACCTATATCTTGTCCTTTCCTGCCCTGTTTCATTGTGAAATGCAGCACGGTTGCCCAAGACGGCATAAATATACAAGTGCAAAAGTGACTGGGTCAGCAGGATTGCCCGAGCAAAGGCACTTGCTGTTGAGCTCAGTGACCTGAGTTTGATCCCCAAACCCACACGGAGGGAGGAGAGAACGGCCTTCTGTCTCAGCAGGGTCCATAAATGATCCTGTGCATACACAGGACAAGTCAGTAAGGAGGGAGCTGGAGGGCTGGAGAGATGGCGCACTGCTCTTGCAGAGGACTGGTTGGACTCCAGCACCCACATGGGGCAGCTCACAACCACCTGTGACTCCAGCTCCAGGGGATCTGGCACCCTCTTCTGGCTTCCAAGGGTGCCTGTACACAGTTGCACGTACAAGCATGCACACATAAATAAAAATAAAATAAATTCAAATAAATAAATCACATAAGCTCAAATAAAAGGGACGCCCCAGATAACAAGCACCTGGATGGAAGAACAGACTGAGCTCTAAAATCAGCTCTTGTGAGCTGGGTTTGGTGGCTCACCCCTTTGATCCCAGCTCTCAGCAGACAGAGGTGGGTGGATCTCTGTGTGTTCAAAGCCAGCCTGGTCTACATAGAGAACCTTAAAGCAAGAAAAAAACAAGAAGAAATAACTTTCTTCCCTTCCATAACTTGCCACTATCTATTTTTTTTTTTCTTTTCGAGACAGGGTTTCTTTGTGTAGTTTTGGTGCCTGTCCTGGATCAGGATGGCCTCGAACTCACAGAGATCTACCTGGCTCTGCCTCCTGAGTGCTGGGATTAAAGGCGTGGGCCACCGCTGCCCGGCTCAACCCCTCATTTTAAAAATAAATCTATTTTTTTATATGTTTGCTAGCATGCATATGTTAAATAATTGATGTATACAGTGGGCCCATCCATACAGTAGGGACTATGAGTCCTACATCTAAGAATTGAGCCGACTTCAGGTTAGAAATATTTGAAAGGGAGACTTAGTAGTTAAGAGGGCTTGCTCATCTTTCAGGGGATTTAAGTTTGGTTCCCAGCACCACAGTGGGTGGTTCATAAACTGTCTGGGTCCATCACCTTCATCTGGATTCCGTGGGCAGGGCACTTTGGTGTATACACCCATGCCCAGACACGTACACATACGCATGTACCTGTATTGAATACGTACACAGTTGTCCTTGCTACTGTTCCCGAAACAGTACAATGATGTTAGGTTTTGGAGTAACCTAGGCACGATTAAAGAATATAGGAGAATGTGCAATGGGTTAGATGGCCTGTGTTTAAGAGACACTAAATGTTTCTGGATTTTAGCATCCAAAGGGATCCTGGAATGAATCCCAAGAATACTGAGGAATGGGAATGATGGGAAGCATTTCTGAGGCCAGGGATGTATTCATTAGGATTGACCTGTTTCTTTCCTTTCCTCCTTTCTGTTCTGTGATGGGAGGGGTCTCTGGTCAAAATGGGGAAAGGCCACTGCTTAGTGTTGGAAAGCTGCCAGGGAGTCGTGCTTGAGTGGGAGGGGACCCCAAGTGGCAGTGCTTGCTGTGGAGGTACCCTCTTTCCAGAGGGTACCTACAGCCTTGCTTCTGGACCTCCAGCCTAGTGAATCTGGCACAGGAGGAGGACTTCGTGCCTTCCGCCGAAATTGGAAAGCCGTTGACTTTCAGCCACTCCTAGGGCAGCAGTTCTCAGGTGGGAGCAATTTATTGGCCAGAGGACATTTGGCAATGTCTGATGACTTTGGCTAGTGGTACTACAAAGCATCCTAAAAAGGACAAGTTGTCCCACATCAGAAAATGGCCTGGCCCCAAGTCTCAGTGGTATGGCCTCTGAGAAGTTACTTGGGTGCTCTGTGCCTCAGTTTCTCCATCTGAAAAATGGGGTGGTAGGGTTGCTGCCTGTCTCCATAATGGGGCTGTCATCAGGATGGGGCACAGGTGTTCTGCAGGGAGCCCTGGGGCTACTGGGGTTCCCAGACAAGATGGGTTTCCTAGTTCTCCCCCTTCCTCGCTCACCGTGTCCCTGTCCACTGAGCTAGAGGCACCCATGATGAGCCTGGTTCTGTGGTTCCCCCTGCAGGGACCGCCCCGAGGGCCCCAGGCTTTTGATGAAGGCTGCAGAAATGTGAGGCTCCGTGGGAGCCCTGGGGCCTGGACAGAACCACTTCTGACTTTGTCCTTAGCTGGAGTCCAAGGTTGTGGGGGTGATAAAGAGGTACTTACGGCTGTTCTTTATCTGAGGCCCCACTGCAGGTCCAGGGCGGCCTTAGCTCTGCACGTCCAGCCAGACTTCTGCTCACCCTTCACATTCTTTCCTGTTGGCTAGCCCAGGGCAAGTCAGAGTCATAATTGTCCTCTCTGGGCTTCTCTGGCCTCTCTGTTCTGGGCTCCCCTCATCTCACTGTCCTCTGGCTTTTCCAGGAGTCATGGCTGGTTCAGTTCCCCGATACACCTCTGAAATATGCTGGAAAGCGGGGTCCAGCGAACTGCTCCATTCTGGGGTAGAGGTGTCTGAAAGCAGCTTAATAGGGCCTGCCCTTCAGGACAAGTATCTACCCGTGGGCGCGGGGACTCACCATCCCTTCCCTCACCGTCCAGTGCAGGCTCTGGCATACCTCTGTGACAGGCTGTGACAGAAGAGGCCTAACCCTGACCCCGACGGGCCATAGAAATCACCTGTGCGGAAGAATTCTTTCCCACCGGCCAGAGTGCCTTGGCTCCGATCTGCCCAGAGCCTGATGGGTGACATTTGGGTCTCTCACATCAAGAGGGGCTGTATGAGACTGTGACCTGGGTGCCGAGAGGCCAGGGCCCCAGGTGTGTGGCTAGTGGGGAAGATGGAGAGCTCTGATATTCTCTGGGAGGTTTGTGTTGGCCATTGTCCCTCTGTGTCTCTGTCGGGGTGATTAAGAAAGCCTCTGTCTAGGACTGGAACCTGGGGTTGGGGAGGTTGGAGGCAGCCTGCCCGGGTAGGGTCGGCTTCTGCAGGGAGGGGAAGAGGCTTCCGGCTGGAGCTTCCCTCTGTGCAGTGAGTAATCCTTGGCCACAGTCACAGCTCCCAGGGGATTGTGCAACTTCCTCTCACTGAGGTGTAGGGGGCTGGGTGAGAAGCAGGGCTGGGGGAAATGAGGAAATGATTGGGGCTTGAGTGGGGGGTGGAGCTGAGCACCCCAGGGGCCTCCTTCCAAGGGTTACCCTCTCCCAGGTGTGTGTGTGTGTGTGTGTGTGTGTGTGTGTGTATGCGCATGCGTGCGTGCGTGTATCTGTGACATTTTCAGAAAGGAAATCCCCCCTCCCCCCCCCCCTCCCCCAGCCCCTCTGGCTCAGGGGTCTTTTTTTTTTTTTTTTTTTTTTTTTTTTGTTTTTGTTTTTGGTTTTTCGAGACAGGGTTTCTCTGTGTAGCTTTGTGTCTTTTCCTGGAACTCGCTCTGTAGACCAGGCTGGCCTCCAACTCACAGAGATCCGCCTGCCTCTGCCTCCCGAGTGCTGGGATTAAAGTTGTGTGCGCCGCCGCCGCCGCCGCCGCCTGGCTTCAGGGGTCTTTTCACTGAGACTTTGTCTCACCATGTATATTGGACTGGCCTCTCCATCTTCTGCCCCAGCCTCCTGGGCTGGACAGAGGGCAGAGGGGAGAATGGGAAGGGTCCAGTTGTTAAGGGGGAGTGTGCCCAGATCCAATTAGGAGCAGAGGGTGGTGGAAATCAGGAGCCACACAGTCTCCTCACCTCCCTAGACTTGTTTCTAGGTCCTAGTGAAAAGGTCATGTAGGCATGATGTGTCTAGCTGAGAGTGAATCCCATTTCTGTTGAGTCAGGGCATCAGTCGGGGTTTGAACCCTGGCCCTTTAGCCTTCCAGCTGTGTGATCCTGGCAGGTAACTTGCTTTCAGAGTGCCTCGGTTTCCACATCTCTAAGATGGAATTGGCAAGTCTAGGTCCCTCATCCCGTGTGTTCATCATGGGTATTGAAAGACATGAAGTGCTCAGAACAGAGGCTGGCAACCAGTAAGTGTTCTGTGCCTGTTAGCACGCTTTACCCATGAGCGAATGTGTCTGTGCCTATGGCAGCACGCTGCCCCAGCAATAATAATAACAATAGCAAATACGGCATCTTTGTTCTGATGCCGATGCTGTACCACCCCGACCCTCGAGGTGGTTATCTTTGATGGAGAGTGGTATGGTAAATATCTGGCTGTACATTCTGGAAGACTTGGATTGGTTCTCCCTGAGCCACGTACTGTGTGACCCTGAGCCTTAGTTTCTTCCTACTAGAAATGAGGACCCAACAGTTCCTGCTTGCTAGAGAGAAGGGAAAGGCGAGGTCAGGTAGTATAGCAACATGGTTCCCGGGCCACCTGCTAGGTCTAGAATTGTAGCTGCGTAGATATGGAGGTGGTGGTCAGGAAGGGCTTTTTTGAACTGTGGCCCAGGCCACTAATTGAACTCATGAAATCAGTGCTGTGGTCTCTATGAACAGTTGTTGTTAAGAAAGAAAATATGTGTGTTTCTGTGTGAGTGTATGTATGCCATGTGGGTGCAGGTCCTGATAGTGGCCAGAAGAGGGAGTCCAATCCTCCTGAGATTAGGGTTTCAGATGGTTGTGAGCCACCTGACGTAGGTGCTAAGAACCAAACTCCGGTCCTCTGGGAGAGGAGGAAGTACTCTTAACCACAGAGCCATCCCTCCAGCCCTCCATGACCGTTTTTTTAAAAACTAAAAAGGAATCATAGAAAAGGGCCGTGGAAGCCCAGTGGAGGTGGCGCACGCCTTTGATCCCAGCACTCAGGAGGCAGAGGCAGGCGGATCTCTGTGAGTTCGAGGCCAGCCTGGTCTACAGAGCGAGATCCAGGACAGCCAGGACTGCACAGAGAAGCATAAAGACCTGTGTTTGAATCCCCAGCACCCACATAAAAGCCAGGAATGGCCACAGATGCCTGTGACCCCAGAGTTGGGAGTCAGAGACAGGGGGATTCCAAGAGCTGAAACAGTGAGCTCAGGTTTGGTGAGAGACCCTGTCTCAGAAGAATGAGGGGGAGGGAGAGAGCAGGAATCTGGTGTTTTCTTCTGGAGTGTGTGTGTGTGCACATGCATGTACATGCACATGTATACACACACACACACACACACACACACACACACACACACACACACACACACACACACGGAATAGAGCAGAACTATTTGAGTGTGTTGCACAGTGCCAGTATATCAGGAACTTCTGTTTTGGAAAGCACTTTGTTTTGTGTGTGCCTCCAAGGTCAAATGAAATACATCTTTCTGTGAGTCATGGTTCAAAACTTTGGGGCCGTTGCCTTGGAGACTCTCTCTCTCCTGCACAGGGTTTATGTGGTACCTATTGATTATAAGGTCCAGCACCCCAGCTGGGGCTGAGGTAGTCATCCTAAAACCCAGAGATATGGCTTGGGGGCGAGGCTTCAGGGCCCGGCTCTTTGCAGGTACAGGCAGAGGATGGAGGTTCTGGAGTGATGGGTAGGGGTGCGGGAGGAGGCGGTTCCTGACATGGTGGGTTGGCTTGTGGTCTAGGGGCTAGAGAGCCTCTGGAGAGGCAGCTCCTTGTTGGTGGAGGCTGCAGGGCTGGGCCTGGCAGGAGGGGTCCTGTGTGTCAGTGTAGAAGGCTGGGTGGGCATCGTCTGGGGACGCTGGCGAGGGTTATTTCTATCACTCCCAGAGGGTGGGGTAGTGTTGAGGATTCAGGGTTGCCATGCCCCCCTCCCTGCTTGCAGTAACTGGGGTGAAACCAAGGGGTTGGCCCTTCCCTTCTCTTGCTGGGCCTCTGTAACCTCCTGAACTTTGTCCTGCCCTCTGCAGCCCCAGCTGGCTCCGGTGGGCCTGGTCTGTGACCTGACCCTCAGCTCTGAGTCCTGTTCCGGGAGCCCAAAGCCTTTTTATCCCTTAAAGCCTAGCGTTGGCGGTGTACTTGGCCCCTTCTGGGCCTCGGTGTCTCGTCTGTAGAGTGGGTGTCCTAACCTGTTGGCAGCCTGATGGGCAATGCCCGTACCCATCTCGTGACTCAGCACTGTAAACTGATTGCAGGAAGTGTGGGGGCTCTGGGTGGGTTACTGTTGTGGTCTCCCAGGCAGGGATGCCTGAGGAAGGTCATGAGGACATCAGCTGCCTGTCTGGAGAATCCCTCTTCCTCCCCGCCCTGTGACCGAGGGCTGTGGGAGGAACTGTGGGGAGAAGCCTGTGATCACGGCAGGCCGGGGATACCCTGGCTTTGAGTGGAGGTGGTCTGCTAAGGCCCCAGAGAGCGAGGCCAGGTCTGGCACCCCCCAGCCTCTGGAGCACTGCCTTCATGGAGTTTCCAAGGAGCCCCAGCTAGAGGTTTATATTGCCAGGGGAAGGTCAGGGCCCAGTGTAACCTCCAATTTCTAGAAAGCTGTGGGCAGCTTCCGGTCTGCTGAGCATCGAGCCCAGAGGCTCGGGCATGAGCTCCATAGTACAGTTTGGTGTTTAATAAAAAGCTGCCTATATTGACTGCCTGATGTTTGGTTGTGACCTAAGAGTTGCAAAGTACTTGGTTGTTGTGGGCCCTGGACTCCGTGTCACACAACTGAGGCATTCCTTGCCCCTCTAGGTAGGAAATCCAAGTCCCCAGGTGGGCTAAGAAGGTCTCTGTGGCAGAAGAGCTAGCCTACTATAGCCCAGGGCTGCTAGAACTTTCTAGTATTGGCGGCTGCCCTTGGTTTGGGTTCACTTCAAATTCTCGTGCCTCCTGTTGCCCTCTCTACAAAGTCCTCGGATTGATGAACCCGAATCTCCTAGGGCTTCTCCCAGGGCAGTTTCTGTCAGTGGCTTTGGTGGCCAGGCAGGGATGGAGGGTGGAATTTGAATATGGGTGGCAGAAGATGAGAGGCGCCTGTCGAGGGAGGCGGAACCTCAATATGACAAGAAAATATTACCCCTCCCCTTGGGGCACGCCAGACAGCACAGCAAATTCAGTGAATTATGATGTTTTATACATTTCAAAATAGCTGAGATCAAATTTTAAATGTTATCATCATCACCAATGATAAATATTTGAGGTGTCAGACATGTTAACTAGCTTGTTTTAATCATTCCACATTGTGTGAATATATTATAATACTAATTGTACCTATAAATATGTACGCTATTTATTTATCTTTATTTTATATGTATATGTGAGTGCTTGCAATATGCCTGGGCACCATATGCATTCATGGTGTCCACAGCAGCCAGAAGAGGAACCTTGTCTTGAAAAAAAACCAAAAAGACAAAAAATGAGGGCTGGGGTGTAGCTCGGTGGTGGAGAGCTTACACAGAGTGTACAGAGTGGGGCAAGTTCTTTGGTGGACTTGTTAGAGCCTGTGTGTGTGTGTGTGTGTGTGTGTGTGTGTGTGTGTGTGTGTGTGCATGCATGTGTGTGTGCGTGTGTGCATGTGCATGTGTGTGCATGCGTGTGCGCGTGTGCGCCTGTGCGTGTGTGTGCATGCATGTGTGTGTGCGCGCGTGTGTGTGCATGTGCGTGTGCATGCGTGCGCGCGCGCGCGTGTGTATGTGTGTGTGTGTGTAAGTGTACTTGCCAGTGCACATGTGCAGAGGCCAGAGGAGGACATTGGGTGACCTGCCCTATCAGGGTCTACCTTATTCCCTTGAGACAGGCCCTCTTACTGGATCTGGGGCCAGACTGAGAGCCAGCAAAGCCTCGGGGACCTGCTCCCTGAACAGTTCGGGGTTACAGATGCACGGGCATACACTCCTGGCTTTGTGTGTGGGTTTTTTCCTGAGGATTTGAACTCAGAACCTTATGCTTTCACAGAACATTTACCTCATGAGCCATCCCCCACCCCTACTAATCCTCTTCATGTCTCTCTAATGTGCCTCATGGTGTTGAAATCCTTATGTTCAAAGCTGCCTTTTCTAGATGGACCAGCACTGAAGCTGGACTCAGTGACCAGGATTGGCCTGGGACCCTGTTCCTCTCCTTCCTCCCTCTCTTCCTGGACTGGAACGTGTGCACCAAGAGCTCTGCCCCCTTGTTCCAGCCCGCACCCTCTGGCTCCCAGCATGAGAATGTCCTGTGTGCCTAACATGTGGTTCCTGGGAGACACTTCAAAGGCTGGTGCATGGCGCTACATCTTGCGCTTCTGTTCTGGGCCTGGGGCTCCCCTCTGTGGAATAAAGCCCTCACCCTGTCTTGCTGCATTGATGTGGAGAGGAGTTTCTTCAGTAGAAAGAGTGTACTGCATAGATCCCAAACTCCAGCTACAGATGTGCACAGATGAGACCAGCTTGTGATTTCTGGAAGGCGGCCCCAGCCGTGATTCACCTGCTGTGTGATACCAGTCCGGTAGTATACCGCTGCCCCTCTCTGGTCTCTGCCCTGACGACCTCTGCAGAGAGCAGGACTGGCTGGCTCTGGAGACCCATTTCACAGGTGAGCAGAGGTACCAGTCAGGGGCATGGCTTTCTTCTTCATGCCCTGCTGAGAATTGGCGTTAGGACAAGGAAAGAAATGTGTCTTGGTGCCTCTGCACTGGGCATCTCTGAAGCTCTCGGATGCCTGTTAGCCCGACCTTTCCTGCAGGGTGCTGGAGGTTGGTCTGTGCTGTGGGTGTGTGTAGGCACACCTTGCCTGCTCGGGCGGGTGCAGAGGTAGGGGTCCTCTGTGGGTGACCTGGGGCCCAGAGAAGGGCTGGGAAGGGCAGGAGGTGGTGCTTCCCTGGCAGAGTGGCCTTTCCCGGAGGGCTGTTTGCCCACTTATTCTTAGCCCTGAGTCATTATGGCGTCTATTTTTAGCTCTGGTTCCAAGTGTTGCCAACATGTGCTGCAGAGCGCCCCCTGTGGATGCTTCTGGGGGCTGGAGGAGAGCTGGGGCAGTCTCTTATGTCACACCCCGTCACGACTTGCAGCTGCGTGTGCAGCAGGTGTCATATTTGTGCTCCTGTGTCGCTCCCTCCTGCCATCTCCTCCTGCCCCAGCCCTGGGGGTGGGGACAGTGTGGGGATGCTGTGGGCGTTGCCACTAGCTACAAAGCAGAGGCTAAAGGTCAGCACATAGGCTTCCCCAGGCAGCCATCTGCAGGTCCAGTTGGCCTTTGACCCCTTGAAGACTAGGGTCTCAGAAAAGGGACGGAGGCCCCACGCCAGGATGAAGTGGGGGCAGCCAAAGGAGGAGGCGTGAGATAATAACGGGGAGACGTGGGCGATGCTGAGGGGCTGTGACGGAAGACTCCTCGGCTTTCCTCTACCCCCAGGGTGGGGTTCAGAAGAACCGGTTATGCCAGGCACAGTGACAGTGGTGACCTGGGCACAGCAGCCGTGAGGTGGGTTGGAATCTGGGCTTATTCCTCACAGTGGGGTCAGGTCCACGGCTCTGCAGGCAAGATGCAGGCTGCAATCCGTGCACGGCGCTGTAATGCAGGTGCATGGGCTGAAGCCATGCCGTTGTCTGGGAGATGGCTCTAGAGGGGCCCTCCCTCCTGCTTTGGAGGTGTGGGGAAGAGGCTGGCATTTGGAGCCAGGGGCTGTGGCCTTGTCCTCTCCGGACTCCGTGGCACACACCTCATCCTTTTCCTCTGGCCAGCTGTTAGATGAGCAGCCAGGGAAAGCTGGGGTCTTTGAAATAAACACATCAATATGTATCTTGGTCACCGCCCCCCCATACTTCCCAAAGCTATGGTCTCGAGAATGTGGAGGTACCCCTCCCTTCCCTCCCCCTTACTCCGAGTGTTTTGTCTGGAGATGAGGTCCTGCTGCTTCGGTGGGCCTGGGGCTCTCGTGGGTGACTGCCCATGTCCTTGTCCTCTGATGGTCTGTGCTCTGCCCCTGGCGATGACTCCAGGGGGTACCTACAGCACAGACTCTTGGGTGCTGTGTGCCCCTCAGTGTGGGGCACAGACAAGCTGCTTGGGGTAGACCTTTGAGCCTGGGGTAGCTGCTCTTCCACCCTGGGCAACCTCGGAGACCGTGGTCTTCCTAGAGCTGGCTCTTACAGGCGGGATGAGCCTGGACAGAGAGGCCCCAGACACTGCACAGAAAGCTGTGAAATGGCCCCGCGTGACATCCCACAAGAGTGGGGCCAGCACAGCGGTCTTTTCCACCTTCCTCTTCCTGCCCCCTTTCCCATTCCCTGTCTCCTGCTCTGTCGAGCTAGCCTTTGCTACTGCAGCTGTGGATTCCAGACTCCATCGTAACCTTGAGCGCAGACTCTTCCCCAGCTGTCTGCTGCTCATCTGTGAGAGCAAAGGGCCAATCTCCACAAGGTCCCTCGTGGTCTCTGCTCTCAGGGCACAGGAGCAACCTCTCAGGGTAAAGATGGGAGTGGTACAAATGCGCGCGCGCACACACACACACACACACACACACACACACACACACACACACACACACATGCGCACACACACACTGACTAAGTATGCTCTGAGACACTGTGCTGTGTAAGGCTGACCGGATGCCTGTGACCTCTTGTCACTTGGCTAGGGGGATGGAAGTCTTTGGCCATCAGAAGATGAGTGGTCATCCATCTGTGTCCGATGGGCAAAGGCTGTCACTGTGACTTCTGTGTGTGACCTTTGGGGAGTGTGGGCAGAAGCCTGTGGGGCCCCACACTTGTGTGGAAGGGTGTGTGAAACCTGGTGCAGAGCCCCAGAGGGAGCAAGGGCAGCAAGCTCCTGTCACTAGGGGCTTCCCCGGGCGCAGGAGAATGGAAAGTGACTTCAGCCAAGGGGCCCGTCCCATTTGGGCCACAGCCCGAGGTGTAGGTCGCTCGGCTTCCTCCCTTGCCCTGCGCCCACAGGTGCTCTGTCCTCCCTGCTTAAACCCTGTGTGTTCCTGGGGGGAATGGCTGCCTTCTCCTGCCGCCGTCCAGTGTCCTTGTCTGTGGCGCTTCCGCCCACAGCCAAAGGAGATAACATGGGGACTAGGGGGGGGGGTGGCATCAAGCCCCAGGATCCAGGCACCAGGCAACCCCCGCCCCCGAGGGAAGTGACCTGTTGAGGTCCAGTCTGGGACACTGTGGTCAACACCTGATACCAACTGAGTGGTTTTCCAGCTTGAGACCTGCCAGGGAGGGGAGCGGGCGGCTGGACCTGCCCACCGCCTGCCTGACACCCTGGCTGCAGCCAGCTGGTGACTCATTCCCTCAGGGAGGGTGCCAGCAACTCTCCTGGAGCACCCTAAGGGTATCTGTACAGGATGGCCAGAAGTCGTGGGTGCCTCAGGAAACCTGTACAGATGGAGTCCACACCTGGGCAAGCTGTGGAGGTAGCAGTAAGGTCCTCCATATGGGACCAAGTTCCTCTCTTGTCCCTCCACTGACTCTCTGACTGCTGAAGAGGCTGAAATCCCAGGAATACGCTGTCCCTATTATGTAAGAGGTCCCAAATCTCTCCCAAGTGAGCGGGCAGCCAGCGGGTAGACGCAGGAGTCCCCACTCCTGTATCTGTTCCTGCCTGTCCCTTCTCTCTGCTTGCTCACCCTTTCAGCCCCTGCTCCAGCCCTGCTGCCCAGGACGGGTGGGAGGCTCTCTCCAGGGAAATGAATTCTTGGCTTGAGCCCAGATGCCGGCCTGCCCAGCTCTGCTCCAGGGTAATGCTGGGTGCACACACAGCCCCATTGTGTGCCTGGGCCTCAGGCCTGCGTCATGGGTCTGGCACCGGCACTGTCCACAGGCTCCCTGGTCTCTTCAGCAGCTCCCACAGGGCCTGAGCCCTCAGACTCCGGTGAGGGGGTGGGGGGCTGTGATCAGGAGAGTCCTGGGGTGGGGCCAGGAGCGCTCAGCTGCTTACCCACTGGTCCCTGCTTCCAGGCTGAACTTGTGAAATTGCATAACCCCAGCTCTTCAGAGCCAAGCTGGGAAAGCAAGGTAAATAGCTTCTCGTGGGTTATATGGGGAGCCAGATACATGAGGATCCGGACCCCCCAGGTGCTGCTTAAATCGAGATAAATAATAATCAAGGATGGTAAGGTTGGTGGGGAGAGCAAACCTCCAAAGCTGGAGAGCAGGCTCTGCCTCAGTCTCCCCACTCCAGCTGTATTATATGCTCCCTCCCAATAAGGGAAAGGCATATGGAAATAAGGTGTGACCGAGACTGGGCCTAGAATCTTCTCTTGAGCACCATAGACTGGCCCTGAGCCCCTCACAGGCCTTGGCTCCACTGGGAAGCAGGACATTCTGCCTAGATGCTTCTATTCTGAGAATCTGGCCTGAGTCTCTCTACCTCCTCAGGTTTCTACCCTGAAGGGGCCTCTGCAGCAATGGAGCCTGCCATGGGCAACCTTGCCCAGGCAAGAAGGGTCCCATCTCTGCCTTGTGCCCAAGACGGAAGGCCAAGGGAAGAGTCCCCAGACACGCCCTTTGTGGAGTCCACCATGTTTCTCACCTCCTCAGTTTCCCACAGGCCACTTTCCTAGCTACCCTGTCCATCCTGGGCATGAGGCCTGTGTCCTCCTTCAGTACCGTAGCAAAGGGACAGGGCATTCCTTAGTGACTGTGGGGCTGTGACATGCCAGGGCCGGTGCGTGGGGACAGGTGGAGATGGTGCTGGAAGGGACATGCAGGCTGGCTCCCATCCACAGCTCCTCCCTCCATGCTGCTCAGGCTCCTCACTCTGTCTGTACCTTTCCCATCACGACCTCCCCCAGGACACAGCAGTGGCTATGACAAGTCCTCAATGTAGAGCACAGCAGGCATGACCCAGACGGTGGCATCGGGGACCTCCTACCTGGAGGATTATGGGAGTTCCAAGGAAGAGAAACCCCAGGACAGGCCTTGGGAAAAGCTTCACACTAACTAGAATACTGGACAGGGGACTAGAGATTTGCGTCAGCAGTTTTGTTTTTTTTTTTCCCAGAGCATTTATTGCTCTTGCAGAGGACCTGGGTTTGAGTCCCAACACTCACATGGCAACTCACAGATACGTTATTCCAGTTCTAGGGGATCCAACACCCTCTTCTGATCCCTACAGGCTCTGGGCACACGTGTGGTACATACACATATGCACAGGCAAAAGACACATACATGAAATAAAAGAGAATGTAAAAGTTGGACAGGAACTTCTCAGGGCCTCAGCTTCTCCGTTGAGTTCCTTATTCCCCAGTCTTGTTGAGAAGGTCCTGCGAAGGAGCACATGAGAGCCCTTAAGAGCATCCCCAGCAAGTGGTGAGGTGATGCTTGCAGGGTCAGAGCAGGAGCGATAGAACCATCGATCAGAGCGCCCGTCAGTTCAAGGCCAGGGGCGACATGAGACTGTCTGTGAAAGTGCCCTCACTTGACCCCCAGAACCCGCAATGGAAGGAGAGAAGTGACTCTTGAAAGCTGTTCTCTGCCGGGCAATGGTGGTGCACGCCTTTAATCCCAGCATTCGGGAGGCAGAGCCAGGTGGATCTCTGTGAGTTCGAGGCCAGCCTGGACTACCGAGTGAGTTCCAGGAAAGGTGCAAAGCTCCACAGAGAAACCCTGTCTCGAAAAAACCAAAAAAAAAAAAAAAAAAAAAAAAAAAAAAAAAAAAAAAAAAAAAAGAAAGAAAGAAAGAGAGAAAGCTGTTCTCTGCCTGCCACACCAGCACTGTGGCATGCAGTGGCATGCATGTGTGGGTGTTTACCCACGCAACAAGTAAAATAGAAAGCATACTGTATACACCCATCTATCCATTATATCCATCTGGCATATATAACTATGTATCTCTCTATTTATAGATTATTTCAATCCATCCATTCATCCATTTATCCATCCATTTATCTATGTATCCATTCATCATCCACACACATTTACCCACTTGCTCCATCCATCCATCCATCCATTCATGAATGAACGGTATTCATCTCTCCAGGTTTATTGAGCTCTCACTCTGCCGGATGCTGGATTATATACTTCACACTTGCTCCATATAGGAACTCTCCAGGATGGAGGTTATTTTAATTTTATACACCAGGAGCCTGAAACTCCATTAAATGAGAGAGATAAATTAATGAATCTCTCACAGCCAGTAAGTGGGATTCAACCCTGTCTGCTTCAGAACACATACATTTTCTAAAAAAGATTTAAAATTTTATTTTATGTGTGTGCATGTGTATTTGTGCACCATGTGTGTGCCTAGTGCTCACAGACCAGAAGAGGACTTCGGATTTTGTGGAACTAGAGTTACAAATGGTTGTGAGCTGCCATGTGGGTGCTGGGAACAAGACCTGGATCCTCTGCAAGAGCAGCCATTGTTCTAAACTGCTGAACCGTCTCTCCAGCCTCAAAGCATGTGCTCTTGATGTTGAATCACATGGTATCCCTTGGTGTCCCAAGTGTTCCCTCCTGAGTTCTAAACAGGACAGCAGTGTTGGCCAGTGAGTGGAACACTGAGGTCCTAAAGCGTTGGCGTTCTGGAGTTCTACCCTAGACTCACCTGCCGGCAGAGGGCAACGCCAGGTTTCTCAGGCACCTAATGTTACCATCACCACCCCCGACATGCAGTGTTCTCTGCACATTAGCATTTCTGCTAAGCCTTGTTCTTCTCTCCACCTTTGCAGCTCTGCTTCTGGGACATTCTCACCTGCCCACAGGTCAGCAAGTTCTAGGCACACGTTTGGCCACTCCATCTGGCTCTGGCAGTCTTGCTTCTGACTGTTACATTCTTGCTTCTCAGGTCCCCACAGGGAGGTCAGCTCCTGTCCCTGGCTCATCCGCAGCTGGCCCTTCTAAGCCCGAGAGCTAGCAGCTCAGTTTCAGTCCAGATTCCTACTGGCTGACAAAAGAATGTAGCTGGAAATAGTCTATTTGGGAGTTTTCCAGGGACTGACTACCTGGAAAAGTAGGGTCCATGAGTCCTGGAAGGGCAGGAAAGTGATAAAATACCGATTATGGAGGTGTGCTGTTGGCTCCCTCTCATGGCGGCGGGGGGTGGAGGGGTGGGGGTGGGGGGGGGTGCTTAGATCATCCTCTGAGGTTACCCAGGGAGGGCCTAGGTTTTGGCTAGGGTATGTGGGGAGTCACTGGGCAGGAAGCTAATGCCATCATCTCTGGCTGCATATATAGTGCTTAGGTGAACTACTTGGGGCCATGCATGGCCAAAGGATGTGGCTGGACCCTCAGCAGCTTCTGCTGGGTTCACCAAACCCAGCCTGGTGGTCAACCCAGCCCTCTTTCCACAGCTCCCTTTGGTCTGTGTCCAAGGTAGCCTCCTCCCCCGGGCCAGTCGCCATGCCACAGTCGGTGTTTAACAGATGTGGAGAACCCACAAGGTCCCGTTCGCTGAGAGGGGAAGCTGGCAGGAGCTCCCTTGGTGAACAAATATGTGTTTACTCCATTCCTGAAACTGGCTAGTCCTTTCCTAGTCTCACCAGGTGAGAGAGCCCTGGGTGCTACGTTTTCACCTAGCATGGTCATAGATGTGTGACCATGCTAGGTGGCACATGCCTGCAGCCCACAGTCCCCCTTTAAAAGAAAAATACGGTTATTACTTTGTTTGTTAAGATAAGATCTCTCTATGTAGCTCTGGCTATCCTGGAACTCACAATGTAGCTCAGGCTGGCCTCGAACTCACCTCCCGAGGGCCGGGATTTTAGGCATGTGCCACCACACCCCGTTAACAGTCCCTCCCAACTTCCCGAGACTCTTTGCAGCTGCTCTTCTTCCTTTCGCTTCTTTTCCTGCCCTGGCCTCTTCTCCTGATCCACGGTTACCTTCCACTGTCCATTAGTCAGCGGGGGTGGGGGGGTGAGGGGGAGTGGGGGGTGGGGGGGGTGGGGGGGGTGGGGGGGTGGGGGGGTGGGGGAGTGGAGCCCTGCTGCCCTCCCTTTGTGTGCCCATCTGAACAAGATGCAGTTGGTGAAACATGGTGTGGGGGGATTGGTTTGGCAAAGTCACCCCCGATCCTTCCTAGTGAAGGATCTTCCAAGCCGGCTTTGAGAAGGGCCAGGTCTCTGGTTCCGCCGCTGTCTACCCTAGCCCTGTCAACCTCCTGCTGTGCCTTCCACCTGGTGGTACCAGGGAAAGTCAAAAGAGG
This sequence comes from Peromyscus maniculatus bairdii, assembly GCF_049852395.1. Taxonomy (NCBI): domain Eukaryota; kingdom Metazoa; phylum Chordata; class Mammalia; order Rodentia; family Cricetidae; genus Peromyscus; species Peromyscus maniculatus. Next base: position 47,643,604 of record NC_134872.1, on the reverse strand, counting down.
GAGTGGGTGGCGGGCTGGGAGTGTGGCTCAGTTGGTAGAGTGCCTGTCTGGCATGCGTGAAACTCTGGGTTTGATCCCCATGCAACACCAAGCCTAGAGTCTTAAGCCTGTGATCCAAGCGCTCAGGATGTGGAGGCTGAAGGTCAGAAGGTCAAGGTCACCCTCAGATCTGTAGTGGGTTTGAGGCCACTGTGGCTGAGTAAGAAAGCCCCCAGCATGAAGCTGGTGAAGGGCTGGGGCGGGACTGGGACAGCGCTGGGGCTCACCGCACACCCCTGCTGGACAGGCACGCCCCGTGGACCCCCAGGACTTGGACTTTTCTTCCTAGCTCTCCCCTGCAGCTCTTCTCTTCTGATGTTTGGTCACAGTTTGCACGTCTCGGTGGTGGTGTCAGGCCCGTGCCTGCCGCTGTGGGCCAGCCACCTCACCGCTGACACTCGGCTCAGTCTCTTCCCCATGTCCATTGCACTTCCCCTTACTCACTGGTATAGAAGGCGGCCATGCTCGGGCCAGGCCCAGCTCAGCTGGCCGAGGACTGGGGAGCTTCTGCTCCGGAACTGTAGGCTGGACTTGTGCTAGGTGTGGTTTTCTGGGCCTCTCTCAGGTTTGGGCTCAAACATCCTCCATCTGTGGGGAATCTGCTGCTGGAGTCACACTCCTGTGAGCGAAAATGGGACAGCTCAGAGTCCTGGAGGAGGCGGAAGGACCTGGAGATAAAGATAATTACTGGGGGCAGGATGCTGCCCCCCACCCCAGCACATGGTCGGGGTTCCTCTGCCGCCTGGGAAGGGCAGAAAGCTGGTGTTTAAGGACTGACAAAAGGTAGAAATAGCTGGAGGGAAAAAGACTCGCATGTTCCTCTCATACCTTGTGTGGCCCCCCGGGGGGGAGCTGCAGGTGGCTGGCCTGCACAGCACTGCGAGGCTGATCTGGAAGGGTCCTTTCACCTCAGTAGAGGAGAAGGTAGCTTTCAGGGCAAGTGCCCTCTGGCTTCCTGGTTGGCCAGCTGGAGAGGTCAGAGTGTCCCAGGCAATGCAGGTGTAAGGCTGAGTCTGGGTCAGCAGCTGCCATCCCTGGAGACACTCAGGTGGGCTGGCTGGGCACAGCACCCTGGCAAGGGAGCCTCCTGGCCTTGGTACCCTGTGGCCTCTCCCCTGGAGCCAACTCACTCTTGGGTAGGGCAGGAGCAGAGGGTGCGGAGTCAGGGAGAAGGGCCCCGCGGCTGAGGGTTCTGGACCACTGCTTGTGGCTGTCCAGTGGCCTCAGTCCGTACTGGCCGCCCCCTCCTGCCCCCACCAGACGTGAGTCAGATCGAAAGCAGAAGCAGCCAGACGCTGCGCCGGGTGAAGCGAGCCAGAGCCAACTGGGCTATTTTGGAACCTGGTTAATTCCCCCTCCAGGCCACCACCTCCTGTTCTCAGGGCTCCTGTCCTCTCTTGGTCTCAGGGCTCTGCCTTCCCCAGGAGACAGTCGGGATGGTACTTGGTTTCCCTGCTCTGTGTGGGGGTGCTGTTAAAAATCCTCCTGCCTGGACTTCCTTGCTGGCTAAGTTACAGGGGCTGCCTTCTAGGGTACTAGTCCTCGGGTGGGTGTTGGGGCAGAGTGCCCCCTCCTGGTGGGGGCTGGCAAACGCTGATGCCCCTGCCCTGCCCTGCTGAGCACCACCCTGCCCTGCCCTGCCCTGCCCGGTCCATCTTTCACCAACCCTAGGCCAGCTGTCAGCTGTCGCTCCCAGGGTGGGAGCTGACTCGAGCTTCAGGTGGGAGCCCGTCCCAGAAGTCAGTCTCAGAGGGGTGGGGGTGGGGATTTCCAGACCCAGAGGGAAGATATTTTGGGGTCACAGACCTTTTCAGAACCTGTGAAATCACTCTCTGAAACAGCCCTACCAGGTCCCTAGTCTGTGGCTCTTTGTTAGGAATGCTAGGCCTGTTTAGGGTTCTGGCCCCACACTTTGGGGTTTCTGTGGTGCCCACATGAGCTTGGGCGCCCCAGAAGTCCAGCCTGCAGTGGTGAATGAGGTCAGTGGGGTGTGGGTTGGGGTGCTGATGGTGGGGTGCTGGAGGTAAGAACTGTCACCTGTTCGTGGATAGAGTGGACAAGGGCCTTTCCTGAGCCTGTAGCTGGAGACAAGTACAATTGCCACTGTCCCGTGTGTGTGTGTGTGTGTGTGTGTGTGTGTGTGTGTGTGTGTGTGTACTTGGGAAACCATACAATAAGCATGGCTGTCTGTCAGGGGACCCTGAGGTGACGGTCCACTTTGCTGTCCATCTTTCAGCAGTCTGGCATGTTACCTCACTAACTACTGATGATGAGGGTCCATCAAGCGGTACCCAGTAAAAATGTGGGTCCTTGTCCATCTTGGGCCAGTGGGAGTTGGGGAGAGGTAGATGATAGAGGGTAAAGGCAATGTGGACGGAAGAGAGACTCCTTGGCCTGCTGTGTGCGTGCGTGCGTGCGTGCGTGTGTGTGTGTGTGTGTGTGTGTGTGTGTGTGTGTGTGTATGTGTGTGTGTGTGTGTGTGTGTGTGTTAGTGCCCTGAGGCTCCGTGTACCTGAGAGTCCTCTGTCTCAGAATTATCCTGTCTTTTGGAGGAAGCAAAGCCCCAGGTTGGTGTGCCTGTGACAGGGTGTATCTGTGGGTGCCGTGGTCTTTGTGTGAGTGGGTGTTCCACATGCAGTTTGTCCTGACTGAGTCTCCGTACCAGCTCAGCTTCCCTTCTGCTGTCCCATAAACCCTGGGTGTGGGTGCCTCATGCACTGGGCCTGGCCACCCACCCTCCAGCCCACACTTGGGCTCCTGGGCTGTTTGCTCAAGTTCATGGTGGAGATTATTCCTGTCCTGTGCCCTTCTAGGGCCTGGGCCACTCTGCTCTCCTCGTTCTTGTCACCAGTTTTCACTCTTGGAATCAGGTGACCAAATCCTCAGAGGTCAGCGTGTAAAGTCTCTTTGTTTACTGCTCCACACATCCGGGACTTGTCAGGATACATTCTCTGTCTGGATGTATCCAAGGCCTGGAGGCTCCGCCCTTCTAACCTGCACTCAGGAGTGTGACACCTGTGGGTCGTGTGTGTGTGTGTGTGTGTGTGTGTGTGTGTGTGTGTTTCACGGAGCCCAGGCCACCCTCAAACTTAGCATGTACTTGAGGATGACCTTGAACTCCTGATCCTCCTCCCTCCACCCCCCAAGTGCGGGGATCACAGGCGTGCACCATCACCCACATCAGGTCATGTGTTGACGGGTAAGGACATAAAGGCCTCTCCCAGCTGGTGGACAGGCAGGGAGCTGACCATCTCCATCACCCCTCACCTGCTCCCAGGAAGACAGCATTGCTACCATCTGTTTACAGATAGGGAGACCGAGGCCCCCAGAGGCTGTGTGCCTGCCTGCTGTCACATAGCTCAGAGGCAACGCCAGACTTGACTTCAGCGTTGAGGGGTTCAGAACGCATGTGCACTCTGCTGAACCTCAGAGCTCAAGTAGACCTCACTACGTCCGAGGCCTGGGCCTCGGGCAGTGGTCGGGGGCTGCGGTGCAAGGGGGGGGGTCCTTGCTGGCCTTTAGTGGGACAGCAGCTTCTGATGGGAAGGAAGGACAGAATGGAGTACAGTTCTGGGGGAGGGCTGGTGTCTTGTTCCCACCCGCTTCCCTGTGCTCTTCCCAAACAGACATCTGTGTGCTGGGCAGCAGCTGGGGTGTGGATCCAGAGAGCCAGTGCTCTGTTGCCGACCTGTGACCTTAGGCATGGCCCCTGACCCTCCCTGTTGTCCCGTCTGTAAAATGGGTACAGGTCGGTAGGGTTGTATGGGGTGTTAAATTAGCAGCATATGACGGATGCTTTGTGTATCGTTAGCTCTCGTCTCGGTAAGGGAAATGTTTGACATGGGCAGTCCATGCCTTCGAGCTGCCCAGCTGTGTCTGTTCAGGGGCGTTTTCTCCTCCCTGCCCCATGCCTTGTTTATCTGTTATTACTCGGCAGAACCTGGCTGTGCAGTTACGAGGCCGCTTCTGAAACACTCATTCGGACTAGAGGAAGTAGAGGAAGTAGCTCCTCACAGCCCCAGGCGGGGTGTGTGTGTGTGTGTGTGTGTGTGTGTGTGTGTGTGGTGGGGGAGGGGGGGCAGCAGGGGCTGGGATGAGGGTCTGCAGACCCCAAGGGAGTATGACAGGGTGACAGTGGCCTGAGGGCCGTTAGTAGCTCAGGAAGATAGAGAGAGGCCTGGGTATAGAGCTGGAGTTGGGTACAGAGTTAGGCCTTGGGCCCAGAGGCAGAAGTTGCTATGGAATTGACAAGGAGCTTTTCCAGCCCCAAGAAAGGGTCCTAAGAGGCTGGGGTGGGGTGGGCAGCTTGGTTCCTAAGGCCCTCAGAGTTCTGGAGAAGGGCTTCTAGACCACCAGGAGGTGACGGTGGAAACAGCCCTGGCTCTTCCGTCTAAGGCCTGCAGTCCCTACCCACCGTGTACACAAGCCCAGCCTTGTGTGTGTGCATCCATGCTGCCGGAATCTTCTCTACGCCAGACCAGGCCGGAAGGAGCCTGTGAGGAGCCCGTTAGCCTCACACAGGGGGCTGAGGCCCAGAGAGAGCAGGATCTGTCTAGTCACACAGCTAGAAGTCTTGCCCGTTGTACATCTCTACCCCTGCTCTGGCCTTGGGCAAACATTGCCGGAGCCTTTGTAACTTGCCATTGTGAACATGGCCACAGTTCACTGCAGGGGAGCTCAGGTTGCTGCGTGGGCACAGACAGGGCGCTGGCGCTTGTGGTCCTGGTCTGGCGTCCCCCTCATCTGCCCTCAGATTGTTGAAAAGCCGTCTGAGAGCGAGACCTCCCTCCGCTCTGCCATCAGACTCCTGGGCTAGGCTGGGCGTCACCCTCTGGTTTGTGTATTCACATTCTGCTGACGGTTTGTTGTGCTTCCCAGGCATTAATGGCCAGAGTGAGATCCAGATACATGGTCCCCAAGGTCCTGGCTCTGTACCTTCTTGACCTGAAGCCTTGGGTGGGCTTGAGTCTGACGGCCTTTAGGAGAGCCAGAGGGGTGGTACCCAGGCCTTCATAGTTCCCTGTGGGGTTCATGTGTGGATAGGTGGGCAGGACTTGGGGGGTACAAGGGGCAGCAGTGGGGAGCCCTCCTGTGCCCCTGTTCTCCTGTGGGAGGTAGTGGTGGCGTACGCTCTGGGGAGGCCTGAGCTGTATCTCCCCTGCAGTGTGACACCCGACAGGCCACACGCCCCTTGAGCTTTGGTTTCCTCTTTTGCTAGTGTTCCTGTTTGTCTCATGAGGTGTTTGTGGGGCACACAAGGGCCGATGTGGGCCTGTGTCGAGTGTGAACCTGACGTACAGTAGGGACTCAGAAGTGCCCGCAGAGCAGGAGGAGAGGAGGTCTGTGGGCGTGTGGGGTGACTGTGGCTGACAAACACCCCCGAGAGTTCTGTGCCTGTCCTGAGAAGTCTGCTGGATAGCCAGGTAGAAAGGTTCTGAAGAACGTGAAAGGTGGTTTTCCTGGGAGCTTTCATGTAGGAAAGCTGGGGAGCCTGATGGGTGACCAAGAAACCGAAGAACAAAACAGAGTGGACACAGGCAAGACTCTGAGTGGATGAGAGCCTGGGGTGCAGGGGGGCTCGGTCCCTTGGTCCCACTCCAGCCAAGGGAACAGGTGGCATGCCAGCTGAGGCAAAGCTTGGGCTGCAGAGGGGTAGGAAAGAAGGAGAGAGGCTGGGGGAAGAGAGACAGAAGAGGAGAGAGCGTCGTCAGGGACAGGTGAGCAGGCCGAGAGACAGGGTCTGTGTGGAGTCAGAACTCAGCACGGCCCAAGGACTTTTCTGATGTCCCCTCCCGACACTTGCCTTGGCTACACATCCTCTTCCTGTCTCCCCATCCTCCCACTTCAGTGACTCCCCTACACAGGAGGACTGCAGCTGGTCCCTGGGGGTCAGGATGGCGTCGTCTCTGGTCTGGGTTGCCTTTGAAGCTGTTCCTGTGTGCCCAGTTGCTCAGATTGCCCCAGACTCACAGGCTGGTCAGGCAGGAGGTGGCAGCTCCCACCCTTTCCTGTGGGATGTGAGCTGGGGCCTGGGGTTGATGAAGTGTGAGGGCTGGAGGCTACCCCGGGCCATCAGAAGTCCATGCTGAGCCCCCCCCCCCCTCTGCTCAGGGTTGGAAAACAAGCCTCTGGCCAGGCCTGGAAACACTGCTCTCTAAAATCCCAGCTACTCAGGAGGCTGAGGCTATAGCTCAGGGGTAAAGTCCTTGCTGGGAGTGTGGGAGACCCTGGGTTCAATTCCCTGTACCTCAAAAATAAAACAAACCAGGGCTGGAGAGATGGCTCAGAGGATAAAGTCCTTTCCCACAATCAAACACCGAGAACCAGAGTTTGGATTTCCTGAACTCCTGGAAATGCCAGGTTGGTGCAGTGGCCTGCCTGTAATTCCAGCGCCTGGAACAGGCAGAGACAGGGTCCCTGGAGCAAGCTGGCTAGCTGGACTAGCTCATATCAGTGAGCTCTGAGTGTAACTGAGGGACCTTGTCTCAATGATTAAGGTGAAGAGAGACTGAGGAAGACCCCTGATGTCAACCTCTGTACTGCATACACACACACACCTCACACTCACACTCACACACAACATACACCCCCCCACATACACACCACATACTCACACATATACATACCACACACTCAAACACATGCACAACACACACACACACACCATACTCATACACATGCATACCACACACACACCCATGCACACCACATTCACACATGCACACCACATGCTCACACACATGCATATCACACACACCCATGCACACCACATTCACACATGCACACCACACACTCTCACACATGTTGAAAGAGAAGAACAAAAGCAGACTACCCCAGCCTCGCCCCAGCGGTGGACCCCACAGGCTGAGCTCCATGTCGTCACTCAGGATGGGTTTACTTCTGCATGTCACTCTATTTCTGGACCTGCAGTCGTCACCTGTAAGGGTCAGGCAGGCTGGGGCCACATTCTGCATGACAGAATGTCATGGTCTTGGAGACCAGTGACTGTCAGCTTGGAGAGGCCTTCAGGGTGTGGCCTCAGGGATCCCTCAGGTGCCCGGAGATGCCCTCTGTCTACCTTAGAGTGGTGAGTGCAGGCGGGAGGGACCTGATGGAAAAGTTCATGAACTGCATGATTCAAATTTGTGCATTTAAAAAGTTTGTTTGTTAGAGGGACTCGAGAGTGCCACAGTGTACATGTGGGAGGTCAGAAGACAGCTGCGTTGGTCTCTCCTTCACCACGTGCATCCTGGGAGCAGAACTCCAGTCATCATCACCTTGGCAAGCACCTTCACTCACTGGGCCATCTCAGTGGCCCCAAACTTGTACGTTTTGCTCACGTCAATTAGGTGTCACCAAACAGGAGAAAGACTCAAAGGCAGCTCACAAATGTAACTCCAGTTCCAGAGGATCTGATGCCTCCTTCTGGTCTCCATAGGCACCCACATTTACTGGCATATGGACAAGCAGGCACACACACACACACACACACACACACACATACACACACGGAAATAAGAAAATGTAAAGGGTATAAAAAGTGTTGGGGCTGGAGAGGTGGCTCAGAGGTCATGAGCACTTGTTGCTCTTGCAGTGGACCCAGGTTCGGTTCCTAGCATCCATGTGATGGCTCACAACCATCTGTGACTCCAGTTCCAGGGGATTTGACACCCTCTTCTGACCTCTGCAGGCACCAGGCATGCATGTAGTGCCTATACATACATGTAGGCAAACACTTGTTAAATTAAATAAAACTTAATATATAGTTTAAAAATGTAAAAGTGTGCACCCCTGGCCTCATCCTGTTTTGGTACCAGGGACCTTCCACCCAACCTGTGTACACATACTAGGTGGTTCCGGTTTGCTGTCCTCCAGGGTGGGAAGTAGTCGAGTCTTGTCGCTACCTTCCTAACCTCTAGGAGCCGCTGGCCGGATGCTGGGATGATAACCTGCATTGAAGGTGTCTCCAGTGGTCTAGCCTCGGCTTGCCCGAGAGCCCAGGGAGCTGAAGACTGCTCTTCTGCCTCTCTAAGGCCCCTCACAGTGAGCTTCGTAAGGAACATAAGCTTTGGGCAGGAAACAGTCCCGCAGAGGCTGCTCTGTGCCAGCCTGGAGCCCTGGTTGAGTGGGGTGAAGGGCTGGGTGTCTGGAAGGATCCTCTTCCCAAGAGGAGCAGAGGCGGCGCTCAGCCCTGGAGATGGAGATGGCCCAGGTGGTAAAGAGCTGCCGAGAGCATCAGGACCTCGGTCTCCATCCTCAGGACCAGGAAGAACCAGGCACGGTGGCAAACATCTCTAACCCCTGCTGGGAAGTGGGAGACAGGAGGAGGATTCTGGAGTTCATAGGTCAGCCAGTCTAGCCTATGGGTGAGTTCTGGATCAGAGAGACCCGGTCTCCAAAACCAAAGTGGGGAATGACTTGTGGGGAAACTGAGGCAGACATTGAGTCAGGCCCACACTGACACTTGAACCCACTGCGTTCCGATTCCAAGCCCACAGTCCTTGTGAGAGAAGGACTTCTGTCGTAGAAGTGGCCTGGGGTATGGTGATTGTTTGGACATCCGAGCTAGTCTGCCCTTCCCTGCTCTTTTGAGACAGGGTCTCATGTAGCCTAGACTGGCCTTGAACTTCTGATCCTCCTGACCATGCATGCTGGGAAGTTCTCTACCCACTGAGCTACACTCCTGGCCCCTATGCTGTCTCTTCTTGCCACCCAGTCTTCCTGCGGTAGAGGCTGCACAGAGAACACCATCCCAACCTGGAACCCTCTGCCCCGACTCCTTCCTTTCCTGCTGGTGTCCATTCCCCTGCCCAGGCACCCGTTCCAGAGGCCTTTGTCTAGGGTCATGGTTTCCTCAGGATTGACCCTGCAGCTCCCACACAGCCGGTGGTTGTGGGAACATCAAGGAGAAAGGACATCCTCCCACCGCAGAGGCAGGTCTGTAGCAAATGACTTAAACAGGCACCCCAGCTCTGGGCTCACACTTTGCGGTTTCAGCTGCCAGACATGTGCTTTTCTGGGAATGCGGAAACTGGTTCTGCCCTTTGAAGAAGGGTAACTGTGGCTCTTATGTTTGGCAATTTCAGACTGTTGCTGGACACCTTCCTGGCTCTGGGCTATATGAATGAGATCAGCTGCCCGACCCTTTGATGAGTAGGGTTCTTCAAGGGGACTCCTAAAATCAAAGGTGGCCACCCTCAGCCCAAAACAGGATGGGGGTGGTTCCCAGTCCAGGAAAAGCCGGGCTGCCAGGACCCAGGCCTGATAGCAGCTCTGAGGACTTTATGCCCCAGCCTCGCTGTCTGTCTCCATGATGCAGGAACAGCAACAGCACTGTTGGGAATGAACTTCAAAATTAAACCAGATGAAGCTCCAGTGTGACGCTGCTCACTGTAATCCCGGAAGCTGGCAGGTGGAAGCAGGCGGCTGGCTTGGCAGTTAAAGGCCCTTGCTGCTCTCCCTAGGGACCCCAGTTCAGTTCCCAGCGCCCACGTCGGGCAGCTCACAACTGCCTGCAACTCCAGATCCAACACCTTCTTCCAGTTTCCTTCAACACTTGCATGCAGATAAGCACACACACATACACAAGCACGCACGTATGCACGCGCACGTGCACACACAACCACTGAACACCCATGCACTTAATTATGAAACCCGTCATAGTTTTGTGAATTTCATCCCAAGACGTTTTTCTGTGCGTGTCTCGCACTGTGTACTGCAAACCCAGCACACCATGGGGGGGGGGGTGATAGCAGATTTTATATAAAATTGTGCATCTTACATTTTGTCCCGTCACATAACCTCATGCCGTTTGCCCTAAACACATTGGAGGGATGAATCATAATTTATTGAGCAGCCCTGTTGCTGGACATTGAGACTTCATTTCTTTTCGTTCTGTGTGTTTGGGTATTTTGCTTTCGTGCGTGTCTATAGATCCCATGTGTGCCTGGTGCCCACGGAGATGAGAGAAAGTGTCAGATCCCCTGGCACAGGAGCTGTGGACAGTGGCGGGTCCGTATATAGGTGCCGGGACTGAGCCAGGCTCCCCAGAAGAAGAACCAGTGCTTAGTGGCTGACTCATTGCTCAGCTACCATATTTGTTTAAACGGGCTCTTGCTATGTAGTCTAGGCTGGCCTGAAACTCAGCTGTGTAGAGCAGGCTGGCCTCAAACTTTTACTATATCTGGAGTGCTCGGAGCACAGGGATGAGCCACTGTACCCTCTTGAGACTGTCTTGATTTTTTCTGCATGATGTATACTAACTGTATGTTTGCATACAGGTGTTTTCTGCATTTACAATGACTTCCCTGGGCTAATGAACATCTGCAATAAAAAAAACTTCTTGTGTGTGTGTGTGTGCGCGCGTGTGCGCGCGCGCGCGTGCACCATAGTGTATGAATGGAGGTTCAGAGGACAACTTGTGGAAGTCAGTTCTTCCTTGTGGATTCTGGGGATCAAATTCAGGTCCTCGGGCTTGGTGGCAGGTGCTTCTGTCCATCCAGCCATCTTGCTGGATCCCCAGTTGTTCTTGAGATCGGAACAAGGAGTGAACTGGTAGTCGTGCTGGGGGACCCTGACATGCTGAGGTCCGGGCTGCTGGGGAGGCAAATCGCTTGCTATTTCTCTTCAGCTGTGCCAGGTCGGCCTCACTCCTCCAGTGAGCTTCAAAAATGAAAACAATTAGGAGCGAGCAGCTGGACCAGCGCTCATAAACAAGTCAGCCTGTGTCAGCAACACCTGCCTGCAGCATGTCACAGACCATTCCTGGTCCCCTCCCGCAGGGTGGCCCTTTCTCCCTCCCAGGCAGTCCCCCAAGGCTAACTGGATCCTGACTTCTCACACAGTAGATGCTTTGTGCCTGGTTTTGAACTTTATAGTTGTAGATGGGACTTCGTGCATTTTTGGTGTGTGTTGTTGCTGGTGGTTTTTGGAGATAGGAACTCTCTATGTAGGCCTGGCTGTCCTGGAACTCCCTATGTAGACCAGGCTGGCCTTGAACTCACAGAGATCCGCCTGTCTGTCTCCTCTGCCTCTACCTTCTGAGTGCTGGGATCAAAGGTATGCGCCACCACACCCAGCCTGGCTCCAGGAATTTCTGAGTCTGGCCTCTATTGCCACACGTCTAGGAGGGCCCCGGGCAGTGGTGTGTGGGGTCAGTGGCTAAGTGGTGTGGAATGGCTGTGCACAGCTTTTTTTTCAGGGGGGAGGGGGAACTGGCCTGGGGCTTGCTATGTAGACCAGGCTGGCCTCAAATTCATAGAGCTCTGCCTGCCTCTGCCTCCTGAGTGCTAGGATTAAAGTCATGGCCGCCACGTCTGCCCGTGCACAGCTTCCTTGTCCCTTTCCTTCGGTGAACATTAGGTCATGTCTAGTTTGGGTCCCAATTACAGTGCTGCCACGGAGACATCCTCCTCAGTGTCCTTGGGTGACCACACGGAATGTATGTATGTATGTATGTATGTATGTATGTATGTATGTATGTATGTATATATGTATGTATGTATTGAGACAAGGTCTCGCGTGTTAACCTCAAATTCTCTCCATAGCCAAAGACGACCTTCACCGTCTGTTCCCCTAGCCCCTGTCTCTGTGTGCTGCAGTCACAGGTGGGCACCACCTCCGTGCCCAGTTCACTCAGTGCTGGGGATTGAACCCAGGGCCTTGTGTGCCAGGCAAGCCCTCCATCGACTCAGCTACATCCCCAGCCCCAGCGATCCCACTTTTAAAGGATCTACCCACAAGGCAGACAGATTCCCGAGAAGTTGGGTGTGGGTGACAAGTGCCTCCCGGTGTGTGGGAGACTGGGGCAGGAGGATCCAGAGTCTGTGGCCAGCCTGGACAACATAATGAGACCCTGTCTTTCCAGTGTTGGAGAAGCAGTTCCTTTGGTAGAGTGTCTGCTTGGTCACACCGAGTCCTGAATTGGATGTCCAGCAGCACATGGAGCCAGATGTGGTGCTGCACAGCTGTAATCCTAGCACTTGGGAAGACAAGTAGGAGCATCAGGAGTTGAAGTCTATCCTTGGCTACATAGTGAGTTTAAGAGCAGCCTGGAACACATCAATGCCTCTGCCACTTAGGGTCCCACCTGGCTTAACAACTGTTGCTCTGAGTAGGGTAGAGCTTGGGCCGGCGAGATGACCTTGGGGGGTGGGGGACCCCTTCTTTTCAGAGATATGTTCAGACATGATCAGGATCAGGTCTGGCTCCCACAGGCCTCTAGAAGCTAGCCTTCCTCACACAAGTTACACATAATCACACCAGAGAGTTACATGCTTCCTAAGGGGGGGTGGGAACCATATAAACAAGTTCCTATTTGTTACTCCCCCAAAGGTGACCACTTGGACGAGTTTCAGGTATCAGGGAGTCCGGAATAATATGTTTTTGTTTGTTTGTTTTTGTTTTTCGAGACAGGGTTTCTCTGTGTAGCTTTGCGCCTTTCCTGGATCTCGCTCTGTAGACCAGGCTGGCCTCGAACTCACAAAGATCTGCCTGGCTCTGCCTCCCAAGTGCTGGGATTAAAGGTGTTCACCACCACCGCCCAGCTTAAACCATTCCAACTTTTAAAAGTTCCAAGTAGAGGCGGGCGTCGGCTGCCTTCACTCCCGCTGCTTGGTAGCTGTGCAGCTTTGGACAATCGCTTGACTTCTCTGTGCCTCCTTCCTGAAATCTCTACAAGGATAGTCTCTCCCAGGCTAGCGCCGCCCGCCTGGCATTGATGCTTCTTCTTTCTACCCATTTTCCTTTGTAGTTGTGTCGTCCTCCTCCTCCTCCTCCTCCTCCTCCTCCTCCTCCTCCTCCTCCTCCTCCTCCTCCTCCTCTTCCACTTCATGGTGGATCCCTGCTGTCTCCTTTCCTGGACACAAGGCTTTCCCCTGACATCTCTCTAGACTCCCATCCTGACTCCCCCATCTCCTTAGGAACAGTTCTACCCAGCCGGTTCACACTCAGATGTAGACTACTGGTTAGGGAACCACAGTAGGTGGGCAGGTGGAGCCAGAGGAGGCGGGACCCTCTCTTCTAGCAGCCAAATGCCTGCAGGCTGAGTTCTCCACACTCACCAGGTCTCCTGGAATCTCACAGCAGCCCCACCCGAAAGGCACCTTTTTTTTTGAGACAGAGTTTACTATGTAGCCTTTGTTGGAACTCACTCTGTAGACCAGGCTGGCCTTGAACTCAGAGATCTGCCTGTCTCTGCCTCCTAAGTGCAGGGATTAAAGGTGTGCGCCCCTGTGCCCGGCTGGGAAAGCACTTTCATTGGCTTGCTTTACAGAGATCAAGAAAGTGAGGCACAGAGAGGCTTGATAATTTCCCCGGGTCACCCAGCCAGTGAAGGCCGTCTGTGGGACACTCACGGGTCGTGACTAAACTGTCTCAGCTTTGGGTGGAGCCGAAGACCTGGACAAACGGCAGCTGGGAGTACCCCGTGGGTGCTGGTGTGCAGATGGGGCTGGTCGGGCCAGTGGGAGAGGCTGGGACTTTCTGGGTCCTCTAAGGGAGGTGGTCGGACCTGTACATGGTAGGCCCTGCCGGTCCCATGTTCCTGGGCATGCACAGTGGGCCCTTTCCAGGCTGCGAGGGACAGGAAGGGAGGGGCACAGACATTTGGACTTTCCCTGTTTCTTGGTTCATCCTGGTAGCCCACCCTGAGACTGAGCAGCATATAGGGTCTCTCCTTCCCAATTCCCACAAGCCCTTGGTCCTCACCTCTTCTCCCAAGCTCAGTAGGGGAAGCTAGAGTTTTGCCATCAGGAATATGGGGTACAGTAGCTCTGTCTAGGAGGTGCTAGGGGGCGGGAAAGTCTTTTCTGCCTGCTTCCTCCCTCAGAGGTCACTGGTACCCACCCCTCTCAGCCAGACTCTCCTGTTGACACCATCTGCCAGGAGCCCCCCTCCCAGGGGCTGAATTCCCACGCCCATTTCACAGACAGGGAGCTGAGGCTAATGCAGCCAGAGCAGGGCCTATTGGGTCGAGCACAGTCCTTGAGGTGGCCAGGCCAACCCTTTGTCAGGGGAACAAGGGATTCCTTCTCCCTAGCCCTCCCCTGAGCCGGCTGGCACGGCCAGGCCCCTTGGCCCCCACTGGCCATCTGAAGTCGGATTGTCCGTGGAGGGGAGGCTGCTGGCTGCCTAGCGGGTGTGTGGGGCTGCATCTGGTCGGAGCCAGGGGTCTGTTTGCCAGTGTGGCTAATGGGCTGTGGTGTGAAGACAGGGACACCCCTCTGTCAGAGCTGGAGAAGGGGTGGTGGGAGGCTGTGGAGGCTGCAGCTGGTGGCTTCTATGGAATGGGGAGGGCGGGGAGTCAGAGCCTGGGTTCCTGGGGGCTGCCCTGTAGACATGGACTGCTCGGGCCCTCGCCCGCCGGGCGGAGAGTGAAAGATGAGGTGATAGCGGCTGGCTATGTGCCACGGGACAGACAGCATGGTAGGCATCCTCACGCCATTAGGGAGCTGCTTAGAGAGAGGATGGAGTCCTGGTTGGGGACCTGTGACCTGGGCTTCGCTTCTGCCCCCGAGCCCTGGATACCACCCTCTCCTCCACAACATGGGGTAGACTAGATACTTGGCGTGGATCCTAGCTCTGACCTGCCACAAGAAACTTACCTGCCCTTTGCCTCTGTTTCCCCTTTTTTATGAAGAGCATGGTTTGGGATTGAGCAAGGGCTGTCCAATATGGCTAATGGAGGCCTTGGATGCCAGTTTGAAGACTCTGGCTGTATTGCGCCAGTCTCCTGAACTCAGACTGCCAGGCACTGCACTGGCCATCCAGTTTTTACTGGACACGGAGGAAGGCCCTGTCCACACAGCAGGAAACTGAGGCTCTAGGAGACTGAGCAGCTGGCCCAGGTCACACAGCAGAGGTGAGAACCAGGCTCTGCATCCACCCACCCTGTGGAAAAGCCCTTGCTCGACCACGAGTCCATCTTGACAAATCCCCCCACTCCCTAACTGTACCCTCATGGACTCAGGTACCCCGAAGCCCTGTGCCTCTCAATCTTGGGCTGTCCCTGAGAAGTTGCTGGGTTCTGCTTTTTCATTTGTGGCCCAGCGAGGGGAAGGGACTTGGCCACAGTCACCCAGGGACCCAGGGACGGAGCCTGCCCAGTTTCGGGGCCCCCCACCTCCCAGCCTAGGTTTGGGGGCCTCAGCCACCCCTCCCCACAATGGGTCAAGCTCCAAGCAGTGAGGAGCCCTGAAGTGGCCCTTCGGCACAGGACTATACCTGCCTGCTTCTGCACGTGCCTGTGGCCCCCTTTCTCTTTGAGACCGTGGGATCCAGGAGCTGGGGGGGGGGACTACATCTCCAGTGTCTGCTTCATGGATACTATTCATTCTCTCCATTCTCCTCACCATTGGTGTCTGTCTCGCATGCCCCAGAGGCTAGAGGCCGAAGGTAGTAGCGCAGTAAACCAACAGATGAAATGCGTCCCCTCAGGGGACTTGCATTCCTAGTGAGGGATAGACAGGGAACGCAACACCAAACGTAATGTAAGAAGAGACAAAAATGCCCTGCCCTAGAAGGTGGCATCTGATCCAGAGAAGCAAGGAGTGGGGGATAAGGCCATTTTAACTCGGTGGTCCTGAAGCGGCGCTATACGGGGACACTCCAGTCTTGGAGGAGGAGAAGCGAGCCTCTGTGGTGTTTGTAGAAAGAACGTTCCAGGTGGCGGGATAGCAAGTGCAAAGGCCCGGGGGTGGAAGCGTGCCTGGGGTGTTTGAAGGATAGTTTAAGGCTGGAGGTGTGGCCGGAGTAGGTAGAACAAGGGAGAGAAGCATGCAGGGGTGGGGTGGGGGTCTGAGGGGGACCATGAAGGCAGCAGATTACAGAGGGCCATTGAGGCCACGTCTAAGGACTTGGGCTTTTGCTCCGAGTGAACTGGGAGCCATGGAGAGTTCTGAGCCCAGAGCAGGCAGGAACTAACAGGATGGTGGAGCTTTGAGCAGATGGTGGGGGAGGAGCATCTGGAGGCTCCTCAGGCCCTCAGAGGAGGCGTGGTGCGGGCTGGACAGGGGAGGGGCAGGAGAGGAGGATGGAGCCGAGGCCAGGTATGAAATGCTCAGGATGTGGCCGTGACAGCGAGGGGTCAGGTGGGCTCCTGCAGCCGCTGAAGGACAGAGTGCTCGTTCTGGTCTAGGCGTCAGGGACTTGGGCTCATGGCTCAGCTTGCTCAGTGGCCTTGGGCAAACCCCTTCTGTCAGGACTCAGTTTCTCCTTACGTACAATGGGAGCAGCCGTACTTGTGCCAGCCCACGTTTAAAGACTGCGAGGATGATGAGTACTTCATGGACCTGTCTCCCCTCGACTGCAGGGAGCCCGAGCCAGCAACCGCCATGGCGTCACGCATTGGGCTGCGCATGCAGCTCATGCGGGAGCAGGCGCAGCAGGAGGAGCAGCGAGAGCGCATGCAGCAGCAAGCCGTCATGCATTACATGCAGCAGCAACAGCAGCAGCAGCCGCAGCCGCAACTGGGGGGACCACCTACCCCGGCCATCAACACCCCAGTCCACTTCCAGTCGCCGCCACCTGTGCCTGGGGAGGTGTTGAAGGTAGGGCCCCTGCCTCGACTTCCGCCCCTGCCCCAGGAGTCCCAGCCTCCTCCACAGCTGTGCCTCCCGCCCCCCCCCCCCCAGGTGCAGTCCTACCTGGAGAACCCCACCTCCTACCACCTGCAGCAGTCCCAGCACCAGAAGGTTCGGGAGTACCTATCTGAGACCTACGGAAACAAGTTTGCAGCCCACATCAGCCCCGCCCAAGGCTCCCCGAAACCCCCGCCAGCAGCATCCCCCGGGGTGCGGGCTGGACATGTACTGTCCACCTCAGCCAGCAACAGCGCCCCCAACAGTCCCATGGCCATGCTGCACATCAGCTCCAACCCTGAGAAGGAGGTGAGTGAGGGCCGCCCGTTTGGTGGCCCGTGTGGCAGTCTGGAAAAGTCTGGTTTCGATGGCCGAGGTGGAGCTGTGTCTTCAGGGAGCTCCTGTCTGAGGGAGACACAGTCCTGCCTCAGGGAGCCCTTGTCTGAGTTGAGTTACCATCTTCTTACAGGCTCTGCTGGAGATAAGGCAGACTCAGAGAAAAGCCGAGCGCTCTCATAGCCCTCGAGAGCTCCCTGGCCGGGGTTCCTGGGGACAAGGCTAAACCAGCCTTAGGCTCAGCTGTAGGGCCCTTCTCCGGCCCGTTTCCTCCTCTAGATGAGGAGGTGGGGTGAGGTGGTGGTGTGGGAGGTGAACGGCTCCCCTCTTGAGGTGGGCCGTCCCCAAATGGACTTTTCTGTCTTCTAGTTTGACGACGTCATCGACAACATTATGCGCCTGGACAATGTGCTGGGCTACATCAACCCTGAGATGCAGATGCCAAACACGGTACTCTTGGGTTGGGGGAGGGGCGGCACACAGCGGTTCGGGGCTGGAGAGATGTCAAAGCAGAGCTGGTGTCTCTGGAGGCAAGAGTCACCTCCATCAAGTACTGTGGCATGGACTCAGGGACCCTGAGTAGAACTGAATCAAGGAACACAAGCTGGGTATGGTTAATTCCAGCTCTTGGGAGGCAGAGGCAGGTGAATCTGGGAGTTCAAGGCCAGCCTGGTCTACAGAGTGAGTTCAAGGGCTGTTGGAGCTATATAAGTGAGACCTTGCCTAAGAAGGAGAAAAGACAGGCATGCCCCAACCTTGGCCAGTGTGTGTGATGGGGCAGTCTCAGGGAGTTCCCTGAGTGGGGTAGAGGGGGCGGCTGGAAGAACCTTCCAGAGCAGCAGTGTGTCCAATCAGTCAGCCCTGAACTGATAGTTCCTATGAGGATCTGTGGATCCCCTCCTCTGTGGTGCCCAGGGCCAAAGGTTTGGGTTACTCACTCGGTAGGGCTGGCCTTGTCCCCAGCCACAGGGGACAGTCTTCTCTCTGACAGTCTTGTCTGCAGGATCATTCTGACTCGGCTTGGGTTGTAGGGAGATCAGAAGGGACGAAGAGAGGGTGGGGCTGGAGAGATGGCTCCGTGGCTGGCAGGTGGAACAGCTCTTGCAGAGGACCCGAGTCTGGGAACTCAGACCCATGTCCATGACCTATAACTCCAGCTCCGGGGATCCAACGCCCTCTTCTGGACTCTGTGGGCCCCTGCACAACACCGCATGTGAACACAGATGTACACACAAAATGTAAACATAAAGCTAAAATGAAGACCAGAGCACCGGTGGGTGGCAGGAGTCCATTCCCAGCGGCAGACCCTGTTTTCTTGGGGCTCACCTGTTTGCTCTGGGTCCTTCGGCTGGAGCAGACTACCGCGTATTGCCATGTCAAGAGAGAAAGTCCCCGGAGGAGGTCATCAGTCTTCTGTTCCTACTGCCCTGGCGACATTGCTAGGGGGCTGAGCAGGAGGCAGGGCTGAGTTCAGACCTGTTGCCAGTAGGCACTGAGGTCAGGAGCAGGGTTCTGCAGTTAATTATCCAGCCTCCTCCCTCAGTGGCTCCCATCCACACGGTCTCCAGGCCCGTGGCTGGCTGTGGTAGGAACCAGCCAGTCTTTCTCAGACCTGCCTGTAGCATTTGTTATCCATGCTCCTGCTCTGTCCCATACTCTCAGAAACTTCCAAATCGACTGAGCTCCTCCCAGGCCTCCTCCAGCAGGACTTAATCCCATCACCGGTTAGGTTCCTCCTCCACCCCTCCGCCCCGGCCACCCCTCCGCCCCGGCCCAGGGCTCCTGAGGGCAGGGCTGTGCTAGGCCACGCTTTCTCAGATTGCACGGCGAATCCTGGAGAGGGGCTTGCTCGGGTAATTTTACCGCTCCTGTGAACCGCCGCTCTCGGCTCCATGGGTCCAGGCGAGGACTCACCACCACCCCCTCCACTCCTTCCTCTACAGCTACCCCTGTCCAGCAGCCACCTGAACGTGTACAGCGGTGACCCCCAGGTCACAGCCTCCCTGGTAGGTGTCACCAGCAGCTCCTGCCCTGCTGACCTGACCCAGAAGCGAGAGCTCACAGGTACTGCCGCCCTCTCTCCCGTACCCTCGGGGTTCCCCCTTCTTCTCTTTCCTCCCTCCCTTCTTCCCACCACCTCTCTCCTTCTCTGACCTCCAGATGCTGAGAGCCGGGCCCTGGCCAAGGAACGGCAGAAGAAAGACAACCATAACCTAAGTGAGTCCCGCCCCTCCCTCATCTGACCAGGGCTGAGAAGCTGGCACAGCCTGGCTCCCCACCCTAGCCCTGTACCAGCAGGCCATAGTCCTGGTCACCACATGCTCCAGGGCCGCTGAAACCCCCACCTTTCAGCTAGGCCAATGGTTCTCAACCTTTGGGAGTCAACCATCCCTTTCATAAGGGCCACATACTACTTATCAGATATGTATATTATGATTCATAGCAGTAGCAAAATTACAGGTATGAAGTAGCGATGAAAATAATTTTAGCCGGGTGGTGGTGACACGCCTTTAATCCCAGCACTTGGAAGGCAGAGGCAGGCGGATTTCTGTGAGTTCAAGGCCAGCCTGGTCTACAGAGTGAGATCCAGGACAGGCACCAAAACAACATAGAGAAACCCTGTCTTGAAAAACCAAAAAAGAAAGAATTTTATTTTCCTTTTACTTCAGCATGAGAAACTGTATTGAAAGGCTGCGGCATGAGGAAGCTCGAGAACCCACTGCTTTAAGTCTTTTTAGGAAACTGGGAGGGGCTGCTGGGAGGCATTTTCTTGAATTTTCCAGTTCATTAGATTTCAGTCTTCAGGGCCTGGGGCGATAGGAGTGGAGGCGATTGCCCCAGGGAGCTCTGTGGCTAAAGCTGGCTGGGTCTCCTGACCCCAACCCTAATTGTCTAAACTACCCTGACCTCCCGCCTGCAGTCCCAGCCTGGGACTCTGCTTTCTTTCTTATTCTTTTGTCTTGTTTTGGAGACAGGGTTTCTCGGTGCAGTTTTGGTGCCTGTCCTGGATCTCACTCACAGAGATCCATTTGCCTGCCTCTGCCTCCTGAGTGCTGGGATTAAAGGTGTGTGCCACCACCGCCCAGCTGGGTTTTTCTTCGAGACAGGGTTTCTCTGTGCAGCCTTGGCTGTCCTGGGACTCACTCTGTAACCCAGGCTGCCCTCAAACTCACAGAGATCCACCTGCCTCTGCCTCCCGAGTACTGGGATTAAACCAGCATACCAGGCCTCGGGTCCCTTTTATTTTAAACTAAGATTTTCTATGGGGTGCCCACTCTAGGTTGGGGGCTTCTCTTAGGCGGGGCCCCACCTTTCTAACCTGAAATCTTAATCTGTAGTTGAGAGGAGACGCAGGTTCAACATCAATGACCGCATCAAGGAGCTGGGAATGCTGATCCCCAAGGCCAATGACCTGTGAGCAGGTTTCCGGGGGGAGGGGAGGGGCCGGGCTGGGCAGCGGCTGCAAATGTTACCAGTTCTCGGTGGCTAAGGGCAGTGATGGAGGTGGCATGTTTGGGAAGAGAGGGTTCCTGCCTCTGCTGGGTCAAGACAGCTTCTGTTGGGAAGAGAGGCTTTGGGGTACAGGGGGGACTTCCTGGAGAAGGAGTCATGGGAAAGTGTCCCTGGGCTGATGGAGAGGAGAGAGATGCAGGGCAAGTGAGAGCTGAAGACAGGGAGATGGGTATGGGTCGGGCGGATTGCTTGAGCCCAAGAGAGGAGCTGGTCATTTCTGTGGACAAACCTCCTTTACTCAAGGCTCGGCATGGGCAGGAGTGGAGGCAGCTGGGGCTCTGAACCAAGCCTAGTGTCAGAGGAACCTGGTCAGGCGGCCTCTGGTGCACACCTCTTGACTCCGCATGGTTGTGGCTGCAGGGACGTGCGCTGGAACAAGGGTACCATCCTCAAGGCCTCTGTGGATTACATCCGGAGGATGCAGAAGGATCTGCAGAAATCCCGGGAGCTGGAGAACCACTCCCGGCGCCTGGAGATGACCAACAAGCAGCTCTGGCTTCGCATCCAGGTCTGGCCCTGGCTTTGGGCTCCTGGGGTGGCTCCCACTGATCTCCTCTGGCTCCAGAGCCCTGGGTCAGGGTGTGAACATCTGAGCTTGGAGATCTGGAAAGAAAGCCCATTAGGGAAGGAAGCTGTATCTGTCAGGATATTTGCTGCTTAAAGCTGTGACTTAGAGATAGATCCTGGTCTAGATTCAAGCTGCCCCCTCCTCCCCCGCGCCCCGCTTTCTTCTCCAGCCAAGACATGCTGTTCTTTTTTTTTTTTTTAAGATTTATTTATTACGTATATAGTGTTCTGCCTGCAGGCCAGAAGAGGGCACCAGATCCCATTACAGATGGTTGTGAGCCACCATGTGGTTGCTGGGAATTGAACTCAGGACCTCTGGAAGAGCAGTCAGTGCTCTTAACCTCTGAGCCATCTCTCCAGCCCCGACATGCTGTTCTTGAGTGTCACAGGGGAAGGGGGCAGGTGGTGCAGCAGGGCAGAGGGAGGGCTAGCCTGGTGCTGGTATCGAGTATCTCACCACCCCATCTGTCCCCAACAGGAGCTGGAGATGCAGGCACGAGTCCACGGCCTCCCCACCACCTCACCGTCTGGTGTGAACATGGCTGAGCTGGCCCAGCAGGTGGTGAAGCAAGAGCTGCCTGGTGAAGATTGCCCGGGGGAGGCTCTGATGCTGGGGCCTGAGGTCCCTGACCCCGAGCCGATGCCGGCTCTACCTCCCCAGGCATCGCTGCCCCCAGCCGCCCAGCCGCAGTCTCCTTTTCATCACCTGGACTTCAGCCACAGCCTGAGCTTTGGGGGTGGGGGTGACGAGGGGCCCACAGGCTACCATGATCCCCTGGGGACAGAGCCTGGCTGCTCCCCATTTCCCAACCTGTCCAAGAAGGATCTGGACTTAATGCTCCTAGATGACTCCCTGCTACCCCTGGCCTCCGACCCCCTCTTTTCCACCATGTCCCCTGAGGCCTCCAAGGCCAGCAGCCGACGGAGCAGCTTCAGCATGGAGGAGGGCGATGTTCTGTGACGCTGGCTGCCCCTGTGCCAAGGAGCAGGGGCTGCCTGGGGGCTGGGAGGACAGGGCAGAGCCTTCCCATCCTTCAGGCTGCACTTGGTGTGAAGTAGCCGCCTACCCTGCTTCTCCTTCCCTGTGGTTGGCCCGTTTGGACTTAGTGCCTGCCTGGCAGCCGATGGGCCCCTCCTCTGGGGGCAGAATCGTGGTGGGGAAGAACACGGGTGGGGTGAATGAGGGATAAGATGAAACCCTGGCAGGGGAGCCCTCTCTTCTGAGCCTGGGCCCCTCCATGAAGGACGTTTTGGAGAAGGAGGTATAAGAGGTACCTCTGCGGCAGCAGCCGGTCTGGGGGTGCCCAGGCCTGCCTTCCTGGGACTAGATGGCGCCCAGCCTGTCCCCCAGCCTGATACTTCCCCCACAGGTGGGGCACCCACCCCCCTTTGGTGCTAACAGCTCTCCCCTGGTGGTATGAGGGTGGGGTGGCCAGAAGAGGAGTCTGGGCTCAGGGTGGAGAGCACCCCCGCCCCCGGACCTCCCACTTTGTGCCTTTAGTAAACACTGTGCTTTGTATCACGTCGTCCTGGCTCTGCGGTGCACGCGGCCTCCGCTCACAACAGGCGGGAACCAGCCCAGTGGGCCCCTTCCCTGAGGGTCTGGAGGAGGTTCTCCTGAATTCAGCCCTGACTCCAAGGGAAGACAGAAACCTTTACGGTGTGCGACTGGGGGCATTGTGTCTCAGTGGCGCCACGAGGTGGCGCTGCAGCCATGCTGGTCCCACAGCTCCAGCTGTGGTCCGAACAACCGTGCTGCTGAGCGTGGACAGGTCTGCTCTCAGAGCCTTCCCTAGGTGTTGCTCTGGCTGGTCCGTGTTCGAGTGGGGCCCTCAACATTCGTCCCCTGTCTGGGTAGCTACAGGCCGCTTCGAGGTGACCCCCAGGCTGTATCCTTATGGCTATGGGGAAAGGGACCAGCTTGAACCTGATTTGGAATAAATGGGAACAGAGGACCCTAGCTAGGAGTCCAAGGTGTGGGCTCACCTCCTTTCTGCTCCAGCACTGTCTGGTAGTGGGGTTCCAGGACACCGTTTGCTCCAGGTTCTGGGATGTTAGACCCTTTCCCTGGAGGGGGAAGCGAACCTGGTGCCCCGGCAGGGCCTTGGCAGGTTTTACTTGGTTCCTCGATTTTCAAGGCTCTTCTGCCACGGGACCAAAATGGCTTTCTCCTCAAAGGGCCCTAAAAGGCCAAAGAAGCCTAATTTAAACGAATTTTTAAAAATCCCAGGATGAAATGTCCAAGAGGGCAATTTCCTTTCGGAGAATGAGAGATCCAATCAACACTGGAGAATTAACATGCGGAGAAAGAAAACGCCCAACGGCGTGGGCGCGATGGCGCTGGGTCGGCTGAGCTGAAGGATTGATCTCAAGGTCAGATGGAGCTGTGGATGGCCTTATAGAGCCTGAGTTGGCCTGGGCACATCTCCTTCCAGTTCAGGGTCCTTCTCTTTGTCTACGAGCTTTCCTCCCTAGACCCTCCCTCTGAGACTCCTAGTGAACCCTGAACTCTGGGTGAGGTCTACTGGAGCCTAGGATGTGGGGTCCACAGACTCAGGGGTCCGCACTTCCGGTGGATCTGGTCTTCCCGTCACCTTGGGGAGTGATGTGGAGAGCTAGCTGCCTTCTACGTCCTCATGTAACCCCTCAAAACCACACTAAGCTACCCCCGTCACCGGGACCCGCAGCTTCCTGGTCTCAGGGTTCCTTTGGTGTGGGCAGTGGGTCAGCGTGGCACCTCGGAGGGACCGGGGTGTGAGTGGGGTTCTGTCCACACGAGGGCGCGCGGGCTCAGGCAGCAGTGTGGGGACTCAGTCTCAGGACTGAGCAGTCCACACTGCCTGGAAGGCTCCCTCCCTCCCTGCCTGGGGCTCCTGCTGTCCACCTCTGTGGCTAAATCCACACCCAGTCGCTGCCTCCAGCGCTTCAAGCCACCAGAAAATGTATCAGAGACTGGCTGGCAAGGAGTCAGGCTGCGGGTTATGACTTTCCCCCAGTTAAACAGGGCACTCTGTTCTTCGTCCTTGGAGGGTGGGTAACCTTTGGGACGTCTGCAAGGGGAAGTCTTGTTGTAGCTGAGTGCAGTGCTCTGACGCAAAGATGGCCCCGCTGACCCTTTCCTTCCAGCGAGGGAGACCCCTTTAAGGCCTTGGGGACAAAGTATGGGGGGACGAGTTCCCAGCAGCTGTACCTTCCTTGGGTCCCATGTGGGAGCATCCGGAAGGAGCTGGGCGAGCAGAGATGGGACACATCCATAGCGTCCTATCCCCTGGCCCCTCAGCTCCAGTTCCTACGTCTGTCTGTCTGTCGTCTGTCCACACCAGCGGCTCCCTCTTCCCTGGTTGCCGGTTCTGGATTACCTGTCATCTACAGGGACAGCTGGGAGCCCAGAAGGTCCTGCTTGGCATTTCCAATCCCCACCATTCTTTCCAGTCTGATTCTTCATTTGCTATTTTGTGGCCTTTACCAAGCTGGGGATGAGGCACACTGCTGCACACCCAGAGACACCTTCCGACTTCAGCAACACCTGGCCCTGCCCACCTCGAAGCCTAACCCCTCCCCGGCCCTCTGGGCGCCCTGGCTGGCCATCATCAGAGCGCTGGGAAGAGCCTTTAATGCCCTCCCTGCTCCACCTCCCAGGTCCCCACCCCGCGGTCCTGCCCCCCCCCCCCCCGCTGTCTTCCAGACTCTTCTCTTCTTTGCTCTCGCTTTTCTGAGGGGACAGTGGAATTTATACAATATTTAAGCAGCCAGAGCCAGGTCCTGGAAGATATTATTAATGTAAAAGGGATAGGCCGCAAATGCTTTTGGACCTGGTTACAATTAGAGGGTGATTTTTCTAAAGGTCAATGAATTCAGATAATATCCACAGGGGGGAGAGAAATTTAATACCTTTTTAGTGAATTAATTAATTATAATATTATATCGGCTTGGGGTTCTTTTCCAGAGTGATTAAGGCAGCGATCTGTCTTCTGTGAGCTGGCTGCCATGAGGACCCTGTCACGGGCTTGGCGAATGGGCCCTTGACTGCTCTCACCAGGCAGGTGGGGGTGGGGAGGAGGCAGGAGGCCCCAAGGGCTGCAGCAGGTAGGAGAGTGGGCAGTGCCCTGCTCTTCAACTGGCATGCCCAGCCTGCTTCCTGCTGCCTCAACCTCATCCCACAGTGACTAGAGGAATGTCCTTTACGCTTGGGGAAACTGAGGCTCATGGACTACCAGGTCTTGCCTGAGCATGTTGACTGACGGCTGCCAGGCCGAGCTGGCTGGAAACACTATTCTCCATCCGTCCCCTAAGCCAGGCAGTCTGGACAACCAACCTTCCACTGGCAAGGTTCAAATGTGGCGTCTGCTCTTCCCGTCACGGAACTATTACAGGGCGTGGAGTGTGCCCGTGAGGCTGCGGGGCTGGTGAGGAGCTGAGGTGTCTGTCCTGGGGAGACCTGCCCACGGACACATTTGTTCCTGTCTTCGGTCGCTAGGCGTCCGACACGCCTTCATGGCGCACCACTGTTCGACGGGAGACAGGCTGAAGTTGTCACTCTGGAGTCTCGGCCATTCTGGAGTAATGGAGAGTGGGGCCCCCTGCGGCTGGCGGAGCGTCACTGAGTAACTGCTAGGCACTCACTGAGAGCTGACCCCAGCTGGGTGTCCTTGGCGGGATAAAGGACTGGACTGTTTCAGTGAGCTCGACATGTGAGCTGCGGACTTGACAGTTGGGAGTGACGGAAGGGGCAGAGTTGACAGTGAGCTGAGTCTCTGGGGGCCAGGCTGACAGGAGCGCTCCCCCTGCAGGAGGAGGAGGGGACCCTCTAGGTGTGGGACGCCGGTGTGCAGTAAGGCCCGAAGGTGCAGAGGCCAAAATGAGTGAGGGTCCCTGCGGATGGGCCCGGCAGTCTGAGGCCGGGGCACGGCTGCCTCTGCCCGCTCACACCCCAGATGTGTTGACTGAGGCTGTTCCACAAGGCCACAGCGTCTGGGCCTTGGGAGGCTGGAAGCAGCAAAGCCAAACAGATCTACATTTCATGGTGGACTCTGACACAGCTTGCTGCATGGCAGAGTCTGTGCCTCAGTTTCCCCATCTGTGATGGAGATCTATAACCACTCAGGCTGCTGTAAGGGACTGAGGAGGAGTTAATCGCTGCTTTCCGTTCTCCCGACATCCTGGGGGTGGATGGTCACTGCCCCACCCCAAGAGGGGGCAGCATTGGAAGCTCCGGGTTAGGGATGTCCTTTGTTGGGGGGTGGACTTTTTCCTTGCCTCTGCTTTTCCTTCCGCCTGCCCGGTCCCTCTCCCTCAGTGCCCTCCTTGGCCTGGCTCCCCAGCCCCTCCCCCACCGGCTCACTCCGTGTGCAGCAGGCCAGGGAGGGCCTTCCCATTGTACTATCTTTGGGCCCTAAATTAAAATTGATGACATCTTGAAATGAGCAGTGAGGGTAATTTTGCTTCAGAGCCGGGATGCTAATGAGGCCCCTTAATGGTGCAAATGCTGAGCTGACGGGTCGTGTGTCACAGGCGGCAGCAAGGGGGGTAATGGCCGCGGTAAGTGCTGGTAATTACACCCTGTCTTGCTGTATTTTGGCAGGCCTGGTGGGAGAGCAGAGGCTCAATCACCGCTGGAGGGGACACCCCCACCCACCATGGGACTGACAGCCAGGGATACCCCCTGGGCCCAGCCAGGCCCCCTCAACGCCAGCCCCACCTAGAATAAGGGTCTTGGCTGCAGCCTCTAACATACGATATACAACCCACGGTCACACCACCGGACACCCCTCAGCCTTGTGCATCCATCCCCAGAGCCTGGCATGTTTCCCATGCGTCCCTGCACCTGGCCCCATGCACATGCACAGCTTGTCCAGTGTACTCCCTGTGAACACAGAAAGTTCTGTGTGTAGGCACATGTCAACCCACACACAATTGCCTTCTCAGTGAGCATGCACTGAGCACCCACTGCCTTGCCCCACATCTTCCCCCCCCCCCGCCTCTCTTTTACACAGTCACTTTATTTATTTGTTGATTATTTTATTTTCTGTGCCTAAGTGTTTTGCCTGCATGTATATCTGCTCTATGTGTGTCTTGTGCACAAGGAGGCCAGAAGAGGGCGTTGGATCCCCCAGGACTGGAGTTACAGATGGTTATGAGCTGCCATGTGGGTGCTGGGAACTGACCCCCCTGTTCTGTGGAAGAGCAGCCTTTATTAACCACTGAGTCATATCTCCAGTTCCTCAAGGGCTACATTAAATTTTTTATTTTGTGCATATGTGTGTGTGTGTTTACCTGTCCCATATGTGAGTAGGTATCTACAGAGTCCAGGAGAGGGTGTTGGAT
Organism: Peromyscus maniculatus bairdii; assembly: GCF_049852395.1. Taxonomy (NCBI): domain Eukaryota; kingdom Metazoa; phylum Chordata; class Mammalia; order Rodentia; family Cricetidae; genus Peromyscus; species Peromyscus maniculatus. Next base: position 47,616,248 of record NC_134872.1, on the reverse strand, counting down.
CCCTTGGAGCTGGAGCTACAGGTTGTGGTGAGTGGCCAGATGTGGTTACAGTTACAGATATGGTGCTGGGAATGAACTCAGGTCCTCTGCAAGAATAGTATGTACTCTTTTTTTGTTATTGTTGTTGCTTTTGTTTCTCTCTGTGTTAGCTCTGGCTGTCCTGGATCTCACTCTGTAGACCAGGCTGGCCTTGAACTCACAGAGATCTGCCTGCCTCTGCCTCCTGAGTGCTGTGATCAAAGGTGTGAGCCACCTCCTCCCAACCCCTCTGCCCCTGGCAAATAGTACATACTCTTAACAGCTGAACCATCTCTCCGGCCCTGATGCCATCTAATGTAGCCCAGGCTGGCCTTATATTCACTATGTAGCCAAAGATAACCTTGAACTCCTGGCCCTCCTGGCTCCTCCTCTTGAGTTCTGGATGACAGGTATGCACGGCCTTGCCTATGTCATTATCCTCACCTATAATGCAGAAATGAGGAAGAAGGCTTAGATCACTGTACTAGGTGCTGACAGAAACAGATCTGCAGGGCAGGTCTTTCATGTTGCAACCTTTCCTACCTCCACCTTCCTTCTTCCATTGGCCTGGATGCCACTCTCCAGACAGGCAAGCACACACGTGCATATGTACTTATCACACAAGTCACATATGTCCTCTGTGCATCCAACGACCCATATTGGCATGCTGTTTAAATATGTGCCTACATGCTATCAACATGTATATGTAAGGGATCATCCAGCAAGCATACAGAGATAAGCATCTGCATGTACATGCTCAGGTCACGTGATGGTCTTCATATGCACAATGTGTGTTGCATCTTGAGAAAGCCACCCCGAGCCTCGGGATGGTCAGAGAGCTTGCCCGGGCATCTGCACCACCTCTGCGGGAAGAGAGGAAAGGGCGGGGAGAGGAGTCTGTAGGTGGAGCTCCCCTTGGGCTCCAGCCACAGCACACATAAGCCAGGTGTGCTGTCTGTGATCCCAGCACGCTGGAGGTAGAGGCAGGAAGACCAGAAGTTCAAGGCCATCCTTGACTACATAGAAAGTTGGAGACCAGCCTGGGCTACATGAGACACTGTTTCAAAACAAAACCAAACCAAAGACTTGTGGGAAGGGATAAATTCTCACCCACTCTCCTTCCCAGCCACACCTTCTCTTGATGCCAGGGACATAATGCGGAGCCCTGCACATGCCACACAAGCACACTGCCACAGCTCCACTCTAGCCCTCACCTTTGAAGGGCAGAATGCCATCAGTACACAGAGGACAGAGATGTGCCCTCCCCCAGCCCCTGAAGTACCCGCACCAGGTGCACAGACATGTGCCCACACTTCCCATGTGGGTGGGATATGAGCTCCCCACGACTGCAGCATGCAGCCTTTACATGCACACACCATGCACAGCTGTGAGCATGCCCACAGTGCTGGCATAAACCCCACGAGTGCCTGCCAGTTGGCAGCTGGCGAGATGGCTCACACTTAAAAGCACCTGTTGCTCTTGCAGAGGACCCAGGTGTAACTCTATTTCCAGGGGATCAGATGTCCTCTTCTGACCTGGGTTGGCACAGGCCCGTATGTAATGCACTTACATATGTGCAGGCAAAACACCCATACACATAACATAAAATAAATCGATTTCTTTTACGTAAGAAAGAGAAGAGCACCTGCCAATAAAATGGGAAACTACAAAGTCCACAGGCTCTTGTCCTGTGGGCATCCTGCCTCTCCCAGCATCTATCAGTCACGTGATTATAGTCGGGGTTAAAAGCATGGACTTGGTCTGACTGCATGGGTTCTCCATCTGGGTCCATCAAAATGTGCTGACACTATTTCCGTATTTGTAAGATGGGGATGTTGAGGGCATCAGGACGTGGACACGGCTGAATGAGTTCATAGAGCAAAGCACATGGTGTCTGGCATGACCCTAATAAGTGTCTGGGGAGGGTTATGTCCTGGCAAAGAATGTTCTTCAGAATGGGACAGGCACCAAGGAACAGGCAGTGAAAAGCAGAGCAGGGGTACCCACCTGAGGCTGGAGTGGTTGGGGAGGGCCCCGAGGAGGAAGGGGCAGGGGCACCCACCTGAGGCTGGAGTGGTCGGGGAGGGCCCCGAGGAGGAAGGGGCAGGGGCACCCACCTGAGGCTGGAGTGGTCGGGGAGGGCCCCGAGGAGGAAGGGGCAGGGGCACCCACCCGAGGCTGGAGTGGTCGGGGAAGAAGATGGCTTTGGACTATTGGCAGCTTGTCTGTGCACTAGCAGCCTCCTCTCCTACTCAGCTGTGACCTGCCCAGGTGGACGGTCACACCAGAGCAGCAGGTGACATCTGAGAGTGTCTGGGAGAAGGAAGACGTGGGCCCCGCTCTATGTGCAGGGCTGATGGCATTCCTGCTCGTACCTCTCATAGTAGGAGCAGGGCGACCCTGAGCCCTGTTGGTACACCCGAGAATCTAAACGGGCCTAGAGAGGGTCACGTACCTGGTGGCTGAGTCTGTGAAGGAGGAGGTGACATCTTGGAGAAGTATCCCAGATAATAGTCACAGTTCATTGAAGGAAGTCAGGACAGGAACCCAAGCAGGGCAGGAACCTGAGGCAAGAGCTGATGCAGAGGCCGTGGGGGAGTGTTGTATCACGCTTGCTTGTTCTGTACCCATTGCTCGCTCACTGTCCCTTTTTTCCCTTCCTTCCTTCCTTCCTTCCTTCCTTCCTTCCTTCCTTCCTTCCTTCCTTCCTTCCTTCCTTCCTTCTTCCCTTCCTTCCTTTCTTTTTCTTTTTTTCTTTCTTTTCTTTTTCTTTCTTTTTTTTTTTGAGATAGGGTCTCACTGTGTTTTCCTGGCTTGCTTGGAACTCACTACATAGACCAGGCTGGCCTTGAACTTATAGAGAGCCATATGACTATGCCTCCCAAGTGCTAGGATTAAAGAGGTGACCAGCACACCTACCTGAATTCTTGTATAACCCAGGACTACCTGCCCAGGGGTGGCACCACCCACAGTGGGGTGGACCCTCCCCATCATTCATTAGTGAAGAGAGTGTCCCCACAGACTTGCATACAGGCTAAGGGGAGGGAGGAATTTTCTCAAGTGAGGCTCCCTCTTCCCAGATGAGGCTTGTTGACGTAGCCAGCAGAGGTAAGTACCAGTCTTTTTCTTTTTCTTTTCTTTTCTGTTCTTTTGCTGTGGGATGTCTTTCTGTACGCTGTGAATGTGTGTTGCTCTGATTAGTTGATAAATAAAACCATCTGGCCTATGGCAGGGCAGGATGGAGCCAGGCGGGAAAATCCAAGGGAGACAGTGAAAGGAGAGGCAGGGGATACGCCATTCCGACATCCAGGGAGCAGCATGTAATGACACACAGGTGAGGCCATGGAACACATGGCGACACACAGATTAATAGAAATGGGCTGAGTTTAGTTATAAGAGCTAGCTAGCAAGAAGCTTGAGCCATAGGCCATGGCCATATAGTTTGTAATTAATATAAGCCTGTGTATGTTTATTTGGGTCTGAGTGACTGTGGGATCGGGTGGGACACAGGAAAACTTCCAGTTACATTTTTTCCCTTCAAGACAGGGTTTCTCTGTATCCCTGGCTGTCCTGGAACTCACTCTGTAGACCAGGCTGGCCTCAAACTCACAGATCCACCTGCCTCTGCTTCCCAAGTGGTAGAATTAAAGGTGTGTGCCACCATGCCCAGCTATGAGTACAAATCTTTGAGTCTTGAGTTGCTAATTCAGAGAGAGGTCAAAACTTAAAAGTATAGGTCTGGTTTGACTCCTTTTGAGTCACCTTGAAGTTGGAAGACAAAACACAACAAAACGTAGAAACTGAGTGGGGCCAGCGATGGTGGCACACGTCTGTAATCCCGGACCTGGGGGATAAAGGTGAGAAGACCAGAAATCCAAGCTCATTCTTGGCTATATATGGATTTCAAGATCAGCCTGCTATGCATGAAATCTTGTCTCAAAAAAAAAAAAAAAAAGTCAAAAGAGGGGCTGGGGATGTGGCTCAGTTACACGCACAAGGTCATGACGTCCTAGGTTCGACCCCCAGCACCAAATAAACTGGGAATGGTGGACCACATCTGTGATGCTAGTACTCAGGAGGTGGACAGAGGAGTATCAGGAACTCAAGGTTATCCTTGACTACATGAGGCCTTAAGACCAGCCTGGGCTACATGAGAATCTGTCTCATAAGCAAAACAAAACAAAACAAAACAAAACAAAACAAAACAAAACAAAACAAAACAAAACAAAACAAAACAAAACAACAAAAAAAAAAACCTCCTGAATGTCCACCTCCACCCTCAGCTGGGAAGCATGTATACTGACATTATTTTAGAAGGGCACCTGAATCCAGACTGGGACAATGTGGCCATTCCCAGAGATCCCCTGGGGTGGGCTAGGCTGGGGTGGGCTAGGCTGGGGTGGGCTAGGCTGGGGTGGGCTTCTGCCATCAGTGGGCAGAGGGTCTGGGGAAGGGGAGGGGAGGGCTGCTTTCTAATGAACAATTAGTGTCTGCTGTGCCTCTAATCATGTGGTTCCGTGTAATTAAGAAGTTAATTAGTGCTGTGTCAATTCAGGTTTAATTAGCCCCCTCTTCAGAGAAGCCTGGAAGACCCTCATGCTAGAGGCTTCTGGAATGAAAAATGTAGAGGAAGCGAGATGGGTAAAGGAAAAACAACAGGTACAGGGAGGGCCCCACTTCCTCTTGTGACCCTTCCAGTCCGGGGACCAGCGACTGATGCCTCCGTTATACCTCCCCTTGGTGACATGGAGACACTGTGGTCACCTGAGGCTCCCTCCCCGCTGCCAATAGCATTTGTGATGATGCTCTGCTGAGCGCCTATGGGAAAACAAAACTTAAGTTACTGCACCCCATTGTTCCCTGGATTCCCCATGGAAGCTACAGTTCACACCCCATTCTCTAAGCTTGCTTTATGGAAACCGTTGTGTATTTTCCTGTAGATGGTGAGGAAACAGGTACCCAGAGAGCTTGAGTAACTCCCTCAAGGTCACACATCCAGTTAAGTGACCCCAGGACCTGCAGTGACAGCGGATGTAAGGCTCGGCTCTCACAAGGAGCCAGAAGCACCTCAGCACTCAGCTCTGGCTGCTCTGTGATGACCATGGCCTTCCCTCATGCAGCTCTCTCAGATAAACATCTCCTCTGTCTGTCACAGAAGCTTCTGGGCCCTGTGGAGAGCGGCGCACGCTCGCGGTGTATCTCCAGTGGAGCTGGGTTACCACTGTGCCTGTCTCCACCTGAGGTGGAAACTCCAGATGGCAGGCACTTTCCTGCTCGGGTCTCAGGGCCCAGCACCTGGTATCTGTTCTGAAGACATCTTCAGAATGAAAAAACTGGCACACCTGTGGGCACCTAGCACCCTGGCAAGATGGCTGGGCGCACTGGCCACTCTTCTCGAGGACCTGGGTTCCATTGCCACGCGGCAGCTCACAACCAGCTGTGACTCCAGTTTCGGGGTCAGACTCCCTCTTCTGGCCTCCTCAGGCACCAGGCATGAACAACGTGATATGTAGACACACAAGCACACAAAACACTCATAAATGTGTGTGCCTGTGTATCTATATGTATAAAATATAATATATACAAAACAATATTTAAAAATTGGGCACCTCAGGTGCTGGGTACAAAGAAGAGAACAGATAGAATTAATTTCTAGCTCTGTTTTGAGACAGGATCTCATCTATTCTAGGCTGACCTCAAACTGGTTTAGGCAGGCAAGGATGATCTCAACTTTCTTTTTGCGCGCGCGCGCGCGTGTGTGTGTGTGTGTGTGTGTGTGTGTGTGTGTGGTATTGTGCTCCCATGTATGTGGTGTGGGCATGTGTGTGTGCAAATGTGTGGGTTGCGTGTGTGCACCTGTGGAGACCTGAAGTTGGAGGCGGGTGGCTTGATTACTCTTCACTCTCCTGACGTCTCTCAGTTGAAGCCAGGGCACAAGACCTGCTAGATGTCCTCACCAGCTTGACCTGGGGATCCCCCGCTGCCTCTGCCACACCTGCCCAGCTTTTACATACACTCTTGGGTTCTAAACTCTGGTCCTGAGGCTGGTTTGACAAGCCTTTATCCAGTGAATCATCTCTTCAGTCACATCTCTAAGTCCTGAGATCACAGGTATGGGCCGCCACACCTGCTGCTTGTGGTGCTGTGACGTAAGGAGTTGTCTATAGGCTGGGCAAGCATTTTCTAACCCTGCTGCACCCCCAGCCCCTCCTGTCTCTTCCTTCTGGCCCCAGCTTCATGAGGCGGCTTCTCCTTCTTCCTCTTCCTCTTCCTCTTTTCTTCTTCTTCTTCTTCTTCTTCTTCTTCTTCTTCTTCTTCTTCTTCTTCTTCTTCTTCTTCTTCTTCTTCTTCTTCCCCCTCCTCCTCTCCTCCTCCCCCCTCCTCCCCCCTCCTCCTCCCCCTCTCCTCCCCTCCTCCTCCTCTTTCTCCTTCTTCGAGACACGGTTTCTCTGTGTAGCCCTGGCTGTCCTGGAACTTGCTCTGTAGACCATGCTGGCCTCGAACTCACAGAGATCCGCCTGCCTCTGCCTCCCAAGTGCCCACTGCCCAGCTTAATGACCCTTTTTATCAGGACATCCACCATACCTTCCCCTGTTACTCAACCCAGACCCAGTGGTTGGGTACAGAGTGAACCCCATTGCCCTCTGGCTGGCAGGAGGTGGAGCAGCATGCGCCCTGCTGGACCGTGAGGTCTCCAACTTGTACAGAGAACGCACTTAGGAGGTATGTGTCACACGGTGAGGCTTTTCCTCTCCTTGCTCAGTTTCCAGGCAGGAGTAGAACATTTTATCTCACCAATACAAAACCTATTAACCACCAGCAGTCAGGGCCATCACCTCCCTTCCCTGCATGCCCTTGGGCAGACACTGTCCGTGTCCAGTGTCTCAGGAGTGGCGTGTGATCTGTGCAGTTCACAGGACTCTGGGCTTCCCTGCCCGCGCTCTTCCCTCTCTTCCATCCTCCCTACTCTGTGGCAGATGCTATCCAACCAAAGAGTTTTGAGTCCGTTGAGGATGAATGGTATCCGCTGGATGTAATAGAGACCAAGTTTCATCTGCTCCCACACCCCTTTGCCTCCTCTGTCTACGAGGAGCCATTTGGGGTCACCCAGGTCCTGGAGGCCTGGCATGGCCCTGCAGCACCTCAGTTCTGAGTATGGCTGGCAGCGACCCTTTCCTTAGCTAGCTGAAGGTGAGCCCTGTGCTCACCAGGTGAAGCCCACACACCCTCAGATTGGGGGTGGGCAGACTTTTCGGTCTCTCAAAGCCTGACCACTGCCTGCTTCTCCAGGCCTCCTTCCCAGAAGTTCAGCCTGACCTGACTCCGTCACCAGCCCCTGTTTCTGTCCTTTTTCTCTGCCCCATCCCACAGTCTCATGTAGCCTAGCTTGACCTTAAATTCAATACGGAGCGGAAGAAGTCCTGGAACTCCTGATCCTGCTGATTCCCTCTCCCGAATGCTGGAATTGCAGATGTGCACCACAACACCCCAGTTTCTGAAGTTTCTGGAGACTGAAGCCACAGCTTCCTGAATGCTGGACAAACACTCAAGCAGCTGAGCTACATCCCCAGCCCTGTGGTTTTCCCTCTTAACTCCACATTTCCTGAGCCAAGCGTCAGCTATCCCAGACCACTGGGCCCCGCAGCTCCCAATCACTTCTGAGCACTTTCTGGACACAGGCCTGGGCCTCTGCCCCCGGGGCCACGGAAGTGAATGACAAGCCCATGTCCTGCTTCTGTTTCCTAAATGGCCCAGAGTAAACAGGGTTCCTGGGAGCAGAGGTCCACTCCTGAGGGCTGGGTCCAGTGATCCTAACTACTAAGGGCCTCTGCTGGCCTCCCTTCCCCCAGTCTCACAGAAGGAAGGTTCACTGAGCGAGGGGAAGCGGAGAGATCTGGCTGAGAGGGGAGGAGATGAAGTGGAGAAGAGATATAATTGTTCCCGTTTGACAACTTTTTCTAATTAGGGACCAATTATATCTGGTACCTAACTGGGGTCCTGGGAGATTCTCTAGTTTGCTAGCTAATTACTGGCCAGTAATCCCGGTGGTGGGAAGTGGGGGAAGAGTGTGTTGCCACAACATTTTGGTTTGTTCCGAGGGTGGAGGACTTTGTCCAAAGAGCAGGCAGGCACTCTGGTAATACCCAGGCAGTTCTATTTTCTCCCTGTCCCTGAGCCCCGAGCCAGGAGCTGATCATTTCTCTGTAGCCATAACCGACACCCCGAGATGTGGGGACATCTGGGATTGTTTCTTTAGCACCTACATGCACACTCAGCTCTCAGTGACAGCCACTTCCAATTTGAAAACTCTTCTAGGAAGTGCGCTTGCACACTTGGGCACATGCGTGTGCATAGTGGCAGAGAGATGTTTAATGATAAGGGTATCATTATCTCTACTTTATAGGTAAGAAAACTGAGATGCCAAGTGATGTGAAATCTAAGAGTTTACCCTACTACAGTTACCAGGATTGTGATTGAAGAGACTGGAGGGATGGCTCAGTGGTTAGGAGCACTGGCTGCTTTTGCAGAGGACCAGGGTTCTGTTCCCAGCACCCACAACCACCTGTAACTAAAGTTCCAGATCTCACTCCCTCTGCTGACATATTTGGGCACTGCAGCCTGCGGTGTTTATTTATTTATTATTTATTTATTTATTCTGTTTGTGTTTGCAGACAAAACACAAACAGAATAAAAGTAATTACTAAAAAATGTGCTTGTAGACTTTAAAAAAGATTTACTTATTTTCATTTCGTGTGTGAGTGTTTCCTCTTTCCTGCTTTGTGGAGAGCTGAGCAAATGGCCGACGTGAACTCCCATTCCGACAAGCCTCGGGCTGCCATGCCCTCCTCCCATGATGGCCCCATCCCTCGGACTGTGGGCCAAAATAAGCCTTCTTCCCTTGTTCATCTTGTTAGGTGTGTGGTCCCAGCAGCAGGAGAAAACGATTAGTACGTTTATATATTCACTATGCAAATGTTTTATCACATGCGATTTGGAGCTGTTTTATACTAGCCCTTCTGTTACCCTCTCTCTCCAAGATTAGAACCCAGGGCCTCATCGCTGGTAGGCAACCACTCCACCACCTCAGCCTTTGAGGATTTTTGGAGAAAGACCAAGCTGGGGTCTTCTGGCTCTCCAATATCACCTGCTTGGTGAGCTCCAGGACAATCAGAGACACTGTCTCAAAGAACAATGTGAGGATGGTGTTGGGGATTCATCTCAATGGAGAGTGCTTGGAGAGCAAGCACAGGGTCCCAGGTGCAGCTCTAAGCGCTGAGAAAGAAAGAAAAAACAAGCCAGGAGGTGGCGGTGGCGGTGGCAGTGGCAGTGGCGGTGGTGGCGCACGCCTTTAATCCCAGCACTCAGGAGGCAGAGGCAGGTGGATCTCTGTGAGTTCGAGGCCAGCCTGGACTACAGAGTGAGTTCCAGGAAAGGCGCCAAAGCTACACAGAGAAACCATGTCTCAAAAAACCAAAAAACAAAACAAAACAAAACACTAACAAGGTGGGTGATACCTGAAATTGTCCCTTTACTTCCATGTGCACATGCACACACACACACACACACACACACACACACACACACACACACACACACACACACACACACACACACACTGGCAACCACACACCAGAAAGTTCAGAGGTAGTGTGGTTTCCAGGCATTTATGACATTGGGAGACTTTCTCTGCTACTGAGGCCTGGCCTGGTTATACAGCCTTGCTCAAAATTGATGAGTAGAACAGGCTGACCTTCAAATTCTCAATGACCCTGTGCCTCTGTCTCGTCTCCCAGGAGCTGGGATTGCAGGGGTGCCCCACCACATCCAGCTGCAGATGTCCATTCTTTCCACCCTGGCCTCCTCAGGGAGTTGTCTTGACTTCCTCGACAGGCTCCTTCATGGGACAGGAGAGCTTGCCTAGCGTGTGCAAGGCTCTGGGTCTGATGAACAGAGCAAAGCAAAGGTTAGTGTGCAAGTCACATGCAGACAGCACACAAGTACTGAGGGCAGACGAGACTGTCCCTGGCACATACCCTTGGAGCCTCTGCAGATGGCCCTCATGCTTTGTTGGCCAGGATGGTGTCACATACCCATTCCTAAAGCAATCACCAGCACCGGCCAGGAGAGCACCATGGCTAGCTTAAATCAATCATGATTCCTGCCCTGGAGCTGGGGCCTACTCTCTTTGAAGCTCGTGGCTGCCTGGCAGAGTCAAATAAATCAGAAGTCTATTCACAAAACAAAATGGGTGGGGCTGGGAAAATGGCTCATCAGTTAAGAGCTCTTTCTGCTGTTGTGAAGGACCTGGGTTCAGTTCCCAGCACCAGTTCCAGGGGATATAACATCCTCTTCTGGTCTCTGAGGCCATTAAGCATGCATGTGGTGCACAAACATACATTCAGGCAAAACACCCACACACATTAAAACACATACACACATATCACACACACATAGATAGATAGATAGATAGATAGATAGATAGATAGATAGATAGATAGATAGATAGATAGATAGATAATGGGCCTGATGCCGCCATTCTCCATTTCTTTTTCTTTCTATTCTCTCCCAGTTCCCTCCTCTTCATCCCTTTCTCCTCTTCCTTCTGCCCGCTCCCCCTCCCCCTCCCCCTCCCTCTGTCTCCCTCTTCTTCCCAGTTTCTCTGTTCTAGGGATTGAACTTGAGGCCTCATGCACACTAGGTAAGCACTCTAGCCCCGAGCCACACTCTCAGCTCATTTTTTCCGTTATAGAAATTTTGGCGGAGGGCATGGCCACCCAGAAGGAAGATTACACTCCCAGCCTCTTAGGCAGCTGACTGTGACCAGTGGCAACGTTCCGGCCAATGGGAAGCGGCAGATGCTCCAGTAGCTCTCGGGAATCTTCTTTAAGGGAACTTTGGCATAAGCCTTGGCTCTCAGTTCTGTCTTCTCTCCATTTGCCGTCTGGAATGTGGGTGTCACTGTACTGAACCGCAAGAACGAGAATCGTGGCGGGAATGAGTTGGAAGGAGCCTCAGGAACAGAGTCCAGTTTCTGCTCTGGAGTCTCGGAATGGACTAACATGAGCAGAAAGGAACCAGAGCAGATACTGTCTCCATGAACACAGCATCATCAGTTACAGATAGCAAGAGTTGGAGTTAACAGAAAGCCCATGTCAGCACCCAGGGACTTGGACTCCCCCCAGCCCAGGGCACACTCTGTTCTCTGTGAAACAATGTAACAGAGTGAGATATACTCAGGAGATCTGAGGACCAGGCTCACCCGGGTACCCATTGGAGATGTTATTTAGAGAAGGTTGCTGGGCCAGGTGGCACTGGCCAGTGGTTCCAACTGCTTGGGAGGCTGATACAAGAGAATTGCAACTTCAAAGCCTGCAAAGCAAGTTCAAGGCTAGCCTAGACAATTTAGAGAGTTTTGCCTCAAAATAAAAGATGTAAAGGGGGCTAGGGACATGGCTAAGTGGCAGAGCATCTGCCTAGCATTCATAATGTCCTGGGTTTGATAAAAAGAAAAATACCAATGGTTAGCTGGCTCTCCAGGTTGATTTCCTCGTCTGTAAAACGGGGACAGTAATTCCTGTTGTGCTGAGCCCTGATGCATGTAGCATGTTCTAGGGTCTCAGTACAGCAGCAAACATGTGAAGATGATGTGGGCTGTGCAGCTGGATCTGTAGTAAGTGCAGTGGTCAGCTTCTAAGATGACCCCCACTGCTTCCAGCTTTCCAGGTTCACGTATTCACACCCTTTTGATGTCTTCCATCTTGAGTAGGGCTGACTCAGACACCCAGGTCATTTGGGCTCCATTTTGGCTGAAATGGATCATTTGCTCTAGAGGAAGTTGGCTACGTTGGGTGAGCCCACTTAAACATCCCTGTGGCATGCCATGCATGGTGGCACACACCTTTAATCCCAGCACTGGGGGAGGGGGGGCAGAGGCTGGTGGATCCCTGAGTTGGAGGCCAGTCTGGCTTACAAAGTGAGTTCCAGGACAGCCAGGGCTACACAGAGAAACTTTGTCTCAAAACCAAACAGCAACAATAAAACAAACACCCCAAACACTGTTTGGGAAGGATTAGGAGGTGTGGCCTCGTGAGGAGGTGTGTCACGAGGGAGGACTTTGAAGTTTCAGAAGTCCAAGCCATTCCCAGTTAGCTCTCTGTGCCTTGTGGGTGTTGGTCAAGATGTAAGCTCCAGCACCATGCCTGCCTCTGTCCTGCCGTGCTCCCTGGGACCATGAGCTCCAAACTAAATGCTTTCTTTTATAAGTTGCCTTGATCATGGCATCTTATTATAGCAATAGATAAGAAACTAATCATTATCATTTGAGACAGTGTCTCAGATAGCTCAGGCTGGTCTAGAACTTACTTTGTAGCCCAGGATGACCTTGAACTTCTGATCACTACCTCCCCAGTGGTGATATGATAGATGTATGATACTGTGCCCAGATTAGGCGGTGCTGTGGATCAAACCAATCACTTCATGAATGCTAGGCAAGTATTCCATCAACTTAGCTACATCCCCAGAACCTCTGGTTGCCGTCTTGACTGAATCTTCCTGAGAGACCCTGAGCCAGACCACACGGCTCTACTGTATGCAAAATTCCAGCATCGCGTTCCTGCATGAAGCCATGACTGTTCCTTGTGGTACAAAGCTGTTGGGTTTATTTGTTACGCAGCAATGGTAAGAAGCAACACATGTTCATTAGCTATGAGTTCCATCTTCTTTCTGGCAAGACGTTTCCCTCTGCAGTGCCTTCTCGCGCCTCTGCCCTGTGATCCCTCATCCCAGAAATGCAGCAGTGGGATACGGGAGGCAGCTGCCTGCTCACACTGCTATTGCAGACGCAGTGAGAACGCAGAGACGAAGCTTCTCCCAGGAGCATCCCCATCCTGTACCAGCTGTCGTAGGGTACCGTGTAGAAGAAGACGAGACAGGGGTTGAGGATGCGGTTCAGGGGATAGGGGAGAAGGAGGGCAGGTAAAATGAAGGGATGGGAAGGAAGGGAGGACCTGGTTAGAGAGAACGTCCCGCAGTCTCAGGCATTTGAACATCTTGTCCCCTGTTGGTGGCACTGCTTGGAGGTCCAGGAAGTGTGCCGCTGTGGGAAAGCATGTCCTTGGAGGTGGCGTTGAGAGTTGAGAGACCCTTACCATTTCCAGTTTGCTCTCTGCTCTATACTTGTGGTCCAAGATGTGGGCTCTCAGCATCCCGCCACCATCTCAGCATCCCGCCGCAGCCACCATGCCCGCCCTGTGCTTCCAGACTTCCTTGACACGACGGACCTCACGTCTCTGGAGCCATAAGCCAAAATCAACTCTTTCTTCTACAATCTGCCTTGCCCGTGGTGTTTTGCCATAGCGACAGGAAAGTATCTAAGAGAAGGAATCCAAACACTTGCCAGCTTCCTGGGAGCACCGCACGGCCCTTCCAGCCCCACCCTTAGGGCAGCAGTGGGAGACAGTGATTCTGACTTTGACACTGGGGATGGGAGTCCTTGTGAGCAGAGGCACACAGCACGCTCTGGCCCCTTTACCTCAGCTCTGTGTTCGGGAGGTTGCTCCATGTTGTTGTAGGCAGTTCGAATCCTGTCTTCTCCCTGCTGGATGAAATTCAATACACTGGTCTGTATGTCTGCTCTGCCAGCAGGAGACAGGTTTCCCATCTGGGGACTTCGGTGAATAGTATGACATTTGGTTTGTGAGTCCATGGTGTTTTCTACACCGCTAGCAGGTAATGTGGTATGTGAGTGTCCACGTGGTAGCTTTTGCCTAAGGAGATGTCCCAATTTACAGTTGCAGAGGCAACGTATGAGGGGTAGGAGGTGCATGCCACCCTCAAGAGGTGGGAAGTTACCCCAAGCCAAAGAGTTGACAGTTATCTCTAAGTGGAGAAAGCTGAATTCACCACCCTGAGAGTGGGAGAGTTGGAGAGCAGGATCACCTCTGTCCTTTCAAGGAGACAATACAGATTAAACCACAGTGCCAGGCGGTGGTGGCACATGCCCCAGCACTGGGAGACAGAGGCAGGCAGATCTCTGTGAGTTCAAGGCCAGCCTGGTTTACAGAAAGAGTTCTAGGACAGCCAGGACTGCACAGAGAAACTCTGTCGTGAAAAACAAAAACAACAACAAAAACCAAAACAAACAACAACAACAAAACCCCACACATGTTTCTGCTGTTTGCCAAATATCACTTACTGAAGACTTTGGACCTCTGGACTAGAATCTTCCCACTGTCATCCTTAGCTTCTGGGCTGTGCTGTCATAGAGGGGCTGAGAGCAGCTTGGAGTGAGTGGGAAGGCAGAGGAGGTCACAGGCTTCGACTCCTCAGCTTGGCTGAGGACTTGGAGCTGAGGACCACTGGTCCTAGAAGGGAAGGGACATGGGGGCAGCTGGTATCTGGGGTCCCAAGGACAAGGATGAAGAGGACAAGAGGCAAATTTTCCATCAATCTGGCCATGGAGCACATTATTATTGTTATTATGAAGTATCCCAAGGCTGATGCTCATGCTGGCCTGGCCAGGGGAGGGGAGGCCCTAATGGTCCCATAAATCCAGGCCATAAAGAGTAATGGGGGGAGACAAATGAGATAATTAGAAATAAATCTCACCGAGGTCTCTATTCATCAGCGTCTCTGGAACTGGCCAATCTTCCAAGCCATTAGCCAGGGCCTCTAATTAATGCTAAGCTGCCCAGTTCTGTGGAAGCTCCATGTTTGGGGAGGGACCCAGGCTGAGGGGCATCACTGCCCCCACAGCCCACGATGGGTGACCTTGGGAGGAGCTGAGGGCCAGCTCCCCACAGCACCCTCCTCTCCTGGTGTGCAGGGCCTTACTCAACCACTTCTGGCTCTGTTCTTTCTCTTTAAATCACATTTTATTTGTGGGTTTGTGTGTGTCTTTGCCTGCTAAGCCTCCCCCCAGCCCTGATTCTCTTTCTCCAGCTCACCCCATACCTTCATCTTCTGTGTGTCCTGGTATTTCTTTCTCATCAGATGGTCATGTCCCTGTGGGTGAGCCATGGAGGGTCTCAGAAGGCGTGGAGAGGGCCACCTGGGATAACACTCCACTGTCTGTCTTTCTTGTCACCTGGTCAACAGCAGGACAAGGACCCATCACAACCCTTGCCCCAGAGCAGTCTGGGAAAAGGGGAGCTGCACTTGGGGTGTTAGCTCCTAGGACCCTATTTACCCCCCCCCTCTCTCTTAGAGCTGGAAGCCTCTCCTGTCCGTCTACCCCTTGCCTTAACCTCGCCTCCATCTCCACCAAGCCGTTGATGTGGAAGGCATGCATCCTTCCCGAGCTGTGTGTCACTGTTGGGGGTTTCGAGGCCAACAACCCCACCAAACATGTCTCCTGCCCCCACAGAGCCGTCTAATCTGCGAGTGGCTCCCATTGTTTTCATTTCCCAGCCTGCCTTCTCTACTCTCCAGGGCTTTGGAGGGATGGCCAAGATATGCACCTTCTCCAAGTCATAGAAATGTCATGTGACTGTGGCCTAGCCAATCACAACCCTCCACTCAGCACAGCAATAGTTCTGTAGCATGAACTGAGTAAATTAGTATTGACTTGTCTTTAATCTAGGATTTCTCAGGGGTGCAAACTGAGACTGTAGTGGGCAGCTAGTGTATGAACGCCCCCAACACACCCCAGCCCCTGCCCCTCTGCAGTAATGAGGATGCTATCCCCCTAAAAGCAGGTTTAGAGGTGGTGGAACTGCGAGAAGAGAGTTGGTAGCTGAGATGGGAAAGGGAGCCAAAGCCACTGAGGTCCTGTGGTATGGGTGTCACCCCAGATTGTGACCCTCCTCTCCCTGGGAAAGCCAGAGCTCAGGAAAGTGATGAGTCCTGTCGTCACATTTGTCCCCAAAGCCAAGTCTGTGGCCACACTGCTTTCCCAGCTACAGTGGAGTCCTGCTGCCCCCACCTACCCAGAAATAGGGGTTTGCAGCAGTCCTGATGGCCCCAGTGACCACGCCGACCCCACAACTGGCTGGCAGAGGCCCAGGACACGACTGGCCCCTCCAGCAGCTCTGGAGCCGGGGTGGTATTCTGAAACTCTAAGTGCCCATAGTATGAGGGAGGTGAGGGCATGCGTGAGCATCCTGCCTCACAAGCGGCCTCTCTCCCACTGGGCAGCACCTCTCAGGGCAGGATATGAGGTCCCAGAATGGTTCAGGCCAGGGACAGCTGCACTTGGGCTCCTGGTCTTATCTACAAGTGTAAGAACGGCCACCTTGGTGTGGACAGCTCGGGAGTGAAGAAATGTCCTGGACAAGGGTGGCCAGGGTAGTGTTCCAAAGGTCAGGGGAAAAGCAGAGGCAGGCGCTCCCGGACTCCAGCCATCAGATCTCCAGAGTCCCTCAAGCTCCAGTGTGCACAAAGGATGCCAAGGCCCAGAGAGGGGGACGGCCTTGTTCTGTGACCACACAGAGCCAGCTGAGAACCGTCACCCAGCTCTGTCCAGCTGTAAGCAAAGCTAGGTGCCATCAGAGGATTGTGGGGGAGAGAAGGGGTGCCTGGGAGTCTTTCCCGGGAGGCTGGCTGGTGCAAACGGTAGAGGACAGCTCTAGGTGAATGTTCTCAGCTTCTTGGAAGAGAGGAGACACTTGGGAAAGATGAACGGTGGGGAAGCAGGGCAGGTATGGCAAGCCAGGGTGGACTTCAACCTCCGTAGGGGAGTCTCGGTTCCGGAATTTAGAATGGGGGATGCCATGTGATCGTGTGGAGTGTGTGTGTGTGTGTGTGTGTGTGTGTGTGTGTGTGTGTGTGTGTAGGGGTATGTGTATATGAAGAAAAATACCTATGGAATGGGTGTTCTGGTAAAGGTGTATGTATGTTGAGGAGTGTTCCTTGAAGGTGTGTGTGTGTGTGTAAGGATGTGAGTAGAAGGGCCTGTGTGTGAATGAGTGCATATGAATGGGAGTTCCTGTAGAGATGTGTGTGTGTCAAGCAAAGTGTATACACATGAAGGTATATGTGTGTGTGTGTGCGAGTGTGCGCATACACACACACACACACACACACACACACACACACACACACGAAGGAATGTGCATAGGAATGAGTATGCACATGAAGGTATATGTGTGTGTGTATGCACGCGTGCACATACACACACACACACACACACACACACACACACACACACACACACGAAGGAATGTGCACAGGAATGAGTATGCACATGAAGTTGTGTGCATGCTGAGCCTGGCTGAATCCTCCCTGTGTCCTCCCCCACCCGGCTCAGCTCTCGGATTCAGCCACTATCCTAAAGAAAACAGCCTGGAGCCTGCAACAGGAAATCAGTGTTTGGACTGCAGAGGTGCCTCTTCCTGCCTCTGCCAGCACTCTGTGAGCAGACAGGGAGGCCAGCAGGGGCTTCCTGCCCACCTGGCTGGACGCCGAGTTGGTCGGGAGCCCCTCACCCTTTACCCTGGATTCTCTGACCACCTCTCAGCCCCCAAGCCCTGACGGAGGGAGATCTGAGGCTGCCAGGGTGAACAGAAGCCACTTCCCAAGTCTCCTCCAGTGAAAAGAGCTGAGGGCAGGGGGAGCCCGGGACAGCCCGAGGCCATGTGTGTGGTCGACATTCACAGAGGCCCACTGGGGGCCCTGCCGTGTTGGAGACACCCGTGTGCCCAGGGATGCCACTTCCAGACTCTGTCTGAGACATGACCCTACCATGTTGCTGACTTAACCTGTCCCAGCCACCAGAGTGTAGGATTACAGGCATGCACCGTCACACCCACCCACCTTTCATTTTCTGGAATCTTCTTCAGAGACAGCACATTTATGTAAATGGGTGTGTTCATGACTGCTGAGAATGGACGAGAATAAAGCCGAGTCACCCATCCACTGCACTCGGTGGCTCTGCCTCAGCCCTGGGGTTACCGGGAGGATCAAATCACTTTCACAATTTTTGTTGGTAACAAAAAAAAGCTGCATGTGGTGGTGTGTGCCTTTAATCCCAGTACTGGGAAGGGAGGGGCAGGCAGATCTGTGAGTTCAAGGCCAGCCTGGTCCACATAGTGAACTCCAGGACAGCCAGGACTACACAGAAAGACCCTGTCTCAGAACAAACAAAAACAAACAAACAGGCATATGAATGCACATTGGACTCGAGCATTGGACATTTGCAGTAACTAAATAAAAATTGTAAACAAATGAATATAGACAAGCTAATGAGTGCTAGGGGACCTTGCGCTTTCTCATGGCTTGATTGTGACTCCAGGCTGGTCCTGTCTTTTCCCCGTTTCCAGTGTGGTGTTAGAATCTGGAAAGCAGGCAAAGTGAGGCCTGTGGCATGGGCCTGTAGGGCACGAGTCCCCTTCGGGGCCTGTCACAGCCCCCTGCTACTGCAGGGCAGCGCACTGCTCTGTAGTATTCCCAAAGAGTTTGCCTACAGCCCTTCCGAGTGTCCGTCCTTCCCTCAGAAACTCCGTGAGCCACTCCAGCCATCGAGATGGAAACGGCACCCGCTCATACTTTTGTACGTTTACGTTTCACAGGCCTCCTCAGCCAAGTCTCGTCCTTGGACCCCTAAGTCCCTGCCATGTGACCTGATCCTGATCCCTGTGGGCCTACGCACCCCAGGGCAGATCAGTGACACCCAGGTCTGCCACTGCTGGCCACATGCTACTTTTTGCCTGAATGGGTCACTGGAGCCATGGCCTCCCAGACTCCTGTGGTCCCGATGAGGCTTCCTGCCTCTGGCAACTGGGGCCCAGGACTTGGGCCAGGGATATGACCCTTGTTCAGGCCACATCAGCCCCCGACCCCCAGGATCTCAGGTACAAGTCAGGGTGTGCAGGCCTGGGGTAACCCCTTCCTAAGGCACCCCTCTGTAGTTGGCACAGGGGCAGCCTGAGCCTCGGAGCAACTCCATCGGGAAGCTTGGAGAGCTGCAGTCAGCAGGAGATTAATTAATCAAAGCCTGAACACATCTGTTGTTAATTACAGCCAAGGTTAACTCTTCCCTTGCTGGGCGGCGCTGTCAGTGGGCGGGCATTGGGAACGGCGGTGAGAAGTGGACCTATCCTTTTTCCTTCCGTGTGGGAAGGGAAACCATGAGCCGGGGAGAAGGGCAGCGTGTCTTCTTAGGAAGAAGAAAGCAGAAACAAAAGGGATCCCAGAGAGCAGCACGGTGTGTGTGTGTGTGTGTGTGTGTGTTAGTGTGCGCGTGTGCCACAGGACAACCTCAGGGTCAGCCCTCGCCTTCCATCTTGTTTGAAACAATTTCTTTTTTTCTTAAAGGTTTATTTATTATTATGTATACAGTGTTCTGCTTGCATGTCCCTTCAGGCCAGAAGAGGGCACCAGATCTCACTACAGATGGTTGTGAGCCACCTGTGGTTGCTGGGAATTGAACTCAGGACCTCTGGAAGAACAGCCAGTGCTCTTAACCTCTGAGCCATCTCTCCAGCCCTCGAAACAATTTCTTGTGTGACAACTGGCCTTCAGGCTTCCCGAGAGTCTCCTGTCTGCCTTCTGTCTTGCTGTAGGAGCTGGAATGGCAGACATGGGTTTCTACATTCATCTTCTATGTGGATTCTGGGGAGTCAAAGCCAATTTCTCACGCTCGTGTGGTGAGTGTTTTACTTACCAGCCCATCCGGGGCCCATACAAGGGGCCGGCGGGAAGGGTTTGCTTTGGAGCATTTACGTCCCCACACTTTGTCGCAAGTCCCGAAGAAAGTGGAGACTGAACAGATATCTTTATTTACAGCAACGGATAGCACAGGCCCTCCCCCTCCCCCACTTCCAGTCTTTTCCTTTCTGTCCCCCTCCCACCCCACCCCCACCCCAAGCCCCACTCTCTTGGGTCGCTATATGGGTCAGGCCCCTACAAGAGTCTAAATGAGCCGGGGGGGAGGGGAGGGGCCGGGCAGTGGGCCGGGCAGGTGTCTTTTCACATTTTCTGTCCTCCAAGCTGGGCTAGCAGAGGGAGGTGGGCACCTGGAGCAGAGAGGTAGAGAAGGACATGGGCCTCCCATCCACCCCCCACCCCTACCTTTCACAGTGTTCTGAGTCCTGGCGGCTAACTGGGTCTGTCCCACCAGGTTCTAGATGCCGTGTTCCTGGTCACCCATCAAGGAGAGCAGGCGTGTCTGTTACAGACCTGTCCCGTGGCTGAGATGGCTCCTGGGCCACCCCGCCTTCTCACATCTGGGCTGGGATTCTGAGGGGGCCCTGGGGTCAGGGGAGGTGTCAGGCTTTGTGTGACAGCTCTGGGGCCGCTCTGGGGCGTCAGGAGGAGAAGCAGAGTCCACAACACTCCATGCAGATCTCCAGGCAGTCTGCCGATTCGCAGCAGGCGTCCACGATGCCACAGTCCAGGTCACAGGGCAGGTCACAGTCCGCGCACTCGCCGGAGCCGCAGCAGCAACAGCAGAGGCAGGAGTCCTCTGAGCTGCAGGAGCCACAGGTGGCGCAGTCCAGGACGAGGTTGCAGAGCGTCAGGAACTCACAGAACAGACACGACAGTATGCAGTGGACGCAGCAATCTGTGGGCAGTGGGTAGGCGAGTGAGAGGCGCCAGCAAGGGAGCCCCAACAGTCCGACTGAGCGGCTGAGCGCCTACAGTGCCACCCAGCTTCTGGGGTGAGCTCGTGGGGACACCCCGTGTCTTTAGAGGGACAGGAGGCGAGCAAAGTGGAGTGGGGTTGGAGGATCCCAGGCAGCCTGCACCGGGAGTCCCTGCCCTCTGATTATGTATTTAACAAACTGGGGTGAGGAGGTGTTCCGGGCCCTGTCATAAGTGCCGTGCAGGAAGTACACCCTCCTAAGGTTCCCAAAACAACTCTACGATGTGGGCTGTAATTAGCCTCATTCTACAGATGAAGAAACCGAGGTACAGAGATTAGCCACTTACAGATATATCCAAAGGGCTGGGAATTCGGCTCAGTTAATAGAGTGATTGCCTAGCATGCGGGAGGCCCTGAGTTCAATTCCCCAAAGTGCAGAAACTGGGCGTGGTGGTGCACACCTGTAATCCCAGTATTTGGGAGGCAGGAGCAGGAAGATCAGCAGTTCAGGGGCATCCTCAGCTACTTGGTGAGTTTGAGGTCAGCCTGGGCTACATGAAACAAATGAACAACAATATGCAATCCAGAATTCTGCTCACCCCTCACTCATTAAGCTCCACACTCTGCCTTTGGCTGTACCTCACCAATCTGTTGCCTGTCCCAGAGCCAGGAAGACCTTTAAAATAGAGACTGAAAAACTAAAACTGAACCAGAGGCTGTATCAGATCCCACTCAGAGCATCACGGACTCCCTCCAGGGAGCAGCTTAGGTTCCTGGTGGCCCTTGGGCTGGTGAGCCGCCTCTCCTGACTATTCCTGCACACCTTCTACTCTGCTCTGTCCATACTGACCTTCTGGTGGAACCCCAGCCAAGCACAGCCGAGTGGGTACCCCTCTCTCTGTCTGGAATAGTCTCACTCCTTTCTCTCCTTATTTCTCCAAAACTCACCTCTCCAGCAGGCTCCACTGCCCCTGCCCAGTAGAAAGGAGAACTCTCCTCACCCTGGCACACCCCTCACCACCCTCTGGCACACTTCTGTCTTCCTAGCACGAAAGGCTTTGAGCAGATGGTCATCTCACCCTTGCCAGGTTGTGGCGGCTTGAAAGAAAATGGCCCCCAATGGAGTGGCACTATCAGGAGGTGTGGCCCTGTTGGAGGAAGTGCGTCACTGTGGGGGCGGGCTTTGAGGTCTCTTTTGCTCAAGCTTCCCTCAGTGGAACTGTTCAGTCGATTTCCTGTTGCCTGCGGGATGTAGCCCTCTCAGCTCCAGCACCCTGTCTGCCTGCACGCTGTCTTGCTCCCCTTCATGATGATAATGAACTGACCCTCTGAAGCTGTAAGTGAGCCTCCCTCAATGAAATGTTTTCTTTGTAAGAGTTGCCGTGGTCATGGTGTCTCTTCACAGCAATAGTAAACCCTGACTAAGACACAGGTTCTGCCAGGGCAGTCACCTGGGTCGGTCATGGTCACAGATGTGCCACATGTCCCTAGAACAGGATGTGGCTCAGTCAGTAGAACGCTTCCCTACTAAGTGTGGTCGGTCACACAGTCCCGAGTCCTGCCCCAGCACTGTGTACAGTTGTAGATGTGGGTATCTGTAACCTCAGCTCGTGGCAGGTACAGGCAAGAGGATCAGAAGTTCAAGGTCGGGCTGGAGAGATGGCTCAAAGGTTAAGAGCACTGACTGCTCTTCCAGAGGTCCTGAGTTCAATTCCCAGCAACCACATGGTGGCTCACAACCATCTGTAATGAGATCTGGCGCCTTCCTCTGTATACATAATAAATAAATAAATCTTTTTTTTTTTTAAAAAAAAAAAAGAAGTTCAAGGTCATCGTCGGCTACACAGAGGATCTGAGGCCAGCTTGGGCTACACAAAGTGGACACAGCGGCACTCAGTTGAACTGGCGGCCTGTAGCTCTCCCTGCTGAGTGCTGGGCAGGGAGCCCTCCTGAGGGCCAGGCCAGGGGACAGAACACCAGCCCGACCCACCACAGCTACACTTTGCCGATGGATGCTATCCAGCATCCGGTGTGGCAGTCAGGTCTTCTATCTATGCCCCAAATGGATCCAGTAGTTCTCTTCAAATGCGAATGTGATAAGTCACTGCAGTATTAAATCCTTGGTGCATCCTAGCCATCCCGTGTGTCAGCAGGTGGTCTTTGCATCCCTCAACATAATTGGTATAGTTAATAAAAACCTTCCCAGAGTCCCTGCCTCCTGGAGTCCCAGTCAGCCTGCCCAATGCCAAGCACATCAAACACTGTTCATGTTCCCTACCTGGATCCCCGTCTCAGCCTCTCGCACTGGTGTGGCTGTTCCCACACTAATACAATCTCTATACCTGCACCTGTCACGTGGATAATGATCCCATGTGTGCCCTTCTCCTGAGAGCCCACTGAGGGCGTGGGCTAGGTAACTAGCATGTAGGAGATGCCCAGAACCCACAGTTGTTATTATTATTTATTCTCTTGCACTCCTTGGAATTGAACCCAGGGCCTCGAACATGCTGGACAAGTGCTCTACCACCTAGCCACGCCTCCTCCCCACCTTCCCCAGAGCAAGTTAAGTGAATGGCTGCCTGTCATAAAATACTTGGGGCAGAATCTGCCCCAAGGGGTGAGAAGGTTTCAGAATGCCTTACTTAGCAGATTCGGGGGTGTGGGGGGAGGTGGGGAGGTGGGGGGGGGGCAGGGCCCACCCTAGAAAGACTGGCTCAGTGGTTAAGAGCATTTGCTCTTCTTGCAGAGGACCTGGGTTTGAGTCCATTCAGCTGGATTCCTAGCTTCCACATGGCGGCTCTCAACCAATTCATAACTCCAGTTCCAGGGGATCTGACACCCCCTCTGGCCTCTGAGGGCACCAGGCACACCCATGGTGCGCACACATCCGTGCAGGCAAAACTCATACACATAAAATAACAAATCTTAAAAACAGCAAACATTGAATCCTACTCGCAGGGGGCCAGGCCAGGGTCCCCCAACATGAGTAGGTGCCCCCACTTCCTCCCACCCCCACCCCACCCACACCTGCAGCTCAGCATCATTTTATTCTCTCCTTTTGCTTTGACTAAACAGATGGTCCACTCCTAAAGGACTTTTTTTTCATTTTCTTTGGTGCTGGGGATGGAAAGCAGAGCGGTGTGCATGCTAAGCACGTGCCCCACAACCCCCCCCCCCCCCCCCCCCCCCCCCCCCCCCGGTGAAAGTTTTCTGATTCTAGAAATAAAGTGGCTTAAGCTGGATCAGCCCCGGTGGCTACATTTCTGTCAGAGAGCCTGAGAGAGTCAGGCTGGGACAGAGGTCACTTCACCAACACGGTGTACTTTGCCACTGAGCTACTAGGACGTCAAGAGCGCCTTTGAGCCAGGCTCCTGGACCCCTTGTATCAACCTCCCCCTTGGCTTCTGCCCAGCCTCCAGCTGCTTTTTCCCTGGGCCCCATGGATGATTCACTGGAGGCTGGAGGTCTACCTTTCGATACACACACCCCACATACATGTGGAGGTCAGAGGTCAACTTGGAGGAGTCAGCATATCCACCATGTGGATACCAGGAAGTAAACTCAGGTCACGTCAATCTTACTTCAGTCTCCGAGTGCTGGACTGCAGGGGTGTGGGCCACCACACCTGGCTTATTGCTGCTCCAGACAGGGTCTTGTTATGTAGCCCAGGACGGCCTTGATGCTCCTGCCTCATCCTCCTAAGTGCTGAGCCAGTAGGCATGAAGCATTGTGTCCAGCTGAGCTAGGCCTTTCTTTCTTTCTTTCTTTCTTTCTTTCTTTCTTTCTTTCTTTCTTTCTTTCTTTCTTTCTTTCTTTCTTTCTTTCTTTCTTTCTTTTTCTTTTCTTTCTTTTTTTTTTTTGAGACAGGGTTTCTCTGTGTAACAGTCCTGGTTGACCTGGAACTCGCTTTGTAGACCAGGCTGGCCTCGAACTCACAGAGCTATGCATTTCTTAAGCAGCAGCGGGTGACGCTGCCTGTCTGTGGCTGTGGGATGGCAGGGGTCTTACCTTCTTGTGCCTGCAGCGGGACCTGGGAAGCCGACCGAGGGCTGCCTTTGCTCTTCCTCCCGGCCTGGCTGCCCAGAGGTGGGTGCGCCTGCGACTTCCGGTGGGCCTTGGGGCCTCCTGGCACTGCCCAGTTCCGAGGGGTGCTTGTGGCCGGAGCCATTTGGCAGTAGTGGGGTGCAGCCTAAGGGGTTCCCCTGAGGCTGGCCTGGAGGGATGGAGACAAAGGGTGGTCATCCTCCAGTGGTTTGAATCCCGCCTGCTTCATTCTTAGTTGCCTGTGTCCTTTAATGTGGAGAAACTGAGGCCTGGGAAGCAGAAATGACTAACCCAGAGTGACACCGTGGGACATTTGGAGACTGGGGCTCAGCTCCCAACTCCCATTGCAGGGCTCATCACAGAGAAACCAAAACCAAAACCAAAGGTACAAAGCAGGGGCTGGACCCCACCTTCTTACTCCACATGAAATCTCTCTTGCTTTAGGCTCTGGGATCTGGGTTAGAATGGTGGGGTCGGGGAGACTCTGTTGGCTGCGGTTGCTTAAGGTGGCAGTGAATCAGTTAACCGTCGCCTCGGCCTGTGCCAGACCCCCAGCTGTTTCCGCCCTTGGTGCTGCTGGGTGACTTATTGGGAACATCTGTTTGGAAAGGCATGCTTGGCCCTGGACTCCAGGGCCCCTCACAGCAGCCCCTTCTGCTTCTTGCCCTCAGCCCTGCGCAGTCCCATCCTGCCCTGCTGCTGTGGGCAGAGTGACGGAGAGGCTTCTGGGTCAAGGTGTGTGTGTGTGGGGGGGGGGGCGGGGAGCAGAAGAAGAGCTGTGTGGAGAGAGACCTCCAGGAGGGCCCGTTACCCTCCTAGTCCAAGCAACCCGTTTTAGGAAGCTGAGCCTGGGGATGCCCCCAAGCCCTCAGATGCTTTCTACATCTCACTCCAAGGCTGCTCCACCTGAGTCTCAGGAGGTGAGGGTATGTGTGTTATGCTGGTAGGGGGTGTAAGAAGGGGTCACAGAGGTCTGCCCCCCCCCCCCCCCCCCCCCCCCCCGCTGAATGCCTCCTGCAAACAAGGAGCATCTCCATTCCCTTAGCTGGGTCCTAGAGCCCTCACCTCTCCAGGCTGAGTCGTGGATTCACAATCTGCAGGAGGGGATGTCAGGGGTGATCAGGAGAGAGGAAGGTGGCCTCAGTGCCGCTCTGGACTGGGGGGCTGGACGCTCACTGTGTGCCAGTCACTGTCCCTTGAACACTCACTGTGTGACGGTCACTGACCTTGAACACTCACTGTGTGCCGGTCACTGTCCCTTGAACACTCACTGTGTGACGGTCACTGTCCCCAATACTTTCTAATTGTTTTCTCATGGAATCCTCTTTATAAGACTCCCCCTCCCCTAGTCTTTTGTAGCCAAAGCTGGACTCAAACTGGCTTTGTAGCTGACGATGATGACCTTGAACAGGAGTTCAAGTCCCTCATCCTCCTGTCTCCACTTTCGATGTGCTGGGATTACTGGTGTAGACCACCATGCCTGGACCACTATCTTTTTCCCTGATGAGGAAACAAAGTTCAGGAGGTGGAAAGTAAGTTTCCCAAGGCCACACAGCTGGTAAATCGCAGAAGTGGGGCTGACCTGAGGTTCCCAGCTGGGCTCAGGACAGACAGGCAAGGGGCAGGGCAGAGGCAGGGAACTGAGGGACTGAGGAAAGATGCCATACTTTTTTTGTTTTTGGTTTTTGGTTTTTTGAGGCAGGGTTTCTCCCTGTAGTTTTGGTCCCTGTCCTGGAACTCACTTGGTAGTCCAGGCTGACCTCGCACTCACAGAGATCCGCCTGGCTCTGCCTCCCGAGTGCTGGGATTAAAGGTGTGCGCCACCACTGCCCGGCTCATACTTCTTATAAGAAGTAGTTAGTTAACACATTTTGAGTAGGTATTAGGGTCAAGACAGTGTACTAAGATGAGTTTATGAGTAATGTCTCTAAACATCACAAGCAGTCTGTTATTGGCACATTTCTCAGATGAAAAATCTTGAGGCCCTGCCGGGTCCTCACAGAAGATTCCACAGCTAGGAAGTACAGAGAGGGGTCTGGAGTCTGGGAGGACACCACCAGTGACAAGCTGGGAAACAGAGGTGCCATGCTGGGGCGGGGGCAAGGCATGGCTGGAGCCCGCACCTGGCAAGCGGGAGTAAAGCCACAGGAGTGGCCAGGCCTGAATCATCCTGGCTCCGGAGGAGACTGGCTGAGCCTCTGGCCAGCTTCACTGTCCCTTGTCCTGCTGCCTAAACATGGGCACAGTGGCCAGAGGGAGGGAGTCTGTGGTGAGCCCAGGGCCCTGGGAGGTTCTGCAGACACAAAGCTCGCCTGTGGCCTCGGTTGTGGGGTGGCCAAGGGGTGGGGGTGGTGTTGAGTCACAGTGCAAACACTCAAGGCCACAGACACAGGGGTGTCTGTCCCACTCTCACCTGGGCCCCTCCCTGTGGCCACGGCCGTGACCTCCTTTTCTCGTGAGTGTGTGTGTGTGTGTGTGTGTGTGTGTGTGTGTGTGTACACGTGCGCGTGCATGCAGAAGACGGAAGACACTGCTCTCAGGGGAGTCAAGAACCCTACTTCCAGGCTGTCCAGCTTGGCCCCAGATGCCCTCGCTAGAAGTGCGGAAGGCATATTATTTATGCCAACAAAGCAGGTGGGCACAGCAGAGTGGGGCCAGGAGACTTGAGTGCCAGGCTTGTGTCCTGGTCTGGTCTGGGTCTGTGCCTCAGTTTCCCATCTACGGTGAAGCCTCTCTAGGAAAGCCCTCAAGCTCATTCAAAGACAGGGAATTTGCTTTGAGACGCCATCAGGGAAGGCAACAGTTGTGTGTCTGGCTCCCAGGGCGCCATGCAGACCTCCAGCCAGGCCTGCTAAAGAAGATGGATTTCGCTCTATTCTCCCCAGAGCATCTGGGGCTTCTCTCTTTCCTTTGCACCCGGGTCCTGCCCTGAAGGGTACGCTGTATCGTGTTCCAGCGTCTTGTCCTGCCCAGCACACCGGTTCTCTCTCTTGGAGGCGAAGGGTGTTGCCTGGAGCCTGGCCTCTGACGGGGTAGAGAGTTGCTGCACCTGTACTCCTGATGACACACCTGGTTTGCATTTCCTGGGCAACCCTTGCAAGTTGCCACCCCAGGCCCCCGTCCCCTGGGACTTACACGTCACAGCTTCTGTGAGAACATCGAGGTCAGTGCTGTTCAGAGCCTGGTGAGCCCCAGGACCGCTGTCTTGGGGCATGGAGGGTGCCACCTCCTCCGGGGAGCCCTCTCCTGACGACGCCTCTCCAGGGTGAGTGGATCCTGCTGCTACCTCCAGCCCAGGGAGGAGGGACATGGTCTGGGCTAGGAAAAAAGCAGACGATGAAGGACTGTTTTCCTGGTGTCCTCCTGTGTGCCCAGACCCAGGTCCGACCTACAGGCCAGAGCACTCCATGAGCTCCTTACTTCCGGTCCCTTCACAAATCACCCAGCTATCACCTTATCTGCTGCGGTATTTGACCTTCAAATGAAAGTTCCTGAATCATAACTCACGTGTGTGCAAGGGCATGTGGGCATGTAAGTGTCCGTGGGGGAGTACATGTATGTGGCATCAGGACAGGGGCCTGCAGCATAGAGAGAAGCAGGTAGAGGACAGGCACACAGTCTAAGAAAAAACAGACAGGCCGTTCAGCAATGGAGTCAAAGAGACCGCCGTGGAGACCGACGGGCTCTACAAGGTGGATGCTGAAAGAGAATCCAGGAGATTGGGTGGGAAGGCAGAGCTGCTGAGACCTAGCAACAGGCTGTCTGGGACCAGCAAGGAAGTCACCACGAAGAAGACAGACAAAGACTAGACAGGACCTGGGCACACCAGGGTGAGAAGCAGCTACGAGACAGGAAGAGGGCAGACGTGGAGAAACTGGGTCAGAAGGGGATACCGGGAGGGGAGACAGAGAGCAACCTGGGGGTGAGGAGCAGGGAGGGGCCCCAGGCAGGAAGAGAGGCCAGGAGACAGGCAGGAGTGCTGGGGAAGAGGTGAGCCGCAGCCCCGTGTAATTAGAGTGGTTCTGGGCAGGGTGGGCGGAGTGAGGGAACGAGGCCACGGGCAAAGCACAGCTCCCTCAGCAGCAGGTCTAGGGCCCGTGGGCTCCCAGGAAAGGACAGGGGATGGGAGGTGTCTGAGAGCCCAGTCTCTGGGTCAGGCGGGGCTGGGGGTAAAGCGGGGGCCATGGGGGTAAAGCGGGGGGCCACGGGTGTAAAGCCCGAGCTAGGACACTTCCGGGGCGCAGCTGCCTTGCAGCAGACCCCAGGCTGTGCTCTGCAAGGGGATGGCAGTCGTCTCCGAGCATTCCACCTGTGTCTTCTCCATGCTGGGAGAAGGAAGAGGCAGGAGCAAGCGACTCAGAGACCAGACACCGATGGGCAGGACTATGGGGAGGCGGGCTGCAGAGATGGAGGAGGGAGAAGGAAGAAAACAGCAGTGATGCCCAAGATAAGAGATCAGCATCCACCCCAGCAGGAGATGGAGAAATGGAGACAAAGGGTGGTCCTGCAAATGGAAGAGGTTCCATTACAGAGAATGGAGACAAGATGTTCTCTTACATCGATGTTCTCAGAGGGACGACAGCCATGGAGGGAGATGAACAGAGCCATCCATGAAGATGTGGGCACTTGGATCGGGAGGGGGGATCAGAAGCTGGAAGTAGGCCTGTGTCCAGCCACCTCACTGGACCCTGTGAACAGCCCCTAGTTCCCTTTGGCCATGCAGACAGAGATCCCAGAGGCCTTGCTGGGTGGCACAGAGGACTGCAGGCCTAAGTGGGCATGCTTCTGCCTGCCCAGGGCAAACCACGGGCCCCGTCTGCACATGGGAGCTGGGGCAGAGAGGAGGAGGGGCGGGAGGCGTTTGTGTGAGATCTGACTCAAAAAAAAAAAAAAAAAAAAAAGGGTTGCAGAGTCCGGGCGGTGGTGGCGCACGCCTTTAATCCCAGCACTCGGGAGGCAGAGGCGGCGGATCTCTGTGAGTTCGAGGCCAGCCTGGGCTACCAAGTGAGTTCCAGGAAAAGGCGCAAAGCTACACAGAGAAACCCTGTCTCGAAAAATCAAAAAAAAAAAAAAAAAAAAAAAGGCTGCATTTCGGTGAGGAAGAGGGCTGGGAGTGTATTTCAGTATTTCAGTAAGCACTTGTTTGACAAGAAAACAAGAACCATGGTTGCTACTCCCAGCACCTGCCAAAAACCCGAAACCCAAAAACAAACTCAAACAATGCTAGCTTTTTTACCCCGTGAGTGATGCCAACCGGGAGTGGCATCACTCACTTATAATCCCAGCGCTTGAGAGATGCTGGCAAGAGGACCAAAGCTTAAAGGCCAGCCTGGGCCACAAAGCAAGTTCAAGGCCAGCCTGGGCCACAGAGCAAGTTCAAGGCCAGCCTGGGCCACAAAGCAAGTTCAAGGCCAGCCTGGGCCACAAAGCAAGTTCAAGGCCAGCCTGGGCCACAAAGCAAGTTCAAGGCCAGCCTGGGCCTCATGAGACTAAGTCTTTAAAAAAAATTTTTAAGCTGGGCATTGGTAGCACATGCCTTTGAACCCCGCACTCAGGAAGCAGAGGCAGGAGGATCTCTGTGAGTTATAGGCCAGCCTGGTCTACAGAGTGAGATCCAGGACAGCCAGGGCAGTTAAACTGAGAAACATGGTCTCAAACAACAACAACAACAACAACAACAACAACAACAACAACAACAACAAAACAGCTTTAAAAGCCTGCTGGTGTGTGTGTGTGTGTGTGTGTGTGTGTGTGAGTGAGGAGGTACCTGGAGAAGGCAGTATCCACTGAATCTTAAACAATCATTGTGGGTGGGGGTGTTGAGAAGAACAATGGGAACCAAGACCCCGAGCCACCAGCTCAGTGGGCACGAGGGAGCATGCATCATTTGGTGTTACTAAGGCTGGGAGCCCGAAACAGCAGCTGGTCACTGAAGTCCCTCGGTTTCCCAGACTTTCTCCTGAGGTCACCAGATTGCACAGTCCTGAATAGACAGAGGCAAGATTCCTGCTCTGTTATCCGCCAGAGAAGAAGACAAGAAAGAGGGTTTGAGGAGATGGGAGTCCCCGTCTCTGTCCCTTTCACCCAAGTGGCTCTCCTATAATCACTACAAGCTGGTGATCTTGAACCTGGACGGAACAAAAAATTCTAGAGAGACCAGACCGTGGCCTGAGGAAGTTTGCCATTCAGGGACCACGTCAGTTCACGTCAATGTTCGGCCTGAACATGGAGGGACAGACCTCCTGAAGGTCACGGTGGGGGGCAGAGGACGGGCGAAGCAAGTGCTCAGAGACAGGCCAGCAGAGCTGGAAGAAAAAGGCCGTCAGGGTCTGGACCCCAGGCGTGGGCTGGGAACAGCACTTGTAGGGCAGGTGGGAACAGGAGAGCCGGGCACAGGGAACAGGAGAGCCGGGGCACAGGGGGCAGGAGAGCCGGGGCACAGGGGGCAGGAGAGCCAGGCACAGGGGGCAGGAGAGCCAGGTACAGGGGGCAGGAGAGCCGGGGCACAGGGGACAGGAGAGCCGGGGCAGAGGGGGCAGGAGAGCCGGGCACAGGGGGCAGGAGAGCCGGGGCACAGGGGGCAGGAGAGCCCGGCACAGGGGGCAGGAGAGCCAGGGCACAGGGGGCAGGAGAGCCAGGGCACAGGGGCCAGGAGAGCCAGGGCACAGGGGGCAGGAGAGCCAGGGCACAGGGGGCAGGAGAGCCAGGGCACAGGGGGCAGGAGAGCCAGGGCACAGGGGGCAGGAGAGCCAGGGCACAGGGGGCAGGAGAGCCAGGGCACAGGGGCCAGGAGAGCCAGGGCACAGGGGGCAGAGAGCCAGGCACAGGGAACAGGAGAGCCGGGCACAGGGGGCAGGAGAGCCGGGCACAGGGGGCAGGAGAGCCGGGCATAGGGGGCAGGAGAGCCGGGCACAGGGGGCAGGAGAGCCGGGCACAGGGGACAGAGAGCCGGGCACAGGGAACAGAAGAGCCGGGCACAGGGGGCAGGAGAGCCAGGCAGAGGGGACAGAGAGCCGGGCACAGGGGGCAGGAGAGCCGGGCACAGGGGGCAGGAGAGCCAGGCACAGGGGACAGGAGAGCCGGGCACAGGGGACAGAGAGCCGGGCACAGGTGGGTGGAGGGCTGGCAGATCAAGGGGCTAAAGAGCCCGGTTTTCCTTCTGCGACCCAAAGACTCCACTGTCCCGCCATGGAGCAGAGAGTACCTCTAAGGAGAATCTCCTGACGTGTGGGTGTGAGAGGGGGCAGAAGAAGGGTGGAGTTGGGAAAGGCCAAGAGGGAACACCGTGGGCATGCATAAAGGACCCTGCTGAGGGCATCGATGGAGAGGGGCTGATGTCCCCAGCTGGGGTCTTAGCAGGTGCCATCTGGCCACCCAGCTGTACATCTGTCTCACCCAGCTGACCAGAGTGACACCATTCTTTAATTTACAGTGACCTCAAACATGCTAGTGTCCTGCACCCCTGGTGAAATCCAGCCAGGAGTCACTCCAAGCCATGCTCATCCCTAACGTGGGATCTGCAAGTCTCTCTAGAAAGCAGTAGGAAGAACATATTTAAATCCACACGCCCCGCAGGAAAGTTGGGGAGACTCACTCCAGCAGCAGGGACCTTGTGGATTCCCTCTGTCTGATATCCACCAGGTTTGGGGGTGGTTCTCCACCAGGAAGGAAGAGGAGAACCTCTTCCAGGTGGGATGGGTTCACTTCAAACCTGGCCAGTTCCCATGTTCTGGGGCTCCGACTCCGGCCCCCAGCATTGTCTTTGTGGACAGTGGGCCTGATCTCCCTGCCCTTTGGGCTATGGCTGTCTCTGGAAAGAGAAGACCAGGACTTTAGGCCAGAGAGTGGCGGCTGAAACCTCACATTCACTCCCAGCATGACTAGACATTCACAGCCTCTGTCACACATCTACAGTTAATGTACAAAGGTCTTGTGTTCCAGGCAGACTAGCCTGTCCAGGCCCCTGGGTCATCACAACAGCTTCTGGCCAAAGTACCTGTGCTTTCATAGTTCCTCATGGCCACACGGCCTCCCATCCTCCCTGTCTAGCCGAAACCTCATCTCTTTCTCCAGAAAGCCTTCCCTGACACTGGTGATACCAGTCGGTCCTCCACACGGCCCCATTACTGACAACTTGGCAATGAAGTGTTAGTTTCTCCTACAAACCGGACCCTTGTTCATCTCCTTCCCTTTTTTGGTGGTCAGTATTTACTCTGTATGTCTGGGGCTGAGTGTTGGGGTTCAGTGCCCCAGGTTAGGGGAAGGAGAAAGAGGGGCCACATCAAGGATTACGGATGGCATCTGGCTTTGAAGCCCAAGGAGACCAGAGAAGGTGGACCATTTTGATGTCCATTTAGCAAATCCACTAGTCAGAGACCCAGGCCGCTAAGTGGAGGCCTGGAGAGGATCTGAGCTGCCGGTTATGTTCAATCCAGTTTTATTTTAGGTCCAAGGGCTTCAATTCCCAGGAAATTGAATTTAGAGCCATGGATAGAAATGTGACACCCCAGTGCTAGGCAGAAATCTTGTGGGTTAGGGAGCCAGGCTCTTGGGGCTCTCGGGAATGGGTGGGGTGGAGGCCAGGGGGAGAGTCTCGAGTGTGAGGACTTGGAAACCTGCCCCAACCACAGCTGCCCTGAGTTCTCTGTGCCCCGTCCACATCTTGGACGCCTGAAAGAGGAGGCATGTCACACCCTGGCTGTCCTGCCAGCAGCTTCCACTCTGGGGACAGTGCTGTGGCCTCCTGTCCTGTGGGCGCACAGGGAGCATGGGGGCTTCTGGTCTCAGGGTCAGGCATCCGTGGGGTTTTGGCTGCATCTCCTGCGGTTTGGGCTTCCTGGGCAGCAGGCAGAACAGTACAGAACGGGACAAGTGTTACAAAAGCCACATTGTCTGGCCCAGCTCAGGCTGGGGAGGGGGCTTGCTGAGACACTGGGGGCCTCAGATTACAGCCCAGGACTAAGGCTTCCCAGCAGCTCCCCCTGGACTCTGCAGCCTGTCTCGGGCACACTTTGCTCCCCTCCTCTGCTGCTGGGTGGAGAGCATGTCAGGCCGGAGAGGGGTCTGGAAAGAGATATCAGAGGAGAGAGCAGAGAAAATGAAGGAAGAATGGAAAAGTGCGGGCGGGAGAGAGGCCAAGAGAGACAGAGAAAGTTCCCAGACACAAAGGCCTCCCAGCCGCCTGCTCCCCACTGTCCTTCCAAGCTGAAGGAGCCTGGTCCTTGGAGGAGCATGGTCCCCAGAATCCTAAGCCCTAAGTCAAGGGCTCTACCAGACCAGGGACTTAGGGCTGGCAAAGACAAGAGCGCAGACACGCTCGTCTCCATTGGCCCGTCGTCCCTCCGTGTTTGGAGATCCTCCACCTCTACAGCTGTGAGGGGCCTGCCAGGTAGACAGGCAGCTGTCCCCAAAGAGACACACCAGCAAGAGTGGCCAGGCTGGGGGTGGGGCATGGGAGGTGGGGGTGGAGACTGAGGCCAGAGAAGGGGAAAGGACTTGTCTAGGACCATGAGGGAGGGGAGTTTGAAGTCCGGGCTTGGATCTTCCTTACTGAGACAGTTTGAGGAAAGGGAGAGGTTAGTTTGGGTGGGAGGAAGGCAGGGTCTCTGACTGAGCCAAAACAGGGGTTTCAGTCAGAAAATCTGGGCCTACACTTTTGCACCCCACCCCTCACCCCCGACTCTGACCGACTCTGGACTTCCATAGAGCCGTCCTTAAGAGAAGGCTCTAGCCTGTGAGGACAAGGGGCTGGGAAGCTAGGTGGGGAGGTCCCCGCACACCCTTCCTTAGTCCGTAGGGTCCGGGAGAATCAGGGTAGTTTAGCCTCTGAGGTGGGGGAAGGGGCGCTTTCCTACGTTGTAGACTCTGTGTGTGTGTGTGTGTGTGTGTGTGTGTGTGCGCCACGCTGGGGAGAGACTGGGTGGAGGGAGCCGAAGCTAGCAAGGAGGGAAGGGGCCAGGTTTGTAGCCACTGGTTGCTGGAACAAAAGTTTTCAAAAAGCGCTCGAACTACACTCTGCTTAGTTTGGGGGAGGGGAGGAAGGGAGCCGCAGACACCGCCCCCCCCCACTCCCGCCACACACCCCGCCTAAGGCCCTCATAAATATTTACACACTGGGCAGAAATGGTTGGGACACAAATCCCAATATTATGGGCAGACACCACGGAGTGTGAGTGTGTGTGTGTGTGTGTGTGTGTGTGTGTGTGTGTGTGTGTGTGTGTAGCTGGGGCTGGGGGAGTTGGAGCCAACTCCGCTCAGCCATGGCTGCCTGCTCCGGGCCCGGCCTCCTCACCCTAGCCCTGTACTCCCTTCTACCCCCCTAAGACCGGGTCCCCAACACTCAGACTTCTCATCCCTACTCCCACCCAAGCTCCTGGGAGCGATCCGCCCGCGTCTCCGCTAGAGAACTAACAACCCCACCCCCGAAAACCCCTCTTAGCCTCCCACCCCACCCCGGTCCATCTTCGCTTTCCATTCCCGCTCCTACCTGGGTCCAGGGCAGCGCTGGGGACTCCATGGGGCGCGTCGCAGAGAGGAAGGCACGGACCGCTCACCTGGGACATCGGCCCGGGACCTGGAGAAAACAGCGCTCAGCGGGCGGGGCGGGCCTCCCCCGAGTGTGCGTGGGGAACCGGGGACTGGCTGGGGTGCCCTAGCACAGACGCGTGCAAGCTGTGCTCCCAGGCCGGTCACCGCGTGGACCCCGCCATGCGACACCTGGGTGTCGCCCGCGCCCCCTCCCCGCTCACTCGCTCTTGGCTCCCATTCCAGCGCCAGCTCGCACCCACCGATCGCCCCTTCCTTCTTCCTTCTCTCGCTCCAGCCCCCTCGCTCCTCCCCTCTTCCCTGGCCCACCCTGTCCCCGCCCCCTCCTCGCTGTCTCTGCCTCCCCCCTGCCCCCCACGCATCCCCTCCCCCTTGCGGGGATCGGCGCTGCCAGGGCAGGACACGTCTGTCCGCGGGGCGTCCGAGGCCCGAGCCCCCACAGGAAGCCAGCTCGTCTGGTTTCCTCCCCTCGCTCAGAGCCAGGGGCTCCAGTCTCCCCAGATCTCCGCCTCCTCAGGCCGGGAGAACCTCGCGGGTTGCACAAGGAGCCGCGTGTGTTCCTCTGGTCTTAAACTTTGCAAAAGTTTCCAGAATACCAAAAGAAAGAAGTCACAATCACCCCGGGACAATGGTCTGAATAGTAGTAGCCCTCAAATCGCGTTGTCCCAAAGACGAGGGCAAACTAATTCCTCTGGTGCTCTTTGTTCACGTCCTCGATTTTCACTTGGAAGCTGGGTGCCTGGAGTTTGGGGTCCAGCCCGCCAGAAACTGGACCTCCGGTTTCTGGTGTCTCACCAGCCGCCCCCCTACTCCGTTCCGTCCCATAGCAGCCAGAAGCATCCCCAGTGCCCTGCCATCCCCGCTCCAGGCCGGCACCCCAACTTTCAAACACGAGGGTGAGTGTAGAAGGAGGTAAGGAGAGGTCAGTTTGTTGGCCCGGATGGAATTGTAAACTCCGATGGTGGGGAGGAGCTGTCACCAATCAGGGTGTGTGTGGGTGTCCGGAGATCCCCCAGAGTGACCCCAGAACCCGATTCCGAGAGCTTGTTGGCAGCCAGGTGGGGCCGGGCAGGCCCATGGAGGTGATCCTCGGTAGGAAACCTCTCTGGGACCCACACTGGACCTGAGCTGCCCCAAGCCCGGCGTCTGAGTAGGTACCACCAGGGCTAATTAGGGAGGCGGCGGCGGCGCCAGGCCACCTCCTCCCAGCCCGCGTTACAGCCAGAGGGAAGCTGGGGCGCCAGGGATGGACCTTGCCCACCGTCGCCTCCCAGCCCTCGAAGTCGCTACTTACAGCTCTTGTAGGTCTTCTGGGCGCCGTCGGGGCCAGGACCCGCGTGGCCCCCACGGCGCCCGCAGAGCCCTCACCACCCTCAGCCTCGTCCGTCCCGGCGATGGGCTGGAGCGACTGCTCTGGGAAGGAGGCGGGGCGGGAGGGGGTCCCGCCCTGGATGCCGTGATGCTGGCCGCGGAGGGCTTGGTTCGGCTCCCCAGAGCCCTCCGAGATCAGGCTGCTGTCTGGAGGAGAGCTTGGGTGCACTCCTTCTTCCTGGTACGGGCTGAGTCACCGCGACGCGCCCGCGGCTTGCAGGGCTT
Organism: Peromyscus maniculatus bairdii; assembly: GCF_049852395.1. NCBI lineage: Eukaryota > Metazoa > Chordata > Mammalia > Rodentia > Cricetidae > Peromyscus > Peromyscus maniculatus. The sequence continues at coordinate 47,579,524 of NC_134872.1, read as the reverse complement.
GGCGGCTGCTGCATTCTTCCCGGCTTACCTGAGCCGGTAGGCTGGGCCTCACCTGCCTTCAAAAGCAGCTCCAGTCTCCTGCTGGCTTCAGCGACCCACCTTTACGCATTTCTGTTTCAGATCAAGGCCCTTGGAACTAGCGCAATCCTTAAGCCTCATCGTTTCCAAGTCGTCTGGGAGTTGTCAGAAGTCCGAGTTTACTTCTGTGTAGCTGCAGAGCACCTTTACCTCAGCCACGCTGGTTCCACAGGTGTGCCCCCTTTGAGGACTCAGCACGCAGGGTACTTTTCTTGCTGCTGAGGCAGCTTTCATGTAGTCCAGGTTAGCCACAAACTCCTGTGTAGCCAGTGATGACCCTGAACTTCATACTCTTCTGCTCCTACTTCCCAAGCGCCCTGATTACAGGTCACCACAGCCGGCTTATTCTAGGGATGGGTTTCCTGAATGCTGGGCAAGCGCTCCTCCAATCGAGCTCTGTCCCCACCGTGAACCTTTTGGTGTGCTACCATATTTGAATAAAAAGCATTTCGGTGAGGGCGGATCTGGGTGAGACGGAGTCCACTTGTGTAGCCAGGCGGGCCTGAAACTCCCGATGCCCGGCTGCAGCGTCCTAAGTATTGGGATTACAGGTGAGCACCTCCACTCCCGTCTTCACGGAGTTATTATTATTGTAATGTTTCTGAGCAGGGTCTCACTATGTTGCCATGGCTGGACTGGAACTCACTGTGTAGACCAGGCTACCCCTCAAACACTTGCTTTGCCTCCAAGGGCTGGGATTAAAGGTGTGTGTCACCAGGGCCAGCTATTCAGCTATTCCTAGTATTATTTGGATTATCATGTACAGTAATGATTCACCACGCACATGTTTCATACTTCTGACTTGTTCCCTCCCCCACGGCCATCTCCCTTGCTTCCTTTGGCTGGCTCCCTCTTTGTTACATTTATTCTACCCACCTCACTCTTCCTTGGCTCCTTTCAGATCCCTTTCCTAGAGTTTTGTCATCTATACATACACAGTTACACATCCATACACATGCAGGGGCACACACACACATATAATTATATATATACATATATGTGTAATTTTAAATCACCGGTAAGAGAAAACATGCAGTATTTGTCTTTCTGAGTCTGCCTTATTTTGATTAACATAATTTCCAGTTTCATCCATTTTCCCGCAAATGTCGTGGTTTCGCTGTTCTTCAGGGTTGCATAGAATTCCATTGCACTTGTGAGCCGCTTTTTTTTTTTTTAAATCCATGTATCTGTTGATGAGCATCTAGGCTGGTTCTGTTTCCTATTATAAGCAGAGCAGCAGTAAACTTGGATGCACAAGTAATCTCATTGGTAAACTGATGTAGAGTCCTTCCGGTGTGCACCCAGGAATGGTAGCTGGGTTGAATCCTAGTAAAAACTTGTCCTTAGTTTCTGAGGAACATCCACATGGATTTCCATCTCACACAGGCCTGCATTCCCCCAGCAATGAACAAAGCTCCTTGCCTGAAGTGGTGTTATTTTTGTTTCTTTGCTTTCTCCCTGACCATACCCATTCTGACTGAACTGACATGGGTGAGATGGGATGCTTTTTTTAAGTCTTCACCTGGGCCAGGTGTCCCACCTAGTCTGGCCCTGGCCCTGTCTCTTCCTGAAGGAGCTGGCCAGGTTGCCTGGATAAGTTAGGGGGAGGTCAAAGATGTGTAACAGGTGGCTGTGCACTCAGGTAGCTGTGCACCCAGGTGGCTGTGCCCAGGTGGGTCTGTGCCCAAGTGGGTCTGTGCCCAGGTGGGTCTGTGCCCAGGTGGCTGTGCACTCTGGTGGCTCTTGCACTCAGGTGGCTGTGCACTCAGGTGGCTCTTGCATTCAGGTGGCTCTTGCACTCTGGTGGCTCTTGCACTCTGGTGGCTCTTGCACTCAGGTGGCTCTTGCACCCAGGCACAGCCCTTCCTTTCTTGAAATCAATTGTTAAGTTCAGAGGAAAACTCAGCCTCAGGGATGTAGAGGAAAACTCAGCCTCAGGAACTGGAGACCCCACCTGCCTTCACATGACCCCCAACAGCTAGGTGACCTCCTTTTCCTATGCAGGCCAGGTCGGCCTTCAAGTCATGGGAATCCATCTGCCTCCCAATGCCAGGATTAAAGGCTTATGGCACCATGCCTGGTTTCTCTTTTTATTTATTACTTGTTTTCTGTTTTCATGCATGTATATAGGATGTACATGTGTGCGTATGGGTGGCATGCATGTATTAGTGTACATGTATGTGGAGACCCAAAGTTGATGTGCCCTTCCTCTTCCCCCTTCTTGTCGAGGAAAGCTCTCTTCTCCACCAAGCCCAGTGCTCACAGACATGGCTAGTTATTGGTGAAATTATTAAGGCCACTCCACGTAGTTAAAAGGAAGATTTATTTAGTGGGTGACTTACAAATGAAGGGATAGGTAGGTCGCAGGGTCTGGGGAAGGTGTATCACAATCCAGTGGTGTTCTCTGGAGCTCTGCTAGGTCCATCTTCACCGTTCAGCGTCCCGGCACAGAGAGAGAGCACTCGCCCATTCAGGTCTCTATCTCGGGTCTCCAGGGTCCTCCCTTGGCCCCGCCTTGTAGGCGTGACAGTTGCCGAAGCCTCAATGGGGGTTGGAACTTCCAGATTAAAGCTGGAATGGCTACCCACTACACTAGTCTTCCACGCTTGTCCCAGGGGCTCCCTGACTATGCCTTCTGAGGCTGAGTCCAAGGCAGGCCTCTGTGTCCCACATGGCATTCACATGGGATCTGGGGGTCCAAACTCGAGTCCCCACACTTTAGGCACTGAGACCATCTCCCCAACCTGTATTTCTCCCTGTATTTCCTCTTTTTTTTTTTTTAAAGAAAAATTCCTTTTTGTTATCTTTAATTATGTGTATGTGTCTGTGCACACGAGTACACATTCTTGGGTAGGTATGTGTGCACATGAACACATGTTCCTAGAGAGACTGTAGACTGAATATCCCCTGGAGCTAGGGTTTCAAGCAGTTGTTAGCTTCCTGATGTGGGTGCTGGGATCTGAACTCAGTTCCTCTGGAAGAGCCACCTTTCCAGTTTCTGTATTTCCTCTTTTATGGTGCAGTGAAAGCTCATGACAACAAGGACTTTGCCTGCCCACTAGCACGCTCCCTTTCTAGGAAATTCTAATGGAAATTACAGGCATAAGGGTGTCTGTCCAGGGAACACTATGCACACTCCAACTGTATGGGGGGGGAGGAGACACCAAGAGGGGAGGGGCTGGACACACGGTAACGAGGACTCCGCTAGCTCCCTTCCAGAGCCCTCGAAGTAGCCAAGATAACTAAGTCATTGCACAGTTCTGTAGCTCCCAGCCTTCTGAAGTAGAGCAAGGCCCTTCCCAGTCTCCTCTCCAACTCTTTCTTAGTGCACTCATGAGGCCTGGCCACTCCAGGGGTGCCCACCCCTCTGTGTCCAGCAGCATGCACCCGTCTTTCCCTCTTCCTGTCTCGGACAGAGGCCAGACAGCTGGTCTGGATGCTGCAGCTGGACCACAGCTGTGGTCTCAGTGCCCTAGAAACTGAAGACAGAACACTGTCTCTAGGAGGCAGGACCCTCCCAGATGAGGGTCGTATAAAGTGCTCTTGTTTTGAGATGAGGTCTCACCATACTGCCTAGACTGACCTCCAGCTTCTTGGCTCAGCGTCCCATCTAGCCAGGACTACAGGCATGAGCTACAACACCTGGCAGGGGGTGGAGAGGGTATCTGTGTGTTTGTGTGCTCTGTAGGAATTAACCATCACTCTCCAGCTCTAATGGAAATTACAGGCATAATGGTGTCTGCCTGTATCCAGCCCTCAGGATGCTGAGGCAGGTGAATGGTGACATCCAGGCTAGCCTGGGCTACATGAGACCCTGACTCAGAAGAACAAGGAATATGGGTAGGTGAGGTGGCCGAGTGGGTCAGGGTGCTTGCTCTGTAAGCCTGACAATCTGAGTTCATCTATGTAAAAGTGGAAGGAGAGAATCATTCCACAAAGTGGTCCTCTGACTCCACACGCCCACCGAGGTACGTGTATCCTCCTCACTTCTGTGTGTATGCACATACACATAATAAATAAATAAATCCCACAAAAAGACAACCCCCAAAAAACCTGGTTCCCTCCAAACCCTTCCTTGATGCTCGTCAAGTCCAGATGTGGAATCACATACCTGTAATAATTCTAATAATTGGGAGGCTGAGGCAGGAGGATCCCAAATTGGAAGCCAGCCTGGATATACAGTAGGACCTGGTCTTAAAAGAAGCCAGCACAAGACATGTGCCTCATTTGGTGAAGTGTTTATTTGGCAATCACAGGGCCCTGGTTTGAGTCTCCAGCACACAGCTGTTTGTGGCAGTGCCCACCTAAAATTCCAGCCCTAGTTCGTGTTTTTTCTTTCTTTTCTTTTTTTTTCTTTTTTCTTTTTTTTTTTTTTTTTTTTTTGAGACAGGGTTTCTCTGTGCAGCCTTGGCTGTCCTGGAACTCACTTTGTAGACCAGGCTGGCCTCAAACTCACAGAGATCCACCTGCCTCTGCCTCCTGAGCGCTGGAGTTAAAGGCGTGTGCTGCTGCTGACACCACCCCTGGCCTGTATTTTTAAAAATAATATATGATGTCAAATAACTTTAATGTTTTTTATCATATATATCTTATTATTTATACATCTTCTTTGGTGAGATGTCTGAGTCTCATGTCTAGTAGTTCATTATTTTATGGTTTAGTTTTGAGAGTTCCTTGTATGATTTAAAAGTTGTGTGTGTGTGGAGTGCACCTGTGTATGCACAGAATCCAATGCAGGACATCCAGGCTCTGTTTTCTGGGGTCAGGTCTCTCACTGAGCATGTCCCAATAGGCTGACAGCCAGCAGACCCCGGCGACCCTCCTTTCTCTGTCCCCACAGCACTGGGGGTACAGTACGGCTATGCCCAGCTGTATTGTGGGTGCTGAGGATTTGAACTCAGGTCCTCAGGTGTGTACAGCAAGCGCTCTTCATCCATTGAGTCAGTCTTTTCTCAGATATGACTTTTGCAAATATTTTCTTTCAGCCTTGTCTTCTTCTTGACATTTTTTTTTATTTTAATTAAATCAAGTTCACCACTTACTTCTCTCCTGGGCCATGCCTTTTGTGGTGTAGTACCTAAAGGGTCACTGCCACGGCTCTTCTGGGTTATTTGTTCCTTCATATACAAATTATTACAGCATTCAACAGCCAACCAGGAAAATGCACAAGTCAGTGGGTTTTGTTACATTACATTATTACTTTAAATTGCAGTTAAAACCAAAACAAAACAAATACAGAATTTTTTCATTTCAGCAATTTTGAAGTGTCCAACTCAATTGGAATAATTATACCCATGATATTGTGCAACAACATGTTTATAAAACTTTTCATCAACCCAAACATAAACTCTTTAAAAATTAAGCAATAATTCCCTTTATTAGAGAGAGAGAGAGAGAGAGAGAGAGAGAGAGAGAGAGAGAGAGAAAGAGAGAGAGATCCTGGCTCACTAATCTTAATTCCTTGGTTTGTGGACCCATCACTCTGATCCTCCTGCCCACCTTCACATTATTTATCCCTCTGGACAAACTGGAATACACAGCTGTCATCGTAAAAGAATGTGGTATAAGCCAGGAGGTGGTGACTCACACCTTTAAGCCCAGCACTCAGGAGGCAGAGGCAGGCAGATCTCTGTGAGTTTGAGGCCAGCCTGGGCTACAGAGTGAGTTCCAGGACAGCCAGGGCTACACAGAGAAACCATGTCCCAAAAAACAAAACAAAGCTAAACAAAAACAACAAAACCAAGAATGTAGTATAAACAGCACAAGCAAATAGAGCATATTTTCATGAATTTCACAGTGGTAGAGATAACGGAGTATTTCCCCCGACTCACGGGAGAGCACAAACACATTCCCCCATTACCGCAGATTACACGGTCAAGTTTCCCACACTGAGGGGAAACCACAGTGGGCAGCGCATCCAGAGTGCATCGGATGAGCCTTACCCTGGGGAAACGACCTTCATCATCATGGGGCTGCCCTGCCAGGTAAACACCTGGCCAGTTGTGCACTGCTCTGCCTGAAGGAAGGCTCATTCTACCCACAGTCCAGCCTAACCTCCTGGCTGGAGCTCTTCTGGGTCCCACATCCCTCTGACAATCTGATGGAGCTGTAGGCTCCCTTTCCAAAAAAACATCCTCTGCAAGTGAACAGCATTCCCAACACAGTTCTGGGAGATTCCTGAACTCCAGAAAGCCCCATGGCATGACATCAGGGGCTGAGGAGAGAGAATCTGGCCACCTCTGTGGCTCTGTCCCCTTTCAGCTGGTGTTTGGGGGGCCTTTGACATTAGTGCTAAAAAGTAGAAATGAAAAACACATGGAAAGTAGGCTGGGTTTGGCAGTGAGAAGAAAGGACCCCCTGATAGCAGAAGAATAAGACAGGACTTCAGGTGCGTGCGTGCGTGTGTGTGTGTGTGACAGAACTGGGGAGGACGGGTGTAGCCCTGTGTATCCGTGAACTCATATTGGGGATCACTTTGCTTTACCCTGAAGCAGACAAGCTGATGTGTGATGGCCCCTTCCACTAATGGGAAGATTACCAAGAGTTTGGGGGTTCCTTTCTGCTTTGGACCTCACTATAATAAGAAGCAATAGATTTTTACCTTTATCATGTGATATTTTCTGTATCAATCAGGGTCCAATCAGGAAAACAGAAACTTCAAGGAGACAGCTGTGTCAAGCAAGGAGGAGCTGGTTTACAGGTGTCCTAGAGGACAACTGAGGGCCAGGAAGCTGCTGGAGCACAGGGACCCACGCTGGCTGGTAGGAAGCCAGACACAGGAACTGGCTGCCACCAAGGATGACACCTGCCCTGCTCCTGCTGACCACCTCCTCCAATGGCCTGCCACTGTGCATCAGAAGTCACCTCCCCAAGCAGAGAAGGGGGGCCTCCACCCTGGGGCCTTCCCACCCCTCACTAGCTCCTCCCATGGGGAGGGAGTATTGGGAATGCAATCTGTTGGCTTTTAGCTCCTTGCAAAATCCAGAAGGGAAGAAATGAAGCTGGATGCTTGCTCCCAAAGCTGCAACCCTCCTCCTACACCCCCAACCCATCTCTCTCTCTTTCTCCTCAGAAGCTGTGTTTGACCTTGACTGCTTCCCAGTACCTCACTAGAAATGGACCCACGGTTTATAAGCGCCAAGCACGGCATTCCGAAAGACAAGTCTCATCCGCTCCACTTTCTCCCACAGCTACGCCCAGGGCTGAGTCAGTACCCACTAAAGATGCTCTCTCTGACGACTCGGTTCTCTCTCCAACAGAGAGGGCCTGTGTTCTCTGCCTTTTATATGCAGAGATGCCAGAGTCCAGAGAACCTGGACTTATCCCAGCCATGGCAGCTGCCATGACTTGTCGGCAGGCAGCCGGAGGAAGGCTGACTCAGCACTGCCCGCTCCCGGCCACGCCTCCCCAGCCGGTGCCGTGGCTCCCAGCCACGATGCCGATGTCTCTTTCATGTTTCTGTGAGTTTTGGGATCCGAGGCCAAGGCTGACTCAGACATGACCTCTTGAAGGCCCGCAACTTCCTCCTGCGCCGGGAAATAGAGCATCCTGTACCTCTGCCAAGGGGATCACGATGGAGGTCAGGGAGTCAGTCTAGTGAACGAGCCTGTTCCCCAGGGTGGGGTTCTCAGTCCAGAGTCACTGCTGTACTCGTGGTCACCACGGCTCCCGAACTCAAAACTCGGGCATGTGGCTAGGCACATACCATTGTCCTCTCGGGGAAAGTGGGAGAGAGAATTAAAAAAACGGGGTGTATGTCACGGCTGTCAGAGGACCCCGGTCTTGTCTCGCTTTAGTCACCAGACTCTGACTTTTGCTGGGGGCCTCTCGGCAGACCTGCAGGATGTCCTATTTCCTAGGACAACAGGAAGTTGCCAGTCCTGGGGAGGTCATCAGAGCACATTACTCACTCTTTGCAGCACTGACAGTTGGGTGTGTGTGTGTGTATTCTTGGTTGGGAAGCTGTACTTGGAACTAGAGGATGCCCAGCAGCATGCAGGACCTCTGCTCAGTAACACCAGTAGCATTTACCCAGAAACCCTCTGGTCATGAAAAAAAAAAAACCCTCGAGGCCAGTGAGATCACTTGGCAGGTAAAGGCACGTGTGGCCAAGACTGACAAACTGAGCTCAGTCCCCGAGGATAAGGAGAGAACTGATCGACCCTTTAATGCCTCCAGACACAGCCAAATGTCCCAGGGGAGCAGACAAAAGCTCCCTTGGCTGGGGAGTCCGGACCCCAGACACAGGACATGAATGTATCGAAGATGTTCAGTGTCCAGAAGAGAGTGGTAGAGAAATCCAGCCCTCATAATGTAACACCCTGCCATTGGGCTGGGGATAGGGCAGGAGAACTTCTGGGCTGAGGGAGGAGAGTGAACAGTCCCTCAGAGGCAGGGAAACGACTTCGTAGCCAGAACTCCCAGTCTTGGCCTCCATGAGGGAAGCTAGCTTGTCATGCTTTAGCTTCGTTACCTAGAAAATGAGGATTCTGATTGCACTTGTCTCACAGGACTTTATTAACCTTTAAAGTATTTCTTTTTTATATCATGTTTTTTTTTTTGTTGTTGTTTTGTTTTGTTTTTGTTTTTGTTTTTTCAAGACAGGGTTTCTCTGCGTAGCTTTGCGCCTTTCCTGGAACTCACTTGGCAGGCCAGGCTGGCCTCGAACTCACAGAGATCCGCCTGGCTCTGCCTCCCGAGTGCTGGGATTAAAGGTGTGCGCCACCATCGCCCGGCCCAATGGTTTTCTTTTAGAAAATTGTTATTTGCTTTTAGAGAATTATTTCATTTTAAATAAAATTACGTGTTTATGTGTGTCTCTGTGTGGGTATGTACACATGAGCACAGTGCCCTCAGAGGCTAGAGAGGGCCCTGGATTCCCTAGAGCTGGAGTTACAGGAGGTTGTGAACTGCCCAAGGTGGGTGCTGGGAACCAAACTTGGCTCCTTTGCAAGAGCAGTATGTGTTCTTAATTCCTGAACCATCTCTCCAGCCCCATGGACAATTTCATGGAGAAACTGAGGCTAGACTTGGTGGCCCATACTTGTCACACCTGCACTCAGGAGGCAGAGCTGGGCGCATCACAAGTTTGAGGCCAGCTTGGTCTACATAGTGAGTTCCAGGTCAGCTTGACTTGCAGAGAAATACAGAGTGAGACCTTGAATAAAAACCAGAGCCTCCCACAGAAGGGTGAGGACACAGCTGAGTTGGTAGAGGACCTTACCTAACATGTGGGAAACTCTGGGTTTGATCCCCAGAATCACCTAAACCAGGGTGCGGTGGTTTGTGCATGCATTACCAGAACTGGGGAGGTAAAGGCAGGAAGTTCAGAGACATCCTTGGCTACATAGGGGGTTTGTGGGCAGGCTTGGCTCATCCTTGGCTACACAGGCTTGGTTTTATGGGGCCTTGCCTAAGGGGAAAAAAAGATACCAGGCTGGTGAAGGCCACTGAACCAGCTAACCTGAGTTTAGTCCTCAGGACCTGGCGGTGGCAGCGGCCCTCTGACCCCACACATGTGCTCAGGCATGTGCACATACTCTGCCACAGCAAATAAATTAATAAGGAATGTTAATTTGAAAATGAAAACAAAAACAAGAAAAGATTAGGAAGTTTAGATCAGTGGTAGGGCACTCGCCTAGCAAAAGCAAGGTCCTGGGTTCCATCCCCAACATTGGGAGAATAAAAAGGAAAAGGGAAGAAGAAAAAGAAAAAGAAAAAGGAAAAAAAGAGGTACAGAGAACTCACACACACACACATGTCACAGTCAATCCTCCCACTAACATTTGTTATAACGAATAAACCAACGTTGACACGTCATTACTAACTAAACCCCTGGTTAATTCAGGTTCCTTAGTCTTGACCTAATATCTTTTCTCTGAGCCAGAATCCTGCACAAGACATCTCATATTTAACTGCCAAGTCTCTCCCTCCCTCCCTTCCCCTCTCAATTCTTTTTATTTTTTACATGAGTGTTTTTCCTGCATATCTATATCTCTGCACCATGTTCATGCCTGATGTCCATGGAGGCCAGAAGAGGGCGTCAGATTCCCTGGAACCGGAGCTACAAAGGCTGTGAGCTGCTGTCCTAGTAAGGATTGCTGTTGTTGTTCTTTTAAATAATTTATTTAACTTCATTTTATGTGCATTGGTGTGATGATGTCAGATGCCCTAGAACTGGAGTTACAGTTGTGAGCTGCCATGTGGGTGCTGGGATTTGAACCCCAGTCCTCTAGAAGAGCAGCCAGTGCTCTTAACTACTGAGCCATCTCTCCAGCCCGGATTACTATTGTTGTGATGAAACATCATGACCAGAGACACCTTGGGGAAGAAAATGTTTATTTGGCTCACACTTCCACATCGCTGTTCATCACTGAAGGAAGTCAGGACAGGAACCCAAGCTGGGCAAGAACAGGGAGGCAGGAGCTGAGGCAGAAGCCATGGAGGAGTGCTGTTACAGGCTTGTTTGGCCTGCTTTCTTATATAACCAAGGCCCCCCTCGGAGGGATGGCCCCACCCACCATGGGCTGGGCCCTCCCCCATCACTCTCTAGTTAAGAAAATGCCTTACAGACCTCCTTCTGTAAGCATCCTTCTCAACTGAGGCTCCCTCCTCTCAGATGACAGAAAACCAGTGAGCACGGCTCCCCTGTGGGTGCTGGGAAGTGAATCTAGGTCCCTCTGGAAGAGCAGCCCGTGCTCTTAACTGCTGAGCCGTCGCTCACACACACCGCTGTGAAGTCTCTTTGGGGCCTCTCGGCTGTGACCGCGGTCCTGGTTTCTCAGATCTGTCTTACTCTTGATGAACTGGGAAGATCTGGGACGCGCTGGTGAGCTCCACTTTTCTGAGGTTTGCTCTGTGCTTTCCTCGGGGTTATACAGGGATCTTGTGTTCCAGGATCACAGAGGACATGTCACTCCCATGATGTCATAATAAGAGGACACTCTGTGAGTGTGATTTGGGGCTGCTGAGATCAACCTTGATCATTCTCCACTGTAGAGTTGACCTCTTTCCCCTCTGCACCAAGTGTTGGAAAGGTCGTCGGCGTTTTGCAGAGGCCACTTGAAGAATGGAGAGCGCCACAGAGCTGTGAAGCTGGACTGAGTTAAGAAATGTAAGGGCTGGGGCTGGATCTCAGTGGTAGAGCACTCTCGTCTAGCACACAACAGGTCCCAGGTTCAGTTCTTCGCTAACAGTGCCCCAGATGCATGATGGGGCAGATTTGATGGCACATATCTGTAATTCCAACAGTCAGGAGACAGAGATTGAAGCCAGAAAATTTAAGGCCAGTTTGGTCTACTTGTGTGTTCCAGAACATCTAGGGCTACATAGTAAAACCATATCTCAAGGGGGGGGGGGGCAGGAGAGATTGTTCAGCAGCTAAGATCACTTGTTGCAGAAGACCCAGGTTCAGTCCCCCACACCCCTGGCAGCTCACAACCATTGTCTTAGTTACTTTTCTGTGGATGTGGTGAAACGCCATGACCAAGTGTCTCAGCTAAGGTCTCTATTGCTGTGATGAAACGTCATGACCAGAAGCAACTTGGGGAGGAAAGGGTTGATTTCAATCACAGTTTCACATCACCGTTCATCATCAAAAGCAGCGAGGACAGGAACTCAAACAGAGCAGGATCCTGGAGACAGGCACTGAAGCAGAGGCCATGGTGTGTGTGGGGGTGCTGCTCACTGACTTGTTCCCTGTGGCTCGCTCAGCCTGCTTTTTATAGAACCCAGGACCACCAGCCCAGGGCTGGGACCACCCACAATGGGCTGGGCCCTCCCCATCAGTCACTAATTTAGAAAATGCCCCACAGGCTTGCCTGCAGCCCACTCTTAGGGAGGCGTCTTCTCGGTTGAAGCGCCCTCATCCCTGATGACCCTCGCTTGTGTCCAGCTAACATAAAACTAGGCAGCACACAATGGAGAAGGAAGGAATCAGCTCCTTCTGATTGTCCTCTGACCTCTACATGCGTGCTGTGGCTGGTGTGAATCCACACACAAATACATAGGAATTAAATGTTTAAAATATAAAAACAAACAACAAAAAGCATGTACAGGGCCTGTGAGGTGTCACACCGCACCAGACAGAACAGTGGCCTCTAAGGGCATCCCAGGCGTACGTGAACACACTCCCTTACAAGGCGGAGAGGACTTTGTAGGAACGAGGACCTTGAAATAGGATGATCACCTTGGCAGACCAGTGCACCACACCATCCTCAAAACGAATCGGCCTTTGGCTGAGACCAGAGAGCTCGGGGTCACTGAAGGCAGGAAAAGGCTGGCATGAGGACTCAGCCTTCCCTCCCGGAGGCACCCCGGAAGGACACAACCATGACAACACCGTCAGGTTAGCCCTGCCAGCCCTGGTTGGACCTCTGACCAACTATAATATAAAAGACTCACACGGCTTAGCGGCTGGCGTCACGGTAATTGCGGCAGCGACAGGAATGAGCGCATGTGCTAACAAGCGCGGCTGGCTGTGGGAAACAGTCGGTGAGCAAAAATTACCCCTCAGTGCCTTCGCACGAGCTGCCCTCTGGACCTGCAAGTGCAGTTCCTTAAACCACAATGATCACCAAGATGACACCGTGCTGGCTGTGGAGCTGTTCGCCTGTAGTTCCAGCACACAGGGAGCTGAGGCAAGAGCTGGGGTGGGATGTTCCAGGCTGGGGTGGGATGACTCTGTAGGTAAAGGTGCTTGGTGCCAAGTCTGATGACCTGGGTTTAATTCCCGAGACCCACTGATCTCCACATGTGTGTGCCCCCAATAAATAAATGTAATTAAAATAATGACAATAATATAACAACAACAAACCCAAGTTCTAGGTCAGCCTGAACCACAGAGTAAGAACCTTGTGTCAGAAAGGCCCTCACTGAAGAGGCAGAGACAGAGGCAGAGAGACCTCTGTTAGTTTGAGGACAACAATATGTAGTGAGTTTCGGCATGGCCAGGGCTACAGAGCCGAGTCCAGGTACAGAGTCTAGCACCTCTGTAAGTACACTGTGATATGTGTGCCCATGGTAATGATAATCATACTTTTGTTTTGTTTTGGAGACAGGGTTTCTCTGTGTAACAGCTCTGGCTGTCCTGGAACTCACTCTGTAGCCCAGGTTGGCCTCGAATTCACAGAGATCCATCTGCCTCCTGAGTGCAGATTAAAGGCGTGCACCACCGCCACCACCTGGCAATAATACACTTTTTAAAGCTCAGCAAAAACCAGGTGTGGTGTTGCATGTCTGCCTTTTCAGGACTAGGAGTGAGATTGTATCAAATCCCTTAAAAAAGAGGCCATCTAGACAGCTGAGTGGATAAAGGCTCCTGCTTCCAAGCCTGATGGTCTGATTGGGTCCCTGGGACCCACATGAAGGAAGAAGAGAACTGACTCCCTAAAGCTGCACACACACACACACACACACACACACACACACACACATCAGGGCAGGGAAGCACAAGAGGCTAAGAAGAGGTTGAATCTTTACCACAAGAATGAGAGATAGAGAGACAGAGACAAGGACAGACAGACACAGAGAGATTCTGAACTCTCAAAGCCAAACCCCAGTAAAAGCAACACTTTCTCAGCCCACCTCTTAATTGAGGACCAAGTTCAAATGCCTGCCCCTACAGGGAACTTTCTTCCTCCTCCTCCTCCTCCTCCTCCTCCTCCTCCTCCTCCTCCTCCTCCTCCTCCTCCTCATCCTCCTCCTCCTCCTCCACTTCTTCCAAGACAGAGTTTCTCTGTGTAACAACCCTGGCTGTCCTGGAACCAGCTTTGTAGACTAGGCTGGCCTCGAACTCACAGAGATTCACCTGCCTCTGCCTCTCAAGTGCTGGGATTAAAGGTGTGCGCCACCACACCATGTTCAAAAAGTTATTTTTATTTTCGTTGAGTGTTTTGTCTGCATGTAATGTATGTTTCATGAGCACTTGGTGCCTAGAGAGGCCAGAAGTGGGCTTGGATTTCCTGGAGCTGGAGTTACACAAAGTGAGCCACCCTGTGGATGCTGGGAATTGAACCCTGGTCCTTTGGAAGAGCACCAGTGCTCTTAACTGCTGAGCCATCTCTCCAGCCCTCAGGAAGTGTTCTTATTCAAGCCACCAGCCATGGAGCCCTGGCCCTCACACCGGGGCTGCAGAGGTTGAGCAAGACCCTGATAGATACTAAGGTGACCTGGGGCAAGGTGGAACTGTGGCCTTCAGGAAGTGAGACACCAAACCATGAGATCTTGGGAGGCTTTGTGGACACCGTGGGTTTAAGTTGCCTTGAACAGGCAAGCTTCGCTGCAGAGACAATGTCACCGCTGTCCATAAGCAGAGGAAGGGGGACAGGCCCACACAGCGCCTCTGACTATGCACTGCACCCTGTGCCTTTCCCTTCACATTCCCAGAACATCCTGCAGAGCCCAGGGCCTCGTGTTAATGAGCAAGCGCATTCCAATCACATTGCTCCACGCTCTGCCTCTCCACCTCTCCACCTCCAAACAGCAGGCTCCTCAGACAGGGTGAGCCACACTTGAGCTTCTAGAAGGCACCGGAAGCCGTCATGTGGGCTCACACCTGCCTCCCTAGCTCTCGGGAGGTGGAGGCAGGAGGTCCCAGAGCTTACGGGCAGCCTTGACTATATAGTGAATTCAAGGTCAGTTTGGGCTACATGAGACTCTGGTTCAAAAAGACAATACACACTAGGGGATGGAGAGATGGCTCAGTGGTTAGGAGTGTGAGTGTGTACTGCTCTTGCAGAGGACCCACGTTTGGTTCCCAGCACCCATGTTGGGCTGCTTACAACCATCTGCAATCCCAGCTCCAGGGAATCCTACACTCATTTCTGAACGCCATGGCACCTGCATACACACACACACACACACACACACACACACACACACACACACACACACACGCTTAAAATAAATCTTTAAGAAACTAAATCGTAGCCGGGCGTGGTGGCGCACGCCTTTAATCCCAGCACTTGGGAGGCAGAGGCAGGCGGATCTTTGTGAGTTCGAGGCCAGCCTGGGCTACCAAGTGAGCTCCAGGAAAGGCGCAAAGCTACACAGAGAAACCCTGTCTCGAAAAAACCAAAAAAAAAAAAAAAAGAAACTAAATCATATTAATTAGTTGATTGGTGGGTATGGCTGCACAACTCTATATTAAAACCCTTTGAATTGCACATTTTTCGGGGAGTGGAACTGTACATTTTAGATGGGTGAATTATGTGGTGTGTGAATTACATTTCAATAAACTGTTACCAAAAGATAGCCATATGTCTGATCCTAAACATCTCAAGAGTGCGGTGGTAGAATATTTGCCCAGCACATGTGAGGCCCAGGCCCACCCTCGGCAACAACAAATAGACAAATAAATAAATCAGGGCTATTAAAAGAAAAAGGAAAGAGCAAGCAGGGGGCAGAAGGGCTTTGTTGGAATCAGATGCCCTCAGGGGGTGGCAGAGGGGGACGCTGCCGGTGGAGGGGTCTGTGAGGGGGAGAGAGGGACGGACAGTGGCCGCACAGAGAACTCTTCAGGGCAGTTGGCAGAGAAGGAAACAGAAGAGGAGGCTAGGAGCTCCTGGGCAGGGAAAGAGGAGCGTTTGCTTGTATTTAGACGCGCAGACGGGAGTGTGTTCTCTGAGAGAAAAGTCTGCAGAGAGAGGAGAACTGAAAACTCCCAGGGAAGAAGGAGAAGGGGGGCAGCGACCCAGGAGGGTCTTCTTACATCACCATCCCGATGACTTCAGACAAAGGAAGGGCCCTGAGGATCTCGGAAGTGATTTATGGAGCAGGCTCCACAGGCCAAGCTGAATACGCAGTGTCTACTGACGTCTCAGGAGGACCGTCGGGGTCAACGCTAACACTGTAACCTCCGCTTGACAACAGCAGGACTGAGGCACAGACAGGTGGGTAACGGGTCCAGAGAGACATCATAGTCAGTGCGCTCTTAGACTCGGCAGAGGGGCTCAGAGCCGCCGTCCGCACATCGGAAGGGTCTACACGCCGTAGCCACACCCAAAGAAATAAACCTGTTAGCCAGATGACAGTCCCTGATCGTAGTCACGTGTCAGAGACCAGATTTACTCTTCCGGCTTCAAAACCAGGACTGCAGGTTGGGACGCAGCTCATCAGAGCTCTTGGCTGGCATTCACTTAGCTCTGAGTCTGACCCTCAGCACCTGACAGACTAGATACCTGTCATCACAGATCTCGGGAGGTAGAGGATGGGGGTGGGAAGTTCAAGGTCATCAAGGCGATAAGAGACGCCATCTTAATAAAAGATGTAGTGGTAGTCCAGGGGCATGGCTTAGTCAGCAGAGTGCTTTCTGAGCAACCATGAAGACCTGAGTTCGAATCACCAGCATCCACTTAAAAACCAGACATGTTTGCTGCCATGGTGGTGCATGCCTTTAGTTCCAGCACTTGGAGGGCAGAGGCAACTGGGTCTCTATGAGTTTGAGGCCAGCCTGGTCTACCAAGCAAGTTCCAAGGCAGCCAATGCTACGAAGTAAAACCCTAGTTCCAAAAAAATAAACAAAAACAAAACAAAGCAAGCAGATAAAAACAGACAGATATTAAGAAAAATGGGGCTGGAGAGATGGCTCAGCGGTTAAGAGCACCTGCTGCTCTTCCAAAGGTCCTGAGTTCAATTCCCAGCAACCACATGCTGGCTCACAACCATCTGTAATGAGATCTGGCGCCCTCTTCTGGCCTGCAGGCGTACATGCAGACAGAACACTGTATACATAATAAATAAATAACTTAAATAAAATAAAGAAAAATGAAATTCATGGATAAATGGATGACCCCCCCCCAATGATCCTGGGTGAGGTAACCCAGACCCCAAAAGACAAATGTGGTGTGTTTTCTCTTATATGTGGATGCTAGCTTTAAAGTCTACACTATGTGTGCTATAATCCGAGTAACCACAGGGGTTAGGTATCCAGTAAGGGAATAGGGGGAGGAGAGGATCTCCCAAGGCAGGGGAAAGAGAGAATATTGTTATGGAGAGATGAAGAGAAAACTAGAAAAGGAGGACTAAGGTGGGGGGATGGAAGAGAAGGATGAGGAGGGGGTACAGGGAGGAACAGCTAACCTCAAAGGCCATTGGAAAACAGCGTGCAAACCTACCATTGGAGAAACATCCTAAAATATATACATAGAAGAAAGGAATCTGCTGGGCAGTGGCAGCGCACGCCTTTAATCCCAGTACGCAGGAGGCAGAGGCAGGCGGATCCTGTGAGTTCAAGGCCAGTCTGGTCTACAGAGCGAGTTCCAGGACAGCCAGGGCTACACAGAGAAACCCTGTCTCTAAAAACGAACAAAAGGAAGAAGGAGGAGAAGAAAAAGAATCCAAATGGAGTTACCAAATAATAGGGAGACAACACCCACATAAGTGCATCTTATAACACCAAGCAAACCTTCAGTGCCAGGAATGGGTCCCATGGAAACCCCTAAATGTCATAGGCTGCAGCCAAAGCCTATAGGAACTCTCCAGAACCTGACGCCAAGGCCCAGCTGCTGAAGACAGCACTTACGTATGGCGTCAGACGGAGAAGCTGAGCTGGCACCTAACTAGAGGCTTCACCCTGTTGACTAGCCTTCATGGTAAGGTAACCTAGCACTGTTATCCCGCTGGAGGATCACAGCAACAAAATAACCCATAACAACATATTGCTGGTGCCTCACTCAGCCCTCGGCAGAGAAGCTTCTTCTTGCAGTTATGTGGGAACTAACACAACAGGGCAATGTTCAGAGAGTGAGAGACTTTGGAGCACTCAGTCCTAAGTGGGAGTCTTCATCAAAGGCCTCCCTCCAGGCTCAGGGATCTGTGCTGAGGGGGAGCTGGAGAATTGTAAGAGCCGGGGTGACAGATGACTTCAGGTAAACAGTCTCCCAGGGCCAACAGGAATAGCACCTATACACTCCCAGAGGCCGTGGCAGCATGCATACAAGGTTGGCACGGCTTCAAGCTAGCCAGGGCCCCAGTGCTGAGGTGGGAAGAGGATACAGGCTCCCATCCCGAAGCTGTTTACCCTCTGAAAGGGAAAATTCATTTTCTCCAGTGGAGTCTCCCTGGGTAGATCAACCAAACCTCAGGGAAGGTCCCATGCCCAGGAGTAGTTGGTCAGCGCAAAACAAACTTAATAGTATCTTTTAATACCTTTGTCCCATTTTTCTTTGTTTGAGCTTTTTTTGTCTTATTTATTGCTTATTTTGATTTTTTTGTGTGTATGTGTTTCTTTTTTTTCTTTTCTTTCTTTCTTTTTTCTTTTTCTTTTCTTTTCTTTCTTCTTTTTTTTTTTTTGGTTTTTCGAGACAGGGTTTCTCTGTGTAGCTTTGCGCCTTTCCTGGATCTCACTCTGTAGCCCAGGCTGGCCTTGAACTCACAGAGATCCACCTGGCTCTGCCTCCTGAGTGCTGGGATTAAAGGAGTACGCCACCCCTGCCCGGCGTATGTGTTTCTTTTGTTGTCTGTTTTTGTTTGTCTTAGAGAGAGAGAATGAGAGAGACAGAGAGAGATAGAGAAAGAATTAGAGAGACAGAGACAGAGAAAGAGAGAATGAGAAAGAATGAACATAAAGTTAGGTGAGGAGGGAGGTAAGGAGGATCTGGGAGGAACTAGGGGAGGGGAAAACATGTTCAAAATACATTGTAAAAATTGTATGAAAAAAACTGTGGTGGTAATCTAATTGTACTGAATTATTATTTTGATTGTATGTTAATAAATAAAGTTGTCCGGGGGTCAGAGCTATTAGAGCCATAGCAAGAGTGTGGCGGTGGTGGCACACGCCTTTAATCCCATAAGATCTCTGTGTATTCAGGGATACAGTCAGCATTGGAGACATATGCCTTTAAGACCTAGGGGGCTGTACATTCAGACAGTGACGAGGCAGTCATGTGTTTGGGTTTACAACCAATGAGAAGGCAGAACAACATACTATAAAAAAACGAACCGACAGGAAGTAGGTCTCTTTTCGCGAAGCTGGGACAGCAGGAGGAAGGGTGAGATTTTAGCTCTGAGCTCTGACTTCTCGGCTCTCTCTTTTACATTGTTTCTGTGTTTCTTATTTAATAAGACGGTTGGTTACATCTACATCTGGCGCCCAACATGACAAGAATCCATTAAAAACTGCTTGGCTTGGCGGCAGGTCCGCTTTCCCGCAAGGGCAGCAGGCGGCCCGCGGCGGCGGCGGCGGCGGCGGCGGCAGCGATCGGCTTCTTAGTCCGAGCAGCGGCTTCTTAGCCTGGGTCTAGTTCTGCTTGACCTCAGGTTGGACTATCGTTGAGCTGCTTGCTTAAATCCTGCTTGCTTAAAGCCGGTGCTACAAACAACTCAGACCTGCCCTGCCGAACAGGGCCCTGCCTGTAAATCCAACGCACGTGGTCGGAGCTTAAGGAAGTCAGATCCAAGCCTTGACTCGGCACAAGAGGGAACACGTGGCTGCATTTAAACTTTAGCCAGCTACGCTTTCTTGTTCTCTCTCTCTCTCTCTCTCTCTCTCTCTCTCTCTCTCTCTCTCTCTTTGGATTTACACCTGGGACACTAGGTGGCTGCTTTGAAAATCCCCGCAGATTTGGTAAGTCATAATATATCAGATATTTTAAAGGAAACTATCTAAAAGAGATTTTTTTTCCACATTAAAAAACAAATGGGTTTTATGTGTACATTGGAAGAAAATTGGTTTTTGTTCGAAATTTTAGGCAGTCTGGCAATGGAACAACTATATAATATTAGTATTGGTGGAATTATGCACCTTATCACTATAATAATCCACATTTTAATATTTAAAAAGATAGTCAACTTAAGTGCCAGGATAACAGCTTTAGAAGAACTTGTTAAACCTGTAAAAATTCAGACAGAAGAAATTAACAGTGAAGTTGTTTCAAGTCAGGATCATAAGGTTGCAGAAAGAAAGCCTGTTTTCACACAGTCACCCTTAATTTATCCTGTAACCGTACAGCAGATGCCTGATCAAATGGCTACACAAAATACTTGGGCTCCAATTGAAATGTTGGATTTAAAAAGGTTTAAGGAGGCAATAGTATCTTATGGCATGCATTCCCCATATGTAAAGCAAATGTTAAACACTTGGTCAACATATAATAGGATAGTACCACAGGACTGGCGGGACCTTGCACAAGGTGTTCTGGAACCCAGCCAGAGACTTCAATTTCTGACTTGGTTTAAGGAGGAGGCTAAAAACATAGAAAAACAATGGAGGGATAAAGGAATACAAGTTTGCCAGGATCAGCTTATGGGCGAAGGCCAATATGCTTCAGCACAAACACAATGTTTATATGATGTCCAAACCCTAATTTTATGTCGAACGGCAGACTTGAATGCATGGGACAGAGTTGAGGAACCAGGAAAAAAATCTGAGTCATTTACAAAGGTGATGCAAGGCCCAAAAGAGTCTTTTACAGATTTTTTACAAAGACTGGCTTCAGCAGTAAAGAGAATGGTCTCGGATTCAGAAGCTAGTAAGGCAATAATTGAATCTTTGGCCTTTGAGAATGCGAATGCAGCATGCAAAAGAATAATCAGGCCATTAAGGGCAAGATCTGCACCTATGGAAGATTGGATTAGAGAAACAATTAATGTTGAAGCTGATGAGCATGATGATACATGGGTAGGAGAAGTAATTTCAAAAGGTTTGAGGAGTGTTAGATGTTGGATGTGGAAAGCAAGGACATTTGAAAAGGGACTGTAGACAGGTCATTCCCAGAAACAATGTTTCTTCAAGGAACAATGGCAACAGAATGCCCCTTCCTTCTGGAGTATGCAGAAGGTGTGGTAAGGGAAAACACTGGACCAACGAATGTAGATCAACAAAGGACAGACAGGGTAATCCTTTGCCTCAGTCTTCGGGAAACTCCCAGAGGGGCCTCAGGCAGGCCCCCAGTGCAAATCCAGTTCAAACCTTTCCTGCAGCCATAGAGGAAATGCCTGCTCTGGAGAGCGATTAAATAACCAAATGCCTATTGGAATAAATCATGCTGGTCAGGATGATGAAACAGAGAGAATAGAAAATTCAGGAGAAAACATAAAGAAAATTTTTTGGCAAACTTCTATTAATGAACAAAGACCAAAATTAACAATAAAAATAAATGGTGTTTTGTTGTCTGGTCTGGTAGACACAGGTGCGGACGTTACCATAATTGCACCAGAATTTTGGCATCCAACTTGGCCTCTTCAGGAGGTAAACGTTCAACTGTTAGGAATTAGGACATTATCTCAGGTGAAACAGAGTGCAAGATGGCTCGAATGTATAGGTCCAGAAGGACAGAGAGGAAAATTAAAACCATATGTGGCTAACATAACTATGAACCTGTGGGGTTGAGACTTGTTGCAACAATGGAATACTCAGATTAACATCCCTCCAATCTCAGAAACAAATCATAAACTAGCACATGTTACTGAGAGAAATATTAGAAGATATTGTTCTAATGAGTGGTCACCAGCCATCCATATTATACAAGAACAGGGCACAATAACTGATGATCTTCCAAAGACACCAACAGCTCTACCTTTAAAATGGTTAACAGACAAGCCTGTATGGGTCCAGCAATGGCCTTTAACAACAGAGAAACTCCAGGCTTTAGAAGAGCTGGTAGAAGAACAGTTAAATGCTCAGCATATTGAAGAATCAACCAGCCCTTGGAATTCTCCTGTATTTGTTATTAAAAAGAAATCTGGTAAATGGAGAATGGTAACAGACCTTAGAGCAATTAACAAAGTAATTAAGCCAATGGGTTCTCTACAATCTGGGATGCCTTTGCCTACTCTGTTACCAAAAGGATGGCCTCTCATAGTTATTGATTTAAAAGACTGTTTCTTTTCAATACCCTTACAAGAAAAAGACAAAGAAAGATTTGCTTTTACAGTGCCTACTTATAATAATTCTCAACCGGTTAAAAGATTTCAATGGAGGGTCCTCCCTCAGGGAATGTTGAATAGCCCAACTCTGTGCCAATATTTTGTACAACAGCCATTGGAAGTGATACGTAAAAAATTTCCTAAGGTCTCCTGAGGTGACACAGGCCACAGGCATCAGCACAGACCCCAGCTGCAGCTGGACCACGGATCCAGACATGGCTGGCAGCTTGGGCCCGAGCCCAGCTCTGGGTGGAAGGAATGGCCACTCGGGTGGGAATGGTTCTGGCGGCCATGTGGTCACTGGACACCACCAAGGCCTCAGGTTGCGGCCCCAATCCTGGGCCTCTTTGTGACCTTTGGTGGCAATGCAGGACCCGGACTTCAGCACAGACCCTAGCTGTGGTAGGACCATGGACCTGGACACGGTCCTTGGCAGTAACTGGGTCTGGATGTCACCACTGTCCCTGTGGCAGTATGGCCCTGAGACACCAACATGGCCCTCAATCTCGGGTGTCTGTACAGCCTTCGATGGTAACAGGAGCCTCGGACATCAGGACAGACCCTGGCTGCAGTAGGGTCACAGACCCTGACATGGTCCCCAGCTGCAGCTCTGGCCCCAACGTCACCAAGGCATTGACTAGCAGTGCAGGCCATTCAGCTCTGCATGCATCCTGGCCCTCGGACACCAACCTGGACTCAGGTGGCTGATCTGACCCTGGGCATCCTCATGGCACTCACTAGGTAGCAACAGGAGCCACATACGTCTATCCGGATCCAGACATGGCCTCTGGCAGCAGCCTGGGCCTGGATGACACCATGGCCCCCCAGTGGTAGCACAGGCCACCCATAACTGTACTCATCACCTTAGGAACCATGCTGTGGCGTGGCCCCCAGACTCCAACCAAGCTGCAGGCTCCAGCCCAGATCCTGGGCCTCTGTGTGAACCCTAGTGGCAACCTGGGCCACAGGCTTCAACACAGACCCCAGCTGCAGCTGGACCATGGACCCAGACATGACCCCACGCAGCAGTTCGGCCTGGTCGACATCCTAGCTCCAAGTGGTAGCCCCGGCCACTCAGATCAGGATGGCTCTGGCAGCAGCGTGGCCCCTGGACACCAACAAGGCCACAGGTTGTGGCCCAGACCCCAGGCTTCATGTGGCCTTTGGTGGCATCATGGGACATGAGCATCAACTTAGACCTTGGCTGTGGACCACGGACCCAGACATGGTCCTTGGCAGCAGCCTCGGCCCGGTTGTCACCATGGCCCCAGGTGGAGGCAAAGGCCACCCAGATCAGCCTGGCCCCTGGACCCAAACACGGCCCCAGGAGGCGGCCCAGCCCACTGGAATCAGCATGGCACTCACCGACAACAGGAGCCATGGACATCAACACAGGCCCTGGCTACGACGGAACCAGGGACCCAGACACCCAGCAGCCTGGCCTGGACATCACCGTGGGCCTGGGTGGCAAGCAGGCCTCCAACATCCGCCTGTTTCTCACTGTCTTCATTTCTTCCTTTCTGCGTCTTTCCACATGCATGAACCATTCTGCTCATCTGTTTCTCCCATTTCTCCACCATGTATTTCCTTATCATAATAAGGTCCACACACCTGGCTACGGGCGGGCCCATGGCTGTCTTCCCACCAGCCGGCGCCTTGAGGACCTGCCATGTCCAACTTTTTATGTAAGTTCTGGGATTCAAATGCAGGTTCTCAGGCATGTGTAGGAAATGCTCTTACCCACTGAGGAATCTTTTCTGCCCTTAAATTTTTATTTACTGGGAGGGGGTGGGAGGGGGGAGAATAGGGGAACCCGTGACTGATATGTAGAACTGAATGGTATTGTAAAATAAAATTTAAAAAAAATTTATTTACTAACTCATTCATTAATCTACTCACTCACCACTTTTTCATGCTAGGGATTGAATCCAGGGCCTTAGACATGTTACACGGATGCTCTCTGGATGACTTCCCTCTCTCTCCCTCCCTTCCTCTCTCCCTCCCCACCCCTCTCATGTGTTACTGGGAACTGAACTCAGGGCCTTACTATGCTAGGCAAATTCTCTACCACTGAACTACATCCCCAGGCCACTTTTATTTTCAGACAGGGGTCACTGAGTTGCCCAGGTGTTCTTAAACTCACTCTGTAGCTCAGGCTGGCCTCAAACCTGTGATCCTTCTGCCTCAGCCTTCCTACTAACTAACTTCCAGGATTACGGGTGTGAGCCATCATACCCAGATTACATTTTATTTTAGGATTGCATTTCATTGCTACCAATACAATGATTGCATGAAAATCTTGATTATAAAACTCTAACTGGGGCCAGAGAGATGGCTCAGTGGTTAAGAACATGTACTGCTCTTGCAGAGGACCGGGGTTCAGTTCCTACCACACTGGATAGCTAACAACCGCCTTTAAACCCAGTTTCAGGGGATGCAATACCCTCTTCTGGCCTCTGGGAACCCTGCACTCATGTGCACATAAACACATATACACAAATAAAAATAAAATTTTTTGAAAAAGAAAACTGTGACTGGTGATTTTACTAAAATTTGAGCATAAAGAAGAGGTTTTTAGAATACACATTCAACAGTGCATGAATTGTTGGTTTTTAGTTCACTGTTAAACCAAATACTGCTGCCAGCCCTTTAACAATCTCCCAGATATGTAATATTACCTAAATTTAGTGATTTGTATATTTTGTATATTTTTCTCATTTAAAAAACAGATGTATGCATGGTGGTGCATGCCTTTAATCTCAGAGGCAGGCAGATCTCTGTAAATTCAAGGCCAGCCTGGTCTACTGAGAAAGTTCCAGGACAGCCAGGACTACATAGAGAAACCCTGTCTTGAAAACCCAAAACCTAAACAACAACAAGACTGTATATATATATATACATGTATATACACATATATACATATGTACACACATATACATATATACACACATACATATATATACACATATATATACATATATACATGCATACATACATATACATATATACACATACATATACATATATACACACATATATATACATATACACACACATATATACATACACACACATATATATACATATATCCATATATGTATATATATATGTGTACATATATATACATACACACATATACATATATACACATATACATATATATACACACATATACATATATATACATATATACATATATACACATAAAATATATACATATATACACACATATACATATATACACACATATACATATATACACACGTATATACATATATATACACATATACATATATACACACATATACATATACACACATATACATATATACACACATATACATATATACACACACGTATATACATATATACACACATATACATATATACACACATATACATATACACACATATATACATATATACACATACATATATACATATACACACACATATACATATACACACACATATACATATATATACACATATACATATACACACATATACATACACACATATACATATATACACACATATACCTGTACACACATACATATACATATATACACACATATACATATATACACATGCACATATATACATATATACATACATACACACATATGCACACTTTTAAAATAAACTTTCATCTGACCATGGAAAAGGCATCTGTAGTTGTCCTTCACATTTAAAAACCACTCAATTTTTGATTTAAGTAAGAGACAAGACCAGCGTCAAGCATCCCAACTCTTCAGCATAAAGAAGCTGTGTTGGGAGGAAGAGGTGGTGGTGACACACACTTTTAATCCCAGCATTTGGGAGGCAGAGGATGGAGATCAGAAGTTCAAGGTCATCCTCAGCCCCGGGGGTTTTATGTTAGCTACAGGAGACCATACACAAAACAAACAAACAAACAAACAAACAAACAAACAACAGTAAATAGGCATAATGCTGCACACCTTTGATTCCAGCACTTGGAAGGCAAAGGCAGGAAGATCTCTGTGAGTTCAAGGCCAGCCTGATCTAAGCAGAGAATTCTAGGCTAGCCAGGGCTATATAGTGAGACCTTGTCTCAAAAATAAACAAAACAAAACAAAACAAAACAAAACAAAACAACTTTTTTTGTTTCTGTCTTTCTGTGTTAATAGTTGTTAATATTCTGATCCACCCCTTGAAATCCTGCCCTTGATACCACCTGCGTGTAAAAGGAAAAACTCCATCCCTTCTTCTCTCTCTTCTGCTTTCCCCCCCACGTACCCCTTGCCCCCCCCTCTGTCTCTCTCTCCCCTCTCTCCTCTTCCTGACCAAATAAAACTCTTCACTGAGCGTTGTCTGCATGGCATCTCTGTCTCTCATCTGCCATGGGGCACCTCGGCTCTACCCGCCAGGACCTCCCTCATACAATATAACAATAGTGACTTATAGACCAGCCTGGACTAAGATATCAGACTGTATACACACACACACACACACACACACACACACACACACACACACAGAGAGAGAGAGAGAGAGAGAGAGAGAGACAGAGAGAGACAGAGAGAGACAGAGAGAGACAGAGAGAGACAGAGAGACAGAGACAGAGAGAGACAGAGAGAGACAGAGACAGAGAGACAGAGACCGAGAGTAATAAGTTTTTCTCAAGTCAGGTGTGATGGCTTACACTCTGGGCTACATAGCAAGCAGTTGACCAGCCAGGGCTTATGGTGAGACCCTGTTTTCAAAAAACAAAAATAAAATTGAATACATATTTTTCTCATCTTCTAGAAGAAGAGTGGAGGCTGAAGATCACATTCACCTACAACTTGCTGATGGACAGACCTGGCATTGTCTGACGGATGCCTGCTCCACCCTGCTGGGAGCAGAGCCGAGGATGGGGCTGGCCTTGACTTCTCCAGTTTCTAAATGACCGGCAGGAACAACCGCCCGGTGCTTGCAGAGTTCTTCAGGGCAGACACAGCCAGCCTGCTGGTGTCCAGCACCCGTCCTCAGAGGGTGCACTTCGCATACTAGCTGAGACTGTATTTCACAGAATGGATTGTGATAACTTTTATGACGATGTGGATTTCTGAGGACTCCTTTGCCGGTGTGCTCTGGGGTGTGACTGTGACAGTTGGTACCAGGTACTTTTTAGGACCCAGCTACTTCTCTTGGCACTGTCTGGGAAGAGAGGATGGGGGAGGGGTTAGGAAGAACAGAACATGAAAAAGTTTCTGGAAGAGGCCTATAAAGATGCTGCAGAGGATCTTTGTGAGTTCGAGGCCAGCCTGGTCTACAGAGTGAGATCCAGGAAAGGCGCAAAGCTACACAGAGAAACCCTGTCTCGAAAAACCAATAAATAAATAAATAAATAAATAAATAAATAAATAAATAAATAAATAAATAAATAAATAAATAAATGATAGATAGATAGATAGATAGATAGATAGATAGATAGATAGATAGATAGATAGATAGATAAAGCTGCTGCAGAACCTCTATAGAGAACAGAATGAAATGCTGTTCAACGGCCTGGGAGTGAAGACAGATTGATGATGGTAGACGTGCTAGGGGTCTTGATGCTTTTCCTCTGAGGACAACAGACTCATTGAAAGGAACGTCAGCAGGAGCTTGCAGCCGGGATGTGGGTTGGTGGTTCTGAGCTGTCTTTTGCAATGGCTTCTTTACTCAGCTCCTTGTCAGCCTGGGAATAGAAACCAGCGCCACTTGGCAGTCCTAAAAATAAACAAAGACAGAGGTCTGGATGGTGAGAGCCAGAGGCTGGGTAGGACGGCAGAAACCTTGACTGGCCACACAAAACCAAGATGCCTATGCATCCAAAATTTTTTGATCTAATGGAAGCAAAAGGATTCAAGGCTTAGGTGTGTAGCTCAAATGGTAGAGTACTTACCTAGCATTCCTGAGGCCTTGGGTTCAACACCAATACTACATAAAACCAAACGGAGTGGTTCACTCCTTTTACCCCAGCAGTGGGTGGTACATGAAAAAGGATCAGAACTTTGAGTGTGTGCCAGCCTGGGATGCAGACCATCCTGTTAAAAAAAAAAAAATCAAACGTGAAGTTACTTTTCATTGTGTCCAAGGTCCCCCAAGTAATTCCTAATGTCTTCGTGGCGTGTTCCCATGGCCTGATTTCCTACCAGAGACCCTAAACCCTTAAACCAAGAGAGGCTTCTGCCTACTGCTGTTCGCCAACTCTAACCTCAAGGTTACCCCTGACAGTCTCTCATCCGAGTCCCATGTCCCTGTTAGATGTCAGTTACGGTCTCACTCTGAAAGACAGAGATGATTAAATTCCACAAGCGACACTGGACCATCGCCAGCCCAGGCTTGGGTCTTTTATCCTGCTACAGCCCAGGCCAGCTTGATCACTCCATCCTCCCGAGGGTAGGATTATAGGGATGTACCACATCCCCCACACCTCAGCCTAGTCTTTCAAAGGAGTCTAGCTGCTTCTGCTTCAGTCTGGATTCCCTGGACTCTGGGACACGTTGCTGGGGGGAAAAATCCAGCCAGCCTCCATGTACTGCATGTACCACCCTAGCAGAATGTAGCCAGATGAGGACCAGGATTGCCAGCTCAGCTCCTCAGTCACAAGCATAACACTTAAGTAGTGCTTGTGTGTTAAATCACTTAAGCTTTGGGGTGGTTTTTCTTGTTTAGACACTGTCTCAACATGTAGTAGTCTTGGCTGGCCTGGAACTTGCTGTGTAGATCAGGCTGGCCTTGAACTTTTGGCCTCTGGAGTGCTAGGAGTGCTAGGATTAAAGCATGTGCTGTGTTCAGCCTTGGGGTGGGTTTTATATGGACAGACATGTGGAGGTCTGGTGAGAGTCTTCTCTAGGTCATTCCATCCTAATGGGATCCTTGAGGGTGGTACTTTTAGTTCTGTTCTCAGGTGAGAAAACCAAAGTTCAAAGGGTGCCATCCTCCTGCCCTCCCACAGCTGGGAAGTAGTGTATCCTGGCTGCACATCTAAGTCTGACTCCAAGGAAGTTGGGCTGGCTAGAGGGTGTCGGGGTGGGGGTCTGTGTCCCCAGACATCAGAAAAGAGGAGCCATGCTATCCATGCCTCTTACCTACATAGGACCATCCTGGGCTACAGCAGGAGCCGGGTGAGGGATGGACAAGGGTCGGCTGGAGTGCTGACCATGAGTTGCATCTAGGTGAACAAAGGCTCTTTGTGGCCAGGGGCTCCTTTGGGGGACAGCACCCTGGCCCTTCCTCCTCCTCACTTTGTATGAAGTAGCTCCTGGTGTCTCAGGGTTCTGGTTGAGTGCTATTTAACCGCTGGGTTAAGTGCTGCAGGATTGCATGGATGTCCCGACAGATAGCCAGCTTTCCTTTGGGAACCTGGGAGGAGAATGGAACTTTTCAGTGCAATTGCTGGGGAAGAGGTGTGTGTGTGTGTGTGTGTGTGTGTGTGTGTGTGTGTGTGTGTGTGTGTGTGTGTGTGTGTGTGTGTCCTGAATAGGAAAGTCAGCTGGCCTCAGATTTTGTCACAGCTGAGGTAATAGCAAAGTGAAAGAACATTCTGGAAGCTACTGAATGGACATTGGGGTCTGTTGTGTAGCATCTTGATCCTGATTTCGTCCTGGAGTATGTCTTTGGAATTAAAAATTCCATTTATTATTTATTTGTTTGCTTGTTTATTTATTTATTTGTGTGTGTGTGTGTGTGTGTGTGAGAGAGAGAGGGGGGGGGGAGAGTCAGAGGACAATCTGAAGGAGTCGGTTCTATCTTTCCACCATGTGGTTCTCACAGATCATCTTGGTGGAAAGAACCTTTATCCATGGAACCACCTCACTGGCCATGTCCTAGGACTCTTTCTATTGTATGGCCTCGGAACAAGAAGGTCTTTGCTGCCACCTCCTCTTCAGTGAATTTCCATTCTTTCAGCTTGGGCAACATGACACAGTTCTCGTAGGAACCACATTAGCCTCTTCCCATATAACCTTCTGAATGGCGGCTCCTTCTCCTTCTCCTTCTCCTTCTCCTTCTCCTTCTCCTTCTCCTTCTCCTCTTTCTTCTTCTCCTCCTCCTCCTCCTCTCCCCCTCCTCCTCCTCTTCTTCTTGTTCTTCTTGTTCTTCTTGTTCTTCTTCTCCTCCTCCCCCTCCTTCCCCTTCCCCTTCATTTTCCTCCTCTTCCCCTCACCTCCCCACCCCTCTCTCCCCTCCAGTGCTGAGGATGGAAGCCAGGATAGACAGCATGCTAGGAGACCACTATCACTTAATTCCACCCCAGCCATGTCTTTCCTCTTCCTATTCCCTTGTTCTCTTTGGAAGGCCCCTCCCTCCTCAGGTCGGGAGAGATGGCTCGGTGGATTAAGTGCTTGGGGTGCAAGCATGGAGATCTGGATCCCCAGAATCTACACAAAGCTCCTATGGAGAGGAAGGAGGCAGAAACAGGAGAATCTTGGAAGATGCAGGTCAGCTAGCCTGGTGTACACAACAGAAAACATACAAACAAGAGACTCCGTCTTGAACAAGGGGGAGATGAGGATGAACCGCAGATTGTGTTCTAACCCCCACACATGCCACGGGTGTGCCACATGCACATATACAAGTGTGTGTGTGTGTGTGTGTGTGTGTGTGTGTGTGTGTGTGTGTCAGGGGGTAAGTCAAAAACAAAGCCCTCCCCGGGACAGCTGTTTTCCTCTGCTCACTGTCTCCGCTGCACAGCTTGCAGGCAGTGTGTCTGCTCGCCGCAGAGCTCTGGGCTGAGGATGGAGTGTGACACGAGAGCCCTGGAGCCGCCACTCATCTCTACATCGGCCAGTTTCCTCACCTCCAGTGACAGGGCAAAGCAGAGGTTGTCTGCCCTCTGGAACTTCAGTGACTCACCCCGTAATCATGTAATTGGCGGCCTGTGGTCTGACAGGTCCTGGGCCGGGTGCTGGCGCAACCCGGTGAATGGCGTCTGGTCCATGTCAGTGGTCTTGACCCTCTGGAGCCAACAGGGAGGCACTGAGTGCTCTCCTACAGCCAGAGCAAGAAAAGCTTTTTTATCCTAAGCTTGGTAGAAAAGCGGGACCCCTCCTCCTGGGCTCTCCCTCCTGTCCATCCCCAGTTGGCTGAGTGGACTTTCTGACCTTAGGACCCATCTGTCAGAGGAGACGGGTGGGCTGAGGAGGCGACTCGGTTGGTGAAGTACTTGCCAACACACCCCGTGAGGACCTGACTATGGATGTCCAACACCCTTGTTAAAGTCAGGCACCGTGCCCCTGTGATCCCGGTGCTGGGAAGGCACAGGCTGGAGGGTCCCCGGGGCTTCCGGCCAGTCAGTCCAGCAGAACTGGTAAATTCAAGGTTCGGTGAGAGACAGTGTCTTAAAAAATAAGACGGAGAGGCTGGCGAGACGGCTCAGTGGGCAGAGTCGCTTGCTTCCAAGCCTGGCGACCTGAATTCGATCCCCTGACTCACAGAATTTTTTGTTGTTGCTTGGTTTTTTGAGACAGGGTTTCTCTGTATAGCCTTAGCTGTCCGGGAACTCTGTAGACCAGGCTAGCTTCAAACTCGGAGATCCTCCTGTCTCTGCCTCCTGAGTGCTGGGATTAAAGGTGTGTGCCACCACCGCCCGGCCCTGTCTCTTTCTCGGGTTGACCTGGGCTTTCCTCGTCTTGTGTGTAAGAGGTGCAGCTCCTCTAGTCCGTGCTGTGAGGAGTGGTGAACAGGAGCATGTTTGGGAAATTTGCGTGTCTCCACATGTTTCCCCGTCTGCTTAATTAATAGGCAGGGAGGCAGGGCGCGCTTTTAGGTTGGGGATAATTTCTCCTCAGAATGTCAAAGGCAATGCTCTTTTTTGATGGTGCGGTTGAACAATCAAGCGTTGCTTTGAGTCTCTGCCTTTTGAAGTGCCTCTGCTTTCTCTCTGCGAGTCTATGAGATCTGTTCTTTCTGTGGGGTTCTGAAACTCTGTGGTGGTGCCCTGGGGAATAAGATTTTCCCGGCTCTTTGGCCTGCTCAGCTTGGAAATTCAAGTTGAAAAACTCTTGGATTGTTTCTTTTTCCTTCCCCTCTCCAACTAACCCCCATGTGTCCTTTTTGAGAGGTCTTCAACATTGCCTGAGCTAGCCTTGGACTCCTGGGCTGAGGTATGCCTCCTGCCTTAGCCTCCTGGGTTAGCCTTGGACTCCTGGGCTGAGGTATGCCTCCTGCCTTAGCCTCCTGGGCTAGCCTTGGGCTCCTGGGCTGAAGTATGCCTCCTGCCTTAGCCTCCTGGGCTAGCCTTGGACTCCTGGGTTGAAGTATGTCTCCTGCCTCCTTAGTATCTGGTACTACAGGTACCACAGTGTCTTTTCTGTTTTCCTTTATGGTTTGTGTGTGCGTGTGTATATGGGGGTTACTTTTAGTATGGCCTTTATTTTATTCTTAATTGCAATACTTCAATAAAGAGTAACTATTAGCTTATCTTGGTTTAAAAATACTTCCTTATCTTTAAAGATTTGTTTATTTTTATTCTGTATGTACGAGTGTTTATATCTATGTGCACTACATGTGTGCAATGCTCCTGGAAGCCAGAAGAGGGAGTTGAGTCCCACACAGAACTGGAGTTACAGACGGTTGCAAGCTGAGATGCCGGTACTCTGGGCTTAACTGAGGTTTGCTAGAAGAGTGCTGTGTGCTCTCGATGCAGGATCATCTCTCTGGCCTAGTTCTATGGGGGATCTGACACCCTCTTTTTTTTTTTTTCCTTTGAGACAGGGTTTCTCTGTGTAACAGTCCCAGATGTCCTGGATCTCACTCTGTAGCCTAGACTGGCCTCAGACTCACAGAGATCCACCTGCCTCTGCCTCCTGAGCAATGGGATTAAAGGTGTGTGCCACCACCGCCTGGCTTCTAGCCCCTATTCTATTTTATTTAATTTGAAATAGGGCCTCACAAATCCCAGGCAGGCCTCAAACCCTCTGTGTGGCAGTTGACCTTGAACTCCTAATCCTCCTGCCTCCTTCTGCCTCCTGGTTACTGAAACTTGTGTGTCATTATGCCTGGTTTGTGCAGGGTTAGACCCTGAGCCTGGGGCCTTGCGCATCCTAGGCAAACTCTCCTGACTGAGCTGCATCCCTGGCTATATATATATATATATATATATATATATATATATATATATATATATATATTAAGACACAGTCTTGCCCTGCAGCCTAGGCTGGCCTGGAGTCCTTGGCAGCCTCATTTCTCAGCCTTCTCAGTTCTGGGACTCCAGGTTTTTACCACATGCCTGGCCAGACCTTGTTTTCAACCTCTAGTCCTCATGGCTTTTGTTTCCGTTTCTGCTGCTGTATTTTTAGTTTCTAAGACTTCATTTTGTTCTAGGAGCTCATTTTTGTATCATCTGACTTTTATTTTATGGATATAGCATCATATCTGAGAATAAATGGTTATTTTAGGCTAGGCATGGTGGCCCACACCTTTTAATCCCAGCACTCGGGAAGCAGGAGCAGGCAGATCTCTGTGAGTTCGAGGCCAGCCTGGTCTACATAGAGAGTTCTAGGCCAGCCAGAGGTATACAGAGAAACTCTGTCTCAAAAAACGAAAAGTTTATTTCAGAGTTGTGTTTGTGTGTGTGTGCGTGCGTGCGTGCGTGCGTGCGTGCGTGTGTGTGTGTGTGTGTGTGTGTGTGTGTGTGTATACCTGCACTTGTGTGCAGGTGGGAGTGAGCTGAGGGACCTGGGTAAGTCCATTATGAAGGAAGCCTGCGTCTTGGCTGTCCTCACTGGCTGAGGACTTGGCCGCCTCAGGCGCCCTCCTGCCGCTCCCCCAGCTCCTTGCCCGCTTGCTGTGTTCATCTCCCAGAGTCCGTTCCTTAAAATAAAAAGATCTGTGTAGCGTCTCCGGCTTCAGGGGGCAGGAGGGGAAGTGCATGAACTCGGTCGTCCATCTTTAATTAGAAGTTGCTCAGTTGGGTTTTCTGTTGTCTCCTCGAATTCTGCTGGACTCAGGGCCGCTCTTTCATCTTCCACCACAAAATGAGCGGCTGCTCCGCAAATCCTTCCTCCTGCCCCTGGTTTCTGCCTCTGCTACCGAAGCTTTAGAACCATAGGGTCCCTTTTGTATCTTTGTTTTCCTCGCCTCCTATTTGTGGAACAAGGTCACCTTTTCCTCCCTCCTCACAGCTCCCTCCCACTTCCCTTTCTTTCACTGGCCACCCTGATCTGTCTTCTCACAGCAGGGCGCAGAGGGAGGCCCTGGGGAGTGATCTTCCCACTTTGTCCTCACAGCTGGTCTACGAAATGAAAATGGCTGTCTGGTTTTTGCTTCCTTTGGTTTGGGTTTAGGCTTTCTTTGTTCTGTATTTTCAGGCAGGGTCTTGCTATGTAGCCCAGGTTGGCCTCAAACTTACAACCCCTACCACCTCAGCTTCCCTAATAAGTCTGTTTAAAAGAAGAAGAAAGGGGTTGGAGAGCCGGCTCGGGGTGGGGTTGGGGGGTTGGGGGTTGGGGGTTGGGGGGTGTGAAGAGCATGCACTGCTCTTTCCGAGGACCCATGTTCAGTTCACAGCACCCATATTAAGCTGCCTGTAACTCCAGCTCCAGCTCCAGGAGATCTCAGGCTTCTGTTTTCCTTAACACCTGCACTCATAAGCACACAACTACCTCCCTGACACACACACACACACACACACACACACACACACACACACACACATAATTGAAAAATAAAATACAATTTTTTTAAAGACTTTGGGGTTGAAGACATGGCTCAGTGGTTAAGAACATTGGCTGCAGCTGGACGGTGGTGGCACACGCCTTTAATCCCAGCACTTGAGAGGCAGAGAGGTAGGTGGATCTCTATGAGTTCGAGGCCAGCCTGAGCTACAGAGTTCCAGGAAAGGTTCCAAAGCTACACAAGAGAAACCCTGTCTTCATTGGCTGCTCTTCCAGAGACCTGGGTTTGATTCCCAGCACCCACATGAAAGGCCCTGGGGCGGGGGATCAGAGTGTGAACTACCACTCATAATCATCTGTCTGTAGCTCTAGGTCTTGGGGATCCCATACCCTCTTCTGGCCTCCACAGGCATTGTATGCACATGGTGTACAGGCATACACATAGGCAAAATACTCACACACATTTTAACAAAAATGGGCATGGTAATAAATGCCTCCAGGGCATGGTAATAAATGCCTCTAGTTCCGGCACTTGGGTGTTGGGTGCAGGTGGATCTTCATGAGTTCAAGGCTAGCCCCATCCACACAATGAGTTCTAGGCCAGTCAGGACTTCGTACTGAGACCCTGTCTCCAAACAAAACAAGCAAAAAGCCCAAACAAAAAGAGGAGGAGGAGGAGGAGGAGCCGAGAGTGATAGTGTACACCTCTAATCTCAGCCTCTGGCAGCAGGACCAGGAATTCAGGGTATCCTTGAGGCCAAGTTGGCCAGAGTCTGTTTCAAAACCAACCAAACAACAACAAAGACAATAAACAATAGGCTTAGTAGGTACGAGCAGAGCACTCGCTGTCCAGTGTGAGGACTGGAGTCACTCCCGGCACACAGAAAAAGCCAGATGCTGGGACGAACATCTGGAAGCCCAGCACTCCGGCTGCACAGGGAGGTGGAGACAGGACCAGTGTCTGGAAGCTCCAGGGCCAGAAGCTTGGAGCGCTGGAGGACGCAATACACAGAGGCTGAGACAGGAGAGACCCCGTCTCAACAAGTGGACGTGTCCGATCCGCACATGTGTGTGTGCTGTGGTGCACACATATCACACACACAACGGCAACAATAAAAAAATGTAAAGGAGAGCTGTCACAGCCACCAAACATAAACCGAGCTACATTTCCAGCCCTTTGGTCAAACATTTGATGTTGTTCAGAACGAAAGTCCAAGTTTCTGGGTTGAGCAGCAGCTTCCACGTCGGCCTCCGGTCTACCTGTCCAGGCTAAATCCTCCCACCTCTCTTCTGGGCATGCCATTCTGAAGCACCCTCTCTTCTGGGCATGCCGTTCTGAAGCACCCTCCCTTCCGGGCGCTTCCCTCTGCCCAGCCACCTTCCGTCACTCAGCTCAGATCCCGGAGAAGTTACACAGACAGGACCTTCCCAGGCCCCTCCCCAGCTTCCGTCTGTCATCTGGCTCCCTGGTTCTCTGAGGAGAGAGACTGTCTAACCCATTTTGTATTTTAAGACCTCATCAGTGTCTTGCGAGCAGGACCGTCTCGATAAATTTTGAATGTATGAGTGACTGGCCCGTTACATTTCATTATTTATCTGCCTCTTCTCTGCCGCCTTTGCTGTCACACATTAATAACACTCTTTATAGGAGGCCTCTTAAATAATTAAGGTGCTTGAAAGTGTCGAGAAGGACTCTCTCCCCAAGGAAAGCCGCCTGGAGCAGAGGGGACTGGAACAAGCTCTTCTCTTCGGTGGGGACGGGGAAGGAGGATGTCACTATGTGGACGAGCTGGAGAAGGTTCTTTTCCAAGTCTTTGAAGTTTTGTGTGTGCGCGCACACGTGCGTGTGCACATGTGTGTCAGCTGTTAGTTCTCAGAAGCTGTCCACTTAGTTCTACAGACTAGGTTGTCTTTCCAGCCTGGGGCCCCCTGGGTAGGCTGCACTGGCTGCCCAGGGAGCCCCGATGGGGGGACACGCGCCTCTGCCTCTCCAGTGCTGGGATTTCAAGGATGCACTGCCTGTCTTTTTTTTTTTTTTAAACTGGGGTCCTGGGGCTCGAACCCGGGTCCTCATGCTGGTGCAGCCAGCACTTACTGACTGAGCCGTCCCCCCTCCCCCCAGCCCCTGCTGAGTGCTAATTTTTGACTTAATAGTTACCTCACTACACAGTGGTGGTCGTTTTGCCAGCTGTTCTGTGACCCCCTCGTCTATTAGTGATCCCCAAAACCAGCTGGGCTCAAAGCAGACCCTCAGTTAACACTGAGCCTGGGTGTGAAGAAGGCTCAGTTAACACTGAACCCGGGAGCAAAGCAGAGGCTCAGTTAACACTGAGCCTGGGTGTGAAGAAGGCTCAGTTAACAGTGAACCTGGGAGCAAAGCAGAGGCTCAGTTAACAGTGAACCTGGGAGCAAAGCAGAGGCTCAGTTAACAGTGAACCTGGGAGCAAAGCAGAGGCTCAGTTAACACTGAGCCTGGGTGTGAAGAAGGTTCAGTTAACACTGAACCCGGGAGCAAAGCAGAGGCTCAGTTAACACTGAGCCTGCGTGGGAAGCAGACCCTCGGTTAATGCTCATGAACTGTCTGCATGCTCTGGGCTAGAGAAAGACACTGAGCCAGCGTGGGGTCCTCTCTGACACAGTGTAAAATCAGGCCTGGGTTGGTGGCAGAGCTGTGGCAGCTGGGAACAGGTGGCCTCTTGGAGGCCTTCTGGAGGCGGTCAGCGACAGCGGCTTCTCTAGAGAAACCCGAAGCAAGAGAAGTAGATGTAAGTGTGTGAGAGGAAATTGGCCCTGCGGGGGGCGGGGGGCAGAGCTGAAGAAGAGAGGTGCGGGTCCCTGGAGTGGGGCTTGGGAAACTTCCTCTCGCTCACGCTCATGTGCTGAGCCCCTCCCCCCCTCCCCTGCCACGCCTTATCCAGGTACCCATTGGGCTCGGGCCTTTGCTGTGGAAGGGACTCCCTCCCCATTCCCTCCCCTCCAAATGCCCAGGGATGGTTTCCAGACCACCCCAGGGTCCTGTCCCTCTTCTTGAGGATTTTGTATTGAGCTGAGCTCTGAGCAAAGCTTCGTGTGTGTGTGTGTGTGTGTGTGTGTGTGTGTGTGTGTGTGTGTGTGTGTGTGTGTGTGTTGGGGCAGCAGGGTGAGGGGGTAGGGGAAGGGTGGAGAGAGTGGGGGGTGGGGTGGGGTGTGAAAGAGATGGTTCAA
Source organism: Peromyscus maniculatus bairdii (assembly GCF_049852395.1). NCBI lineage: Eukaryota > Metazoa > Chordata > Mammalia > Rodentia > Cricetidae > Peromyscus > Peromyscus maniculatus. The sequence goes on along the minus strand of NC_134872.1, from coordinate 47,541,767 downwards.
AAAAGAGGGAGGCCTGGCCCGTGCAGACTCAGAATCCTGTCCTTTACAAAGGAATGAAGTCATCCTGGGTGAGTCCAAGGCAGGGCCCCCTTCCCCTGAGGTCACCTGAGGGTCCGCTCTCTCCCCTTTGTGACTAACGTCTTTGGGACACAGCCTCAGCTCTACACTTCTCCACACTACGCTTGCTCCCCAGCTGACTGTCTTCTGGGGCTGTTCTGTCCTCGGGTGCCATTCCCCCGTCTCCGCCTCTACGGGCCCCTGCCTTAGCCTGGGCTAGCCCTCTCCTGGGTCTGTCTTTTGAGACTCCTCACCTTTGTTTTGGGCTTCCTTTGTGGCCACACCTCTTGCTGGATAGCCAAATGTGGGTCAGATGTGTTTCACCAATGTCCATCTGTCCATCTGCCTGGCACGGGCAGCTAGGTGCTCTACCACCTTCAAGGTGAGACTTAGTCTGCTTTGTCCTGACTTGAGCTGAGTGGGTAAAGATTCTCCCTGGGATGTAGGCCTCACACCCTGGAACAGCCTCCCCCTCCACTGAAAATAGAATGTGTAAGGCTTTAGCCCAGCCACGGAGCTACTTCCCAGGCTGGGGTGAAACCTTCCATTATTTGTTTATTTGGAGGGAGAGTGCATGCCACTGTGTGCATGTAGAGGTCACAGAACAGCCTGGGGCATGGTCTCTTTTGACCCTGTGGGTCCTGGGGGTCTCGGATCTTGGCAGCCAGTGCCTTTCATTGCTGACCTTCTTGCTGGCTCTTTCTGAGGTACGGTGTCCACAGGTAGCCCAAGATGTCTTCCAGTCCCTCAGCCTCCGCAGTGGTTAGTTACAGGTGTACACCTCCATGTCTGGCTGCTCTCCTTGCCCCTCCCTCCTCTCCTTTTTGAGACAGGATTTCATGTAGTCCAGGCTGGCCTCAGATTTGCTATATAGCCAAGGTTGGCCTTAAACCCCTGGATTCTCCTGTTTTCGCCCCTAAGATATAAGATTACAGGTGCGTGCTGCCTTTACCAGTCCAGCTCAGCTCCTTTTTCTTTTTAAATTTTCTCATGTTTACTTATCTATCAATCAATCTATCAATCTCTCTCTCCTGTGTGTGTGCATGCATGCGTGTGTGCGTGCGTGTGTGTGCATGTGTGCCTGCGTGCGTGCGTGTGTGTGTGTGTGTGTGTGCGTGTGTGTGTGTGTGTGTGTGTATGCGTGCATGCCTGCGTGCGTGTGTGTATGCGCACGCGCACACACACACACACACACACACACACACACACGCGTGCTGTGGCATGCATGGAGGTCAGAGGACAACTTTCAGGAGTCTGTTCTCCCTTTCCACCATGTGGGTGCCAGCAATTGAACTCAGGTCCAACTAAGGAACTTCTCCTACTGACCCCAGCTCTTCTCCACCCCCGCCCCCTACAGGGTTTCTCTGTGTAGCCCTGGCTGTCCTGGAACTCACTCTGTAGACCAGGCTGGCCTCGAACTCAGAGATCCGCCTGCCTCTGCCTCCTGAGTGCTGGGATTAAAGGTGTGTGCCACCACTGCCTGGCCTCTTTTCTTATTCTTGTTTATGGTTTCAGAAAGGGTCATGCATGTTGAGACATGCCCAAGCTGGCCTGCAACTTTCTAGCCTCTTGCTTCAGTCTCCTTTTGCTCTAAAATGAAACATTCCAGGTAGGGTGACAGGACGACTCTTGCTCTCTCTGCCCAGCTCAAACTTGACATTAGCAGCCTACTAGAAACCCATGGAGGGCCTTCCTGCTTACATCCATCACCTTCTCCCGGAAGACAGCCAGGCCCTGAGTTCTTGTCGCTCCTATACATTCCTTAAATCTCTGCTGCCTGTATATACCTGATAGAACATGGCCATGGATGTTTTCAAACATGCTGTAAAGGTGAGCGTTCCGTGTCTCCCCGCTCCTCGACACGCTTTTAGTTTTTCATTATTTCTCTTACATTGGTCCTGCTGCAGGGACCTCGCTTAGTCCTTCTCTTTTCTGCACACTACACTGTAACACACCTGTGCCCCCTCTTGTGAACCAACACTTAAGCACGACCCAGCTTGTTGCCCTGAAGGGCATGGACTTTGCCTATCTCCATCTGTTTCTGGGCCATAGAAGCAACTCCATCCTGACAGATGCCCCTGTGAGTGTCCTGCCCACCCCCCTCCCCAGAGCAGGCAGTGGCCTGGTCTAATTTGGGGCCAGTCCAGGCCCCCGGGGGGGAGGGGGACCCTGGTGGGCAGACACCCCCATCCCACCTGGGCCCTGCCAGTTGGCTCGGCTACCTGGGGGTGGCCAGCAGCACCGTGCCTGCTGGGATACCCTCTGCTGGGATAACGGACCTTTCAGAGCAGGCAGGCACAGGGGCAGGCTGTCTTTCTAAACTTTTGTTTTTCACATCATTTATTTATTTTACGTGGGGGAGGTGGACTCGGGTGTGAGAGCAGAGACGAGTCAGTTCTCTCTTCCACCGTGTGGGCTCTGGGGATCGAACTCAGGTCGTCAGGCTCGGCAGCCTTACCCCCTGAGCCATCTCGCCAGCCCTGTTTCCCTAAACTTTTGATCCTGAGGCCAGGGCAGGGGACCAGGCCCTGTGGTGGGACTGCTCTGCAACCTGTGGAAGGGCCCCTGGGTGTAAACCAATCAATGACGGGTGTGCACGCACAAGCAGAGCTGCCGACTCCCACTCCAGACAAGGCTTTCTTTGTCTCCTGGCCCGAGGTGCTGCAGAAGGGCCTGTGTGATTATTTCCTCAGGGCGGTTCGGCCTTGCTCTGCTGCAAACCCGGCTTTACCTCATTCAGCCTGGAGAAGAACATCAGCTGGGCGCCCAAAAAGCCACTGTGCAAGTCACACCCTGAGGCTGGGTACCTCACCCTGAGGCTGGGTACCTCACTCTGAGGCTGGCTACCTCACCCTGAAGCTGGGTACCTCACCCCGAGGCTGGGTACCTACCTCACCCTGAGGCTGGGTACCTACCTCACCCTGAGGCTGGGTACCTCACCCCTGAGGCTGGGTACCTCACCCCTGAGGCTGGGTACCTCACCCCTGAGGCTATGTGCTTCTCTGCTAAGTATCTCCAGAGAAGCAATAGGCACTAAGTATCTCTCCTTCCTTCCCCAGGGGACAAATTTGGCCCCTACCTCCTCCTCACATTCTGTATGTAGCCCAGGCTAGCCTCGAACTCAATGTCGGTCTTCCCACTCAGCCTCCTGAATGCTGAGATTACAGGCATGAGCCACTGTGTCTTTTGAACCACCTGCTAGCTAATTAGACCATGCCTCTGTTTCCCCGTCTGTGAAATTAGGATACAGTACCTAACCTAGAGTTGTGGGGAATGAAACCGAGCTTCTCGGAGGACACAGTAAATCTCATTAAATGGTAGGGTTTTTGGGGGGTGGGGTTATTTTTGAGACAGGGTTTCATGTAGGCCAGGCTGACCTAGGGCTGTATGAACTAGAATGACCTTGGCCTCCTGGTCCTCTTACCTCTCACCTGCTGGGATACAGGCATAGGTCACCACACCAGGCTAAATGTTAGTGCGGATAACTGTTGGAATTCATCCTTCCTTTGGGTGAGTGAGCGGCCGTGGAGGCCTCTGACTTTGGGTCCCCACATTCTTCCTTCCTTCCGATTTCCTGTTTCATAAGCCACACGTTGGAAGATTCTGGAAAGCCCCAACAAACAGCCAAAGGAACTCTTTGGCTCCGGGTTAGGCAAGGGGTAAGCGCTCCTGCTGCAGGCAGCGTCCCCTTGGCGGGTCGCTTTGTCTGAAGCGCCCTCTGCCGGCCGCAGGCAACAGGCCCTGGGACAGGGTGGCGGGTTCTGGTAGCGGCAACACGGACGGCCTCGGGTGCGCAACAAGACCTCCCTGAGTCGGGTTCTGACGGCCTTGGGTGCGCAACAAGACCTCCCCGAGTCGGGGTCTGAAGTTTCTCCACAAGGGCAGGAACGCTAGATCAGGACGAGCTGCCGGCCGCAGCCAACACCCAGTCAATGCGGGGGACGACCGTGGGCTGGGGAAACGGTCAGGTAGCTGCCCTGACTGCTCTACAGAGGGCTGGAGCTGGGTTCCCAGCACTCACATGGGGGCCCATAACCGTCTCGGACTCCGTTTCCTGGGGTGATGTCCTTTTCTAGCTTCCGCAGGTACCAGGCACTTACATGATACAATGAACAAACATGCAGGCAAGATATCCATACACATAAAATAACCTTAGTAGTAACCAAAGTAGATAACATAACCAGGGACTCACGGGGGGTGAGGGGAGGCCGGGCAGTGGCAGATGCCTTTAATCCCAGCACTCGGGAGGCAGAGCCAGGCGGATCTCTGTGAGTTCGAGGCCAGCCTGGTCTACAGAGCGAGCTCCAGGCCAGGCTCCAAAAGCTACACAAAGAAACTCTGTCTCAAAAAAAAACAAAAACAAAAAAAAAACAAAAACAAACAAACAAAACAAAAACAAAAACAAAAAAAGGAGAAAAGCTAGACAGCATGGAGGACTTCCTGATGGAAAAGTGACTGAGAGACAAGGCAAAGTACTGGCATTAAGACTACCGTGTTGGACACAGTGGTACACAATGTAATCTTAGCACTGGGGAGTCCGGCCTGGCTTCTACACTAAGTTCCAGGACAGCCAGGGCTATATAGGAAAATCCCGACTCAAACGCAAAGAGGGTAAAGTGAGTTTCTAAGCTCAGTGGTCCTAGAAACTTGCTATGTATAGTGCAGGGTAGTCTTCATCAGCACCGAGGTCGACCTCGAGCTTACTTCTGGACACACTGATAAACATGTGCCACCAGTCTACGGGAGAATGGGAACACAAACCAAAAAACCACCTGGATTCCAGCTGAAGCAGGAGAAACTGAGGTTAGACTGCTGGGAGTATAAAGCGGGGGTAGAGAAGATGCCATCTTGTCCCCTTAGGGTCTGGAGTAAGCAGGCCACCACTGGGAAGAGCTCTCAGAACAGCCTGCTTTTGCAGGGGTAGGTGAGGTGAGGGACTTGGGTGCTTGTCAGCCAACACCCCTGGATTCTCCTGGGGCCTTGAGGCCGGGAGAGGGGAAAGGTCTCCTCAGGTTTGACTGCAGATGGTGTTATCCAGAGTAAGCACACACCGGCTATGGCAGGCCAGGCGACCGGAGGGGCTGCCCGTCAGGGCGAGCAATGTGTGTCCATGTCTGCCTGTCTCCAATGGGGCCTTTCCTCTCTCAATGGTGTGTGTGTGTGTGTGTGTGTGTACAGACACAGGAGATCTCAGACTCTTGCCGTGTGTGTGTGTGTGTGTGTGTGTGTGTGTGTGTGTGTGTGCATGTGTGTAGACAGACACAGGAGACCTCAGACTCTTGCCGTGTGTGTGTGTGTGTGTGTGTGTGTGTGTGTGCGCGCGCGTGTGCGTGTGCATGTGTGTGTGTGTGTACAGACACAGGAGACCTCAGACTCTTGCCGTGTGTGTGTGTGTGTGTGTGTGCGCGTGTGTGCATGTGTGTGTGTGTGTACAGACACAGGAGACCTCAGACTCTTGCCGTGCGTGTGTGTGTGTGTGTGTGTGTGTGTGTGTGTGTGTAGACAGACACAGGAGATCTCAGACTCTTGCCGTGTGTGTGTGTGTGTGTGTGTGTGTGTGTGTGTGTGTACAGACACAGGAGACCTCAGACTCTTGCCGTGCATGTGTGTGTGTGTGTGTGTGTACAGACACAGGAGACCTCAGACTCTTGGCCGTGCGTGTGTGTGTGTGTGTGTGTGTGTGTGTGTGTGTGTGTGTACAGACACAGGAGACCTCAGACTCTTGCCGTGCGTGCGTGCGTGTGTGTGTGTGTGTGTGTGTGTGTGCGTGCGTGCGTGCGTGCGTGCGTGCGTGCGTGCGTGTGTGTGTGTGTGTGTGTGTACAGACACAGGAGACCTCAGACTCTTGCCGAGTGTACAGAGGACTAGGTAGAGGAACCGAGGTGAGGGACAGAGGCCGTGAGCCGGGGTTAGACGAAGACAAGAGGGTGGGCAGGCGAGGTCACCCGTCCCACGGCTGCCGTCTTTGGAGTCTGAGGTTGAGACGCAGCGTGGCTTGGGGTGATGGCATCTGCAGCTCCGCAGCTTCCCTTCTGTGCCTTCCCCCACCCCGCCCCGCTGACCAGCCTCCCCGGCATCCCTAGCTGACACCAGGCTGGGAGAGGACCTGCAGACGAGGCCCGTGGGTGGCCCAGGGAGCAGTGCTCCAAGGGGATGTCACCCACGGACAGAACTCACCTTGGGACTAAGAGCTGAGTCACTTCGTCCGTCTCTTCCTCCTCCCCACCCAGGGTCCCCTGAACGGACCACACCATTTTTCCCAACCCAGTGGCACCTGCACTATGCCAGTGAAGACCCATGCACCTCAGGGCCAACAGTAACCAACCCTGTCGTCAGGACGCACACCTGACGTGGCCAGCCAGGTGACATGACGGCTTAGACGGGCATCACTTGTGGGGCAGCACACACTCAGCCACAGTGGCCGAGGCCGCGGTCGTGAGATGTAATACTCTCCTGGATGGAGCAGGGTGCCCTGGCTGAGAATGCCCTGTCAGCAACCGACCTGCCACAGGGCCTGGCATTCAGGACTGGAGGCTGGGAGAAGTCTGGTTCACGCAGGGCACCAGCTGGGAGAGGGACCCAGGAGGACCTGTGCTCCGGCTTGCCCGCCACTCCTGTCCTCGGCAAGTCTTCCGGCTCCAAGGGCCCACCCCTCCCTCGCCTTGGTGACACACACAGGCCCCGGTAAATAGAGGACTTTAATATTTCTGTGCTGGTCAAACGGAACACAGGTGGGGATACATGGGGAAGGCCGGGGCCCCTTGCCTCTAAGGAGGGCGGCTTGTGTGGGGTGGGATAGGGGTTGGTGGTGATCGGAGTTCTCCTGGGACATGTCCAAGGAGTCTTTCTCAGGGAAGGGGCCGTGGCAGGGTGCTCTGGGCATCCCTGACACCCAGTCCGTGGCCTTGGGTTATGGGTCCCCCATAGGGGGTCTGTGGAATCTCAACATTTTCCAGCTCTTCTGCTAGAATCCACACTCCCAGCATGATGGGGACTTGGTCCTATGCAGGGGTCTGAAGAGCCCCCAGAAAGCAGCCCAGGGGTGGGGGCACGATTCTGCCCTCTCCCTTCTCCTTAGGGGGGGGTAAGAGCAGAGGGGGACTGGGCAGAACCCCTGGACCCTGGGGGGAGGGGAGGAGAGGGTCTTGCCACCAACAGACACTGTAAACTTTGGTTTTAAAGAATAACTTAAGCGGAGGGACGGCTTCCAGCCCGGGGCCAGGGCGGGGGTGGGGGTGGGGGTGGGGGGAGGGGGGCGCTCGGCAGGCGACAAAGGAAAAAGCCAACAAAAAGATTTGGTTTTTGCTTCCGGCATAAGAAAGGTCTTTGGTCATCCGTTTAACTGGGGGGACAGGAAGAGGTGCTGAGGGGGTGAGGGGACCCCAGTGCAGGGGGCCCGCAGGCTGGGGCTGAGGATGGATGGTTCCTGCCCGGCTCTCTCCCATACTGTGATACTCAGGTCACCTATGCAAACAGGTCTGAAGGTGCCCAGCATGGGGGGGGGGAGGGGTCCCTCAGTGCTTCGAGTTGGGGTGCCGCAGGAGCACCCAGCAAACAGGGTCAGGTGGAGGCCTGTTTAGTCTGGGTCCTGTCTCAGGTCAGGGAGGGGGAAGGGCAGGGCACAAGTTGCCCCACGCCAGCAGCTTGAGGGGCTGGGCTGCAGCTGCATTCCCAGTCTGCTTGCCCCATTGCGCAGGGAGCTGGGGCTGGAGAACATTGTAATCTTCACAGTTGGGAAAGGGAAAGGGAGGACGAACCAGGAAGGGTCCTCTGGCCAGAAACCTCTGCCACAGCCAGGGCAGGAGATGAAGGTCAGGGGTGTGAGGGCGGCTCAGCCCCGCCTGCGGGTCTCCCCTGCGCTAAGGGGCCCTGGAGGGGAGCGCTGGGGGGTGGGGGGAGGGCCCTGCTGCTGGTGGTGGTCGGGATACAGGGGAGGGTCTGAGAGGGTCTGGGCCCTCCATGTCCTCTATGGGTCCCGGGCCAAGGGTTCTGTGTCCTCTCAGGGGGCAGGGGTGTGCCTGCCCCCAGGCGTCTGTCAGTCAGGTGGCTTGGGGAGCTGCTGGCCCAGGTCTCCCCCGTCTGAGTCCCCGAAGTGCCTTGAGGTTGGAGGGGGCTGTAGAGTGGGGAGGGTGGGCTGGGGCCCGGACTGGGCGGCAGGGTCTTGGCCTGCCCTGCCTGCCCACCCAGCCCTTAGGACATGTCCTCTCCTGGCAGGTCTTCCTCCAGGTCCCTGTCTTCCGGAGGCCCCACAGTGCTGGGGTTGGGGGCACCCAGGGGAGGCCCTGGCCGCCTGTCTTCCTCTGCCTCAGCGGGTTCCTCTTTTACTTGCACCTGGTGACTGATGGAAAGGGTGATGTGAGCATGTGGGTGCCAGGGCTTCCCCTTCCTCCCACAAATTCATCCAGAAGCCCAGGACCCTGCCAGGATCCCATCATCTGAGGTCTGACCTCCCTCAGGCACTGTGTGAAGAGAAGAGAGAGAGGCAGAACTGGGGGCGGGGGGGATGGGGAAGAAGGATGAGTATAGAAAGATGAAGGGTGGGGGAGGGAGGGAGCGAGCGAGGGAGGGAGCGAGGGAGGGAGGGAGGGGTAGAGAGAATCGTGGGGGGGTCATGAAGGTGGAAGCGATCACTTGTCCACTGCAAAGAGATGCTGCGGGACAGATGAGCCTCCTTCCACATCTGGGGGGCTTGTGTGAGCTCACCTGTACTGAGGAGGGGAGAGGCGAGGGGGGCTGCTGCTCCCGTTGCTTGGCAGTGGCTCCCCAGGGGCACCCATGTCATCCTGGCCGAGGGGCAGAAGGCTGCTGGCCGAGCCAGGGTTCAGCATACCAGGACTGCTGAGTAGGGGGAAGCTGCTCTCTGCCAGGGCAGCCTGGGGCACACAGGGTGGGGCTCTCAGTGGCTGGAGACCCTCCTCCATTGTCAGAGCCCTCATGGATGGCACACTGATCTATCTGGCCAACCCCCCCCCCCCCCCCCCCCCCCCCCCCCCCCCCCCCCCCCCGCAACACACTCCAGCCAGAAGTCCTCATCCCACCGCCAGCTTCCCTGGAAAACTGTTCTGGCCTAGGAAGCCCCCCCTCCCGCCCCGCCCCTTGGGACAGAGGACCCTAGTCTGATGGGCTGAGGGATGGGACTCCATTGGCTGTCCCAGTCCCCAGTCTGCATGCGTCGTGCCCACGCTTTCCAAACGCAGGCTTGAGATCAGAGGCGCGCACTGGCACAGAGTTGGAGTAGGGTTGAGCGGCAGACAGCTGAGGCCAAGAACGGGGAGTGCTCTTCACCCCCCTTCCTACCCACCCTCACCCACTGGGGGAGAAGTGTAGGCAAAGCCAAGGCAGGGCAGAGGGGAGCAGGTGGGCGCAGTCACCTGGTAGCTGGCGTTAAGTGCCCCATAACTGAGGCCAGAGATCATGTTCTTCACCAGAGTGGGGCTCCTAGGGAAGAGAAGATGACCTCAGCTCACCGGTGGACACATGACCGTCCCGATTCTCAGCCAGAATGAAGAGATGCACTTCGCTCTCCCATTGCTATAGGGGAGGCTACAGATGGGTCCTCTCTGTTTTCTCTGCTCTGTTCTTAACGCACACAGCCCTTCAGGGGGCGCGGGCTGCCAGCCTTAGAAAGCAGGAGCAGTACTCCCAGAATCCCCCTTTCACAGGGTGTGGCCCGCAGTTTCTCTCTCTCATCATTCTCCTCTCTCTCTGTCTCCGTCTCTCTCACCCTCTCCAGGGTCTTAGCCGAAGGGCATGCCTTTAATCCTAAGCACTCATGAGGCAGAGGCAGACAGGCCTCTGGTCTACAGAGTTTCAGGCCACCTGGTCTACACAGTGAATTCCAGGAAAGTCAGGAATAAACAGAAAAACCCTGTCTAAAAAACAAACGAAAACAAAAGAAAAAGAAACAGGGTCTCTTATAGCCCAGGCTGGGTGCTGAAGTGCCTGTAGCTGAGGCTGGCCTTAAACTCCTGATCCTCCAGCTTCTACCTCCTAAGCTCTGGGAACAGAGCACTGTACCACCATGCCTATTTGCTAATGTTTGGAGAACAAAGCCTGATCTACAACTTATATCATTCCTTGTACATGAACTCCACTTTCTGGAACTCTCGAACTTAGGAGAGACGAGCCATGTGCTCACACCTGCTCCCAGGAGCACCATGCCCCAAGAGGGGCCCTTCTGCTCCAGAAGCCACAGGCTCTGGGGAAGCCGAGACCGGGGCTGTCCGCCTCCCACAGAACCTCTCAGAACTCACACCGCAGGGAGAAGCAGAGGGGCACCAGGGCCCAGGCTGGGAATGAGATGACATTACCAAGGGCGGAGGCAGCATGTAGACACATAGTAGGGCATTTCCCAGTCGTGCCCTGCACCTGCTGCCCTGCCCCTGCACAGCAAGGCTATGCTTGGGCAGAAGAAACATCAGGTACTGTGGGGCGTTTACCCACCACCCCCACAGCTTCCCAGAGTTTTCTTGAGTGCGAGCAGCAGGAAATATTAGATAGAAGGATTTATAGTGGAGAATCTTGTGGAGATAAACAGATAGAAAATAAAGGATAGCCTCGAGAGGGCCTGGAACCTATTCCAACGGGCCCGGACTGTCTCTGGTCCAGGGTTTTTATAGAGACACCAAGGGGTGGAGCAAAAGACCTCCTCCCCCAGCACAGCCAAGTGCAGGCCATCTCAGACACCTGCACTCAGGCCCGTGGTCCTGATCATCCTCTATTCGGACCTGCTGGGTAAAGCCACGAGGAACCCCAGAACAGGCTCCCACAAGGTACTAAAGGTATCTTAGCCCGGGGATGGAGAGCTTAAGAGGTTAAGAGCACTGGCTGCTCTTCCAGGTCCCAAGTTCAATTCCCAGCAACCACATGGTGGCTCACAACCATCTGTAATGAGATCTGGCGCCCTCTTCTGGCCTGCAGGGATACATGCAGACACAGCACTCAAAACACATAATAAATAAATAAATCTTAAAAAAAAAAAAAAAAAAAGCATCTAAGCCTATTGCAGGCCTCCCCTGAGCAGGAGCCTCTGGCGTGTGTACAAGAGAGTAGGCGCTGGTGTGAGAAGGGAAGGTTCTGACCTACTGTGTGGTGAAACATCACACACAAACCTGATGTGATACCTGGCCCTGGACCCAGCTCTGCCACCAACCTGCTGAGTGGCTTCCTGCCGGCCCCTTGTCCTCTCAACTTTTCCTCTGTGAAACAGAGGTGGGCCCAGGGTTCCCCTCCTACGACTGGGAGGGGTGTGGGTGGCAGTTCTCACCTCCGCCCACACCCCAGCTCTGGCCATGACTCCCGTGCGAGTCACCTCTCTGCTACCCTGCCCCCCTTGACTCCTCCTCTTAGTCAGAAGTGAGAACAGAAGGCATCAATGCCATCTCCGGACTGTCTGTCACGTGTCCATGCAGCCTGCCAAGCACCGGTCTCCTCCACCCTCGACACCCACATTCGCCTTTCAGGGTGGCGTTTGGAGCCCAGGTGTCTTTGAGAAGCAGGGGCTGGCCTGGTTCAGGCCACGCTCGGGCACAGCTCGCCCAGCTGGGGCCCACGTACCCCGTCATCTTTGGTGGCCTCCGTTTCTGATATTCCCGCTCATCCACGGTCCACACAGCCCCCTTGACGTTCTCCACGCGGACGAAGCATTTATGCAGGCTGAGGTTGTGGCGCACGGCATTCTGGGGATACAGTAAATGAGGTTCACCGCCGTCCCGGTGAACAGGCAGAGCATCCTCCCAGGGTCCCACATCTCATGTCCCAGGGAGCAACAACCTCCCACGCAGCCCAGACGGGCAGAGGGAAGGCTTTCACTGGCCCTGCTGCCGGGAGCCCCTCCCCACTCTTGCCTGTCTTAGAAAATGTTATCTTGGATAGGGTGTGGTGGCACAGGCCTTTATTCCTTAAAGTGGGAGGCAGAGGCCAGCCTGGTCTACAGAGGGAGTTCCAGGCCAGCTAGGACTACATAAAGAGGCCCTGTTTCAAAAGAAAGAAAAGAAAACGCTGCAGCCCATGAAATGAAATGCTCCTTTCCCCGTCCTCACGCTGACAGCAGTCACTCCTGATTTCTGATTTTTTAAAGGAGGATTTTTTTTTTAATGTGCATTGGTGTTTTGTCTGTGTGTATATCTGTGTGAGCGTGTTGGATCCCCTGGAACAGGAGTTATAGACAGTTGTGACTTGCCATGTGGGTGCTGGGAATTGAACCCAGGTCCTTTGGAAGAGCAGCCAGTGCTCTTAACTGCTGAGCCACCTCTCCAGCCCCCTGGCTTCTGATTGTAAGACTGAACATGGACCCTGGTGACTTAGAGAAGTTGGGACACTGTACCTCAGGCACACAAGGAACTCTGGGCTTGTAAATAACTTCCACAACCACCCTGTGCTTCTTGCTACCTTTACGGAACCTCTATGGAGCCCGAGGCTTTGAGCCGTGGCTCTAAACAGACAGCTTCCTGGGAACACAGGCATACAGTGGAGGCCAATACATACACACACGTGGAGATGCATGGCTAACTTGAAAGGACAGCCTAAATGCACAGCTGTGAGACAAGAAGACAGAGAGGATAAGTCACCTTGTTACCACCACCTCCTCCTGGCAAGAGGACTTCGGAAATCGAGGTCACCTGGTTGGTAGGACACATGGGTGGGGGTTGCTGGGCCTAATTCCCTCTGGAAGCCTGAGTGAGGGCCCCGATCTACCCATCTCCTGTCCCCAGGTCCCTTGGTCCCACCGCCGTAATTCTCTGCTCTGTTTTTCTGTCTCTCACCGCCAGCCCCGGCCCTGTCCCCATTACCTGTCCCCATCAGCCTCCTCCATTCGCCCCATCCCTGTCTCCTCTTTACATTTCTAAACGGGGAAGAAAGCGGGCAGGGCGGGCAGTGGGCGCCCCTGGAGATCCTCTCTCCCTCTCTCCCATCCAACTCTTGCCTCTTGCAACTGGCCCGATTTCATTACCAATTTTAATTTGCCTCTAATTAAATCCTGTGTATTTTTCCGACTCGCTTGCTAATCCACGAGGGAGGCGGGCGGCTGGAGTGGAATCTCACGGAGCGATAATTACAAAGGGCCTAATCACGCCGGGGCTCCTGCCTCGGAATAAATTTGCCCGCATTACGGGGCTCCGATCCTCCGCTTTGCAAATGAGAATGACCCCAATTTCCGAGGGTGGCCTCGCCGGGGCTTTTTTCCCTCGTTTCGAAGCCTGATTCGTGATGAGAGACTAATTCGTTACGCTGAAACATTAACGGCAATTTAAGGGGTCTGGCGGAGGCTGCGTAAACAAAAGGATGGGCCCACAACACAGGCCCTAGGAGGGGATGGCCATGGGAGGGCTGGTGAGGACCATCAGCACGGCAGATGGTAGCTCTGTCCCCAAGAAATGGCAGCTGGCCTGGCCCACACCCGTTCCCAAGCCTGGGTGCCCTGGGTCTAAAGTAGACAGCATCACCTTATGGATGGAGGCCAGAAGGGGACTAAGAAACCGGAATAAAGTAGAGGAAGATGACCCGGAGGATGTGCAAAATAGATGGAACAGAGTCAGAGGGAAGGAACCATCAATGCCATGAATGGAGTTGGCTGGCTGAGAACTCTCAGGGACAACGCAGATCTCAAGCCAAGATAGTCTGACCGGATGTGTCAGTGTGGGCCCCTGGGCGAGGCAAGCAGCAACATAGACACATTGTGCATCTGGACCAGTGTGTGGGGGATGAAACAGAGACCAAGTGACCAGATGAGTTGTTTTAACACGGCCACTGAGAAACCAGGACAGCCACCTGAACCTGCTTCCACACAGAAACCAGGCCCTACACGAACTAAACTTCAGATTTAATGTGGTGTGACTGTATTATTTGTAAAGCCTGCCTTCCGACCTGGCCTGGAGGTTGGAGGCGGGACCAGGTGGCCCCAGAACTTGATGTTGGCTCAAAAAGATAGGAGGACTGTGGTTGCCAGGAAGTGACATCACTCACGGCCAATCAGAACAGCTGTCCCAGCCACATAGTCTCTCTAAGCTTTGAGAGCTTGGCACAGGAAAGGGAAGATGATGTGGTGGGTCCTTCTAATAGCCCTTTGTACGTACCAAGGTAGAAAAGGCTGGGCAACCGCAGACCGCACCTAGTGCTTGGCAGTGCCCGGCCCCAGGGCCTCGGTTACACGTGTTTGTGAGAACTGAGAAGGAAGGCGGGTCTGTTTTGCTGCAGTTTTTCCACTGGCCAGCAGGGGGACCCGAGAGCCAGGGATACAATTAGAGTTCTGTGATAGAGACGCCCCCTCCTGTGTCTAGACCTCCTGAAGGGGCCAATACTCCCTCCTCCTCCTCCTCCTCCTCCTCCTCCTCCTCCTCCTCCTCCTCCTCCTCCTCCTCCTCCTCCTCCTCCTCAACTTAGAGATCACCTTCCCACCTTGCTGCATAGTGCAAGACACACAAAGTGTGCGCACGCACACCCTATCTCGACTACAGAGTGGTTGAGTGCCCCAGCCCACACCTCTGTCCCATTTTCCTAGGGTCTTGCATCCCTCCGGTCTCCTAGGAAAATGCTTAGGACTGAAAGTGATAAATGACTAATTGGATAGAGACAATGATCTCCCTGCTACACAGGTTAGCGGGCTGGCGTGTGAGTGCCCATTTGTGTCCCTAGGAATGGTCCATGGGCCGCAGTCCACCCATGTTTCTGGGCCTACACCTGCGACCTCTTCCTGGACTTCCTATGAGCCTTTAGTTATATAATCTAGACCCATGAAGTGCCTATGGATTTACCCCAGGACCTGCTACCAGGAATTCACCCTCTGAGGCCCTGTCTGTACCTTAGAAGTGCCACAGAAGAGAGAATTAATTTCTTCCCATTAAAGAGACAACACAAGGCTGGCCAAGGTCATAAAAAGGAAGTCCCTGTGCACCCTTAGCACACACAGGACTGGGTTCTGTGCCCAGCACTGCCTAACGGGGTGTGGTGATGCACACTTGTAACCCTGGCACTCAGGGAGGTGGGGGCAGGGTGATCATTTGAACCCAGGGTTTTAAGACCAGCCTGGACAATATGGCCAGTCCCTGATTCACAAAGGGGTAGTTATGAACACTCTGCACCTCCTGCTAAGAGTGTGTGTGGGGGGGGGAGGAGGGTGGTGGCCCTGGTGGGCTATTTCTGCAGAACTGTTGAGGGGACAAACTGTGGGACGGCAGCCTCGGTCTCGGTGGGGGGATGGAGGGCAGGCCTCACCTTCCAGGTGGCAGTATTCCTTCGGAAATAGGCGAACATCCTGGTGAACCAGTTATAGATCTCGTTTAGAGTCAGCTGCCTATCTGGGGTTTCCAGAATGGCCTGTAGGCAAGGGAAGAGCAGAGAACCTCAGCCTCAGCCGACACCTGGAGGGCTCTCAGCCCTGGGGTTTCAGCCTTCTATGCAGGCCCTGACTCACCCGTAAGGAGAGGAGACCCACTGCAGTGTGTATGTGGACCAGATGGGTAGATGCAGGCCTCTGTGAGGCGGGCTGGGTGTCCCAGCAAGGCCAATGAGCTAAGGGGGGCTGAGGATATTGGGGGCCCAGCCTCCAGAGGCTGCACATGTGCACAAGGGCTTGGGGGTGAGGGGAAAACAGGGCTTCACGGGCCCTCTCTGGAGGAAGCAAAGAAGCACCATTCTTGAGGCGGTTGGGAATTTGTCCTTATTTGGGCAAAGTGCACCCTGAGTGTGTGAGAGAATGCACACCTGTAGGAAGTCCCACAGAATGGACACATGTGTTTATGAATATCACGTGAGCATTGAGAACATGAGGATTATGGACGGGGAGGAGGAACAGAGAGGGAGGAGGCTAAGCGTATGTATGCAGAAATGAGCATGACGCTGTGGATACGACAGTGAAAATGAGCGGGAATATACTCTGAGCTGCAGGCAAACTAAGCCGCAGAAGGAAGCCGGAGGACAGGGTCCCAGGATCCTCTTGGAGGTAGGGACCTTATGGTCGGGTACCAGGAGGCCTGAGGACAACCAGCTGGCCTCCCCACTCTACCTACCCCCACGCTTACCTGGCGGATGAGGGAGGCGTAGGTGAAGGGCGGCCTGACATCAGCATTCTTGTAGAACTCATGATTCTGGGCCAGCTCTGGGGGAGACAGGCGGAAGGTGAGGCAGCCGGATTGGGTACCCACCTGAGGGCGGGGGGGAACACCCCTCCCACAGCAGCCTCACCTGAGGAGATGGGGGAGCAGAATTTGTCGCTGCTTCTCCTGCGGGCGGGGCCCCCACTGTGCAAAGAGGCAGAACCCAGGCCCGGGGGTCGCAGGGGTGTGACGGGGGCGGCAGCTGAAGTTGGGGGGTGCACAAGGCCATCTGGGAATGGGTCTGCAGAGACGGTCACCTTGGAGAATGAGGAGGAGCCAGGGGCTGGGTTCAGCTGTGCGCCATGGGGAAGGTGCTAAGAAAAGCACCCAAGGAGCTGTCCTCGAAGGCCGGGGCGTGCCGTGGAAGGCTGGGGCGTGCTGTGGAAGGCCGGGGTGTGCTGTGGAAGGGCTGGGGCATGCGGGGTGTGGGGTACTCACTGGCTGGCTGAAGGGCTTGGGCTCTGAAGGCCGCATATGCAGATGCGCCATCATGGCCTGCAACCTCTCGCTCTCCTTGGCCAGCTGTGAAAAGACACAGATAAGGAGGGCACCGTGAGGGAAGACAATAGGTCCTTATCCCTACATGCCACCAGAATACTCCTCAGAAAGCCCCAACACACACACACACACACACACACACACACACACACACACACACACACACACACACTCACACATATACACACCCATACTCTCTCTCACACACACAGAAACATCTGCTCTCTCTGTGCCTTACTTCTGAAAACTTTCTGAAGGCCTCAAGCATTCTTTGCCTTCTGGACCTCCACACCCCCAGGGCCAGGATGTGACACTCTCTCCCTTTCCCCGTGGGCATCCTCGGCTCAGACTAGACCATCCTTACACATGGATGGCCTCTTCCAACCAGCAATGTGCCCTTTCTCCCCACGGAAGGCAGAATCTGTGGTTGACCAACCCCAGTGCCTGCCTGGTTCACTACTGAGAGGTATGTGGGAATGGATGAATGATTCACTTCCTCCATTCATAAATTTGATGCATCTTACAACTATCCTCTCTCCACAGGGCGCCTTGTTAGGAGCCAGACATGGATAAACATGGATGACTGACTGACTCTCTGGAGAACTCCACGCAGGAGCCAGGGTACCTGGCTCTAATCCCAATTCCTCCAGTCACTGAGTGGCCACTTGAAAGTTTCTGTGCCCGAGTCACATGGGGATGGTATCAGTGCAGGCATGGCATCCTCTCTGAGGATTCCTGGAGCTACCTGGATGGCTGAAGAAGCATGGCACAAAGCAGGCTGTGTGCTAGCCACTCACGTCAGCCTTGTGTTCACACAGCACATAAAACAGCTCACTGCGGCGCACACAGCCTCACACTCAGCTTGCCCTCAACTCATCAGTCCGCCTCTCACACTGCAGGAATTAAGACCTAGAGAGCCTAAGACGTTGGCTCTGAGCACAGGGCCCTCCCAGGACCCTCCCCGCCCCGTTGGGCCAGGCTGGGTCCCCTGTGTGCCCCTCCCCGCACACCCTCGGAGCACACCTGGATCTCCAGCTGTTGGACCACCTGCATCTGCACGCGGCACTGGGCCGTGCTCCGGTCATCCAAAGCGTGTTCTGTGTTGAGGTGTCTTAGGGAGGAGGAGGAGGTCAGGGAAGAGAGTGAGCCCTGGGCTTTCTGACTTCACCCCTCCCACCCATCCTCCAGCCCCACCTCTGTCAGCCAGCCCTTCGCCAGAAAAGCAGACAGAATAAGAGATACAAAGAGGAGAAAGGAGTGGAACCAAGGGTGGGGGCAGAGACTGAGGAAGCTTTCTCCTCAGCCTCCTTTGATGTCTTAGCTAAAACCGGGCTATAGAGAGATCTAATTGCAAATGAACTAATTAAGTAAACCTCTGACGAAGCGTGAAAACAATTTGTTTGACCCTGATGCTGCAAGGGTCCGGGAGACAGCGGAGTTAATCAGTCAGTGACAGAGCTTGGCACTGTGGTGGCGGCTGGCCGCCCGCTGCCAGCCGCCCGTCTGCCTCCCACCCTGCCTGTCCTCGGCTGGCCATCACTCTCCAGGATGTGGAGAGATAGGCTTCCTCCACTGACACCCCTGTTCTGGGGAGGGGGCGGGGAAGCTGCCAGCAGGAAGATGGGGGGCGGGAAAGCAGAGGAAGAGCTAGGCCACCCCGCAGCTCAGCTCAGCTGGGACATTAGGACCACAGGTGACAGGAGGCTGGACAGAGAGGGGCCCTTCTGGGAGAGGCTGGGTGACACCTACTTGATAAACTGGCCCAGGTCTTCACACAGGGTCTCACAGCCTGGCCACTTGCATTCTCCATGTCCATAAAGGGGGTGGGAACTGGGGGTCTCCTCATGGGAGGAGCTAGAAGTGGAGGAAAGGGTAGTGGTCAGAGCCCAACAGCTCCTCCTCAGCAGCCTGGGTCCCGCTTTTGTCCCCCCCCCCCCGTTCTGTATACCCGAGGGAGGAGGAGGTGAACTCCTGGGCCCGAGCTCCAGCCCCTCCCTCCCTCTCAGTCCCCACCGTGGTGCCACCCTTGGGGTTCCCGGTACAAGCCAGAGCAGGGCCTCGGCCCGTGCTCCGCCCTGGGGCCACCCGTACCTGTCTCTCCTAGATGTGAGCACAGTGGGCTGGCCGTTGGGCAAGGGGTGGTGGGAGAGGGGTGGGGAGACCTTGGGGGGGCTGGCGAAAGAGGTAGCGGTGGCAGCTGTGCTGGCGAGGTCCAGCCCCTCCTGCCTGACGCTGTCCTCAGCAGGCTGCCCTGGGGCACCCTCGCCCTTCCACAGCTGAGGCAGGTCTGTCGGGCACACGGCTGCTGCAAGAGAGAGAGGCTGGTTGGCTGGGAGCACACCGAGCCTGTGCCTGGCCCAGGGCTGGGTGAACGCTCGCTCGGGACTGGGGGCGGGGCGGGGCGGGGCGGGGCATCGCTCACCTTGCGGGAGGGCCTGGAGGGGCCCTGAGGCTTGGCTAGGCTGCAGGCTGACCAGCCCCTGCCTCTGCAGGTTGAGCAAGTGCTGTTGCTGCAACTGTTGCATCTGCAGGAGCTGCTGCTGGAAGGCCAGCTGTTTGTTCCCCAGAGCCTGGGAGGGAGCCCGAGGGGGTGGGCAGAGAGGGGTGCCGTTGGCCTCAGCCGTGCCATCTGGCCCCCACGCCGCCGCCACCCCCTCCCAGGGCCTGTCAGCCCCTGGAGCTGTCGTGGTAGCGTCTGCAGCTGCAGCTTCTCTGCTCCCGGCCCAGCTTCCATAGGGCTGCATGCCTTCTCGCAGTAAACACACGCATGCACGCACGCACGCACACGCGCAAACACACACAGCCAGACCCAGACACGCAGCACGACGCCCTCCCTCCTCCCCCTCCCCCTCGGCGGCAGCTCGGCAGCTTCAGCTATGAACGCTGCAGCTGTGCGCCTGGGTGGGTGGGGGGCTCTCATCACAATGATAGATGAGCCTGTCAGATCTGGGGACCACTCCCACCTGGAGGAGACCCTTCCCACATGCCCAGGGCCCCCTTCTTCTAGGGTGGTGGAGACTTTGTACCCCCCGTCCTATCCTATTTTGCTTTTTAGATACAGGAGTATCTAAGGAGTGGATGGGACCTGAGCAGCCTCAGCTGAGTCCTGGAACAGTGACATCAGCATCGCCCAGACCAAGCTCCTGGTTCCCCGCGTGTGCGTTCCCCACCCCTCCCCACTCAGTCCTTCACACAGGCACTGACAAGTCAGGCTGTCAGCAAGTTTTCTGAGCCCAGAGAGCCAAACATGTCCTGGATGTTTGAGAGGCCAGGATCTCTCTGCCTGCCTGCCCTGGGGAGCGGTGTGTAAGTCACTGAGGCAAGAGGATAAACAGCCTAGATTCAAAACCAGATCTGGAGCAATTGAAAATGCACTGGAGGAGCTGAAGGGGTGGGGAATGGCTGGACTATCAGAACAGCATGCTGGGAAGGGCAACCTGAAGTGGGGCCGCAGTCTGGTCAGGAAGGAGACATGCCGGGGACACAGGGACCTGAGGTCACCTCTCAGGAGGCACTGCATGTGGCAGGAGGTGGGGCAGAGCTGGGCTGGGGAGCTGTGAGAGCACACTGGTGAGGGCTGTGCAAGGCATCATGGGACGGGACAGGAGCTAGGGCAGCTAAGGTCAGGGAGATACACCGCTGAGGGTCCTCCAGATGGGACAGCTGGCTGACCCAGGGACAAAGTGGGCAGCAAGATGGCACGACATGGGTCCACTGGATATAAGCAAAGGCCACCAGGCACATCCGATGACTTGCACACACTTCCACACACATGCACAGAGACAGTACAGTTTGAGGGGCGGAGAGAGAGAACGGGTAGGGATAAAGAACTGGAGGCATGTGAATGTCCATCCTAACTGCTCTCTTGCACCCTCTCCCAGCATTCTCCTGGTTTCTACTATCCCCACAAGGCTTTTTTTTTTGATCAGACTGAAGAAGGCTGGGTTGTCCGTTGGGACTGGAGGACTCAGGGGACATCTGGGCTGGGCTCTGCAGCCACTTACCTCTTTGGGCTGCTGCTTCCCAGCCTGCTGCTGGGTAAGGAGCTGCAGGTGGAGCTGTTCTTGCTGCTTCTTGTAATATTCCTGCAGCTGAGGGAACAAGAGGGGTTGGTTTCCAGGAGCTGCTAGGTGCAAACCCAGCCCCACCTCGCCAAGGCTCCTGCAGGCAGGACACGAGAGAGTTCCACGAACATGGCCAGGCAGAGAGAGAGCTAAGCCCTTCGGCATGTCACTGAGAGTGTGTGTTGGGGGATGGGGGCATGGTGTTCCACCACTTCACCCTGCGCCCCCAGACTTCTAAAGACAGAAGGAAGCTCTGGGAAGGAAGGGTGGGGGGCAGCTCTGGAGGAATGCAGCTCCCTGTCTGGCCGGGGCAGTCTCTCTGGTTTCTGCCACAGCAAAGGTCCTCGGTGAGGCTCAGGGAGGGCGTGGGGGAGGCCGCCCTGGGGCGGACTCACCTGCTGGAGCATGAGAGCCTGTTGCTGCTGCAGCAAGGCCTGCAGCTGAGGGGGTGACAGGATCTGCTGCATCTGCTGCGGAGTAAGCATCTGCTGCGACATCATGGCCACAGACACAGGCACCTGTGGGATGCACCCCTTTGTCAGTCAGTACCCAGGGCACGGCAGAGCGGCTCTCCAGTGCGCCTGCCTGGGTTCATATTCTGGCTCTGCCGCTATGGGGCTGCGTCTCTTCTGACTTTTTGTTTGAAACGATATTTATTTTTTTTGCAGGTGGTGATGAGACAGAATCTCATCACATGTCCCAGGTTGGCCTTGAACTCCTTATCTTCCTATTTCCCAAGTGCTGGGATTACAGGCCCATGCCTCTATACTTTATTTGTTTTATTTGAAGATATTTTCACTCTCTAGCCCAGGCTGGCCTTGAACTCCTCTTGTCTCAGTCTTCCAAATGCTGTGATCACAGATATGAGCCACTGCACTCCACAGAGCTTTATCTCTGGACATATGATTTAACAATGTCAACCTCTTCAAGTAACAGTAACAGTAGCCAGAGGCTAGTGTTGACCAATAATAATATGACCAATAATAAACTGCTGTGATTGAGGCGAGGAGTGCATGGTCCCAGGTGTGGGAGATGAGACGGCACTGGAACAGGCCATGGGGCTACTTCCAGCTCTTACTTATGTTTGAGACCCCCAGCAAAATGGCCTGCTTAGGAGCAGATGGGAGACAAGTCAAAAGTATCCCCCCCGCCCTGCTGGCCACGGTGGTGATGGCCTATAATTCCAGCATACAGACAGATCTCCTGAGTTTGAGGTCAGCCTGGTGGACACAGCAAATTCTAGGCCAGCTAGAGCTACACAGTGAGACCCTGTCTTCCCCCAAGCAGTGCACTTGACATGATCGCACTCTGGCACGAGCCCACCTGGACTCACTCTGAACACCTGTGTTTCTGGCGCACACGGTGGTCCAGGGCAGAGGCCCTGAGAGCACACACTGCTGGGACCGTTCTGGAGACGTGCATGTGAGTGGACTCACATCTGCCGTGGAGTAGAAAGCAGAGCAGGCCAGCAGGCTTACAGTCACTTGCCCTCTCTGGGACATCACTGTCCTCAAACACAAAACACAGGAACTGGGCTACAAGAAATGAATTCAGGACCCCGAAGCCCAAGCAGAGTAGCTTTCTGCCTCCTGAGCCTGTTAGCGCTCTCTAGAAGGTGCAGAGGATTCAGCCACAGGAAAATGGTTCAGAGAATAAACAATGACGTCATATTTTCCCATAGCTCTACCTTCCCTGAGCTCCTTCAGTCACAGTAAGGCAGTTTAAGCCATTACACAGGCCTACGGTGGCGAACAGTTCCTCCGATGGTGTCCCACCAGGGGCTGGCAGACGGGCTGGGCTAGTCTAACTTGAAGGGCCATTGGCTGAGATCTCGGGGTGACTACCATCTTTGATGTTTTAACCCCAAGGTTGGGGTTGTGGCTCTGTTGGTAGAGCACTTGCCTAACATTCAAAAAGCCCTGGGGTTGAACCCCAGCACTGTATAAAATCAGGTGCACACCTGTAATGCCAAATACCAGAAGAGTGGATGCAGGAGGGTCAAGGGTTAACTTTGACTATATATTGAGTTTGAGGACAGCTTGAGCTACATGAGACCCTGATCCAGACCAGAAAACTAATAATAATAATAATAAGAAGAAGAAACTTAGTCGGGCGGTGGTGGCATGTAGCTTTAATCCCAGCACTCAGGGGGCAGAGGCAGGCAGATCTATAAGTTCAAGACCAGACTGATCTACATACAGAGCAAGTTCCAGGACAGCCAGAGCTACACAGAGAAACCCTGTCTTGAAAAACCAAAAAGAAAGAAGGAAGAAAAGAAAAGAGACAGTTACCACCAGGACTAGGAACCGAAGTCACCGAACTCAGGGCTGAGACTTGTCAGCCTCTCAGCTAGGGCTCCCCATGAGAGGAGGAGGGGAAGGCCCCCCATGGGCTCAATGTTGGGGTGCTTCCAGCCTGAGTTCTCTAGGCTGCCACCCACCTGCTTCTGGGCATCCACCAGCAGGCTCAGGGACGCCTTCCACTGAGCCCAGTCCTAGGTCCCTCAGCCTGTGGGTCTTGACACCTCAGCAGCCCAGCCTTAGAGAGAACCTTTCTGGGGTGAAGTTTCTTTCTTTCTTTGTTTGTTTATTTATTTATTTATTTGAAGTTTCTTCCTCCTCATTATCTGGTTTTTCAAGACAGGGTTTCTCTGTATAGCCTTGGCTGTCCTGGAACTTGCTAGACCAGGCTGGCCTCACACTCAGGGATCTGCCTGCCTCTGCCTCCACCTAAGAACTGGGTTTAAAGGCATGTGCCACCACCGCCCAGCTTGTTCTTTTTAGAAATTAATCTAAACTTGTTTATTATTATTATTATTATTATTATTATTATTATTAATAGTGTGTGTATCCCCTTCACAAAGGACGACTTTTGGGAGCTGATTCTCTTTCCATGGGTTCTAGGGGCTCGAACTCAGGTAGCCAGGCTTCTGTGACAGGCACTTTACACACTGAGCCACCTCACCGGCTCTCATTACTGCTCCTTGAAAAGGCTAATAAGCATCACTGTCTCCATCTCGCCTGGGAGCTGAACATCATCATCCCTTCGCAGCCTCACACTGGAGAAAATGACGACGCTGCTGACCCAGCAGGTGTCAAGCAGGCGGCTAAGCCCTTTAGCAGGTCTGCTCTCCCTGAATGTCCAGAGCAACCACTGAGAAGTGTATACCATCTCCACTTAGACAGTGGAGGTCAAACAACCATCCCCATCCCCAAAGGACAAGAGCAGAGTGGAGCATAAAGGACATCCCAGGGGGCACTCAGGACAACTCCAGGTCACTTGTTCCAACCACTGTAAGAACGGAACAGCAGTCAGGAGGGAGGACAGGCAGACACACCCCAAGGACCCTACTGGGCACCAGGACAGGAATGACTGACGGCAGAAAGGAGCCAAGGACATGGCCTAGCCTTCCTTGGGCCTTTCTGACTTGGAGGCGGGGAATGGAAGAGATGGCCTGAGAGGGTGTTTCCGGCCCCCAGGCCTCCTGTCAGTTGCCTGAGTAGCTGGCTGCAGAAGCCTCAGTGGAGATGAACTTCACCCTGTGTGCTGATCTCCAGGTAGCCAGCCAAATGGAGCCAAAATAGACTCGGTGAGATGGCTTGGCCCAGCTATCACCATGCCCATCTTGGGGTTCTGAAAAGTGAGTGGAGGCTCTCTCACGGTCTCCCTGCAGACACGCTGGGCTGGAGTGTGTCAGTACGGACGCTGGTCAGCTGGGAGGCTCAGCAGCTGGGAGTCCCTGTCTGGAGACCAGCCTCAAAGCTAGAAGATCAAGAGCGCTGTGGCAGGGAGATGGCTGACGGCCAACGCTACTCGGGCCCCAGCTCTCCACCCACCTCGAATGCAGAGTGCTGGGTAAGGCGGCCCGATTAGGAGGAATGAGACAGTGTCTGACATGGGGGAAACGTTATCTAGGGGCTGAGGGTTGGGAGGATCCAAATTCAACTCCTGAAGGATAGACTTTGGGGTCCCTGGTAGGAGGGAGTAGTATGGGGCACAGGCTGCCAGGTGGTTTGGGTCTAGCCCCTTGCCAACGACCAGAGGATCCTCAGGCTAATTCTGTACTGAAGTTGACTCAGAAAGACAGTGGTGGCCAGGAATACGGGGTCTAGTGCCTGTCATCCCAGCACATGGAGTCTGAGGCAGGAGGATTACCTCAAGTCTGAGGTCAGCCTGGGCAATTTAGTAAATTCCTGACCAATCGGGACTACAGAATGAGACCCTGTTTCAAGGACCAAAGTAAAACAGGGATAGGACGGAGGGTAGGAATGTAGCTTAGTGGTTGGGACTTGTCCAACTCGCACAGAGCCCTGGGTTAACTCCCAGCACTGCGGAAACCAGGTATAGTGGTACACGCCTGTAATCCTAGGTGGAGACGGAAGGATCAGAAGTTCAAGGTCATCTTCATCTATATCTACATAGAGAACTGGAGGCCAGCCTGGGCTACATGAGATCCTATCTTAAACAAAAACAAAAACAAACAAACAAAAATCCAAGAAAACCTCCATAAAACACAAAGCCAAAGAACAGGTACAACTTCCAGAACTGTGGGGCTGAGAAAGAAGCCAAGCTGGCCCTGACTACCTCTTGGGACTCCTTCCTGGGTGCCTGCTCACAGCCTTCTGTGACTGATCTCTAGTTACAGCGAGGGCCACACCTCGGGCTTAATACCACCTTGAAGCTCACAGAGGCTAGCTGCAGGAAGACGGTAAATGAGGCTGGAGGTGAGGGACAAGTGACCTGTCCAGGAGCAGAATGTGGCCATGGGACCCCAATAACTTCCTTTCATTACTCACGTCACTCAAGTTCCAAATCCGCAGCACATCCTTTCTACTAAGGGGCCCAGCCTTAGGCATCCCATTTCTCCATTAGCCCTGGGTCCTATGTGAGGAGAGAGCTCCCATGATCGCCCCTCAGAGACAGTGAAGATGGGGTGGGGTGGGAAGCAGGGGAGGCAGACCTGACCCCGGCATAAACAGGACTGGGGAGAAGCAGCTCAGGAACCCCGGGGACTTGAGTGGCACAGGTATGTCACTGACTGGGGTACCACATGGAGTGGACCTGAAGCCGGTCCTCTGGGCTCGGGCTAGTCTCTGGCCTTATCCGGAGGGTGTTGCAGTTGGTTTTAACTGTCAACTCGACACAACCTAGAATCGCTTGAGAAGAGTCTCAGTGAGGGATTGTCTGGATCAGGCTGGCTTTCGGGAATGCCTGTAGGAGATTGTCTTGATTACATTAATTGATTGGGGGGGGGTGTGCCTTTGATTGGGGGTGTGTGTGCCTAGCCCGGAAGTGAGTGGCATGTTGGCACCATTCCCTGGACTGTGGAAGAGGAGAGAAGACGAACTGACACTAGGCACACACGCATCCATTCTCTCTGCCTCTGGGATGTGCCGCCTTGAGTTCCTGCCTCGACTTCCCTGCGATGATGGAATGTAACTTGGACTTGTGAGCCAAATAAACCCTAAGCTGATTTTTGTCAGGGCCTTTTATCACAGCAACGGGAATTAGGGCATGGAGTGACTCTGACTAGTTAGTTAGATACTCTCTCTGAGCCTTGGCTTTCTCATTTGCAAATGGATTAATAATAGCAGCTTTCCCACGGGTATGAGGACAGTGATTCTTGCAGAGGGCCAGCCTTGGATACTCACTCTGCATCCAGGCTGGTAGGGGAGGGGTGGGGTAAGGTGGTTCATTTGGTAAATGCTTGAGAAGACCCTGAGTTTGATTTTCCACCCCTACCTCTGGGACCAGCCAGGGTAACCTGACTGCTGAGCTCCAGGCCACGGAGAGACTGTCTGCGGAGGTGGTGATGATTCTGAAGCTATCTTGGGGTGACACATGAGGTAATCTCGGCCTCCACATGCACATACACATACGCACACAAACACGAACATGTGATATCTGCAGGAAGCTGATTTCTGGGAGGTAAGAAAGCAAGCCTCGGGCCACCTTTTCTCTCTTGGAGCCCAGTTCGAGGCAGCTCTCTTTGGCAGGGGAAGGCGTCCTAAGGAAGTGATCTTCAGATAACCATCCCAGCACCCAGCTGGAAAGTCCCCTGATGCTGGTCCTCCTCCAAGTCCAAGTCCATCCACCTCCTCCTGTCCCGCTGGGTTCACTTGACGCTTTCCAATTGTGGAGTGTGTTGGGGGGGGGGGCTTTCTGTACTACAGCTCTCCCCTCCCTGCTTTATAAGGAGGTGCTAAGCCAGGCCAGCAAGGGGAGGGCTGCTGGAGACCCAGAGAACATCCTTGGGGAGCTCCCTCATCCTCTGCGACCTAGTCACACACCCCTGAGAACTGTCTCCCCTTGAGATCTCCCTCCCTCCCTCTCCCGCTGCCTTTCCAGACTTTGTCCCCCTCCACGCCCCGGCCACAACCGTTTGCCAGCTCCCCACTCCCCACTCGGAAGAACCCTCAGGTCGCTTAGATTGCTGAGGCCACCGATGGCCATGGCTGCACAGCTGCCCGGCCCCTTGAACTTTTTCAAAGCACTTTCCAAACATATGCTTAAAAGAGAGAAAGAAAAAAGCATAGAAAACTTGTCTGTGAGCACCGGACCCTCTCCAGGACCATGCTGTATCCTTCAAGTACCGAGTCTATCTTATGTCCCTGTCCCCTAAGTTCTCCAGGTCCCCTCGGGGCCTCAGAGGGCTCAGGAACAACTCTACACAGTGCTCACCCCATTCCCTTACTTAAACTTCCTTTCAGAGCTTGGCTTAATCCAGTCCTCTGCCCCGGCCACCCGCTCTGCCCCAGCGGGGAGGGGGCTCGGGCGCCCGGGAGGAAGCGGCCGGCCAGAGTAGTGACCCATTGGGACCCAGACTGCGATTCTCCCGAGTTCTTTGGGACACAAAAGGTAAACAGAAGGCCAGGCTTCCCCACCTCCTGCCGCTCCCCCTCCCCCTCCAGCCAGCCAGATGGGCCGACAGGCTGGGGGGAGGGGAGAAGGGAAAAAAGGGCAGACTGTGCAAAGGAAAACACAAGAGACAGAGACGGCAAGAGACAGGAAATAGGGAGAGACTGGGAGAGACCGGGGGAGGGGAGACTCAGTGATTCTTTAACTGAGAAATCTGGGAGGGGCCGAGACCCAGCCTGGGGACCGGGTAGCACGTGGGGAGGAAGGAGGACAGCCTGAGAGAGCCCGCGGGAGGAGCCCCGGTGAGTCAGGTCCAGAGAGAGGTGCAGACAAAGAAGCCAGGCAGACCCAGGCCTGGCCGCTCAGGTGGAGACGGAGGTGTTGGTGCCTCGGCCCCGCCCAGCAATGACTGTACTTCCTCGGGGGTGTGGGGGGGGGGTGGGGGTGGGAAGGCGGGCTTGCTCTGAGGGGTCCGTGACCTCTCCCTGGGCCTAGCATCCCCCCAAGTCCCTGTCCTCCATCCCAACCCTGCCCGGTGCGGGCGGGCGGGTGCACCCCTCTCACCTGCACCGCAGAGGCCGCCTGTTTACCGTCATTGTTCCCGGGGGAGTTCAGGCTGGAGGCTTGCTGTAACAAGAACTGCCGGGCCACCTGGAGAGCCTGTAAGACAGGGGCTGAGTCAGTGCGAGGCCCCAGCAAGGCCCTCAGAAGTGGCTGGGATCGGGGATGAGGACGCGGAAGGGGGTGGGGGGTCCGGGCTGTAAGGAGGAACACCCAAAGGTGGTCATGAGGGAGGGCCACGGGTCCATATGGGCTTGGGGTGAGGATGGAGGTAGGAGAGGCTGGGAACTGTCGTGGTAAGAATCACGGTAGTCTTCTCGGACTCACCCAGGGATCAGAGTTTTCCACTGGGACAGCAAAGGTCAAGGGTCAAAAGGACTCCAGGTGAAAGGGCAGGAAGGTGAACTCAGGGTAGAATAGTAGATACTTTTTACTGAGAACCCATGTGCCTGGTGCTTCACAAATTTCTTTTTATTATCTGTTTGTTTGTTTTTGAGGCAGGCCATGGCTGCCCTGGAACTCACTATGTTCAAGACCAGGCTGGCTTTGAACTTAAGAGATACTTGGGCATCATTCAGGGCTAGAGGCAAGTTCTTGATCCCCCGTTATAAAGCTGTGAGTTGGGGCTTAGTAGCCTTCTCTTCCAGATGAGGCAGCCAAATCTCTAGGAGGTTAAGTCAGTAACTTAACTGACCCAAGATCAACTGACCAGCCCTGGAAGCCTGCTTCTGAGGGGAGGAGAGTGTCCACCAAGAAGCTACCTACTTCTTGGGCACTGCCATGAAGCTAGGGCACACAGGTGGGGGGTGGGGGAGTGGGGGGGAAGGGTCAGGGGCCCCGAGGAAACTGATCAGATTTGAAGGCTATGTCTAAATGATCAGTCACATGAGTGCCTGGGCTTGGTGGCCAGTGACAAGGGACTGAGCCAAGGGGATCCTAGGAATGGGATGTGTGGGGGGTGGGGTGGGGTGGGGGGTTACAGCCTGTGAATAGGTGGGTGGTGACAGTCTGGTAGAAAGAAGAGTGAAGGGTCAGCCCAGGAATGTGCTCCTCTGGGGCCCAGCCAAGACCTTGTCCCCAGGACCTGGAGGTGGAGGTGGTGGCAGTGGGGAGCTGTCCAGTCAGTTCCAGGTTCCTCAAAGGCCTCCTGGAGAGCCAGAGCAGATGTATTCAGGCCCTGGAGGCAAGGCTTTGGCACCAGGCGCCTTTGGGCTGCAATCCCAGCTCTGTAGTTGACTGGCTGTGACCTTGGGTAAGTCATTCCATCTCTCAGTGGTCATGTCTCTTTATCCGTAAAACTGGGGCACTACCCACTTCGGAATCATGCGGAGGGATGAAAAGACCAAGGCTGGCGCCTCGTTGGCATTCAGGAAGTGTGCACCCTTTTCGTCTCAGTAATCCCCAGGTGGCTCTCTGCTCACCCACTCCTGTCGGCCCACACTTGTTAGATGAAGGTGCCCAACTTGTAGCTGGCTCGCACCCTGGCGCACACACCTGTTTCTTCCTCACGTGGATTCCATTCCCCTACCCCAGCATCTTTAAGGTGAAACTCTTTTCTCTCCTTTCCTCTTCCCCGAGGCTGAGGATCAAGCCCAGGGCCTTCTACACCTCCTCAGGCAAGCGCTCTACCACTGAGCCACACCTCCAGCCCCAGCCCCAGCAGGGATGTGTGGTGGACACTCACAGCTCAGCAAACACCCTCTGAGTGCGTACTGTGTACCCAGTGTAACCGTATATACAATCCGCCTGCGTGGTCCTTCACGGTGTTGACCGGCACGGCTTCCTGGGGCTTCGGTCTAGTTTACCTTAGGGCACTGTCTAAATACTCACTGGTGTATCTATGGGAACGTGCGTGCTCCTAGGCAGCCCCGTTGCCTGACCACCCCCAGCTCCGCCCTCCAAATGGCCCAGACTTCCAGGCGGAGTCAGGATGCTGCCTCTCCTGAAGGCTTTTCTTTAGGAAGCAGAAATTGGACCTTCCTGGGTCAAGAGGTTCCGAGAAACTACAGGAAGAGAGGGTGGTAAAGGGTGTGGAGGCAGGGGGGTGGCCCAGGGGTCCCCAGGAAGGAATTCGGGCTTCTGTCGCCTAGCTCTTATTGGCCTTCACGTCTAACTATACACATAATTCTTCTTGTCCTCCAGGGTGGAGATGGCACAGTGGCACAGAAGGCAGCCGGGCGGTAAGGGGTGGGAGTGGGGGCTGACCCCAGAGCTGACCAGCACAGGCGATTCAAGAGACACTAGTCAGTGGGAAGGGGACACAGCCCGAAGTGGGGGGACAACAGCAGGGTTCTGGGGAAGTTGGGGAGAGAGCCCGGCCCAGTCTCTGGGGCTGCAGAGTAGCCAGAGGAGTTGAATTCATTCCTCACCAACTCTCTTTCTTTGTGGTTCCCTGGAGCACGAAATTACAAGATTTACAAGGGGCGGTGTGTGTGTGTGTGTGTGTGTGTGTGTGTGTGTGTGTGCGCGTGTGCGTGTGCGTGTGTGTGTGTGGGGGGGGGGGGGGGGAGGGGGGAGGGGTGTGTGTGACAGGGTCCTGCAATCTCATTCCTGGAGGCAACAGGCCCTCCACTCCCCACCTCACAGACTTCGCTCCCCTCCTTCCACCCTGTCTTGGGGAGCTCTCCCTCAGGCCAGCTGAGTTAGGTGAGGCAGTCTCCACCCACCCCCCCCCACACGCCCCGTCTCTCCATTTCCCCACAGGGGTATCTGTTTCTTCTCTCCCTCCTTCATTAGCATGTATGAAGTGCCTACTGTGTGCTAGGCCATGCTAGGCGGTAGGTGGTCCTGCCCCCAGGTGTTCCGCTGCTGGGAGCAGGGGGTCTCTACAGGACTGAGGACAAAGTAGGGAGCTGAACCATCAATGTCACCCTCATGTGGTAGGACTCCCGTGCTGTGGGGCACCCAGAGGTGACGGCCCTGGAGTCCTGGAGTCCTGGAGGGTCTGCTCATCAAGTGGACAAGGAGAAGAGGTACTCTTGTGGTGTGCTATCACACCTGACGTGAGATGTGGGGGCTGACAGGGCTTGAGACAGTCCCCAGGTAAGGCAGAACGTTGGACTGTGCTGGGAGGCAACAGGAAAGGCTGGAGTCCGGCTGCAGGGGCCCCAGAAGCTGATCACCTGCTCTCCAGGCACCTCACTCACTCACTGCCTCCTTCCCTTCTTCCCACACAGCCTGGAGGGATGGGGGATGAGACACCTACCGGGACAAAGCAGGTTCCTTTCTCACCCTTGCCTAGAGACAGCCTTGACCTACCTGGAATGTAGTACCACCTCAAGAATACACTGAAGGTGCCGAGTGATGGATGTGGACAGATTCCAGGACTGTGGTCTACGCTCCCCTCCTCAGATGGCCACGACACGTCATGGCCATGCAGTGTGGGTGTGGGCAGTAACTGCTGTCCTGGGCTCTACTTTATAACGTGAGCTTTGCTGTGCATGCACCTGGCTAAGGACGGTGCTCTGGGAGCCGTGGGCATCCCCAACCTAGGCTGTCTTTTGAAGACTGCCCGCTGGGCTAGGCAGGTCTAAGGCATTGACGCTTCCTAGTTCCATTCATCAGTGTAAAGCAGCCAAGTGCCAATGTCTTCTGCCCCTGCCACTGAGGACCCACAGCCTCCGAGACATGAAAACAACCAGCCCTGACCTCACAGCCCAGCTCACCTTCTCTAGTGATGCTGACCAAACTGGAGCCACCGTGTGTGTGTGTGTGTGTGTGTGTGTGTGTGTGTGTGTATGCATATGTGGGGATATCAGAGAATAACTCTGTGGAGTCAGTTTTCCCCTTTCCCTTTTACATGGGTTC
This sequence comes from Peromyscus maniculatus bairdii, assembly GCF_049852395.1. Taxonomy (NCBI): domain Eukaryota; kingdom Metazoa; phylum Chordata; class Mammalia; order Rodentia; family Cricetidae; genus Peromyscus; species Peromyscus maniculatus. Next base: position 47,509,828 of record NC_134872.1, on the reverse strand, counting down.
TGGGAATCGAACTCAGGAGAGCAGGGTTCCACAGCAACTATTTATCCGCTAAATCGACTGGACCAGGAGCCCCTTAAGAGCATGGATGTTGTCAGATTCATCCGTGAGCTTCCCACCCCCAACACACAGTAGGCATAATTCCTGCACACAAAGTCCATCTTGTTTCAGGCTAAGTATGGAAGGCTGGCAGGGGGTGATCCTAAGTTCAAAGGCTAAACCTGTAAAGAGCTTTGTAGTACCCAAGGTGCTTCTGCGGTGTCAGGGTGGCCAAGAGGTCCACAGTGCCAGAGCCAACGCACCTCTGCAGATGCTAATGGAACTGTCCAGGAGCATCCTTGCACTAAGCTAGGCAGGGCAGGTGTAACTCTGTTCACTTTACAGACAAGGAAATAGGTCCAAGGTAATGAACGGCTCAGACCCAGACACGGATGCAGGCAAAAACCCAATGCATGTAAAAGAAAAAAAAAAAAGAACATGGAGATCCAGGAGGGACTTGGGCTCACCCAGAGGCAGAGTGGCAGAAGCTGAACTGAAGTCCACCAGACCTAGGGCTGAACTCGGCAGGAAAAATGAGCCTGAGCCAGCGGGCAATGGGAGACTCCCTATCAGTGAGCCGTGCTCACATGCAGTTCTGAGGGTCAGGCCTAGACTTGGTCTAACTCTGGAAACACACTTTCTCGTCTGTCTCGGGAAACCTTCTGGCAAAACTGGAATTCAGCCCTATCCACATTTGTTGATATTTACGTGAGCTTCCGTGATCAGCTCAGACCACTAAGCTCGCAGGGCAAGTACCTTTAGCTCCGGGCCACCTTACTGGTCCTTTCTTGATCATTAATGTGCTGTGGGCAGGCTGGATTTAGGTGAAGGGGGGACCCAGAAGGTGTTCAGGAGTGCGGCCTTCACCGCCCCCCCCCCCAGTCTCAAATCTGAGAAGCAACTTAGGAAAGGCTGTCAGCTTCAGGCCCAGGACAATTTAGTCACTGACCTATTGTCCCAGAGCCACTGCCAAGTTCAAGGAGGAACTCTCTAGTTGAGTGGGCTGATATGACCACCAGACAAACACACAGGCCAAACCTGACACAGCTAAGCCTTATGCTGAGGACAGCAAGCTACATAAAACACGGCCAAGGGAGACCTCTGAGGAGACTTCACTGCAGAAGCGGCTAATTCTTCCCAGAGAGAGTATTCAAGGCTGAAAAAGAGAGGTGCAAAGGCCCTGAGGTAGAAAAAGCAAAACACGAGGTATATCATAAACTACACACAGGCCAGCCGGGTGGCACGTGCTTTTAATTCCAGCACCTGGAAGCAGAGATAGGAGGGTCTGGAGTTTGAGGCCAGCCTGGGCTACACCGCAAGACCTCTCTAGATATATTCTCTCTCCCTCTCTCTGTTTCTATTTCTCTCCTTCCCCCTCAACCAAATAGCAGAGGCTGAGGCTGAATTCTACAGACAGACGTGGAGCAACTCAGTAAATAAAGGCAGTTTTTTTTTTTTTTTTTTGGCTTCTTCTATATGTGTATGTACATGTTCCTATGTGTGCTAATACACACACACATCACACACACGCACGCACGCACGCACGCGCCTGTATGTGGAAACCATACCAGCAAAGATTCAACAACGGAATCCTCCTCAATAGCTCTCCCTTTGTTTTTTGAGACAAGGGTGTTTTTTTTTTTTTTTTCCTAAGTCTGCCAATTTGGCCAAGGTAGCTGGCCGAACCACCATCTCTGCCTTTCCAGCACTGAGAGCCCAGGCTTTTTAAATGGGCGCTGGGGGCTAGAACTCGGGTCTTAATAATGCTTGCATGCCAAGCACTTCACTTGGCTGAGTCACGGCCCTGCTCCGTTTTGTTTTTGTCTTTTAGTATTTTTTCTTTCGATGTGTATGGTCCTGGTCTTGTTTGTTTGTTTTTGCCCATTTCCACATCCATTCTGGTGCCACAGAGGCCGGAAGAGGGCATCAGATTACAGACAGTTGTGAGTCACCGTGAGGGTTCTGGGACTCAAACCCTGGTCCGCTAGGAGAACAGTCAGTGCTCTTAAACCACTGAGCCATCTCGATGGCGCCATCTCCTTCTGTTCTGTGCTATCCAACCCCTGCTAGTACACAGCAGGTGTCTAATACATGTTCCTTGAATACTCGTCCATCCCTCAAAACTTTCAGACAGATCAAAGGAGGGATGGCAGGGAGAAGGGGTCAGGGGCCTGAGGTCAGTGGCGACCACCATAGACCAAACCAGCCTAGGGAGACACAGGTTCTGGACCAGCAAGGCTTTTTCCTCCAGTGAAGAGGCATAAAGATAAAATTACACAGAGAAGGGGGGCAGACTATAAAACCCCCAAAAGTGATTCTACTTTTCTTCCCTTGGATCTTTTTTTTTTTTTCTTTTTAAGAAAGCTTTTTGGAAAAGGCTGTAAATTTTTTTTACACCAACCTCGTAAAAATGACATCGGCACATTCTCAAATTAGAACCATTAACATGAAAACCAGGAAAGCACAGGCACAGACAGGCCTCCCAGGTGGGAGACATCCCCAGGACAGTCCAGATTCAGGGCCCCTGCTGCCAACGGCCTCAGCAGGTGCAGACCAGCCATGGGCCAGTGGCAGAAAAAGGACTTTGTCCCTGGACAGCTCCCGTGTCCTGCCCTTGCAGGTACCAGCACAGGTGGGCTGCTCAGCAGCTTGACCCCCAGTGACAGCCAAAGCCAGCTTGGCATGGTTCTGGGAGAGGTAGGGCTTGGGGTCCAGAGTCTGAGGGGACAGCATCGAGGCATCGACAAGGAGGGGAAGTGCAGAGGTGGACGGCATGGCTTACAGTCAGGTCCTCTGTCTTAGCTGTAGAATTCTCCAGAAGTGGGTCGACTCCACACTGCCTGGCCCCAGCCACTTCTTCAGGGGCTGGGTTTAGACTAGAACCCGGCAGATACCTTCCCCAGGGATCCTGCGAGGGCATTTCATAGCAACCCCAGCTCACACTGTAGGTTCCAGGGGAGCCCACGGGGGACTGGAATCCAACCCTCTCCACTTCAACCCTCACCCTAAGCCCTTTGCCCTCAGGAGCCACAGACTACCCCGCCCCCCACTGTTCTCCTCGGTGGGGAGTAATCCCGGCTTCTGTGGAAAGGAGGTAACAGCAGGGAGCCGAAGCAGAGAAGCTCTGTATGCGTCTCCTGGAGGAAGGCCAGGGGTCCTTCCCCCAGGCTCTGGGCCCCTTCTTTCCTCCTAAAGGGGCTACCTCTTGGCAGACAGGATGGCCTTCGGCTTACTGATTCAGGAAGTGGCGGGCAGCCATGCCCCCACCCCTCGGCCCCCACCTTCTCACCCACCTCCCCATCTACTTGTTCCGTGCTGAGGTACAGTTCTGAACCGCCCCCCACGCGAGTGGTTTTCCTCCGCACACCCCAGTCCTCTGGGGAGGGACTCCATCTCCAGAAGTTAAAGGATCAAAGCTGACACAGAGGAATCCAGGGCGAGAGGCTGGAGTACTGCAGATACGGCCCAGACCAGCAGGAAGGCTTCAGACAACTGTTGGCAGCCTGTGGGCGGCGGGCGGGGCGGGGCTCATCCCCTCTGGAAGCTCCCTTTCCACCCAGTCCTCCTAAGGAGCCTGGCAGAAGAGGCCAGATGGAGGAAAAGCTCTTTCCATTCTTCCCCTCCCCTCCCCCCAGCCCCCTGATTCCCCAGCCCCCATCTCTTTGGAGGGGGTGAGTTAAAAGCCCATTACTGGGCTCAGCCCCCCAACCCTTTTGAATCTCCTCACAGGATGTGACGGGGTGGGATTTGGCCCGGTTGCCATGGCAACTGCAGTGGGAGTTCCCAGACGCTAGGCAACCCTCTGGTGACCCTCTCTGACCTGTCACCCCTGCAACCCAAGGACAATGGGCACGCTGGCTCTGGGGGCCCAGGACGCCTTTCAGCTCAGTGGCCATTGGTTCTGCCTACCCCCACTCTGCCAGTCCAGCCCTCCTGGCCCCAAGTCCAGCTGTCTGCCAGCAGACCAGACCAGTCCCTAAGACCTTCCAAAATCAGGGCAGGGGCACACCTCTCACGGCCCAAGCCCAGGGGGTATTTGCGGGTCCCCACAGCATTTTCAGTAGCAGAGGCAAAACAAGCCTCGACTGTGCCTTGCTCAGGCTGACCTCCAACTCAATATGGTAGCAGAAGATGACCTTGAACTTCGGGTGTTCCGGTCTCCACCTTTCAAGTACTGATGTTACACGCCTGTGGGTGACGTCATGCCCAGTTTATACAGCAGCTGGGGATCGAACCCAGGGCATTACAAGTGTCGGGCCAGCACTCTACCAACTGAGCTACATCACCACGGCCTAGAGTTCCTGAAAGGTCTGTGGTCCTCCCACACTACCTTTACAGGATAGTCTCCACAGAGAGCGTGGCTGTGGAAGATGTGGGAAAGCCCCAGGGAGAAAACGGAGCCTGGCTCTCCAGTGGCTCCGTGAGTACTAACGGCTCTGGGAAATACTGAAAAGGGGTAGCCAGCAAGGGACTCTGTGCAGCCAGAGCTGGCCTGGCAGCTCAGCTGGGTCGCCCCCTCACCTCTGTTGAAACAAGGTCCCAGCCTGCTGTTGCATGGAAACCGAGCACCAGCTCTTGTTCCGAAGTGACGTGGCTGGCCTCTTCAGCACTGTTTGCTCCAGCCTAAAGTCCTGTCAGCCGCCTGCCTGCCTTCTGACTCGCCCTGTCTGGCTGTCTCTCAACTCATTACTCCTAAAGGCCAGGACTGCATTTCCAGGACTTGTTTACCAAAGAGACAGGGACCCACAGACAAAGGGACTGGGGCTGGGAGACCCTAGGAGGGCAGGACAGACTGTCAGACTTCTGCCTCCAGCAAGCACTGGGCGGCGGTTAGTCCTCCCAGCCTTCCTTTTGTTTTGACACAGGGATTCACATAGGCTAGCCTCCTACTCTGTGTACCTGAGGATGACCTTGAATTTCCCCACAGCCTTCCTCCTGCACCTAAGTACTGAAGTGCTACCACGCTCAGCGGGGATGCCTCTGTGTGTGTGTGTTCACACGCGTGTGTGTTCACACGGGTGTGCCAGTGTGTTCACCTGTGCAGGGGCACGTGTTGAGACAGCGGTTGACTTTGGGATGTTCTCAATTGTTTTGCCACATTACTTTAAAAACGTGTATTCATCTATTCTTCAAGGATTACAGACATGTATACAATGTATTCTAATTGTGTCAACCCCTAGCCCCGCCCCCCATTCCCATCTTATTTTTAGACACAGTGTTTCTCATTGAACACGGCTGGGCCTTGTAGTTTCAAGTAGACTAGCTGGCCAGCCAGCTCCAGGGATTCCAGTCTCCCTGTCACCCCAACACACTATGCTGGGATTATAGGTTTGTTCTACCACACCCAACTTTGATGTGGGTGCTAAGGATCCAAACTCTCCTGCTCTACAGCAAGCACTCTCTCCACTCAGCCATCTCCAGGGCCTCAGGGCTGCTTATGTGGGAGACAGGGTCTCACCAAGGAGCCCAGACTGTTCTTAAACTTGAGACCCTCTTGCCTCAGCTTCCTGAGTGCTGGGATTATAGGAATGTGCTACTATACTTGGCTTTAAATTGCTCCCCCCCCCCCGTCTTTTTTCTTAAATTATTATTATTATTAGTGTGTGTGTACATTTGTGCAGGGGCCCTGTTGCCATGGTGCCAGTGTGTGGACAACTTTCAACTCTTAGTTTTCTTCTTCTAGCATGGGTTCTGGGCATGAGTTCAGCAAGTGCTTTTACCCAGTGACCCACGTCTCATGGGTCCTGCTTTTCTTTCTTGTTTTAAGAGACCCCTTTAGCCAGGCAGGAGGTATTCTCACTCACTGAGTATTCACACATGCATTTAGCGCCTACTGTGTGTGAGAAGCTCTTCCTCCCAGGTCACTGTGGCTGTAGTGGGAGGGACAGGGAGGGAGGGAGAGAGAAAGAGAGAGAGAGGGCTGAGCCCTGAATGAGGCACCTGGAGGCTGTCACTGCTGCCTCTGGCTGCCTCATCAGCGAAGTGGCCTCTCTCCCCAGGGATGCTGAGGCAATTTGATGACATTTAATGTCACAGTGAATCCAAAGGCTGTCTTCTACAGACTTCCTGCTTATGGCTGAAAGGCAGGTGGAACCAACAGATAACTTCCCTTCCTTGATCTTGCTTCCCCCGCCAATAATAACACCCACTTTTAGGGGACCAAGAGCTGCTCAATGTTCTCTCCCAAAGCCTCAGTTCATCTGCTGGAAATGGAAGAATGACCCACAGACTATGTTTCACTTTAATTGAAAATTTTATCATTTTAATTTTGTAGTGTTATTTTCAAGGTTTGGAGCCAATGGAACCTTTTCTTAAATCTCACATATTTTCCTTGGGCCTGGGCACTTCGCCCACGGTGAGTCCAGATGGATAAAACGGCCATCCCAGATTATTTGTGAAGCCGATACAGGATTTTCCAGGACTTTGGGATGGTCCCCAAAACAAACAGGAGCGACTGGAACGTGGACTTGAGATGGTAAGTCATGGTCCGTGTACAGGGCAGGGCCCAGAAATTTGATCAGTACAGACAGTTCCGTCTCTCCCGCCCAAACATCTCCCCAGTTATCCAGAGGCCTGTGTTTATACCTCATGGCAAGCTTTCTATTTTCTTTTCGGAAATTACATTTTGTTTATGTATTTTGTGGGTATGTATGCCACAGGACATGTGTGCGGGTCAGGAGACAACTTGCTGGAGTCAGGTCTTCTACCTCGTGGGTCCTAAGGATCGAACTCAGGTTGTCAGGTTTGGCTGCAAGCCTCTGAGCCATTTTGCTGGCCCCAAGTTTTTTTTGTTTTTTGTTTAAGTTTCCATTTGAGGCAGCTCCTCCAACCCTCTGCCACATTTGAAATTTTGCATAGTTCTCTTTGCAAAGAGATGCGTGGCCTTGGAAAGGCTCTAGGGGTATATTTTTTTAAGAGTTATTTTTAATTATGTATATGTAAGTGTGTGTCTGTGCATATATGCACATGAATGCAGGTGCCTACAGAGGCCAGAAGAGGGAACTGAATCCCCAAACTGGCATTGCAGATGTTTGAGCTGCCACATGGGTGCTGTGAATCAAACCTGAGTCCTCTGCAAGAGCTCATGTTTAGTTATATTTTGATTTAAAAAAAAAAAAAAAGGATTCTGTCTCAGCAGAAAGCACAGACTCAGTGCGTCTATTCCCCCAGAGAGTCTGCTTAAGAAGGATGATGTGACATTGTCCACCAATATCCAAAGATCATATCCCTGAAGATCTGGGTTCGATCCCTGAGTCCCACATGATAGGAGAACTGACTCTCCAAAGCTCCATACATGCACTGTGGCATGTGAACACCACACACACACACACACACACACACACACACACACAATATATATATAAAAAATAAGATGCTAGGTGTGGTAGCTTACTCCTTTAATCTTAGCATAGAAAGGCAGGCAGATCTCTGAGTTCCAGGGCAGCCTGGTCTATACAGCAAGCTCCAGGGCAGCAATGGCTAATAGTGAGACCCTGTCTCAAAACAAAACAAAAACAAACAAAACAAAAACCCCCATAAATATGGAGAGTGACTAAGAAGGTCCCCTAAAGCCATCTCTGCCCTCTGTACACAGGAGCACACACATGCAAACAACACACACACAAACTCCCCTGTTTTTCACACCTACTTGAACAAGTGTGAGGAGCGTCACACCCAGCTGCTTCACATCCTAACAATCAGTACGTTAGTGGTAAGGCCGTGCCCTGTGGCTGCTAGGGTGCTGCCTGAGACTCAGGACAGGTTCCTTCGGTCCCTGTTTGAAAGGACCGATCAGATCACCTGAAGCATCGGTGAGCTGCTTCAGGTGCGAGCCTGGAGCCTTAGGTGTTAAGAGGGTGTGGTGTGGGGTGGGGAGGAACCTGGGTGACAGCAGTGTCCCGAGGAGCAGGAAGGCCCTGGCCGCACAGGTGAGGCTGGTATGGAGCACCCAGGGTCCCCTGCTCTGCTTTCCCAGCTGAGCCCCTAAGGGCCAGGCCACCAGCAACAGTTTAAGAGGCAAAGTCAAACAAGAAGACTCCCAAGGCCAGGGCTGGCTGGGCTGGTTCTTCTGAATCCTTCAAGCATTATCTCCTCCACCCTAAGCCTTGGTTAGGTGGGGCTGAGACCTGCTCACTCATAAGCTAACTAGGTTCTTCACATAGTGCCCCTGGGTCTTCAGAGAGGTGAGATTATAGTCATAAAAGAGGAAAGGGGACACAGACTGGGTTCCTAGTGTGAGCCTTAAAATATAAACCTGGGGGGGCTGGAGAGATGGCTCAGAGGTTAAGAGCACCAGCTGCTCTTCCAGAGGTCCTGAGTTCAATTCCCAGCAACCACATGGTGGCTCACAACCATCTGTAATGAGATCTGGTGCCGCCTTCTGGTGTACAGGCATATTTCCAGACAGAACATAATAAATAAATAAATAAATAAATAAATAAATAAATAAATAAATAAATAAATAAATAAATCTTCTTTAAAAAAAAAAATACAAACCCGGGCTGGAGAGATGGCTCAGCAGTTAAGAATATCTGCTGCTCATCCAGAGGACCTGAGTTCCATTCCTAGCACCTGTATCAGGTGGCTCATAATCATCTATAATTCCAGCTACACAGTATTGACGCTTGGGGCCTTTGTAGGCACCTGAACTCACCAGCACATACTGTGTGCAGAATGCAGATATACACAGAATTCAAAATATAAAAATAAGGTAGGGAGGTGGTGGTGCACGCCTTTAATCCTAGCACTTGGAGGCAGAGGCAGGTGGATCTCTGTGAGTTCTAGGCCAACCTGGTCTACAGAGCGAGATCCAAGATGACTGTTACATAGAAAAACCCTGTCTTGAAAAAAATGTGTGTGTGTGTGTGTGTGTGTGCGTGCGTGCGTGCGTGCGTGCGTGCGTGCGTGTGAGAGAGAGAGAGAGAGAGAGAGAGAGAGAGAGAGAGAGAGAGAGAGAGAGAGATTGCCCTTCTTCTCCCTTCCTGGGCCTCTTTCCACACTCTTTGGCCTGTAAGTTTAACCTCTTCTCAGCTCAGCTCAGAGACTTAGGCAGCCTTGGTTCACAGCACAAATAAAAACACCCCTGTGTGCACAGCACATACTCCCAAACCTGTTCATATAGCCAGTTTCCCAGCCACGTGCCTGTAAGAGCCAAGACACCCACAGACTCAACACAGGCTTTCAAAGCCCGCTGCCCAGGCGGCTGTCGGCCCTTATGGCTTTGCTGGGACTATTGCAAACTTCATAAACTTGGGCCCACAGTACCACTTGGAGCTCCCCAAAGCTCAGGCTAGCCACCAGAACAGCGGACACACAGGGAAGCCCCTGGAGGCTGGCCCTTCTCACTATCTGAAGGACAGGGTGCTGGGCAGGACAGAGCAGCCACGGATACCCGGGTGGCCCAGCGGGTGGGGGACAAAGGCCCGAGGAGATCAGCCGGCTCCTACCTGTTGCTGTTGGAAGTGCAGCAGCTCGGTGGAGGTCATCTCGCCATTGCAGTCCGCTCCGGCGGCGGCGGCGGCGGCCTCCCTGCCCGAGCCGTCCCTGCCCGCAGCCGGAGCCGCGCCGGCCGTCCCGGCCCCACTGCTGCCATCAGCCTGCCCAGAGAGGCTGCCCACGCCGTTCTGACCCGACGGAGCCGACCTGATTGTCTCCGATGCAGATTCCACCATCATGTCGCTCTCTCGGGACCTGGGGAAGAGACGCGGGGGAGGGGCTGAGGCTCAAGGATGGATTGCCAGGGCAGGTTCTACCTGGGACTACAACTGGAAGCTGCCCCCACCCATCAGCCACCTCACCAAACCCCGTCCTGGGGTGGTCCCTCCCTCAATTTCCCAGAAGCTCCTCCTGAGACCCTCTCAATGTCACCCCTTCCTCAGGGTTAAGGGGCAGCTGCATAAAGCAGCTGAGGCCCCTACCCTGCAGCCTCCCATTTCCTTCTTCCAGTGAGAGGAGATGGGGGAGGGTAGGAGATAGCCCTCCCCTCTCCCCTCGGGGTCCTAAACCTGTTTTGGTATCTCCTTTTAGCTGGGACCTACCAAATCTCTTCCCCTCCACCAGCAACGTCCCTTGCCTTTGTTTCCATATAGATGCGGGAGTTCCCTGAGGGCAGAGGGTGCTTCCCAGGACACAGAAGGCCCTAAGCCCTTAGCATCTATGGAAGGCATCCTGGGCCCACTATCCACCTTCAATTCTTAATTCCTCAGCCCAGCTACCAAAGTAACTCTTCTTTATTACTACCCACAGCCCAAGAGCCCTGTATTTAACACCCATTTCACTGATGGGAAAACAGAGGCTGGGAGTATAGGCTTAGGTAAAGGCTTAGCAAGTTGGAGACCCTAGGTCCAAGCCCTAGCAAGCCTCACCCCCCAAATAGGGCAGTTAGTGTAATTCAAGGCTAGAGTGTGTGCTCAGCATGGGAGGCTGGGGTTCCGTTTCCCAGCACTAGATAAACTGAGGCGGGAAAGAAGGAAAAGAAAAACTGTCACGCCTATAATCTGTTTGGGAGGCTGTGGTAGGAGGAGTTCCAGGCCAGCCTGAGCTTCCGGAGAACCTGCCTCAAAAACAAAAAGATGGAAAGATGGCTCAGAGGTTAGAGCACTAGCTGTTAGTTCCTGGCACCCAAATAGGCGTGCTCACAACTCCAGCTTCAGGGAATCAGACACCCCCTTCTGGTGCCCACAGACACCCACACAAGTGTGCACCTACACACACACACACACACACACACAAAGTAAATCTGAAAAAAAAAAAAACCCAAAATCAAGTCTTTTTAAAAAATACATTTCTTTATTTTATGTGTGTGTGTATTTTGCCTTCATGTATGTCTATGCAGCATGAACATGAAGAATCCCGAAGGAGGAGGCATCAGATCCCCTGGAACTGGAGTTACAGACAATTGGTAGCCACCATGTGGCTGGGAATCGAACCCACGACTCTGTCCTATGGAAGAACCACCAGTGCTCTTAACCCCTGAACCATCATCTCTCCAGCCCCAAAGTCTTATCCAAAGCATGAGGGTCAAGGCCCAGATGCCTCCTCCTTAAACCTGGTCACATGGAGCGGCTGTAACCTCTCTAGAGACTGGGATAGTGAACAACAGGGAGAGCAGGGGGTGAGGAGTTCCCTTCTCCAGGTGTAGGGCACCCCACTTCAGAAGGGGGCGTTTAGCATAAAATGCTATTCTGAAACCAGGAGGTGTAGTGCATGCCTTTGACCCCAGGCGCATGCCTGTAATCCTGGGTCTCTGAAGCAGAGGGATCACAAGTTCAAGACTCTGCCTGCGCCCCCAGCACTCACTAGCATGTGCACACGCAGACACACACACACAAAGCTCTTCTCAAATCTGGACTCTATATTACCCAATGAACAGTCACCCTAAAGGGAACAGCTGGTACCCACCTCAGACTGTTGTTTAACATATGTCTCAGACTCCCTAAACCTCCGTCTCCTTGTCTGTCAAAAGCATTTCATCCCAGCCTCTTGGAGACCTTTATAGACAATGAAGGCGCCTGCCCAAGTAAGCCCTCATCAGCCCGTTCATTCCCCATCCGCCCTAACTGTGAGGGGAGAGGTGACAAGGTTCAGAGAGGCTAATGATTTGTCTGATGTCACACAGGGATCAAGCCCCTTGAACACCCAGTAAGGACTGGAGAAGCCAGTCAGATAACCACATGTCCTTCTCGGCCAATAGGATGAGGCCCTCCAGGTAACGATTAAGGAAACCGTAGGAGGTGGCTGAATTACTTACTCTTCCCAGGTGAGGCTCCCAGCAGCATTCCCCTCCCATCCCCACTTTTCAGTCTTTCCTTCTCTCCCCCGGGCCACTTGTCCAATCTTTATCCCTGCTGGAAGCAGGGTGGGAGGTGTGTAAGGGAAGGGGGGGTGCGCAGAGGGATCACACCACCACTCTGGAGGCCTTCTCAGATTTTGACTCTGGACTGTCTCTTGCAGTGGATTGAGGAGAGGGATCCTAAAGAGCCCATGCACTGCTCAAGTAGCCTTAATGTCACAATATGCTCTCGTCAGTAGCTCCCACTCCTGAGTTCTGAGAGGAGCTAGAGCAGGGGTAGAGTGTGGAGGTGACGGTTTGGAAGAGATTGAGCACTCCGTTCCCAAGCCCGTAATAGCCATGTCAGCCCCAGGGCTAGTAGCCGCCGGATGATGGATGGGTGGGCTCTGGCCTCCACCCACCACAGCACAGGGCTTCGGCCCCCTCCCCTGAAGCCACCCACCCCGAAAACTGCCGGAGTAACTTCCCCCACTCAGGCCTGGGCCTCAGCTGGGGGTGAGGAAGTGGGAGGACAGCAGAAGCCCACTGCCCACTCCACTCTCCCTCTCCCTCTCCTCTAATTCCAGCCCTGCTGGGCAGAGAGCAGCTTCCAGCTCAGAATCCCAGACCAGCTGCTCTGAGATCTGAAAACTCCTGGGCCCCAGGGGACAAAGACGAGCCTCGGGGGTGGTGTGAGCGCGCTCGTTCGCAGGAGAAAGCAAGGAGAATCTGGCAGCTCTTTCTCCCAGGGAAGGGAAAGTGGTCCCCTTCCAACAGTCACAGGGGCACAGCAAAGTTGTGGCTCTGACAGCAAGTTTGGAAGAGGGGGAGTGAAAGGAAGGAGGATGCCATTGGAGGTGCCCCATCCTTTCGGGGAGGAGGGGGAGGGGGAGGGGGAGAGCGATACTAAGTGAACAACATAATTGTGGCAATGTGCCATGTAATAATAGCTATTCAAGGGCCGATCATTCATATTGAACAAGCCTCTCATTTGCATGCTTGCGATTCTACGCATTTGAAAAGTCATTTCCGCAGGGTGTATGAATAGCAGCCATTCCCTTATGGAGTGTGCTCTGGCCCCTCCTGGGGCCCTGGCCCACTGACACACACCCATATACCTCCTTCCAGATTCCCGCCCACCCACCAACACTAGCCCCTCAAACCCGCATGGCAGGAACTTCCAGGCCCTCGAGGAATCCTCACCTTTGCCCTGGCACACCTGCCTTCCAAGACTGAGCACAGCAACAGCCAAGAGCCTCCAGCCTCCAGCCTGACTCCTACCCACCTCTCAGAAGAGTGTTGTAATGAAGATGGGGAGTTCCCTGTACTGTGGGTGAGCAGGCGCTAATGTCTGGGGCTCAGCCAGCTAGAGGTTGGGCGGGGTGGGGTGTTGGGAGGGCGCCGTTATCAGTGCCTAGTAACTAGGAGGGGGTTGGAGCAAATCACGGGTGTGCCTTTTGACTCTGGCTAGGAGAGATGGCACCCTAGGCTCTGTCACAAAAAACCATGAGCCCTGTGCCTTCTTACATCTCAGGAACTCAGTTTCCCTTCTCTCCATAGGAAAGTAGTTTCAGGAGCTCCTGGGAGGTGGGGGCGGACCCCCTAGCCTCGTTGGTGGATGTGAAGCCACAGTATTTGGGTGTTGCTGGGAGCCACCAGGAGGCCATCAGAGTCACAGCTTAGTCCCCTGTCCCAAAGGCTCCACCCAACATGGATCACAGCTGGCTGCTCTGGGCAGCCCTTCATTCCTATACGCCTGTCTTACTGACTTCACATATTCCTGTCCTCTCTGTATACAGTCACCCCTTTCTGCAGCAGGGAAGGACACAGCTGAGACCAGACCACTTAGTCACAGTTGTGTGGCCCTGGGCCAGTCACTGGCCGCTCTTCATCTCATAACCCCTTCAGACTTGGTGCGCGCTCCTCAGCACTCAGGAAGGGTAGGCAGGGGGGTCGGGTTTTCAAGGCCAGCCTCGGCTAGCAGCCAGCGGGCCCGGCTTTTCCCTCCCCCAAAAAGCCACCAAGGAGTGGGCACCACACATTTTCAAATTTCCCTAAGAATTGCTAAAACCAGGGCTTCTCACCTCAGCCAGCATCCCCAGACCACTCCCCCCACCACATGTCGTGGGTAGTGGAGGACCATTTACAGGGTGTGTGTGTGTGTGTGTGTGTGTGTGTGTGTGTGTGTGTGTGTGTGGTGAGGAGGGGTGATCCAGGATGTGGAGGGCTACGTGTGGGTAGATCCTAGTCTCCCATCCTCCGGATTCCCTTGGTGAAGTCTGAGCACTAGGGAGCCATGGCCAGGCCCGGGCTCCAGCAGGCGTCCTCGGAAGGAAGGCAGGTCAAACCCACAGACACCTCTTCCGCTTCGGGGAACTCCGTGGCCATCTGAGGGCTCCCACTTTCCCTGAGGCTTTTGCCTGTACGCTGCACCCCAGCGGGAGCCAAGGCAGCAACGCCTTCTCGGAACCAGCCAGGGTCCGCCCCGTCCTGTCCCCTCCCTGCCGGAAGTGACGAGCTGCACCTAGCTAGGGGCCAAAGGGGCCCTCCAGGCCTGGGGTGCCTTTGGGAGTCGGAGAAAAGCACCAGAGCCCTACACGTGGACAAACCTTTTGTGCCTTTTCGCGGGCCCATATGGCGTGGGGAGTATTAATTACCGTCGCGTTTTAATTAACAGTCGCTTAATCTGAGCTGTAACATTTGCCACGACACCCTGCGCCTCGCCGCGAACCCGCGCCGCCCGCCCTGCCAACTCATCAATTAATTTTTATTGACGTTTTCTTCCCCCAAACAGGCACAATACCAGGGTTTTCCAATTAACACCTCCGCGATCTCTAATTAGTGCAATTAACAGACTGATGGATGCCCGGAGTTTACCCGCGAGGGAGGGGGTTGGGGGGAGACCGAGGAGCTCGCGCGCGTCCCGCGTCCCCGGGAGCAGCGGCGCAGCAGCAGGAGAGGAGACAGACGGGGGCGTGGCCGTGGGTCACCCGTACCCGGAGTCCTGGTGGTCCCTGAGCAGAACGTGGCCCTGTTGAGAGTCTGACACTTAGGGCTAGAAAACTCGTATCTAGCTGCAGCCCTGTGGGTCACAAACTTGCTGAGAGACTTGGAGCAAATAAGTGGATGTTGTCTACTTAAAACTCCAAAGAAAGCCGAGGAAGCCGATTGCAGTAAGAGACAGAACGTCCTAAAGCACAATACCATGGAGAAGAGCGAGCCCAGGGATGAACCTTAGCGTGCTTGTCCTGGGCTCCATCCGAGTTCCCCCGTGCAGCTGACCTGCTTGTCTGAGGCCGTAGGGCTCCGGGAATGACAGAAAGCTTCAGTTAAAAGCTAGCTTTCCCATGGTCCAAACTAGTTAGTTAGTTGATGGACCTCTGAGGCCATGTATTCATTCAACAAGCACTTAGGGTCCAACTAACCCAAAAACAGATCTAGCCACAGAGCCCGAAGGGCAGTTCTTTCTAGGAGGTATGCAAAGACTCCCCCAAGGCGACTGGTAGAGGTGAAGGCCCCCACCCATGTTTTCTTCTGAGTATCTGTCCCTGAAAAGGTGGCCACTTGTGGGGTTCTCTCTCCTTCCACAGCTAGCCAGCCAGGAGTATGTTGTACCAGCAAAGATCCTTCACCATTCATAGTTTCAAAAAGCATTTAGGCAGCACCAGTGTGTCTGGCTGGTTATGCAGAGAATAGGCGTCGGATGCCATTCTAGAGCTCGCCTTCCCGTGAGGAGAGACAAATGAAAAAGTCATATAAATAGCATCTCTCAGATGAGCTGAATTCTATCCAATGTGAGGATACATTGGGAATAAATGGGACTCTAATTTTTAAAAATATAGTACTTTTTATTAATTCTTGAAAATTTCATACATGCACACAGTGTCTTTTGATCATACGAAACCCCTCCCCACACTCAGGGCTCTACCTTAAATGGAGTCTGGATTGGAGAAGGCCTCTTGCTAAAATGAGTTAGCTGTGAAGGATGAGTGGGCTCGGGCAGGCAGACTATAGCCTGAATGCTCCCCTCCCCTCCAAAAAACCACACACACACCCCACACGTGACATTTCCTAGATCACATAGAAAGACACGAACATGCATGGAATACAGTATGGAACCACTTTTTTGCCTCTTCCTTTCTTTCTGGCTATCCTGCTGACAAGTCTTTTCAGGGCCATCAACCTTGGTCCTGCAGTCAGCTGAGTGCACCTCTCAAGTCAAGGACCCAGGGACTCAATGCATCTCTGACCTTCACTGGCTGCAGGCTGCCGGGAATAGGGAGGGCTCTGCAAGCAGCCACTCACTGGCTACCTACCGCTAACCTTCTCCTGGCATGATTCATGACATGAAACAGTGAGGTCACCAGCCTTAACCCTGGTGTCCAGATCTCTAACATGGGGCTGATACCAACAAGTCATCCTTTCCTCTAAGGATGCTTCGGAATCAAGTAAGACACAGTGCATGAGGGAGGTGGCCGGAGAGGGGCGGTTCCTGGGGCTCCCAAAGGCCTAGCTGCAGCCCCTCTCTGGAGTATGAAAGTTCACCTGACCCCTTCCAGCTTCTGAGAAAAGTTCAGCTTCTGAGAAAAGTTAAGGTAGGACCCACAAGCTGGAGAGCCTCTAAGGGCTGAGGATCCAGCTCAGTGGTATAGCATTTGCCCACTATGAGCAAGGCCCTGATTTTCACCCCAGGCAACCAACACCCTCTCCCCAAGTTCCCGTCTGTGGATCAGGGGCTGGCACCTCAGCTTCCCTACACACCTGTGCCTGAGTGCCAAGGCAAAGATCCTCCATAAATGGCATGTGGCACCTTAAGAGCTACCCACCCCCAAATCTAGGGACCATGCAAGTCCTCTTAGCACAAAACTTCAGGGCTAGAGAGGCTTAAGCAAGTAGCAGGGCAAGGATGGACCCATTTCAAAGGGTCACCTGACCCACACAGCCCTTGACTGGGAATCTGTCCTGGGCTACCTTTGGAGGAGGGGTTTTCTCCCAAGTTTCAAAATTTTTTATTTTCTAATTCTAAAAGCAAAGGACATCTTGGTAGAATATTCTGGAGGGAGATGTATAGCTGGGTGTGGTGGTACATTGCCTATAATCACAGAATAGGCTGAGCTAGGAGGAAAGAGTTTCAGGCTAGCCTGAGCTACACAGCTAGATCATGTCTTAAAAAACAAAAACCATGCCAGCGGTGGTGGCACACGCCTTTAATCCCAGCACTCAGGAGGTAGATGTAGCCTGAGCTACAGAGAAATCCTGTCTTGAAAACCAAAAAACCCATACCAACCAGGTCTGGCATCCTAACCCTCTGGTCCTAGCACTTGGTAGGCAGAGGCAAGAGGGTCACTGGAAATTTGGGTCAGCCTGGTCTACACAACACGTTCAGAGTCCGACATATGGGCTGTTACCTGTCTTCACTTAGGAGAACAGGACACTGCACATTTTGCTTAGAAGGTATAGTTACTTCTTCATCTTTATTGCTTTTCATTTTGATTTCGTTTTTTTCTGAGACACGATCTTACCAGGTAGGCCAGGATGGTCTGGAACTCCCACAATCCTCCTGACTTTCCTGGTGCTGGGGTCACAAAGCCACTGCCAGGCTTTAGAGTTACTTTTTTTTTTTTTTAGGTCCTTATGGACCTCAAACTGGCAATTTTGCTGAAGATGACCTTGAACTCTTGACTCTCCTGCTTCCACCTCCCAAGTGCTCAAACTACAGGTATGTGCCTTCACTGCTCCACTTTGGGACTGTGTATCTTTAAAGCTCTTGATCTCATTGGTGTCCACTGATTGGTGCCCGTTTGACCTTTCCTCCTGAAGGCTCACAAGGGCCATTTCCCTCCACTCTGAGACAGTCTGTGCATGAGGAAGCCAACACTGAGCCCCTGCGGCATGCGTGAGCTCCTGGTAGAGAGGTGCAGGGGGGGGGGGGGGCTTGTCCTGCAACTGGTACTGGGCACATGTGGTGGGGATCTTGGCAAACAGAGGTGAAAAAACACAGCCCTGGCTGTTGGTGGAGTGAAAAGGATGACAGGCAAACAAAGGCGCCCAAGGATCTTCCTGACGAAGGAGCCTTAAAAACAAAGCATCCCTACTTCTTCCTCTCGGTCAGTGAAATTGGACCCTGGGTGGCGGGGTGCAGGCATGGTACCTCACACAGCCTTCTCCAGGATTCTGAACTTCAGACACAGCCAGGGTGCAGAGACTGCCCGGCCCCTGCACCCGCCACTTTGCAAATGTTATGTCAGGCACAGAAGGATGGGGGCCCAGAGGGGGCGTGGTACTCTGGAAAGGCCCCCTGCGGGTGACTTCTGCACCCAGTCACAGGCAGTAAAAGGCTTCCAAAGAATAATTTGCCAATGTGTTTCCTTCTGTGCGTGTCTCTCTCTCTTCATGGTACTGGAGACTGAGCCTACGTCCTCGTGTATGCCAGGCAAGGGCTTTACCACTGAGCTAAGATATTAACCCTTCAAAAAACCCTTTTTTCCCCCTAAAGCGTCAGGCAGGGTTTCCCTAAGGGACCCAAGGCTGGCCTTGAACTCACTCTGTAACCTAAACAGGCCTTAAAGGTGCCTCAGCCTCCTGAGCAGCTGGGATTATAGGTTCAGGCCTCAAGTGCAGCTTACACTTCCTAGTCACAGCCAATCCACGCAGAGTCCGACTGCCTCCACCATAGCCCGGCCCTCTTCTCTCCTCCACACTCCTGTGGCTCACTTTGAAAGAGGAACCAGTTTAAAGATGGCAAACAGCCTGGCAAGGTCACCTGGTCCCAGACCCTTCCCAGCATCCCACCCCAGCCGTGCCAACCCCACGGACCTGAGACACTCTTCACCGCCACTCTCTCTCCATTGCCCCTTTTACTACGGGGACCAGGACGTCACAATGTCTCCACCAGGTCTGGCAAGGGAGCCTCATTCAACACTCTTCCCTATCACCATGACCAAAAGGAAGGATTAACCGAGACAGGAACGAGAGAGACCGAGAGAGAACCAAAGAGCCCACTCCATCTCATTAAGAAAGTAAACATAAGAGCCATCTAAGTGTCTAATTAAGCTTCTAATTAGTCCCTGCTTGTTACTAATGCAAATTAGATTACTCCGCTTAACTACAGCATGTCCACAACACCCTTGTTAATTGCGGCCTTTTGAAATTAAATTACTCCCTAATTAGCATATCAAAGCCATTGATTCGGAGCTGGGAAAGAAGAGGGCAAGAGGAGCCTAATGCCAAGTTTGGTTAATCAGACACAGCTAATTAAATAGTGACGTCTTACGTGGGGGGCCTGCCGGTTCAGGGGTAGGGGCTACCCATTCAGGGCCCAAATGACCATCTGGAGCCTGTCTGGAGCCTGGTTCTGGTGGTGCCCTTGGCACCAGAGGCTCCTGTAGGCTTGTGGCAGACCACCTGGTCTGGCACTCCATGGCCCTTGACCCAGGCCTGGCCCCTGTCTCCCCAGAAGATTTCTAGGCATGGCATTCAGGGACATCTTAGGCACCAATTCAGGGACATCTAATACATAACAACATGCAAATAGGCCAAGACTGAGCGAGTGTTTGTGCACCTCTCTGTTCCTGCATCCAAGTTGGTTTCAGAAGGTGCCTCATTCTCTCTAGGCCTCAATGGGCCAGAACCCGCTTGTGATCCCATTCTTAGGGGACCTCCCTGTCAATTAATTGGTAACAGGAGGCATCAAATCATTCTCTTGAGGATGTGAGATTCTGATGAAGGGAAATCTCATCGCTGGGGATCGGATGGGAAGTGGTAGGCTATGATTCCTCTAATCAGGCTTCTGACCGAACAAGATGTACACAAGGAGGTAAGTTCTGAGTGGGAGCAGGTAACGGGGTGATGACTTCTGCAGAGGACCTTACCTGGAGGGGGATGGGTCCCTTGACACTTGCACAGCCTCTGGAAGCATGCGGCCTTAAAATTCACTTCAGGAGGAAAGGGGGAACCGACTTGCTAGGATTGGAGCTAAATGGCATTTGGTTTAACCCCAGAAACCACCAAAACCAGCAAGAACTGCCCACCAATGTCAATTCTTAGCAGCATGGGAATGTGGATTGGATTTGGGCAAGGAGCCGTTGCCAGAAAGACTCTTTGGAGTCTTTTGAGGCAGCTTCTCCCCACCCCCACCCCCCATTCTCCTTAAAGAATACTGGGATCATGCAAGTCAGGCAGTGGTGGTGCCCGCCTTTAACCCCAGCAGAGATCTCTGTGAGTTCAAAGACATCCTGGTTTTCAGAGCTCCAGGAAAGCCAGGACTATACAGAGAAACCCTGTCTCAAAACAACAACAACAACAACAAAACAAACAAACAAACAAAAAACAAACCTAGGACCAAGCAAATGTCCATGTGAGAAGAAAATATGTAAACCGGATTTAATTTCTATAATCCCAGAAATTTTAAGACAGAGTCAGGAGAATATATATGAACTTAAAGCCAGCCCCAGCTACATAGTAAGACCTTGTTTCAAAAGGAAGGGAAGGAGGGAGGGGGCGGGGGAGGGGGGGAGGGAGGAAGGGAAGGAGGGAGGGAGAGAAGGAAGGAAGGGAGGGAGAGAAGGAAGGAAGGAAAGAAAGATAAGGAAAAGAAAGATAAAGAAAAGAAAGATCATTGGCCGGGCGGTGGTGGTGCACGCCTTTAATCCCAGCACTCGGGAGGCAGAGCCAGGTGGATCTCTGTGAGTTCGAGGCCAGCCTGGGCTACCAAGTGAGTCCCAGGAAAGGCGCAAAGCTACACAGAGAAACCCTGTCTCGAAAAACCAAAAAAAAGAAAAGAAAAGAAAGATCCGTAGTTGGAGATGGCTTGGTGGTTCAGAGCACTGGCCTCTCTTCCAGAGGACCCTGTGGGAGCCAGGCACACATGTGGTGCACAGACATACATGCAGGCAAAGCACCCACACACATGAAAGAAAAAGAAAGGAAAGATGCTAGGTAATATGCTCTCAGTAGCTACGATGGCCACTACAGAGGCCAGGGAGAAGCAACTGTCACCCAGCCTCAGTGTGTCCTCAACGGCACACAAATGTGGGCTGTGCTCAAAGGAAGCCCAAGTGGGGATATCTATGTGATATCTACCATGGGCTGAACTGTGTGGCAGCCAATGAAAAGCAGGGGTAAAGCCTGTCAACGTGTGATGTCACCCCCACCCCCAAAAAGCCGGGGTGAAGCCAGTCAACATGAGATGTCACCCCCACCCCCGAAATAAACATTTCAAGAGACAAGTTCCCTAACAGTGATTCCATCTCCGTCAGACCTCGGCCCTGGGTCCCTGGTCCTTGTCAAAGGGGAGTGATAATCACACCTTGGGAATCACCAGGATGTGGGGTAGGGTAGGATGAAGCTATAAGCCAATGGTTCTCAACCTTCTGTTGCTGGGACCCTTCAACACAAACAACACATGCTGTGTAGACCCCGACCATAAAATTATTTCATTTCTACTTCATAACTGTAATTTTGCTACTGTTAAATTAATCATAATGTAAATATCAGCTAGGCAGCTCCTATGGGGTCTCGACCTACAGGTTGAAAACTGCTGCGTGATTCTTTGCTGGGAGGTATCTTATAAAGCCTTCCCCACGCCATCTCTCACTCAAGGGATGCAGCCAGGACTTCCACATGCTTTTGAATGACATTAAGAGCTGGTTCCTGAAGACACTTATCCTGGCTCTCAGGAAGCTGCGGTGGGGGGTGGGGGTCCATACCTGTGCCCTCTGCCCTAACTGATAAATCATCTGCCAAGGGCGACAACTTCTAAATAACTCCTAAAAATGATGGAACGGTGTAGCTGGCATTTTCTTTGGGCCACCAACCAGCTCCCAAATAAAGACAGGGAGACATTATTAATTATGAATGCTCGGCCTTGGCTTAGGCTTCCCCACTCGCTCTTATAACTGATTTTAACCTGTTTCTCTTCATCTACGTTTTGCCTCTGGGCTTCTTACCTTTCTTTCATTCTGTATGTCCTATGTTCCAGCTTCCTCTGTGTCTGTCTGGCCTTGGCATCTCTTCTTTCTTCTTCCACACTGTGCCAACTAAAACCCACGCTATGCCCTTCCTGCTACTTCCTGTCAACTAGGTGCTAACTCTGCCTCTCTGAGCCCAGGTTGATTTTATTTAATTAATGAAAATGCAACACGTCTTTGCATAGTTAAACCAATGCAGCATAAACACATGCAACACATCTTTGCCTAGTTAAACAGATATTCCACACAGAGCAGGACAGCGGGAGGCAGGGGCCAGTGAGCCGGCTCAGCAGGCAAAGGCGCTTGCCACCAAGCCTGACGACCCAAGTTTGATTCCCAGATCCATGCGGTAGGAGAGAACCGACTCCCAAAAGCTGTCCTCGGACTTCTACATGTTTGTCATGGCACATGTTCATGTGTGCACACACAAAATGTTAAAAAAAAAATCGTGAGAGACACCTACTTTAATCCTTCTGTGTGTCTCTCTTTCCCTCTCAAGATGTAGTGGTTCCAACCCCTCCCAAGTTCCAGCCCCTGGAGCACACAGGTCAGGGGCAGAGACAACCCCTGAAGGGTGAGGTTTTGTTTATTTAAGGGGAAACCAAATAGAGAGAGGTAGACTCCCCGAAAAGGCGAGGCCAGCCAGTGCCCAGCTGGCGGCATCCATCCACGCCAAACCGGGCAAAGGGGCTCACAGCAGCACTTTGATTTTAGAAAATACGTGAAATTAAAAGCAGAAAGGAAGAGTTTGGGGGAAGGGTGAGGCTGTCCTGGTAAGTGGGGGAGGGGGGGCAGAAACACACAAGGGCCAAGCTGCAGCCTGCCTCACGGAGCTCTCTCTCCCAACGAGATTCAATTAATTGATAACAAGAGGCATCAAATTAATTTCTGGAGGATGTGAGATTCTGATGAAGGGAAATCTCGTCGATGGGGATCAGGCAAGAGGAGGTGGGCAGCACCCCTTTTAATCAGGCTCTGGCTGTCTAATTGGCAGAGAGGAGGCTTGCATGAGTCACAGGGTCCCTTGCCCTGAGTTCCACAGCACCCCCTTCAGGAAGCCCCTTCAGAGGCAGTAGGCCAGGAACAAGCTGTTGGGACAAAGACTGTGGCCATCCTCATCTGAGGCCAGGAAGAGTCAGCGGTCATTCACTGACAGCACTTTAGGAAACCTGATACTCACAGAGAACAGCATTCCCAGGGCCAGACAGCGAGTTAGGACATCGGTGGCAGTGCCTTAGAGGGACCCCACAGTGTACCCGGAGGACCCAGAGAGTCATCCCTGAGCACAGGGGCAGAGGGACACTCTGTAGCAAAACACAGATCATGACGTCTGAGCCTTCGCAACTGGTTCAAGCCTCCCAGGCAGAGGTGGCTGGAA
The DNA here is from genome assembly GCF_049852395.1 of Peromyscus maniculatus bairdii. Lineage (NCBI taxonomy): Eukaryota > Metazoa > Chordata > Mammalia > Rodentia > Cricetidae > Peromyscus > Peromyscus maniculatus. The sequence goes on along the minus strand of NC_134872.1, from coordinate 47,486,676 downwards.
GTCTGGGCTCTGGTGAGTTAGGTCTCATGATTGCTTTCCCAGGCTCAGGTCTCAGTCGCCTGTGACCTTCCATCAAGGGTAAGGATGTCTGATGCTCTTGGGACTCAGGGAAGATGCCCAGGGAGCCATTCGGAGCTCCCAGACACTGTGCTCCAACTAGGCAGAAGGGGAGGTAGCATGTGGCCACTGGGGGAACCCCAGGAGAGAGTCTCCCAAGGGACCATAGATAAGACCCTCAACACAGCCTACTGCTCCGAGGGCCACCAGCCCCTGCCTCTGCTCCCCTAGCAACTCCCAGCATCTGGCCCTCACTAGACCGTGGGCACATCTGGATGTTTCATTACTTCCCTCAAATTCTCTCCGGCAGGGCATTTTCCTTCCTCCACACAGGGGTTCCTGCAGAAAAGAAGGGAGTCACTCTTTGGGGGTGACTTCTTTAGACCTGGGGCCACTAGAAATGTGGACTCCGAGAAATGCAGGCCCAGCCAGAATTGTGTCCCAGGAGACAGCTTTGGTTTGGCAGGATTGAGGAACCCGGAACTCAGCCCGCCTCACCTGCCCATGCCTCCATTTTCCCCCGCTGCCTCAGCACACGTGCCCTGTGAGAACCCCGCCATCCTCTCTTGTGCCCAGCGCCCACCTCAAAGATCCACATTCCCTTTCTTACTGCATTCTGCGTTTTCTGAGTTGCAAGAGAGCTCCCTCTTATTTCCTTCTCTGGGTCCTGCCAATGTGTCTGCTGCACACAGCAGGCACAGGGGTTTGTGGAACGGAAGGACATCCTGGAGCGCTCATCTCTATTCCCCAAATCCTGACCGTCCTCAAGTCTGGCAGCCATCACCTTTCCCTCTCCCTTCCTGCCAGTCAGAATTCTGAGGCATGCCATGCTCCACAACTGACAGATAGACAGACAGACAGACAGACAGACAGATAGATAGATTTGGGTCACTTCTGCCTCTCTCCCTACTTCAAACAAATGACATTCTTAATTCTGCATACTGTCCTACTATGAGGAAATCCGCCATTTGCTCCCCCTGCCCATTTACATGGTAGTGGCTGGGGCCAGATGCCATCAGAACCAACTCCAGTGGGAAAGCAAACACCCTTTACCTCTCTCCGGCGCCACTCATGCAGCCCAGCCATCCCGAGGCAGTGGTGCAGAGGAAGGGCCCCAGGAGATGAGGAGACACCTGGAGCAGAGGTACAGGTTTCTGATGGGGCTGGGGAGACGATGCATGGCTTTATCGCAGGCAAGTGAACAAAAGCGTGTGTGTGTGTGTGTGTGTGTGTGTGTGTGTGTGTGTGTGTGTGTGTCCATCTGTCCTGGAACTAAGGGGGGTGATACAACAAAGAAGTCTTCGTGGCCCCTCACTCTGTGGTTCTATGCAGAAGGTATCTTTTGTGGGGCGCTTTTGTTTTCCAGCCCATACAGTGTGCCCCAAGACTTCTGAGAGCATGCACAAAGTCAGAGGCCAAAGGCAGCAGGGTTCCCACTGAGACCTGGGATTGGTGTGATCAGTAGTAAGGAAAAGTGTTCATTTCCATAGAAAATTCCAGATGGTGGTGGGAAGGACAGACAACAACTTCAGGCTCCCTGCAGGAAAGGTTCTTGCTTCTCTGAGATGACTGTTCAGTGGTAAGTCCCAAATCTTAGGCTTTCTGCCTGATGGATTCCTATAAGGACAGGAGGCTCCGTGCCCAAACACTAGGAATCTTCCCTTTTGAAAAGAGGAGATGCTAGTCTTCCTGTACTTCTCTTCTCCTCAGTCTTCTGGAGAGTTCTGTTCATGTGTACTTGTCTCTACTACAACCTTAAGAAGGCCTAAAGCACAAGCCAGGGTAGGTGCAGACAAGGAGTGCAGACCTGCTAGAGGCAAGCGGGACCTACAGCCCAGCCAACCAGGGAGAGGAGGCTGGGCCAGGCTGATGAAGAGGTCAGTCCTCCAGCCCTGCCCTTCTCCCTGGCTATTCTGGAGCCCAGCAATCTGGTCCCAGCTCTGAGCCCGGGCAGCAGTGGAAACCTCACACAAGTTACCACCTCTCTGGCTTAATTTTCCAGCCTATAAAGCGAAGGTTTATACTCCAATATTCCCAGTATTCGGCCCAGTAAGTGGCCTGGCAGTGCTGGTAAGCTAGTTAAAGAAAAGAAAATGAAGAGTGCCATCACTGGAAGGCATTGTGATGGCCAGACACTTGCTCGGGTGTGAAACTTTACCTCCGATTCAACTCCCCAGCCGCCATTCCACCCAGGGCATTGTTGACCTACTTTACAACCTAAGAAAATTGAGGTTCCAGCAGCTTAATTAAGTTCCCTGGAGCCCTATCTAAGCGCCAAGTTCTAAAGCCCTTTTCGCTCCGACACACGTTCGGCCCTGGGGAGGCACGGGTTTGTATGCCTCGGGTTCTAGGGCTCCCGAACCACCTCAGAGGAAGCTATTACCGGCCAATGGAGGCACTGAATCCTGGCAAAAATAGGCCCCTGGCTGCCTTGGGCCTGGGGAAGCTGAGATAGGACAGGAAAGGGGATGGGAGTAGAGAAACTGAGGAGCCCCTAGGATGGAAGGAAGTCGGCACTGTTTGGGCAATAATAAAAGCTTGGGCTCCAGTGCATTGCGTCTAGAGGGTGAGGTCTTCCAAAAGTACCGTGGGCAGTGAAGGGTTAAAAATGTAGGGAAGGAAGGATGGCTTCGTGGGGAGATGCCTCTTCCCTCCTTCACACAGTCCTCTGAAACCAGACCCCTTCCACGCCACCCTGCCCACCCATCACATCTGTCATCCATTGCAGTAAGCTGAGGTCCACGAGGCTCCGGAGAGCCGCACAAGGGTACCCACCCGAGGACCCAGCCTGGGATCTGCCCAGACAAGGCAGGGGCTCGGCAAACATTGAGGAAATGATCAAAGAAAGCCACCCTCTTCCAGTCCTCCTGGAGCCCTTCCCTGCTAGGAAAAGGTGTGCTTGGAGTCAGCGCCCAGCAGGCCATATGCACATTCCTGTCAGAAAGGTAGAGGGGAGGGGTGAGGATGTCTAGGAAGGAACAGGCCAGGGCCTCCAGCAAGTTGGGCCTGGCCAGCCCTGCTCCCCCGGGCTCAGAGGCTCCTCAACTCCAACCCAGCCCTAGCCTCAGAAGAGACTGTAGCCTGTAGACGTCTCCTCCAACTTCCAAGGTTGGCGCTAGGGTAAAATATGGTGAGGTGTGTGTGGAGCACACCTATAATCCCAGAACCCCAGAGGCTGCGGCAGAAGGGCATAGTATTTGGCCGGCCTCGGCAACATAAAGAGACAGTCTCAAGTCTCCCCAACCCTCCCAGGAAACAAAACAAAACAAAACACAATCAGGTCCTTACTAAACAAAACAAAACAAAAACAACGGAACACAAGCAAGCACTCATGGGTCCCCGCAAGTTGAGGTTCGGAAATCACGGGGTCTGCAGCAAGTGTGGAAGAAAGGGGGGGTCCCAGAAAGGCCCTGCTACCAGGCTACCTTGTCCAACAGACTGGAGTGGTGGTCCGCGGCACATTCTTTACACGCGCTGTTCTAAGGGTTCCTCAGAGCCAGCAAGCCATCCCAGAGCCCCTCCAACCTCCAGATGACAGTCCCTGAATCACCCCGGCAAGGTAAAAGTTTCTCAAGTTTAAGGAGAAAAAAAAAAGAGAAAGAAGAAAAGCCTGCAGACTTCCCCACAGCGGTTTTCCGCGGGGGCGGGCAGAGGTCGTCTGAGGCCGACCGCTCCCCTTCAGGAGCCTCCCCCTGGCTCCTTGGTTGATCTCAACCAGGGGCTTAAAATGCCGGTGCCGCAGGGTACCTAGGCCAGGGGCCGACCCATTGAGGTTCGCGGGGGAGGGGGGTGGGGGGGTGGAGGCTAAGCTTCGCCAGGAAGCGGTGGAACAGCATGGACCACCCGCTGCTCCTTTCTTCGTGGGAGATGGGACACTCGGGCAAACCACCACGACTGTCGCGGAAGCAGCGCTCACTCTCCCGACCCTGGATTCCAGACCCAACGCCGTCGACTGCCAATCCAGGCAAAGACGCTTTAAGTTCAAGGTAAAAATCCCGCATTAGCCAAAACTCTTTTCGGATTGCTCCGGAACCGTCAAACGGTGGCTTCAGACTCAGGTTTGTTCATCCTGGTCTCCAAGCCTACCCAGCTCGGAGCGCCCCGGTCCACCGGGTGGGCAGACCCGTGCAAGGGTGCACCAACACGCGCTTATCTCCAGATATCTGAAATCCCAGGTGCCAAGCAAAGGAACGTGGAAACGCGCGCGGCAGTGTTGGCATAAGAGGCCCAGGGTGCAAAGGAGAGGGGCACTGTCTGAGAGCAAGGACAGCCCCCCCATACCCTTGTCCTCCCAACCTACAGAGTAGGCGGATGCTACATGAGGGTGTTCACGCGGTTGCCTCAGTTGGGGGAGAGAGTCAATCCGTGATGGTCAGGGCCTCTGCCTCAGAATCCGCGTCCCACGAAATCCCACGTTCCTCCACACAGGTGGCCGCGGCCCCAGGTCTCCAAGGGCACTCAACTCAATTCTGGCGCCACCGGGTTCTGCTCCGGCGCAGCCCAAGAAGCACAAGTTTTACGTAGAAGCGGAGTGCAAGGTCTGGGCAGCGCCGAGGGTGGCCGCGGGTCAGAGAGGTGTTGGGGAGACGAGAGGACTGTCTAGCGAGTCACCAGTCCTCGGTCTGGAGGAATGGGGTCCAGCTTGGTCACTCCGGCAGCCTCATCCCTGGTGGCACTGGGCCCTCCCTCCAGTCACTTAATCCCCCCCACTACCCCGCAGGAGCTCTGTCCCGATGGGGAGGGTATCCATACCCGGTCAGTCCGCCACCGACCAGCTCTAACACACAAAAACCACAGGGGCCATTTCCAGTCTCTCTCAAGTCCCCGAGAAGTTTTCCGCGCTATCTCAGAGGTGATTAAGGGATGCGGGGAAAGAGGGTTGACTACTCTCAGCACTTCCGAAGTGCGACCAAGGCGACGAGGTGTTTGAGACTGTTGGTCGTCCCCCCCGCCCCCCCCCCTCAAGTCCTTCTGCCTCCTGCTAGTCCTGGGGAGTCCCGTGCAGACTGGACTTGGGGGGATCCCACTTCACCACTTCCCTTCCCGGCTCAGGAAAGTCCGGGCCGTGAGTATTCTTTGTCTCACTCCGGGAGGGGGGGTCGCGCCCCCTAACACCCCATTCCCAGCAGCGAGGCCAGAAGGGGGCGGAGCCCAGATTCTTGGGGCAGGGCGGGCCTCAGTGGCCTCTCCAAGCCGCCCCCATGGCCGGCTTCCCGCTGCCCCCCAGCCCCGCGTCGCAGCCCCCACCTGTTCCCCAGGCAGCTCCAGTCGGCTGGGGGCCCGGGCCGGGGGCAGGGTTTCGCAGCTCGCCGGGGTCAGTGCGACGCGGCCGGCCCCGGCTGGAACAAAGTGCTCCGGCCCCGGGCCGGGCTCCTCCCGGCGCCCGGCGCGCCTCGGGCCGGCAGTTTGCAAACACAAAGTGAGCCAGGGAGCAGGCGAGAGAGTGAGCTAGCTGGGGAGTTCGACGAGTCGTCAGCCCAGCCCCCACCCGGGTCCCTGGGGTCCCTGGATCGGCCACCTACCTGTCCGGCCCGGCCGCTCAGTGCGGGCTCCGGCCCGTCAGCCCGCACGGGGCATGGGGCTCGCTCGGGTCGCAGCCCGGGCCCGCCGCCACCCGCCGGGACTGCCCCTGCGCGCCGCCCCGCTCCGAGGCGATCTTTCCAGCGCCGATCGCCGCGCGCCTCAGCCCCTCGGGGGCATCGCACTTTATAGGATGGCTCGGCTCTCTCCGGCTTCCGATCGTCCTTCCCCGGGCTCCCGCGACGCTCCTGAGCTCGCTCCGGCTCCGGGGCTCCGGGACCCCGGCGTCCCCGCCCCCGGCCCAGCCCTGGTTCCGGCCCGGGCTCCTCCCCGCCGCGCCGCGGCCGCCTGCGCCGCGCCCTGATCGCGTGCTGGGGGGCTCCGTCCCGGCCGCCGGTGGCACTGTCCGGCCCGCAGGGGCGGCCGGCTCCGGACTCCGAGGGGCTGCGACTGAGCCCCGGCTGCGAGTGGCTGCGAGCGGGCGGCTCGCGGGCGGGGCGCACCGGGCGGGGGACCGGAGGGGTGGAGGGAAGGAGGGAGCGCGCGGAGCGACAGGGAGGAGGGAGCGAACGAGAGAGCGGCGGAGGGAGGGGAGACTAACTTCTAGTGCTACCATAATTCGCCTAAAGCAGGTGCAGCCACTTTTCCCCCCGCGAGGCGGCCAGCGGCGAGCCGAAGAAGACCACGTGGACCAAACTTTGGGGAAGGAAAAATGGGGACGTGGGGCTACAGATCTGCCAAAGCAGATAGGCCGCAGAGGTTCACACTGGCCTGGGGACCCATCCTATGGGACGCTTTATAAACTCGGGCCTTTTCCAGGAGCCTGGAGGTACGGCCAAGTCCTGCTGGCACACGGTTCACTGGTTTCGGGCGGGCTGCGCCTGGCGCGGGGAGTGGTCAGGGGCCCCCCGAGTCCGGAGCCGGCGTCCGGCGCGGGCCCTGCCTTGTCTCCTTCCGACTCCCCACTGTGTGGGGGCTGGGGCTGGGGAGGCTCTTTCTGGGCTTTGTGAACAGTCGTTCTTCCAGCCCCGCGCACGCGCTGCCTCGGTCTGCAAAGGGGAATTTCCTATAAAGTGCTGTGAGAACCAATGAAGAGGAGGCTGCGGGCTGGATCCACGCGGGCCGAGCGCAGAGCAAAGTCGAGGCAATTATCTGAACAAATTAGAGTGTAAACAAAACTCGGCGTCCCTGAATACCGCTTGTGCCCAGGGGGACTGAGAGGATGGGGTGGGTGGGTGGAGGTGGAGACCGTGGTGCGTGTTTGGGTTGGGAGGGGGAAGTCCGGGCACGGAAAGGCCCTCGTTCTGAGGGGGAGGGCTAAGTTGGGTAGCAGGCGCCAGGCTCAGACTGGTGGAGACCTGAAAAAAAAATCCTCCCACTTTTTACCCCAAACATTTTCCCTGTCTGGGTGTGTGAAGTAGTGAGGGACGCCCCAGGGTCCCTCCGTGGTTGCCCCCACCCTGCCCAGTGATGCCAGGTCCCCTGGTCCTTGATGTGGGATGAGAGCAAGAAGGCAGTGCCCCTGGAAGGCCCTGTTGGCCTCAGGTTACCCTGCAGGTGGCCAAGGACAGGCAGACCCATGCCTCAGTGGAGCTGGTTAAGGACTGGGCCTACTTTCCTAGGGACACATATTTTGGAGAAAACTCTTTAAAAACGGGTCTCAGAGGTGGCGCTCAACTTAAGCTGTTTCAGCTCACTTATTCTGCCTTTTTTCTGTGGGAGCTACAGCCAGGAGTATACACAGGTCTAGAGCGTCTCTGTTTGCCCAAGTGGACAGACAGACGCGACAGGCAGACATAGACTCTGCTCCAGTCTTGCAGACAGGTAGGTGTCAGGTTGGGGAGGACTGTTGTGCCCCTTATTTAATTGGATATCTGTGCTGCCGGAGAGCAAATCAGGCCTCGTAAATGCTAAACACATGTTTTCCCATCTAGCCGCACTCCGACCCAGCTCATTTGTTTGGACATCACAGTGACCTTTCCAGTAGAAATGAGAATCAAACGACCGTGGGTGGTGAAGGCGGAAGGGTCAGGCGGTCAAGGCCATCTTCAGCTACAGATGGGGTCCCAGGCCGGCTGAGGTTACATGAGACCCTGCTTCAAAAATCCAAAACAGTGATGGCCAGATGGTTCAGTGGGTAGAGACGCCTCCTATTACCTGCCTGTAGACCTAAGTTGGACGCTGGAACCCACACAGTAGGAGGGAACTGATGCTTGAAAGTTGTTCTCTGACCTCCACACACACATGCACACACATGTTCACACACGAAATAAATAGAACTTTATTTATTTATTTATTTATTTATTTATTTATTTATTTATTTATTTATTTATTTTTTGGTTTTTTGAGACAGGGTTTCTCTGTGTAGCTTTGCGCCTTTCCTGGGACTCACTTGGTAGCCCAGGCTGGCCTCGAACTCACAGAGATCCGCCTGGCTCTGCCTCCCGAGTGCTGGGATTAAAGGTGTGCGCCACCACCGCCCGGCCCAGAACTTTATTTTTAAAACACATTTTAATCCGAAACAATAAAAATCAAGGATTAGATGATAGTTGACATGTGAATCCTGCCTCATTCCAGATATGCTGGCTCCTTTAATCTTCATGATTAGCCTATGAGGTAGATAGTTCTGTTGGCTCCATTTTATAGAGGGGGAAACTGAGGCACAAAAGGCACTCACCATGTGTAAGTGTACACAGCTAAAGAATGATGGAGCAGTTCCGACCAGAGCCATTTGTCTTGGATGAGGGGTCACTCTGGATGGCTTTACCTTCTGTGGAGAGGCAGCCTGGTGGACATCATGGTGTGCAGACAACCAGGGAACTGCCCTGCTGCTACACCCCCCCACCCCCACCCCGGCTCCACAGCCCCCTGCCCATCCTGTCTACAGCAGAGGCTGAGGTGGAGTGTCAGGGAGGTGTGTGCTGCCCACAAGCTCTGTCCCCAGCCTGGCCACATCAGCCCCTCCCCCACCTCCCACAGGGCACACTGGGAAAAGAACTTTTTGTTTTCATTTCAGTTTACCTCTCTACTCGGGCCCACTCAGTCCCCAGTGGGACTGTGTGACTTCTGAGTCACAGTGGAAAGCCCAAGGGAGTCAGAAGACCCCATCTTGTCCTACTTGAGGCAATTCAGTGGAGAAAACAGACCTCTCTAAAGAAGGTAACAGAACAAACAATGTGTTAGTCATAGTAGCCAGGCCCCGGGCCTTCCTCCCAGGGTGAGAGTTTGGAGGGGTTCCCCACAGGAGCTGTAAGTTCCCTAGGGGGAGTCACTGTGCCTTGTCCCATCCCAGTCTGCAAGGCAGGTGCAGGTGCTCAGGTGGTGGGGAGGGCCTGACTGTAGCCAGAGGCTAAGGTTAGGACCATGGGGGCTGGAGTCAGGCAGCCTCGGGTTTGGACTCCGTCCTGGACACTTACAGATGTGTGACCTGGACAGACTGTAGGTCCCAGCCTCCCTTCCTTCAGTCACAAAACTGAAAGGACGCCTCTTTTTTCCTTTTCTTTCCTTCTTTCCTTCCTTCCTTCCTTCCTTCCTTCCTTCCTTCCTTCCTTCTTTCTTTTCTTTTCTTTTTTCTTTCTTTTTTTTTTTTTTTGAGACAGGGTTTCTCTGTGTAACCCTGGCAGTCTTGAAACTCACTCTGTAGACCAGGCTGGCCTCAAACCTGGAGATCACCTGCCTCCAAGTCCTGGGATTAAAGGTGTAGGCTACCGCTGCCTGGCAGAAGGATGCCTTCTTAAAGGGGTTGGGAGGAGAGCATGAAGAAAGCCTGGTGATCTGTGCCTCTAATGTTTTCCTTAAATACTTAGCTTTTCTTTTGTGAGCCCCACATTCCTTGCTTAAAAGTGAGGAATGGTCCCAGAAGTGGGATACCCCAGAGACCTAGGATAGAACCAAATACAAATGGCAAAAAAAAAAAAAAAAAAAAAAAAAGTCAGTGAAATGATTCCTAATGATACTCCGCTATCCTCATAGATCGGTGCCTAGCCCAACTGCCATCAGAGAGGCTTCATCCAACAACTGATGGAAACAGATGCAGAGACCCACAGCCAGACATTAGGCAGAGCTCAGGCAATCCTGTGGAAGAAGGGGGAGCAAGGATTGTAGGACCCAGTGGTGTTAAGGACATCACAAGAAAAACCACAGAACCAACTAATCTGGGCTCAGAGGAGCTCAGACTGAGCTGACAACCAGGGAGCCTGCGTGGGACTGACCTGGGCCCTCTGCATGTGTTACAGTTGTGTGACTTGGTCTCTGTGTAGGATTCCTAGCAGTGAGAACGGGGGATGTCTCTGACTGCGTTTGGGGACCCATTCCTCCTGCTGGATTGCCTCATCCAACCTTGGTGGAGGAGGGGGTGCCTGGTCTCACTGCAGCTTGATAGACCATGGCTGGCTGAGATCCATGGGATGCCCGCCTAGATCTGAAGAGGAACAGTAGAGGAGGAGTGGATGGGGTGGTGTGTGGTGGGGACTGGGGAGAGGGGAGGGAGGGGAAGCTTTGGGTAGGATGTAAAATACAAGATAGATAGATAGATAGATAGATAGATAGATAGATAGATAGATAGATAGATAGATAGATAGATAGGAGCCGTGGCCTCAGAAGGCAAGAGCTAGCCAAATCACAAGAGCTACCAGTTAGGCAATCCTGGCATGTGCTGGGCTGCCTGCAGCTCCTCTTTTTCCCATTCTGCATGCAGAGATGGTTCAGAGACGTCAGTCATCTGTTTCAGATCACAGAGCTAGGAGACAGCCCAGCAAGTGCTTGCTACCAAATCTCCTTTGGGCTGGGAAGCAGATAGGCTTTCCTAAAGGGCATGAGCGAGCCAATAGAAGAGCTTGTTTCCTGCAGGGGGCCTGAGCTCTCTCAAGGGCATGATGGTGGCTGTGAGATTAGAAACAGTGTATTTAATCCCAGACTCTGAACACACCTAGATCCAGATATTTTGTTTCAGTTCATCTCTCTGCTGGGGAGCTTATCTTTTTCTTTCCCCTTTTATCTTTTTAGATGTATTTTATCTGTGGGTGGGTGGGGTTGGAGGTGGGGGAGTGTTTTGCTTGCGTGTGTATCACAGGAGTGCAGTGCCCAAGGAGGCCAGAAGAGGGTGTCAGATCCCCTTGAACTGGAGTTACAGGTGGTTGTGAGCCACCCTGTGGCTGCTAGAGACTGAACCCAGGTCCTCTGCAAGAGCAACAGGTAACCCTACAGGCGGAGCCATTTCTCCAGCCCCCATTATTATTATTTTTTTGAAAGATTTTTTTAAAATGTGTGCGTGCACACACAAGTGTGTTGTGTGCCCCAGGAGGCCAGAAGACGGTATCAGATTCCTGAAACTGGAGTTACAGTAGTTGTGAACCACCTGCTGTGGTTGCTTGGAAGAGAACTCTGATTTTCTGGTAGCACATCACCTGCTCTACCGGAGCCCACAGAACAAGTTCAAGGCTAGCCTGCTCTACGCTTGTGTCTCTGGGCCGTATCAGTCAACAGGTGACAGTCCACCTCACATGTGTCTGTTTCTTTACCACCTCCCTGTCCATCTGTCCGTCCGTCACTGACGGACAGTTAGGCTCTTTGGATGTTTGCCCATCATGGCCTCACTGTACTTCCCTTCCTTTGTGACCCCCATTTCCCTTCTGCTGAGTTATCCCTCCTCTCTGGAATTCTCTCCCCTCCCCATCTACCCTTTGCAGTCTTTCAGAAAGATCCAGAGTCTGTGCTGAGTGGAGGTGGGGGAGGGATGCGAGGACAGCCTTCCCACCAAGGCCTCTGTTCCCCAAGATAAATGACAATTTAAACAAAGAAATATTTCATTAGGGGTTGATATCTTAATGAGCTGTACCAGGATCCTTCCAGGCACTCTGTAGACTCCCCCTTCCACTAAGAGGGGGCTCCAGCCCCTGCAGGAGGCTTATCACTTTACCATATTGGCCTGAATAGAAGGCCATGCTGTGGGGCTCTGTCCCTGGCACTGTGGAAGCGAGGCTCATGGGACTGGATGAGGTGGCATTGACCTGTGTGCCAGGGCCCAGGGAGATGCTTGCAGAATCCTTGAAATTAAGGAATACAGACACAGATTTTGTCTGTGGTGGTGGACATAGGGACTTCGGGCTGATTGGTTGGAAATCTCTCATTAAAGACCAGGAAATGTACAATATCATGACAGGCTGTGAGCAGTCTTCATTAATTAGAGAGCCGCATCAGTGGGCGAAATGAGGTCTCGGCATGGAGAGGCTTCTGTGTGGGAAAGGGAGACAGACATAGGATGCACATAGCAGGAGGGCAGTCCTGGCATGCCAGCCTTCCCTCTGCCAGTCTTGAGGGAGGCGATGAAATCTCATTGTGCACCTTTAATCCCAGAACTTGGGTAGGGGCCAGGCAGGTCTCTGTGAGTTTGAGGCCAGCCTGGTCTACATAGTGAGACCCTGTGGAGAGTGGGGGAAGGGAGAAGGGTGGAGAATGAACCTCCCTAGATTGCCTTTGCTGAGGCTGGTCCTCAGCCTCTCTAGTCCTGGAACTTCAGGTGAATGCCACTGTACCATCTACCCACTGTGACATTGCCGGCCACCGCCACCCTCACACCTTACCCTGTATACTGCTGGAGATGGAAATCGAGGCTACATCCCAAACAGACAATGGGTGTAGGGCGGACAGAAGATAAAAGGAGTCTTTATATGTCCCTATGGGATGTGGTATCTGAGCTGACCTGTCTCCTAGGTGTCCTTACCCTGCCCACAGCCACATATAATGCCGGGCCTGAGCCCCAGGCTCCCTTCCTGATTCCACTCATCACTTAGGATCCACTTTCCTCCAATCTCATCAGTATTTGACCTCGGGGCTCCGTACCCTAAGATTCTCTCAGTTGTCAGGTAGCTGAAGATTCCTAGAGTTGAGCAGCTGAAGGCTTGAGTGAGGCGGGTTGTCAGTGGAGCAGATGGGCCCCCTAGACTCGGTGCGAAGCATTCTGCACAGAGCCCCATCCCCTCCCACGCTCATGGGCACGGAGCGGCTGCCGTCTTCTTAGGCCCTCACCCTGACCCCGTCCACCCTTCAGCTTCCTATAACCAGCGTCTGCTTTTCCTTCCCGAGGATTCCCTCTGTGCATTGGAGCTCACTCTGCCACAGCGAGAAAGAAGATGAGCGTGGGGCGCTAAGGGAGCCAGCCCTCTACCATAACAGATGGGATCTGATGGATAACATCCCACTCAAAAAAAAAAAAATCTACTCACGCGTAGATCAGGGATGCAGCTGAGAGTAGAATGCTTGCTGAGTGTGTACAGCCTTGAGTTGGATTCCCAGCACTTCAAAAGAGAACAAGAAGGAAGGGAGGGAGACAGAGGTGTGGGTGTGGTGCCTCACACCATAATCCAAGCACTCGGGAGGCCGAGGTAGGAGAATTACCATGAATCTGAGGCTAGCCTGGGCTACAGAGTGAGACCCATCTCAGTGAAACAAATAGCACAAAGGTAACTCTCAGGCAGTCCTTCCACACGGACCCAGGGTTTGTGGGTGGAATTGGGACCACACTAGTGGCTGACTTGATGACACATCGTTCACTGCCCGCCCCCCCATGTTTTATTTTCCCACTCCTCTGCTGGAGTTCCTTCAAGTCACATGTTTGCAAAGGAATAACCCACTCAGGCTGCCTTGTTATGATCTTTTCATACAGGACAAGAAGGGCAGTGGAGTTGGAACTCGGTCTCATGATTATGAAGAACAGCCTGGGTTCAAACCATGGCTTCTGACACAGAAGGTCATCTCACCCCACTCGAGGTTTGCCTCAAAGAGTTGGGTTCAGGGCCATTTCCCTGTTATGTTAGGTTCTGTTTGGGGTGGCTGGAGAGATGGGTAGCTTGGCAGTTAAGAGCACTGACTGCTCTCGCAAATGGCCCAAGTTTGGTTCCCAGCACCCACATCGTGGCTCCTGTTTGTAATCCAGTTCCAGGAGATCTGATGCCCTTTTCTGGCCTCTGAGGGCACCAGACACATGTGTAGGGCACATACATACATTCAAGTAAAATACTCATACACATACAATAAAATAAAGTTTTAAAAATTATTTTGAGAAGCCGGGCAGTGGTGGTGCACGCCTTTAATCCCAGCACTCGAGAGGCAGAGCCAGGCAGATCGCTGTGAGTTCGAGGCCAGCCTGGGCTACCAAGTGAGCTCCAGGAAAGGCGCAAAACTACGCAGAGAAACCCTCTCTCGAAAAAACCAAAAAAAAAAAAAAAAATTTTGAAAGCTAGGCAGTGATGGCGCATTCCTTTAATCCCAGCACTCTGGAGGCAGAGGCAGGAGAATCTCTGAGTTTGAGCCCAGCCTGGCCTACAGAGCAAGTTCCAGGATGGCTAGGGCTTCACAGAGAAACCCTGTCTCAAAAACACAAACAAAAAAACAAAACAAAAATCAAAGAACAAAATTATTTTAGAGGTCAGGGGAGATAATGAGGTGGTTCAGTGGTTAGGAATACTTGCTGCTCTTGAAGAGGACCCGAGTTCAGTTCCCAGCACACATATGGGATGATTTACTGCCTGTAACTCCAGCTCCAGGGGATCCCAAGCCTTCTTTCTGGCCTCCAAAGGCATCTGCACAAAAGCGCAGAGACATACACACATACATGTAAGTAAATATGAAACATTTTTTAAGATTTAATTTTATTTATCTTCTGTCTTACGTTCTCCCAGAGGCAGAGCAGCCATAAGAATCCCAGTGGTTTGTTTAGGAGATCGTTTCAGAAAATACTGGTGGGATGTGAGGTGGTGAGGAGGGAGAGAAGGCAGCCATGAAGGAAAAGCCCATACCCAAGGAGCCATGTGGGATGCATACAAGTCACTGCAGAGGACAGGGAGATGGAGTCTGCATCCTTCTCTTCCAGCCCTCAGGTCCTGCCCCAGGCCTGCTTGCAGAGCTCATATCTCTCCCACAAGTCCGTGTTAGCCTGGGCTGGAGCCGTGGGTAGTTCCTTGACGAGAAAGAAAGAAAGAAAGAGAGAAAGGAAGGAAGGAAGGAAGGAAGGAAGGAAGGAAGGAAGGAAGGAAGGAAGGAAGGAAGAAGGGAGGGAGGGAGGAAAGAACCCTCCTGGCAAAGAGCAGGTGTGGGCAGAGAACCTTCTAAGTTCATAGTCAAAATCTTAGAGATAGCAAAGTGTGCCAGTGCCTGCCACCCTCTGCCCTCCTTAGCTTTCCCTTTTTGTGTTGTTTTGGTGACTCCATCCCTGTCCCACTGTCCCATCCTGTGTACTGAGGTGTGGTAGTTTGAATGTAATTGGCACCCATAATCTCATGAGGAGCGGCACCATTAGGAAGCGTGGCTGGTAGGGGAGTGGGTGTGGCCTTGGAGGAAGTGTGTCGTCACTGTGGGGGCGGGCTTTGAGGTTTCCCATGCTCAGGATACCGCCCAGTGTGTCAGTCAACTTCCTGTTCCCTGCAAGATGTAGGATTCTTGCTCCTCCTCCAGCACCGCGCCTGCCTGCACACTGCCATGTTTCCCACCATGACGATAATGGACTATACCTCTGAAACTGCAAGCCACCCTAATTAAATGTTTTCATTTATAACAGTTGCTGTGGTCATGGTGTCTCTTCACAGCTAGAGAAACCCTAAGACAATGGGGTTTTCATGCTTCCGAGCTGGACCCAAAGCTGTACTCACATTTGGACAATTCTATTTACTTTCATGGGTTGGTTTAGTTTAAAATTACTTAATTAAAGTTTAAATTTAATTAATTAATTAAAAAAAATCTTTTTTAAAAAAGATTTATTTATTTATTATGTATACAGTATTCTGCCTACAGGCCAGAAGAGGGCACCAGATCAAATCTTAGATGGCTGTGAGCCACCATGTGGTTGCTGGGAATTGAACTCAGGACCTCTGGAAGAACAGCCAGTGCTCTTAACCTCTGAGCCATTGCTCCAGCCCCACTTATCAATATTCTATGTGTATATGTGGTCATACATGCTACGGCACACGTGGAGGCCAGCAGAGAACTTGGTAGAACTGGTTCTCTCCTTCCACCTTGTGTGAGCTCTGGGCACTGAGCTCAGCTCATCAAGTCTGTGTCATTGGGTAGCAAGAGCCTTAACCACTGTGCCGTCTAGCTGGTCCTACTATCTTGGCTTATTTTGATTTTATATATGTAGATGTGCTGTGGGATGGTCTCTATGTCAAATTGCTCTGATTGGTCAATAAATAAATAAAACACTAATTGGCCAGTGGCCAGGCAGGAAGTAGGTGGGACAGGGAGAGAGGAGAATTCTGGGAAGCGGAAGGCTGAGGTAGAGAGACACTGCCAGCCACCGCCAGGACAAGCAGCATGTAAAGATGCCGGTAAGCCACCAGCCACGTGGCAAGGTATAGATTTATAGAAATGGGTTAATTTAAGATAAAAGAACAGTTAGCAAGAAGCCTGCCACAGCCATACAGTTTGTAAGCAATATAAGTCTCTGTGTTTACTTGGTTGGGTCTGAGCAGCTATGGGACTGGTGGGCGACAAAGATTTGTCCTGACTGTAGGCAAGGCAGGAAAACTCTAGCTACATAGATGTATTGCTTACATGCATGTATTTATGCCACATGCTTACCTGGTGCCTGTAGAGGTCAGTAGAGGGCATCAGGTCTCCTGCAACTGGATTACAGATGGTTGTAAGCTACCATGTAGGTGCTGGGAACTGAACTCTGGTCCTCTGGAAGAGCAGCAAGTACTCTTAACCACTGAGCTATCCCTCCCTCCAGCCCCTTACTCTCTTGGATTTAACTACCACCTGTATGTTGGTGGCTTCTTGTACCATCCTGCCTTAGGATTTTATCCTACACCTATTCCTGTGGACCACAAGGGTTATCATACTCAAAATGTCTCCAACCCAAGTCATCATCACTGAACTTCTGATCCCCCTGCCTCTACATCCTGAGTGCTTGGATTACAGGTGTGTACCACCAAACCCTGGACTTTGTGCATGCTAGGTGACCATGCTACCATCTGAGGCACATCCCTGCTGCTGGCATCACTGCTTCATCCAAACATGCTTCTTCTGTTGACCCATAAGAAAACCAGTGGGTTCTCCTATCTCTTCTTCTACATCTAGTCAGCCACCTTGTCCTGCCAAGTGGCTTCCAAAGCATCCCAGAGCCATTCAGTCCCTCTTCGCCACCCACGCTTTGCTGGCCACTAGGACCCTCATGGTGATGATTTGGAACATTCTGGCTTTCGAACTGGACCCTTACTTCTAGTCTGATTCTCTCCAAGAGCCTCCCTCCAATGCATCCATCCATCATCCACAGTGGTCCCAAAGCTCTAGGCTAGACATGGTGGTCCACGTCTGTAACCCTGGCAAGCTGGAGGCCGAGGCAGGGGAGCCACAGGTGAGCTGTGAGCTACACAGCGAGACTTTGTCTTAAAGGCAGTGAGGACTGAGCAGGTGGGAATAGAGTCCAGTTGGCAGAATGCTTGTCTAACTTGTGAAGCTCTGGGTTTGGTGCCCAGCATTATGATACACACCTGTGATCCTAGTACTCAAGTGGAGGCTGGAAGACCAGAAATTCAAGGTCATCTTGGTGAGTTTGAAACCAGCCTGGGCTACATATTCGACCCTGTATAAAAAAGGAAAAAAAAAAAAGGGTTTTATGTTCAAGAAATGTGCAATCTAGTGGGGGTGGGGGGCACTTTTTTAAAGTATGTTCACTTTTTTTTTTTTTTTAAGATATATTTATTTATGTATACAGTGTTCTGTCTGCATGCATGCCTGCAGGCCAGAAGAGAGCACCAGATGAACTTGTCATGCCCCCGCCCAAGACCCGTTCAGGGTTGGTGAACTGGTCAGTGAGTAAAAGACCTTGCCATGTAACCCTGACGGTCTGAACTGGGTCCCTAGAACTCATAGTGGAAAGGGAGAACTGACTCCTGGAGGCTGTCCTCTGACCCCACATTCCATACACTCCATGAGCACAGCCCCACACATCATAACACACACAGTAATAGTAATTTCATATATATATATATATTGTAAATTCAGCACCCGGCCAGGCACACAGGGTGCAGGATGTGCTTTCTCAAACCTCCCCTTCCATCCTGTCCACCCCCAGCTGTCACCGGACCCTTGTGCTGTGCAGGTGGCCTTCCTCTCGCCCCTTCCCTCCATCTGGAACCCCCTTTATCCCATTCGTTTTCACTGCGGATGTGCAGACCCATCAGGATGACACCTCCTCTTGGAAGTCTTCCCTGAATGCCCCAGGCTGGGTTACACGTTTCTTTCATGAGCTTGTACCAGTGCGAGCCTCAGAAAAGCCACCTCTAAGGGGCTTAGATAACAATGGAAATGGATCAGATGTGCTCCGGGGACCACAGAGCTCAGTGTTGAGGCTTGCTGCTGTCGCCCTGTGCTCTGGGGTTTAAAACAACGCCCCTAGGCCCTCCTGTTGCTTACTTCTGCCTTTCTCTGAGTGGGCTTTGTTCTCAGAGGTCCTGAAGTCCCGAAGACTTCAGGCTCTCACCCGGCCTGCTTTGGTCCAGTGAATTGTTCCAGCCAACACTGGCTCGGCAGGTCCCTATGGAGGCTTTCCTTGGCTTGCCACGCCATCAGGGTGGCTAAGGGTTCCCAGAGTTCTGCTGTAATGGCTGATTCCTGCCCACCATCTGTACCGGGCTTTTTTCTTTTGGGCCACCAACCAGCTCCCAAATCATGACACAGAGACTTCTTATTAGTTATAAATGCTTGGCCTGGCTTAGGCTCATTTCTGGCTAGCTCTTTTAACTTAAATTACCTGTTTCTCTTTCTCTACCCTTTGCCTCGGGGCTTTTTGCTTTCTTTCCTTCTGTAGATCTTCCTTTCACTGCTTCTCCTGTCTGCTGGCCAGCACCTGCCTGGCTTCTGGCTCCGGGCGTCTCCTTCATTCTCTCCTCTTCCTTCTCTCTTTTCTCAGGCCTAGAGTTCTCCTCCTGTTTATTCTCTCTCCCTGCCAGCCCTGCCTATTCATTCCCTGCCTAGCTATATTTTTATTAGACCAATCGGGTGACTTAGGCAGGCAAGGTAGAACAAATGCAACCCATCTTTACATGATTAGATAAATACAGCATAAACAAAAGCCACACACCTCTACACCGTTAAAATCATATTCCGCGGCATCGACAAATGTAACACATCTTTGCCTACTTAGAATAATGTCCCACAACAGCCACGGTCCCTGTAAGAAAGGTTGTGTAGAGACATGGCCACACCCAGCTGTTTTCATCTGGGCTCTTCTGCTCCAGTGACCGGTAAGTGGTGGAGGCGGGGACCAGCATACTTTTTTGCACAGTGACGCAGTGACAGAGAGTAAATATTTTAGGACTTACTGCCCAAGAGGCCAAACTAAGGATGTTATGTAGGGATTCACAAAACACTTTATCCATGAAATTACAATAATAACTAGTCATTTCTTTTGTGGTACTGGCCTATCTTTGAGAAAAGCAGAATTTAGGGGAAGGAGGCTCTCTCTTTTTGAGATGAGACCTTAACATGTCATCTTTGCTGGCCTAGAAAAACCAGACTGGCCTTGAATTCACAGAGATTTGCTTGCCTCTGCCTCCCGACGGCTGGGATCAAAGCTGTGTGCCGCCGCCGCTGCCAGGTTCTGCTCTCCCTTTCCACTGTGTGAACCACAGATTTCAAGCGAAGCCCCCCAGGCTGGTGGAGCGCCTCTCTTTCCTCTGCCAGTCATGCCATTTCTCTTCACGGATAATGTGGCTTGAATCTAAAATAGCCCCGCAGACTCGTGAGTTGAATGTTTGGTCCCTAGCTGGTGTCACGATTTTGGAAGGCTCTGGAAACCTTGAGGATGTGGGGCCTGGCTTGAGGAAGTAGGTCACGAGGGGCAGGGCGACCTGTGATGGCTGTCCCGGTCCCTGGCTCCCATCTTGTTCTCTGCCCTGATAGGAAGGATATTGGCCACAGACCCTTGACACCTTCGCCTAAGCTGTTCCTCCTTGTGTTTTTCTATGATGGGCTCTCCGAAACTGTGAGCCTCCCTGCCTCTCCCGCCTTAACCCCACCCCCACCTGCCCCTACCCCCCACCCCCACCCCCCACCTGTTGTGCCTGCCCAGAGCTGTGGTCTGGGACTGCAAAAGTAACAAACACAGACAGACACAGTGGCACAAGCCTTTAATCCCTTTTAATCGGGAGGCAGAGGCAGGCAGGTGGATCTCTGTGAGTTCAAGGCCAGCCTGGTCTACACACGGGAAGTTGCAGGCCAGCCAGGACTACATAGAGAGATCCTATCTAAACAAAAAAAAAAGAAAGAAAGAGGAACATATAATTGGATTCAAAGTTAAAACTCCCTATTATCAAGTTGTTGGTAAATAATTACCTATGATAATTAAAGCCAGTCTGGGCCTGGTGATGGAGCTCAGTGGACAGAGCGCCTGCTTAGCATGTGTGTGGTGATAGGTTTGAGCCCCTCCTGTGACTCTGCATCTCTGATCCCAGCACCCCAGAGGTGGAGGACCAAGGTTCAGAAGCTCAAGGTCATCCTCAAGTACAGAGGAAGTTGGAGGTCAGCTGGGGCTCCAGGAGACTGTGTCTCAAAACACACACACACACACACACACACACACTACATTCCATACACCACACACACACCACAAAACACACACACACACACAAACCGTACACACACATACATACTACACCCCATAGACTACAAACACGTATATATCACACACATCACACACACACCATACATATACATATACATACCACACTCCATACACCACACACACATACCACAAAACACATACCACACATACCACCACACTCCATACACATATGCATACATACCACACACACATCAAACATACACTATTTTATACACACATGCATACACACCACACACACATCACACACACACACACACACACACACACACACACACACACACACACACATCCTGGTGGCTCATTCCTGCCATCCTTAGCGTTTAGGAAAGTAGAGGGTTGGAGTTCAATGTCGTCAGTGGTTATATAGTTGACTTCAAGGCTAACCTGGGCTGTGTCAGATTCCAAAGCAACGGAACTCTTGGGCCAGGGCTGTAGTTGAGCACTGTTTGCCCAGCGTTCGTGAAGCCTTGGGTTTGTCCTCAGAGCCATAACACAGGCAAGCAAAGACTCTGCTTAGGGCTGGAGAGATGGGAGTTCAAAGGCTGCTTTTGTAAGCCAAACTCAGGTTTGGTTCCTGGCCCCCACATGGTAGCTCACAACTGTCTGTAACTCCAGTTTCCGGGGGTCTGACACCCCCCTCTAGCCTCTGAAGGCACTAGGCACACACATGTGGTGCACATACATACATCCAGGCAAAACACTCATATACATACAATAAAAATAAGTAAATCTTAAATATGTGCATGTGCATGCTTAGCTTGCAAACTATACGGTACAAAAGCAGTCCGGTTTGTGGGTCCAGAGACGCCTGAATAAGGCGAGCCACGGTGGGAGCTGGGAAAGGTGAAGCAAACCACTCTGATGGTGGAGACGGGGTGGACACTGGGCCTTAGTGCAGGGGCTGCCTTGGTGAGGTGTTAGTGTCAGGGTCTGTAAGCCAGACGGCCTAAGGCGTCTTTGAGTTATTTATTTTGTGTATGCATGCATGTGGGGGTGCCTTGGTGTGAATGTGGCCATCAGAATCGGTTATTTCACTTCTGGAACTTTGGGGAGACCATTCTCTCCTTCCACCACGTCGATCCTGGGCACCAGACTCCACTTGTTAGGCTTAGAGGCAAACACCTTCACCGGCTGAGTCATCTCGACAGCCCAAGGCATTTCTTTTTAAGAAAAGTAAGTTCGGCCGGGCGGTGGTGGCGCACGCCTTTAATCCCAGCACTCGGGAGGCAGAGCCAGGCGGATCTCTGTGAGTTCGAGGCCAGCCTGGGCTACCAAGTGAGTCCCAGGAAAGGCGCAAAGCTACACAGAGAAACCCTGTCTCGAAAAACCAAAAAAAAAAAAAAAAAGAAAAGTAAGTTCATGGACATTGGGTCCCTTCATGGTGACACATCACTGTAACACTGGTAAGAGTGGCTGAGTCCTTTTCAGAGGGAAAGGATGCCCAGCAAGGTCTGTCTGGGATATGACAGAATTTGAAGACACAGGCTTTATATGATACATGCTTTGTGATGGGACTACTGTGATGTCCCCAGATTGAGTGGCTGAGGTGGCCTGGCTGCTCTGTGGCAGACTGGAGCAGATCTTCAGCTGGTGGCCCATGTGTTAGACCACACAAATGCTGAGAAGTCTTCGGACCAACAAGACATCTCAGTGGGTTAAGGCTCTTACAGCCAGGACTGGTGACTTAAGCTTGAAGCCAGCCTGGGCCCTGAGACCCTATTCTCAAAAAACAAACAAACAAACAAACAAACAAACAAACAAAGGCCCCTCCTAAGTCTGGCAGGAGAGGGTCTTCTCTTCCAGCTTCTGGGGGCCCCAGGTACTTCTCGGCTAGTAGACACATCACTCCAATCTCCCCTTTGGTCTTCCAGGGCATTCTCTCCATATGTTGGTGCCTTCATATGAACAATTTTGAACACCCAGTCCTAACACCTTAGGGCCATCCAACTCCAGATCCCGTTCCTCTTTACTGTTTACATTTACAAACATCTGGTCCCCAAATTAGGTCATATTCCAAGACGTTGGCTGTTGGGATGTAATATATATATATATATTATATCATATACATATATATGTATGGTGGGATGAGAGGAGTACAGTTCAGCCTCTAACACTACCCGCGGCCATAAACTCTACATGCATATCCTATTCTCCACACATATCTATCTCCACACACCCACACTCTGAGGTCACACATACTGGAATATGCTACCAAGACTGCTCTCCTCCATGGCCTCCTACAGCCCAGCACAGGTCCTCTTGCTCCGTGCTCCACTGCCACACACACTCAGTGATGGCCACACTCAGAAGCCACCCTGGAGGAGGTCACGCTCAGAGCCCTAGGAATTTGTGGCCTTAGACTGGCCTCCTGGTCTCACATGCCCTCCCACCCACACACATTCTCCTTCCGACTCCTCCCTCCTGCGCCAGCATCCCCCTCCCACCAGACCCGCACCTGGCAGCTCCGTCCTACACTAGATGGCACACCAGAGGATGTCCCCTTGCCGTCTAGAATCAGGTACCCCTTACACACTGGCCTTCCTTCCCATAGAGTCTTCCTCACCCCTCTGCCCTTCTGCAATCAGGAGTAGCAGACACATTGTCTCTCTCTCTAACACCACACACATGCACGCACACGCACACGCACACACACAAGCACATATGTGCACACACACAATGCACATGCACACAGGCCCATATGCGCACACACAGGCACACACACACAGACCCTCCAGCAGCCCACGGCAGCAGTCTGTTCTTCATTATGGGCCAATGTGCCTGTTTACTCACCCAGCTGGAGATGGTTAGAGAGTGATAAATAATGAAAGAGAAAACAGGCTTTGCCCCTCTGCGGCTTCTATTTATGTAACATGTGTCACCGCGGACTCGCAGACTCTGGTTCGGAGTTGCTCGCAGGAAATAGTTTATTTTTTCCGGACAGTGGCTTGAGGGGTCGGGTAGAGGGCCAGGATTTGGGTTTCTGGTCTCACACCCATGGGAGTTTCAGGATCTGGCTTCCAGAATCCTCTTATGGGGCCTTGTTCCCTGATAACTCCCCGATGTACTGCCTCCCACCCTGGAATCACATGGCGACTTGGGACTGCCTGATGGCAGAGGTTCTTCCGTTGTCATGATTTGGAAGGAAGCGCCTGGTTGGGGTCCCTCCCAGCCACCTCTGAAACCCCTCAAACAGATGGGATTATTTTAAGAGCCTGACAGCTAAAAGCTGGGGCTCCATGAAAAGAGCCAGTTGAAAAAGGGGCTTTTTAGGTAGCCTGCACCTGTCACGGGGGAAAGCATGCAGACTAATTCAAACTCCAAAGAATGAAAGGCCAGCCGGGCGGTGGTGATGCACACTTTTAATCCCAGCACAGAGGCAGGCAGATCTCTGAGTTCAAGGCCAGCCTGGTCTATAGCATGAGCTCTAGGTCAGCTAGGTCTACACAGAGAAACCCTGTTCCAAATAAACAAAAACAAGCACACAAACAAAAAACAGGAAAAAAAAAAAAAGAATGGATGAATGAATGAAGGGACAGAGAAATGGATGAATGAATGAAGGGCCAGAGAAATGGATGAATGAATGAAGGGCCAGAGAAATGGCTCAGTCGTTAAGAACACTTGTGCTTCCGAAGGATGAGTTCGGTTCTTAGCACCCATGTAGGCTGTTCCCAGCTGCCTATAACTAGCTCCAGGGGTCCACCCCCCCTGGCCTCCACGGGCACCTGCACTCACATGCACACGCCCATATATAGATGCACACACACCATGATTAAAAATGAAAAATAAATATTTAAAGAGAGTAGGAAGGGGAGATTCCTGCCCTGGTTCACTTCAAGTGTTGGGGACCTCAGAGGTTGTCAGTGTGGGTTTCCCAGCTGGGACAATGAGGAAGGACCTGCTCTGTCTGCACAGCTACCCATGGCAGCCAGGACTTGACTCAGGCCTGAGGCTCCTAAAAAGGCCCCTGTCCCCCACTGTCTCCTTCTCCCAGCGAGGCCGGCCTGCCTCACCTGTGCTAGCTGGCGGGAGTCTCTCCGTGGGTATTACAGGTGGCAATGTTTAGAAATGTGAACTGTGGGAAATCTGAGAAGCGCCCCCTTCCAAAGGTGGGCACACCGAATGACTCTGGAGGATGGCAGCTGCCTGCTCACCAGCCTCCAGAGTACGTAGGCCACCACCTGAGCGGGCCTGCTTTCCCATTCCAGGATAGCATGACGAGGCTTTTGCTGAGCATGGAGCCCCAGGAGGATCCCAAGCCACTGCTCAGGAAGCCCAGAGGTACTGAAGGACCTTGGGGAGATAGGGTTCACCGTAGAAGCCAGAAGTGGGAGCTCTCACCTTTTCTGGTTGTAGGGGGAGAGTTTAGGATTCCAGGGCGGAATCTAGTCTGAGGTCTCAGTTATTTGCACTTGCCCTCCCCTGGCTAGGGGAAGAGGCTTCCACCCCAGCTAAGGAAGGACCTTCACACCTTGACAACATACGAACATACAGTGTGGACCCAGTGAAGGAGAGAAAAGGCACCAAGAGGTAGGTTTCCTTTTTTTTTTTTTTTAAGGCAGGTTTCCCTGTATCCTTGGCTGTCCTTGAACTATGTAGAACAAGCTGGCCTCAGCTCACAGAGATCTGTCTACTTCTGCCTCTAAAGTGCTGGGACTAAAGGCATGTGCCATTATGCCTGGCTTGGGTTTTCTTTTATTTCACTGAGTGTGTGTGTGTGTGTGCGCGCGCGCGCGCGCGCGCGCATGTATACGCATGCATGCACATACATGTCTGAATGTCTGGAGTTGGCTCTCTCTTTCCACCATGTAGGTTCTAGGGACTGAACTCAGGGTGACAGTCTTATGCCGCCAGGACTTTGACCCCACTGCACCATCTCACTCGACGTGTTTTGTTTTTTGAGACAGGGTCTCATGTGCCCCAGACTGGCCTTGAATCTGTGACCCTTCTGCCTCAGCCTCCCAAGTGTTGGGACTGCAGGTGTTTGCCAGGACGTCTAACAAGGAGGCAGTCTTCAACAGTAATGGGAGTCAGGTTCAGCAGGGCTTCTTACAGGCTGCTTCCCAGGATCCCTTTGCAGGGCAAGACTTCAGCAGATGGTCCAGGGTGTCCAGGGATCCACCCACAGGAACCAGTCCCCAGGAATCCTGAGAGTAGCATTGGTGGCTTCCCAAACACTTGCAGCGACAGGCCCTGAGGGCCCTGACGCCATTCCCCTCCACCATACCCAAGGACAGAGACTGGAGTACCTGGTCAGGTTAGGCAGGGATTTCCCCAGAGGGGAATCCAATTGGAAACCAGGGAGGTGAAAACTGGTTTGAAGAAAGGCAAAGAGGAAGGGGGGTTTATCAACTCCTATTGGGGACCAAGAGAAGACAGGACATTTTAGCCTGGTTGCCTGGACATTTGGGGCTGGCCGGACATGCTGCCCTGGAGAGTTGAGGCTGCAGACTGAGTTCTGTTCTGGTGTGGGGACTCGGTAGCTTCTTAGGGCTGCATCCAGACACCATGCGGCTCTTGCCTGCATGTCACTTGCTCTCCTGCAGTGATCCTGGATACAGACCACTCTTTGATTTGTATTTATTTATTTTTACACAGGGTCTCTCTGTATGTAGTTTGGCTCTCTATGATCTCGATATATAGACCGGGTTGGCCTCAAACTCACAGAGATCCTCCTGCCTCTGCCTCCCAAGTGCTGAGATTTAAGGCATGCATTTCCATGCCCTGCTCCAGTATCATTCTTGAAGACTCTAACAAGGCTGCAGATTCTCATGGGGATTGAATGATGACCAGCAACTCCTCGGTCCATGGTCCCGTAAGGAAGCGGTTACTATCATCATTCCCAGCCTTAGAGAGGGGAGAAAAGAGGCCCAGAAACCCAAACAACAGGGCCACACAGCTGCCACCTGACAGAGAGGAGTTTGTGGTGAGCCTTCCCGCCCCTTGCCGTTCCCAGATGGCTCGCAGCACCTGGCAAGTGTAAATGCTTCTCTGAGTGGTGCAGGCACAGGCCGACCCCTTCTCCAAACCACACCACCAAGTTCATGGGGTTTTTGGTTTGGTTGGTTTGGGTTTTTTCTTTTCTTTTTTAAATCAGAGTCTCTATGCAGCCCTGGCTGTCTGGAAATCACTAGGTAAACCAGGGTGGCCTTGAACTCATCATAGATCTGCTTGCCTCTGTTGGGATGAAAGGTGTGGGCCTCCACACCCAGTTACCTTCAAGTTCTTTAAGACAAAACTCCTTTTTCTTCTTATATTTATTCAAGTGCTCAACCTGGGCATGCACAATCACACACGTTTGCCACGCAGGGCACATGCAGAGGTCAGAGGACAACTTTCGGGTCTCTTCTCTCCTCCCACCCTGCGGGTTCCTGGGATCAAACTCTGGTTGTCAGGCTGGCTTGCTATCACCTTTACCCACTGAGCCACCTTGGCCACCTCACTCCAAGTTCTGATTTCCTGCTGGCTCAGAACTATGCATAACCCCGGCTCCTTCCCCACCTCAAATTCTTAGAGCCCTAGCCTCGGTTTCTCCTCTGCCTCTCAAGCCGGCACATCTGAGCACTTGATTCCTGCCTTGGTAGACAGGCAGTGCTGGCGAGGCCCCTGCCCCTGCCCTAACCCTCACTCCCTGAATGCCTAGGGTCCGGCCACCTCCATCCTGACTCCTCCTCAAGAACATCAGACGGGGCACAGCCCCGCAGCCCTCCTCCCCGACGCCCCGCGGGAGCCCAGGTTTTGCTCGAGGCCAGCGAGTGAAGCAGGCTGTAACAGAGAAACCTCAGGCTCCTCTTTAAAAGTCCCCAGAGGCGGCAGATCTGAGGAAGGGCTGCCGAGAAGGTGCCTGCAGCAATGTCAGCCCAGAACAGCCGGCTGACAGGATGCTGAGCAGGGATTAAGGTCGGGATCAGGGAAGCCGGGGAGTGAAGGCCCGTTCCCTGCCTCCCTTGTTGCCGCCACCAGAGCCGCCTCTGGGTTTGACTTGTTTGTGTTCTTGTTCTTGCTCTGGGAAAGAGGGTAGGGAGGGGAGTGGGCGGGGTGGCTGGAGAAGGGGGGCAAGGGCAGGAGAGAGAAGGACAGACGGGGGCTGAGAGGAGGCCAGGCCTCCTGTGTGTCTCAGGGACCATCCGGTTTAATGTCCCAGTCAGCTAGTCAGGCGGGTGGACAGTGAGGCCCAAGCCTTCTTCCTAGCCACTTGCTTCCCAGGGGTGGGTGTGGATTGCAGGACATGTGAAAACAGAGCTTGTGAGACACTCCAGGTGGGTGAAGCAAAAGCCACCTTCAGGAAGAGGAACAGCCTAGCCTGTCCTGGTGTGGTCTGATCCCCGCACTGGGGAGGCAGAGTCGGGAGGATCAGGAGCCAAAGGTTATCTTTTAGCCATGTGGCTAATTCAAGACCGGCTGGGCTACAGAAGACCCTGTCTTTAAAAAAAAAATATGTGTGTAAGGGGTGGCTGGTGAGATGGGTGTGTAAGGGGTGGCTGGTGAGATGGGTGTGTAAGGGGTGGCTGGTGAGATGGGTGTGTAAGGGGTGGCTGGTGAGATGGTGAGGTGTGTGTGTGTAAGGGGTGGCTGGTGAGATGGTGAGGTGTGTGTGTGTAAGGAGTGGCTGGTGAGATGGGTGTGTAAGGGGTGGCTGGTGAGGTGTGTGTGTAAGGGATGGCTGGTGAGATGGGTGTGTAAGGGGTGGCTGGTGAGATGGGTGTGTAAGGGGTGGCTGGTGAGATGATGTGTGTAAAGGGTGGCTGGTGAGATGGTGTGTGTAAGGAGTGGCTGGTGAGATGGGTGTGTAAGGGGTGGCTGGTGAGATGGTGTGTGTGTAAGGGGTGGCTGGTGAGGTGTGTGTGTGTAAGGGGTGGCTGGTGAGATGGTGTGTGTAAGGAGTGGCTGGTGAGATGGGTGTGTAAGGGGTGGCTGGTGAGATGGTATGTGTGTAAGGGGTGGCTGGTGAGGTGTGTGTGTGTAAGGGGCGGCTGGTGAGGTGGGTAGGTGGGTCAGAACACTGCCTATGCAGGCCTGGTGACCTCATTCAATCTGTGGAGCCCACTGTAGAAGATAACCAACTCCTGGGAGCTGTTCTCTGATCTCTGCACTAAACTGAGTCATGTGTGTGCTCTTATTCATACACACGCCAAGTAAAAGGTTTTTTGTTTGTTTTGTTTTTTGAGACAGAGTTTCTCTGTGTAGCTGTGGCTGTCCTGGAACTCGGTCTGTAGACCAGGCTGGCCTCGAACTCACAGAGATCCTCCTGGCTCTGTCTCTCCAGTGCTGTACCACCACCGCTGAGCCAAAATAAAAAGCTTTTAAAAGGAGGCCCAGGTGTGGTGGTCAACACCTTTAATCTGAGCACTTGGGGTGCAGAGGCAATAGGATCTCTGTGAGTTCAAGGCCAGCCTGGTCTACACAGCCAGTTCTAGGCCATCAACAGCTACACAATGAGACCCGTTCTCAAAAAAATAAAAAATAAAAAAGGCGGATGGCTCCTGAGGAGTATCTGAAACTGGCCTCTCTCTCTCTGTGTCTCTCTCTCTCTGTGTCTCTTTCTCTCTCTCTCTTTCTCTCTCTGTGTCTTTCTCTCTCATACACACATACATACAAAGGTGCACATGCATAAATGCCTGCACATGCATGCATGGACACACATAAATAATGATATTTAACTTAGAGTTATAATGTTAGATAGTTAAAAGCGGCTCAAAGTCGATCATCAGCTTGGCAGCATCAGTATCCAGCCAGGTACTGGATCTTAATGAACGAGCCCCTCCCCTGGTCCCTGACCTGATGAGCCACATGCGTGTGGCTTAAACTAGCCATGCTACTTTCAGGGTTCACCCAGGAACCAAGTGGTCATTATGGCTGCTAAGACACATATCTGTCTGCTTACCAGCCATTGAGCAGTCCTTCTGAGGTTCTCAGCCTCTCCCCCTCTCCCCATCTCTGGATACTCTGGATATCCAGCTGAAGTGAAGAGAGGATTTGTATGAGGTGAGGGCTCAGATTGGGGGGCGGGTGTGGTCATTTGGGAAGGGGTCTTTCTTTAGGGTAAAACCCTGGAGCCAGTTGCCAAATCTCACCGTAAGTATGTGGGGTGCTCCCCTCCTTTGCAGGGAGTTTAATCTCTTGGGTATGAGTTCCTAGATCAGCTAATCTCTACCACTTTATGATAATCAAAGTTATGTATGTTATAGAATTTCAGAAATCATACCTGGGAATGGTGGTGAACAGCTGTGATCTAATCACTAAGAGAGCATGAACGCAGGAGGATCCAGAGTTCAAAGTCATCCTCATCTGTAGAGCAAGTTCAAGGCCAGCCTTGGATACAGGAGACCCTGTCTCAAACAAACAAACAAAACAACAACAATAACACATAGATACATGCACAGAGGAAACTTAGAAATACAGAAAAGCACCCACAAAAAGGAGATAAAGATCATCTGTAACCTAAAAGCCCAGGTAACCATGGTAACCATGGTAACGCTTCCTATATACACTAGATCTTTTGACATATGTGCACGTTTACAGACTTGAGGGTGCTTTTTTTTTTTTTTTTTTTTTTTTTTTTTTTTTTTTAATGACAGGGTTTTTAGTAGCCCTGGCTGTCCTGGAACTCACTCTGCAGATTAGGCTGGCCTCGAACTCACAGACATCTGCCTGCCTCCGCTTCCCGAGTGCTGGGATCAAAGGCATGCACCACCATGCCTAGTAAGAATGCTCACTTTTAACACACACATATAATTTCTGAGACAGAGTCTCATATAGTTCAGTTTGGTAGTGTTTATCTAGCATGCCCAAAGCCCTGGGTTCAATTCCTGGCACCCAACACACTGGGTGTGGTGGCACACATCCCGGAAGGTGGAAGTGAAAAAGAAGTTCAAGGTTAGGGGCTGGGAGATGGCTCTGTGGTTAGGAATGCTTGTTGCTCCTACAGAGGACCTAGGTTCAGTTTCTAGCACCCACATGGTGGCTCGAAACCATCATAACTCCAGTTTCAGGGAATCTGACTCTTTGGACTTCCGTAGGAACCAGGCATACTACAGGCAAATACTCACACACATGAGATAAAGTAATAAATCTAAAAAAAAAAAATTCAAGGTCATCCTTTTCTCTATAACTTTTTCTAGGCCAGTTTGGGCTACACAGAGTAAGACTACCTCAGTCATCAATTGATCGATCGATCGATAGAGGCTGGAGAGATGACTTGGTGCTCTTAGGGAGTTTGGTTCCCCATGTGGGGGGTGGTTTACAACTGCCTGTAACTCTGGCTCCAGGGGACCCAACACCCTCTTCTGACCTCTCTGGATACTCACTATACACACTACACACACTCATACATACAGACACAAATACACATTTAAAAAACTTTCAGCTGGCGGCGGTGGCAGACGGCTTTAGTCCCAGCACTCGGGAGGCAGAGGCAGGCAGAACTCTGTGAGTTCGAGGCCAGCCTGGCTTAGAGATTGAATTCCAGGACAGCCAAGGCTACACAGAGAAACCCTGTCTCAAAAGGAGAAAGAAGGAAAGGAAGAGAGAATTTCATCTCTTCAGTCCAGTGGTTATATAGACTGCTTCTGGATTATTATTTTTTACTATGATAAACAACACTGCTGTGGACATCTTTAGAGAGAAATGTTTGAGGGGTTATTTATTCAGTAATTATCTGCTTATGTGTTCATCTACCCCCACTTTCTACCTCTGTCCTTTCTGGGGAAGGGTCAGCATTGATTTGACCTCAGGACCCCAAATCTTAGCTTGGAGAATCTATTCTCCGTGGCTGTTTAGGAACTAGCGTCCTGGAGCAGATACCCTGCCTGATGGCGACAGCCTAGCTTTCCTGTTAGAACTTCCTGCCCCTGTGTGGAGCCCACAACCTCTCCTAGAAAAAGTATCCCTAACCTCAGAACTACTAGCCCTTTCCAGATTCCCTGAGCGGTCCACCCCCATCTCTAAATCTTCCTGTGTAAACGAAGCCCTGCCTCCCAGGCCTAGGCTCCAGGGAACCCTCCATCCCTAACTCTTCTCTGGTTCTTTTGTGGTTTAGAGCTGAAAGCCTGCCCACAGAGCCCTTCTGGTCGGTGGCACACCTTGGCAGGGCCTGCGGAGGGTACCCTTTCCTCCAGCCTGTTTTATCCACCTGCTGTGGCTTCCCGGTTCCGCATGCAGCAGTTCCCGCTCTGGATCCTGTTTCTAACGGTACTACCAACTGGCTCCTGCCGTGTGTCCCCAGCACCTCTCACCCACGGCATGGTCCCACCACTGCCTTCCACCGCACCTAGGAAACTTGGTCTTTTCCCCACTGAGCTTTGGGCAGGGACTGAAGTTCTTAAGTAGATCTGACCACAGCTTTGGAAGCCAGGATCCATCTCCCCAATTTCCAATGGCCTTTGGGGGAGAAAGGGGGTCACTGGGCTGAGGATGTAGTGCAGTGGGTAGAGTGCTTGCCCAGCACAAAGCCCTGAGTTCAATCCCCAGCACCCACAAACCAGGCCTGTTGACACATTCCTTTATAGCACCCCCACTGGGTGGGTGGAGGCAGGAGGATGGGAAGTTCAAGATCCTCCTGCAGCCTGGGATAGAAGAGACCCAGAGTAAAAAACAAACAAACAAACAAAAAACAAGCAATCACTTTTTTGTTTAAATCTACTATTAAATCTACGGATTTAATTTCTGTCTGTCCAGCACTCATGCTCCCAATCCTGTGCAATTTTCAAATATTTTTCGTTCCCCATGCTCTCCCTCCCTCACCCGCTCACTCCTTCTCTTCTCTCGGCTCTGACCCACAGCCTCCCCCCTCCTGTCCTCCTCTCCCCTCCTCTCCCCTTTCTTTTTTTTAAGTTTTTTTTTTCTTTTAACTTTCAAGGTCATTCCGGACTCCTGATGCCGCCAGTCCCTTAGTGAGACGTGCGCGCCATTGGCGTCCGTGGCCTCTGTTTCCGTGGCAACCCAGTAACCATTAATTTTCAATTAAAGGAGACAAAAAGCTGGATGACAGCTCCGGGTCTGCTGAAGATGTCAAGAATCTGTATTAATATACAGCAAGAGAGCATAATTGTGTGTCCATCTTCCAGAGCGGCGAAAAATGGAGGGATAATTACCGGCTCGAAAGCCACTCTGTAATTTAGTTCTTACTGTCACCACGGCCCTACACATTAGCATAAATTAAAAGCAGGGTTTATTGTTATCAAAGTGCATTGATATCGCCAGGCCCGCTTTCTTCCTTTTAACTGTTTGTTGTGGTTGAAGTGACTCCCCAGTTCTCGCAGGGGTCTCCCTGGGATGGAAAGGGGAAGCTCCGATACTAGACCCGGAAGGTCATGACCATTTTTTTTCCTGCCATCATTGGGTCCTCTGGGTGGAAAAGACCCGTGGGAGGGAAGATAGTGTCCGCTGATGAGGGCTGTGGGTGATGGGCAGGTGTGCTGCTGCGATTTTATTTCACCTTTCACGTAGGAGGGCTTTGTTATGCTCTAGAGTTCTCTAGCTCTTTCTCAAAGGCACCACTGCCCCACCTTAGGTCCATCTCCGGTTCCACTGGCCCATTGTGGGGGTGGGGGTACAGAACATGCAGCAGGCGCTCAAGGCCAACCTGTTAAACAGATGGGTCGGTACAGAGGGGTCTCCTCTCCCTTTCTGGATGCCAGGAGATGGAACCTTCTTGATTTCCTGGTCCCAGGTCTTGTCAGCTAAAGCAGAGACATTCTGGCTGCTTCTGGGCCACCCAGAACCCCAGCTCCCCAGACAGAGCTCTCTGGAGCTCTCCCACACACCCCACACCCCCCCGTTTGGTCTTACTTCCCTGTGGTCTTGGGTCTTGTCACCCTGCAACCTCTCCTCAGAGGAGTCAGAGTGCCTCGAAGTATCTCCAGAGCGCCAGTGACAGCCATAGAGACCCAAGCGTTTCCATGAACAGGGATGTGATGTGGGGGTTTTCTTGTATTCTATCCAGAGAGAGCTGTCCTTCAGAGGGGAATTTAGTGTAATTACCCTTAAGGGAGCGATCCTTACACAGCCAGTCACAACACTGACCTCCTAGCTGAGGTTTGACAGCAAAATTACAGGCTGTGTACTCAACACAGGGGCATCCTCCCTTTTTTGGGGGTGGGGGGGAGGAAGGAGGAGGAGGAGGCAAAGGAGACACAGAGGCTTTGAAAGGAAAAGTGCCGGCTTCCAGCTGCCAGGCACAGACACGAGGGTTCTCCTTGGCAAGGCGTAGACAGGGCAAAGAGAAGGGACCCTGAGGTCCCCAGCACTCCAGCTGCCGGGGGGGGGGGGGGGGGGGGGGCTGAGGCAGCCATCCAGCCCTATAGATGTCTGGGCCGCGGTCTGCAATCCTGATCCCAGCTGAAGTTCATCTTACTCCAGGTTGAACTTTAAAGCGCAAAGAATTATTTGATAAAATACTGAAGTCTCCCAAACACATCTGTCCCTCAGTCCTTCCCATGGTGCTGGAATGTTCTTCTACCCAAGTGAGGACACATTCAAGGCCCTGTAAACATCACCTATGTGGCCTGGTTAATGCTCACAGGTTAATGTGCTGCTGGTCCAAATTTAGCATGGGCTTATCTCTCCGATGCGTGCTGGCCTCTCACATGCCAAGACACTGAGGACAAACAACAGGACTGCTTTTCTCGAGGACTGGAGAAAATCTTGATGGACTTTGGAACCCCCACAAGGGGTGGTGGAAAATCCCCAAATCTTAACGTAGCTGCAGCTTCAGGGACCTGATGGGTGCAGACTCCTCCCAGGGCAGCCCTCCCTCTCCATCTCTGCCCTGCCTCTGCCCAGCACAGGAGCTCTGTGCCTCGACGTCCCTTCCACTGGCCGATAGCACTGACTTCTTGGATTTCCTCCTGAGTGGGACAGAAAACCCATTCTGGGTTCTGGAATCCCTACCCTCCTTGTGAACCCCACAGAGCCAATCTGGACTTTCTCCAATGAGAGAGTCTTTCCAGTGCCTGCAAACAACTTAGCAGTCTCCTCCAGTCTGGAACCTGGGGGACAGACCCCTCATCTTCTAGCCCAACCTTCCAAGAGGAGGTAGAAGAGAAGGCCGAAAGTGCAAGGGACCCAGTTGGGAAACCCAGTGTTTACTGAGCATCTACTGTATCTCCTGCCCACACACCCACTGTCCTTCCTTCCGTCTACCCACCCGGGTAAGGAAATGATACGTTATTCCCACTCACTGGAGAAGAAGACTAGACTCAGGAAGCTTCCAATCAGTTGTCCAGGTCACCTGGTTAGCAAAGGCAGAGCCAGGGTGGAAGCAGAGATTCCCAGTCCACTGGAGGACTTGCCGGAAGATCTATGCTGCTTCCGACCGACACTCGTGGTGCCATCATGTTGGAACTGTGGCAGTACTTGCCTGCCTCCCTCTCTTCAGAGCTACATCGATGCTGCCTGGAAGGGAGAAAGGAGTCTAGGGAAGAGCCAGTCTGAGCCTCCCCACTCCTGCCCGAGGGTTCACCAGCCCATACCCACCTCAGCAAGGACACCGGGGCCGTGGACGGTGCCACGGTTCTTCCTGCCCACGGGACCTGTTCCAGGGCTCTGTGGAGCACTCGCCGTTTCTCCAGGCTTCTGCCCTGGCAGGAGGGCCCACGTGGGCCCCTCTGCCTTTACAGATACACCCACCAAACTCATCTTCCAGGGGGCCTCAACCATCCCTCCCAGGCCCTGGAGCCTAGTTCCTCCCTCAGTGGGGGTCTCCTTAGCCAGCGCACGCTCACTGTGTACGCTCGCTTTACGTGCTCTGTTTTACCCCAGGTCCCCCACAGTGTGGACCTCGGGTCCTCAGCACGTGTGGCCAGTGGAAGGAGGCACAGTCAGCATACACTGAGGCGGGCCTGCCGGTGTTGCGGAGGCTGAGCAGATCCAGTTCTGTGCGAGTTCACGCCGGTGTACCCTGGGTTGTGGAGTAAAAGAGGTGGCGTGGGCCCAGACCCTACTTCTGTTCTGGACTTGGAGTATGGCGGGATGGAGTTCTAGGAAACCTTCTTTTTTTCAGGTTTAATTGTGTGTGTGTGTGTGTGTGTGTGTGTGTGTGTGTGTGTGTGTGTGTAGTATTATATGTGTGTGATGTGTGTTCATATTAGTGTAGATGTGGTAGCCCAAGGTCAACATCAAGTATGTTTCGTCAGTTGTTGACCACTCTTATTATTATTATTAATTAGACTTTATTTGTTTGTTTATTTATTTATTGTGTGTGTGTATACAGCTTACATATGTATGTCAGAGACATTTCGCCAGAGTTTCTTCTTCTACCATTTGAGTCCTGGCGACTGAACTCGGTCAGGTGGTCAGGCTGGGTGGCAAGCGCCTTTTCCCCCTGAGCCATCTTGCTGGCCTCCCCCATCTTTACTTTTTGAGGCAGGGTCTCTCAAGGAAGCTGAAGTTCATCCGCTGGGCCAGGCCAGCTGGCCAGTACACCTCAGTGACCTTCCTGTCTCCACACTCCCCCACCCCCCAGCTCAGGCTTTCACATGGGCTCTGGGCATCTCAACTCAGGTCCCCCGGCTTGTGAGCCGGGCATCCTGCTGACCGAGCCGCATCTCAGCTCCTGCATGCAGGGTTTCTGCCCCCATCCCACCAGCCTGTCCTCCTGGGTACCTTCCCTTCCAACAGCTGCAGGCTGAGAAGGGCGACTTTTAGACTCCTACTACCCTTGGTCCGGGAGGGCCCACAGGTACAGCCTGGCTCGTTTCCCTCCCCTAGGACTCGGCTGGCTTACCTGGGCTGGAGTCCACACCCAGGAGTGCAAGGGTGCCCCTGGGAGGCCCCCACCCTGGCCTCCAAGCGGTTCCCCTCCCCACAGATGTAAAGCCTGGCCGAGTGGCCACACAGGGCATGTCTCTTAAACAAACACTCTCCTGGCTGTTTATCTCCCTGGCCTTTAAACAAACGCTCTCAAAGGTTTCTGCTGATAGGGAGATTTGCTGAAAACCATTCCTTGCTTAAAAGCCCAGGGTTTATGCTGCCGGGTGGGGGTTGTGGGGCCTTCAGGCCTGGCGTTTCTCAGCCTCGGGACCACATGTTTATCCTCTGGGCCTTGATAGAGGAGCAGCAGAGACTAATCTTTATGGAAAAGAAAATAATAAAAGCAGGAAAGGGGAGTGGGGGGGGGGGCGGGGAGACCGGGAAGGTTTTGGTTCTTGTCAGACTCCAAGAGGCTGTGGCAGGTTGGGGCGTGGCAGTGCCCACCCCTCTGCTGTGGGGGTGGGCACAGTGCCAGGGTGGGTGGGGCCCCCCTGGACTTTGTACAGAAAGCAGGTGAGCCTCCTCCTGGCCTTCCATCCCCTACCGAGGCAGAGTGGGCCTCTCCCAGGTGCATTACGCAGGAGTAGGGGAGGGGGGTGGAGCCTGACGGCAGTCACGTGTTCCTGGTTGTTTGTCCTCTGCCTTCAGTCAACTTGAATTCTGGAAGCACCCACGGCGTGGCTTTTAACATGTCCTTCAGCATTCTTGCAGATCTCGTTCAAAATCATTCACTTAATTCACAGTGGTTCTCAACTTGTGGGTTACGACCCCTTGGAGTTGAATGACCCCTTCACAGAGGTCGCCTAAGATCATCAGAAAACACAGATATTTACATTACGATTCATAACAGTCGCAAAATTACAGCCATGAAGAAGGACGAAAATAATGTTATGGTTGGGGGTCACCATAACACAAGGAACTGTATTAAAGGGCCACAGCATCAGGAAGGTTGAGAACCACTGACTTAATTCCTACAGTACAACAGATCCCAGGGGTACATTTATGATGAGCTTGACTTTGCACAGGAAGATCCCTGGGCCACACCCCAGAGGTTTGGGCTCACTTGGCATGAAGTATGGGTGTCAAAATCGAAAATGACTCTTCCTGAGTGGGGAACTGTTGTGAAAGTGACAATGTTTCCCTTGCTCTCCCGGTGATCCGGAACCAGTTCCAAGCTGCTCCCAGTTCATCGACCACACCAGGGTGCTTGTTTTTATTTTATTTCTTTCGGAGAAACAACCTCATGTACCCAAGGCTGGCCCCAAACTCTTTGTGTAGTTCAGATGACCTTTTGGTTTTAAAGATTCATTATTTTTAATTTTGTGTGTGTGTGTGTGTGATTCTGTGTGTGGGTGCGTGCATGTGAGTGTAGGGACAGGGGGAGGCTGGAGGTATCAGATCTAAATGGCAGGATTATAGGGATGTACCACCATGCTTTGCTGAAAGCATGTTAGGGAAAATAATGAGGACTCTTAGAATCTGAGGTTTATGGGTTTTTGCTGTTGTCTTTTTGAGATAGCCTCCTCTATAGCCTCCTCTATATAGCCATGGCTCTCCTAGAACTGGCTGTGTAGACCAGGCTGGCCCCCAACTCACAGAGATCCCACTGGACTTCTGCCTTGTGCTGGGACTGAAGGTGTGTACCACCATGGCGGCCTTCAATCTGAGGTTTATGAAAGAAGTAACAGACGAGGTCTGGAGAGCTGGCTCAGCGCTAAGAGCACTGGCTGCTCTTCCGGAGGACCTCGGGCTCAGTTCCCAGCACCCACATTACGGCTCACAACCATCTGTAACTCCAGGACCAGGATTCAGTGCCCTCTTTGGCCTCTGTGGACACCTGCAGTCAGGTGGTGCACAGACACACACTCAGGAGCACACATACACACACTCAGGTGCACACATACACACACTCAGGGGCACACATACACACACTCAGGGACACACATACACACACTCAGGCGCACACATACACACACTCAGGAGCACACATACACACACTCAGGTGCACACATACACACACTCAGGGGCACACATACACACACTCAGGGACACACATACACACACTCAGGAGCACACACACACATAAAATAAAAATAAAAAGAAGAAGACTATGTAATGGGCTCCTATGACAGTGAAGCATAATTGGGTGATTTTTCACTCTTCATCTCCTAACTCACCTCCAAAGCCTCAAGGCAGTCACGTGAGCACCTGAGGCAGGAAAAGGGGGACAGAGGCTTGGGGAGGTGGCTTAGCCTGTAGAGTACTTGCCTGGCATAGCAAAGCCTCAGGTCTGAGTCCCAGCAATGCATAGAACTGGGTTTGGTGGTGCACACCTATAATCTCAACACGTGGGAAACAGATCAGAAGTTCAAGGTCACCTGTAGCTACCAGAGATGTGTGTGTGTGGGGGGGAGCGAAGTCGGAATCTCTGGACTATGTCCTCTCCAGGATCCACTGTGATGTGGAGGCAGGGTCTGAACAACAGTAAGAGGCAGGGCATTTAGTTCTGACATCTCTCCTTTTCACCTTTATCCATTGAAGAAGATTCTGGAATCCAGAAAGGTCAAGTGACTTGGCTGCTTCACGATGGCCTTCCACAGACTGGGAAGTGGGCCGGGCCAGGCCTTGGGTGGTGTGGGCTCCTGGGCGCCTGGGTGCTGAGCTTGTCTGGAACCTCTCAAGGACGCAGGGCCGGAGCAGGTGTCTGACTTCCGCCTCTGCCTTGTTTGTTTGTGAAGTTGCTGCCGTGGCAGGTAGGGCTGGAGCCGAGGGCCAGGTAGGAATTTCCACTGTTAGCAGCCCGATCTCGGCAGGAAGCCACGCCCTCCTCCTGTGGACGCGCCTGGGGCCACACCCCTCAAGTTAGCACAATCTGACATTGCCCTCCCCACCTCTGTGCTCCATGCCAAATACCTTTCCCCTCCAGAAAGCACCTTTCATCACCTGGGCTGCCCCCAGGAAGGAAGAGAGAGGGTAGGTTGAGAGCAGAAAGAGGGGAGGTGGGGAGGCGGGGCATTCCAGGCTAGGGGAGGGCTGTATGAGTGGCTGTCTCCCACCTCTCTCCGGTTTCCAAAACGTTTCCTTCCTCCTAGAAACTCTTGCTGTAAGATACATGATTCACACCAAGGTAAACATGACTGGTGATGATCTCCCAAGCGACCCTTTCCAGGGAAGAGTCTGGCAGCAGCCCCTTTGAGCATTCTTTGATACACTCAGCAACTGGGAGACTCTGTCCCCGCCTCTCACTGCCCCTGCTGGGGCACGAGGACCTGATCCAAACTCAGGTTCTCTGGCTTGTTGACCCTTCCAAGGGAAGTCTTCGTAGCTGTTCCTTTGCACATTCTTTTATTTGCTCAACAATTTCCTTGGGTGTTCCTGGGGGAGAATCCATCCTCCCCCCACCCCCTCCCACATTTTCCACCCCCTGACTTCTTGTACAGTCCCTGCTGGGACATCTTCAGACTGCTGGGCTAGCCACTGTGCAAGCTCTGAGCTTTTGGAGTAATGATACCCTGAATCTAGCCCCTGGTTTGGTTTTTAAAGGCAGTAGCCCAGGCTCACTAAGCAGCCCAGGTTAGACTTGAACTCATTAGGTAGCCCTGGCTAACCTTGAACCCATGATCCTCCTGTTCCAGCCTCTTGAGTGCTGGGATTACAAGTGTGCCCCTACTAAACCTGGTTAATGCAGTGTTGAGAACTGAACCTGGGACATCATGTGTACAAGAGAAACACTCTGTAACTGAGCTGCATCCCCAGGGCTGTACTTCTCTACGACACTGACCTAGATGACTGCTTCGATCCCTGGTATTCCTGAGCCCCGTGTCTTCTAATAACTCGTAGGGGCCCCTCCTCTGCTCAGCACAGAGAGAAAATCCTGTGTAGAGACCCTGGTGGACATTCCACCCCAAGGTCTGATGTCCTGGATGAGCACCTGCCAGTCACCAAACTGAACAGACTGACAGTACCTGCCTGAAGGCTTCTCATTGGGCCACCCCCCACTTTCAATCTAGGCAAGGTCCTCCAACTGTTTCCTGTGAGTGGGGACAAAACAGAGCTAACAGCATACCTAAATGCAAGTCAGACAGGGTATCCTTACCCACAAAGCCCAAAGCATGGACACGGCTAGCCAAACAGTCTGAAGATGTCTCAGCAGGGACCGTACAAGAAGTCGGGGGTGGGGTGGGGTGAGGTGGAGGGTGGGAGGATGGATTCTCCCCCAGGAACACCCAAGGAAATTGTTGAGCAAATAAAAGAATGTGCAAAGGAACAGCTACGAAGACTTCCCTTGGAAGGTCAACAAGCCTGAGGACCGAGTTTGGATCCCAGCACTCATCTAACCGCCAGGTGCCACAGCGCAAGGCTGCAATCCCAGAACTGGGGAGGCGGAGCTACAGACAGGTGGATCCCTGGAGCTCAGGGCCAGCCAGTCTAGACCAATGTGTAAGGTCCTGGTTCAGTGAGAGCTCTTCCCCTGATCTCTCTTCCCGATCTCAGTGTAAACATAGCACTTAGGAGGTGGAAACAGGAGGATCTGGAGTTCAAGGTCATATCCAGCTAGCTGCAAAGAAAGTTCCAGGTCAGGCTCAGCTATGAGAGACACTCTCTCGAAAAATGAACCCGAGGGCTGGGGAGACAGCTCTGTGGTTAAGGTGCTTACTGCATGAGCATGAAGACTCCTCAGAAACCTAAGTAAACACTGGTCCTCACGAGGCTGAAACTTGATCCCCAGAGCAAGCTGGCTAGGAAGACTAGCCATATCGGTGAGCTCTGGGTTTGATTGAGAGACCCTGCCTCAGTGAATAAGGTGGAAGACCAATGAGGGAATGATTCCTCACATCAACATTGAGCCTCCACACACATGCACATACATTGGGGGGGGGGGGGAGCATGGGTACATATATAACAGCAATTAGTGAGGCGAGTCCACGCAGTTTATCTGGTAATTAAAAGGTTTATTTCAGCCGTGATTTACAGCCACTAAGGGGTCAGCTACAGGATCTGGGAAAGATGAGGTGCAGTCCAGTGTAGTTCTCTGGAGAACTCTGACATGGTCTGTAATCTAGCCTACAGGTCCATGAAGAGCCAAGAGAGCAAGTGTGTACGCATCTCCGGTCTTAAGGGGTCTCGTCTCGGCCACGCCTCAGGGGCAGGTCATAGGCGGGTGTGGCAGTTACCTGCTGACACACTGGGGCAGTGCTTCCAGGTCAAAGCTGGAACATACCCATTACATACATATATGCATACCACACACACAATGAAAAACAATAACAATAAAACAATGTACTGGGGATATGACTCGGTTGATAGAGTGCTTGTCTAGCATCTATGAGGCCCTGGGTTTGATTGACAGAACCCTATAAACTGGACATGGTGGTATACTCCTTTAATCCTTGCAAGTAGGAGGTAGAGACAAGAGGATCAGAAGTCCAATGTCATAGTGAGTTCAAGGTCAGCCTGGGCTATGTGGCACCTTGTCTCAACCCCCTGGTCCCCATATGCCACCACATAAACTCAAAGGACTGTCTCCTACTTCTGGGCTTGGCCTGCAGAGTGCAACACTGTTTTCCAGCTCCGTTTCAGGCCACTTCCTCCATGGAACCATTCCTCAGGGCTCACTCAGGCGCCCTTTCTCTGTTGTCCTTCCTCTCTGTCCTCAGCTGGCTCAGCTCCTCCCCTCACTTGCCTGCAGACCGAATGGAGGCCGAGGCCTGTCTAACTCTCAAGCACCCAGCCCTCAAGTCAGTACAAAATTACTTCCAAGGCTTCTGGGTGACTTTCCGGGGTGTTGAGGAGACAGACACTCTGCCACAGGGGTGGAGGGTCTGCTGGGGAGGAGAAGAGATACTATACTGACCTTAGTAGGACAGTCACTTAAAGACAGGGGAGGGCCACCGAGCCCTCAGAGCCTGGGGGTGAAGGTTGCCTCAGTCCCTAGCAGGCCTCTGTCTCAGCACCAAGCAGATGGATTCGGAAAGGGAGGCAGAGGGCCAGAAGCCTGGGCCCTGGCACCCA
Source organism: Peromyscus maniculatus bairdii (assembly GCF_049852395.1). Classification (NCBI taxonomy): domain Eukaryota; kingdom Metazoa; phylum Chordata; class Mammalia; order Rodentia; family Cricetidae; genus Peromyscus; species Peromyscus maniculatus. The sequence continues at coordinate 47,444,720 of NC_134872.1, read as the reverse complement.
CCATGTATTTCTGTCTTGAGCACCAGGTGAGTTCAGCCTTTGCTCTCCACAGCCTCCGACACTTTGAGGGCTGTTGATGCAATTAGATCGGCAAGTGCTTAGCGCCCAGCCTAATTGCTTAAGAGCCACTTGAGAATCCAGCTGACCTAGAGTCAAGCCCTGTGCGAGCAGGGAAGGGAGGGTGGCCCTAGACACATTGCCGCACACCTCGGACCTTCCTTAGAGATCAGCACTGGGGTGACTTTTGGGGGATACCAAAAGGGGGCTGGATGGTCCTCAAGTGGATGAAGTCACTAAAATCTGTCTTTCCCCAGCTCTCCCATCCTTTCCTTAGACCCCTCCTCATGCAAACCCAGAATCCTTCAGGTGGTTAGGCCAGATGTGTCCCCAAAGTAGCCAAGCCAGAGTGAAGCTTGTCATCTGGAACTCTCTTCATCTGGTGTTGGGGCTTGGTTGGGAATTTCTAGACTTCGGAGTAAAATGGGAGGCCCTGGTAAACACTGAGCAGGGATGACATGGCCGGCTTTTTAAATTCCATTTTATTATTGTTAGTTGTTTTGTTTTGCTGCAGACAGGGTTTCTGTATTCTGGGCTGGCCTCCAACCCCCTGTGGGATTACAGGTGTGCAACAACTTAGGGAGTCTGGGTTTGCTTTGCTGCTTGTGTGTGTGTTTGCACCATTTCACCAGCGTGTGTGGTGCTGGGGATCAACCCAGGTCTATGTGCATGCTTGGCAAGCACTCTACCAACTCAGCCGTGTGTGTGTGTGTGTGTGTGTGTGTGTGTGTGTGTGTGTGTGTGTGTGTGTGTGTATGTGTGTGTGTATATATATATATATGTATATATGTATGTATGTGTGTACACATATGTATATATTAATATAAAATGTTTTGTGATGTTGGAAACTAAATTCAGGATGTTCTGGGGCATACTGGGCAAGTGCTATACCACTGAGTTGAATCCTTGGCCTTTGATATTCTGAGACTAGGTCTCTCTTTGTAACCCAGGCTGACCTTGAACTTGGGATTCTCCTACCTCTGCCTTCTAAGTGCTTTGGTTACAGATGTGTCTCCCCATGCCCAGCAGGAAACATATGTTAATTTAAGGAATTTTATTCTATTTTTAATTATATGCATCTGTCTGTGTGGGGTATATGCATGAGAGGAAAGGGGTTCTCAGAGGCCAAAAGAAGGTGTCAGATGCCTTAGAGCTGGAGTTACAGGCAGTTGTGAGCCGCTCTGTTGGAACAGTGTGTGTCCTTAACTGCCGAGCCATCTCTCAAATGCCTTAAAAAATTGTTATTATTCCATGTGTTTATTTGTGTGCATGCCTGTGTGTGTGTTGGGGGGTACTCACGGCGTGAACGTGGTGTGTGTGGAGATCAAGAGGACAATTTGCAGGAGTTCTCTCTGTCCACCATGTAGGTCCCGGGGATCCAACATCAGCCTTGGCAGCAAATGCCCTGACCCACTGAGCCCTCTCAAAGCCCTCAGCCTGCAAACACGTTTTTTAAGGGGCTTCGATGCTAGTATAGACAAGCCTAGAGGTAGGGGGGACAGGAGAGGAAGCAGAGAGAGCAACTGGGAAGCTATGTGATAGCCAGGTGAGAGGCACCGACGGTTAGAGTCTGGAGAAGTGGCCAGGTCCAGCCAATGTGGCCCAGCACGTCCATCCGTGGGTGGGCTGGGGTTGACGGGCAGCTGTGGGAGGCTTGACCTGAAGCTCCTGTGGTAGGAGGAGGACTGGTGTCTTGGTAACGGAACTCAGATGGTAGAGTGAACGCCTCGAGTGTACAGAGCCCTGTGTTCCCACCCAGAGCACCGCAGAAACCAGGCAAAGGTGACGACCGCGTGTAATCCCAGCACTCGGGAGGTAAGATAGGACGGTCAAGGATCCAAGGTCATCCTGGGCTATACTATGAGTTGGAGGCCAGCCTGGGCTACACAAGACCTTGCCACAGAACAAAACAAAGGCTGCCGGTGAGAATGGAAGGCAGGCCTCGAGGCTCAGGGGCTGCTTCTCCCCGTCCAGCCCTGGGGAGAACTCTCAGCTTTTAGAAGGAATACTCGCCGGCCTAGCAGAATGGGGCTCGTTTTATTTAAGTTTCTTAACTTGATTTATCACTTTTAAATATTTAGACATATGGAACGTGAACCCCATTTGTACTTTTGCCCCATCCAGAGATGAGTGGAAAATGTCTGAAGGCTGGGATCACGTCTTCTCCATCTTGTTCACCCCGCTCTGGGCCCCTGGGCCTGGGTAATTTCCATCAGGCTGCAAGGAGAATCAGATCCCAGCCTGGCAGTAACAAATGTGCACTTTGTATGCTCCGGGAAGGGCTGGGCTGTTCAGAGGTCTTTAGTAAGCGTGGCCTGGCCTGGGACAGGGTGGCAGCTGACCCCCAACCCCAGGAGGAGGAGGGGCTTGCAGATAGCATGGGTTGGGGGCCAACTTAGCTCTGGGAGATTTGCTGTTGTTCAGCTCCTGGTGTGTCTTGTCAATCAAGAAAATGTGTATATCACCATTGCCCTACCTCTCAGTCAGCTGGGGGACACAGGGTTTGGCATGCCCTACCTCTCAGTCAGCTGGGGGACACAGGGTTTGGCATGCCCTACCTCTCAGTCAGCTGGGGACCCAAGGGCAGGCATGCAAGGACTTCTAGAAAGCATTGATTATTGCTAGCTCATAAAATAGCCCTTGGAAGGAACATTTGAATTTTTAAATTACATTTAGTTTATTTATGCGGTTCTCTCCTTCCCTATATGGGTCTGTGGGATTGAACTCAGGCTGTGGAGTTTGGCTGCAAATGCCTTTATTAGCTGAACCATCTCAAAGGCCCTGGGAGGAACATGTAAGCCAAGCTAAGGGAAGGGGCAGCCCGGGGGAGACTGTGGGAACCTGCAGGACACCTGGCTTAGGCAGAAGGACCAGAAGTTCAAGGTTAGGGTGGGCTGCATGAACTACGTGAGGCCCTGTCTGAGAACAGAAAGATCCCGGGCCAATGAGATGGCTCCGCAGGGGAAGGCGTTGCTGCACCAGCCTGACAATTTGAATTTGATTTCCAGGTCCCATGTAAAGACGGAAGGAGAAAATGTCACATGTTTGTCCTCTGATCATCATGTGCCCACCATAGTGCACCCCTGCACATAATAATTAAAAAAAAATTTTTAAACAAGAGCCGGGCATGATGATACACACCTTTAATCCCAGCTCTCCGGAGGCAGAGGCAGGAGGATCTTTGAGTTTGGGGCCAGCCTGATCTACAGAATGAGTTCCAGGACAGCCAGGGCCACACATGGAAATCCTGTCTTGAAAACTAATAAATAAGCCGGGCAGTGGTGGCCCACGCCTTTAATCCCAGCACTCAGGAGGCAGAGCCAGGTGGATTTCTGTGAGTTTGAGGCCAGCCTGGTCTACAGAGTGAGTTCCAGGAAAGGCACAAAAGCTACACAGAGAAACCCTGTCTCAAAAAACCAAAAAAAAAAAAAAAAAAAAAAAAAAGAAAAGAAAAGAAAGAAAGAAAGAAAGAAAAGAAAACTAATATATAAATTAATTAAATTAAATAAAATTAAATGACAAAGTAAGTCCAGCTAAGGGATGGTTCCTAGCATGATAAGGATGTGGGAAGAGCTGATTGTAACTGTGGAACCCCACTGTCCCAGGGCTGTCTGTGGTCTTGGGTAATGCGCCCCAACCTGTTTCTTTATGTTCCATCCTGTCACCTCCAGGGACCTTGGCACAACCCTCTCCTGCTGACTCATTTTTGTGTGTGCGCCCCCCCCCTCCCCGTACAGTGCCAAGGCCAGAAGAGGGCAACCCCTGCAGCTGGAGTTACAAGAGGCTGTAAGCCAGTTGGTTGCTGGGAACCCAATTCAGGTCCTCTGGAGGATAAACAGTTGCTTTTGACCTCTGTGTCACCTCTCCGACTGACCTCTTCCTGACTCTTTGGAACCTTTGCAACAAGATTTCATGCAGCTCAAGCTGGTCTCAAACTATACAGCCTTAGATTTGTGGGGATCCTCCTGCCCCTGCGTCCTGAGTGCTGAAACTATCGGCCTGCGCTACCATACCCTGTTTATTTGATGCCGGAATTAAACCCAGGGCTTCTGGCATGCCCAGCATTCTTCCCAAGCAGCACCCTGCTCCCTTGCTTTTGGAAAAGGATTTCCATAAGCCACCCGGGCAAACCTCAGACTACGGGGATAATATGTGTGAACCAGCACAGCCGAGTGTAGTTTTGAAGGTGAAAATAATAGTCTATTCGAAGACCTGTATCGATGCCTGGTATACTAGGAAAGCTACAAGATTGATGTTAAACACTGCTGGACCACAGTGGCCCTGGAGGTTGCCCAAATTCTGCTTTCAGCCTTCCTGACCTTTGGCCCAGATTGTGGCCATGCCTTGGAGGTTCGACTTTCAGCATTGGAGTGGGGCAGCACACACCCTGTCATCTCAGCGCTCGGGATGGGCTATTTGGGAGTTTTAAAGTATTTATTATTAGTGTGTATGTGCACGCACGTGCGTGCGTGCATGCATGCATGCATGCATGCATGTGCATGTGCATGTGTGGAGAACAGAGGACAAATCTGCAGAGTCAGGTCACCCCCTCCACCCTTCCTGGGGCTCCAGGATTAAACTCAGTCATTAGGCCTGTACGGCAGCAGCACTTTTACTGGCCGAGGGCATCTTGCCAGTGGTCTCACTGGGTTTCTACTGCTATGGTAGACACCGGAACCAAAGGTAACGTGCTACTTTGTTTTGGCTGCGGTTTACAGTCCATTATGAAGGGAGGTCAGGGCAGGAACCCGGAGACAGGACCAGAAGCAGAGGCCATGGAGGAACCCCGCTTACTGGCTTGCTCCCTGTGGCTTACTCAATTCTTTTTCTTTTCTTTTGTCATTTTTTATTCTTCTCTCATATATTACATCCTGACCACAGTTTCCCCTCCCTCCCCTCCTCCCAGCCCCTATTCCCCACTTCCCTTTCCCCCCAGATCCACCCTCCCTCCGTCTCTCAGAAAAGAGGTCTTACAGGGACATCAACCAAACACTGCATAATATACCACTGTACGACTGGACACTGTCACATCAAGGCTGGATGGGTGAACCCAGTATGAGGAAAAGGGTCCCATAAGTAGGCAAAGAGCCAGTGCCCACCCCTGTACCCACCGTTAGGAATCCCATAAGAACACCAGCGACTCCGCCACAATGTATAGGCAGAGGACCTAGGTCAGCCTGTAGGCATCTTGCCCTCAGTTTATTTTCTTACAGAACCCAAGACCACCTGTCCAGGGGTGGCATCACCCACAGTGCTCTGAACCCTCCTCCCACATCAACCATCAATCAAGAAAATGCCCTACAGCCTTGCCTACAAGCTAATCTGATGGGGGCATTTTCTCAGTTGAGGTTCCTTCTTCCCAAATGATCCCAGCCTATGTCAAGCTGACAAAAACCTAAGCACTACAGCAGCCCTGTTTATTTATTTGTGTGTGTGTGTGTGTGTGTGTGTGTGTGTGTGTGTGTGTGTGTGTGTCTGCACATGCCATGGGTACACACGTGGAAGTCTGAGGACAACTTAAAGGAATTAGTTCTCTGCATCTACCACGTGGGCTTGGGGGGATCATACTCAGGTTGCCAGTCTTGGGGGCAAGTGCTTTTCCCTAATGAGTCATCTTGAGGGCCCTGTTTTGTTTTGTTGACAGAGGCTGTTCCTAAACCCAGGGCAGGGGCCAGTAAACCTGCTTCAGGCTCCTGCGTACTGAGATTACAGATGATGTCCACTGACTACCATGTCTGGCAACAACCACAGGACTTTGGAGGCTGTGGCAGGAAGATTCTGAGCTCAAGACCAGCCCAAGCAACATCATGGAACTGTATCTCAAAATACAAGGAATGTGACTAGACATAACAATGCATACCTATATCCCAACACTGGGCTAAAGTGATGGCTCAGTGGTTAAGAGCACTAGCTGCTCTTCCAGCGGTCCTGAGTTCAATTCCCAGCACCACATGATGGCTCACAACCATCTGTAACCTCTTCTGGCCTGTAGGCATACATGCTGCATACATAATCAATCAATCAATCAATCAATCAATCTTTTTTTTTAAAAAAAAAAAGAAGGTGAGGTCAAGAGAATCAGAAGTTCAAGATCAGCCTTAGCCACATAGCAAGTTTGAGGATAACCTGCTGTGGTCGTTTGAATGAGATTGGCCCCATAGGTTCATGTATTTGGATGCTTAATCATCAGTTGGTAGACTATCTGGAAGGATTGGGAGGTGTGTCCTTGTTGGAGGAGGTGTGTCCTTGTTGGAGGGGGTGTGTCCCTGGGAGTTGGCTTTGAGGTTTCAAAAGCCCATTCCAGGCCCAGTGACCCTCAGCCTTCGATCAGGATGTAAAGCTCTCAGCTACTGCTCCAATGCTGTGCCTGTCTGCTTCCCACCATGATAATAGACCAACTATCTGAAATTGTAAGTGAGCTCCAAGGAAATACTTTCTTTTATCACAGTGGCCTTGGTCATGGTGTCTCTTCACAGCAGTAGAACAGTAACCAAGATGACGTCATGATGTAAGACCTTTCAAACAACCAAAAGCAAAACAAAAAACTAAGAGGTGACGTGGCTTAGCATTACAGTGTTTGCTGAGGATGCCCCAAATTCTACATTGGGTCTTTAGCACCACAAAAATAAATAAATAAATAAATAAATAAATAAATAAATAAATAAATAAATAAATAAATAGTCAAGAGTGATGGTGTACCTCTTTAATGCCAGCACTCCGGAGGGAGAGGCAGGCAGATCTCTGAATTCAAGGCTAGCCTGGTCTGCATAGCAAATTCGAGGACAGCCAGGGCTACATAGTGAGACCCTGTCTAAAAAAACTAAAGCAGGGGGAAACTAGAGTGGTGGTTCAGCAGTTAAGGGCTCTCACTGCACTTGCAGACACATGAGTTCGATTCCCAGCACCGTCAGGAGTGGAGCTGGTGATATGTGTGCTCACAAGCTGTAACTCCAGCTCAGGGTTCTGACATCTTCCGGCCTCTTCAGGCATCTGCACTCACATAAAGAGAATTTTCCTCCCACCCCAACATAATTAAAACTAAAATAAATCTTTAAAAAAATCAGTAACTCCCTAATATCTGTGCTCCTAAGGGTGGTGTTGAGATATGTGGGTGTGGGTGGGGCGGGTATTTCAAGTACCCGTCAGCCACTTCCGAAGACCCATGTCCACACACTCAGCCTAATTAACTTCCTCGGGTGCACTCCTGGCCACACCCCCTTCAGACATCTGACTTTCCTCTCCACCCTGCTCCAAGCCCACACCTTGCTCTGCCCCTCCCTCCCTGAAGCCCCCACCCTCCTGCCTGCCATAAATCTGTAACTCCACAGCGCGTGTGGATGTGGGGGGTGGTGGCGGGGGAGCCTGGTAGAAACCTGCGGCAAAGCCAACCGACCTCGGCTAATGAAAACGGTGATAAATCTCTGTCTATCAGGTTTGTTGTAAGCACAAACATTGCCAAACAAGGCCGCAGCTGGCCGCAGGCCTCCTCCCTCCAGCCCGCAGAACTTTAAATGGAATGGTTGCTTTATACATCTATTTACTGCTTGGATGCAGGGGAAGGACTGAGACCGGGGTTCTTAACCAGGAAATGGGAAGCGTGCCAGGTGAGAGTCCTCCACCCCCTCTATCTGAGCACAGCCCAGCAGGCCAGTCCCCAGCCTTCTCTGTCCCTGTTCTGTCAAGTTCTCCCTCTATAATCCACTGGGTGCAGATATAAGGGACAGAATGCTAGCCCTGGCCCAGGTGGCTGATAGTCAAGCCTCCACAGTGTGCCTCAACTTGCCCCAAAATAGGCACTTCTGGCCAGCAGATCCATTTCCTGCTCTTTTTAAAATTTCCTACCCTGCCTAGAACTTTCCATCTTTTCCACTAGTTCCTCAGAAGCACCCCTGAACCCCAGGTCCCCCAGGAAGTCTCCCCACCTGGTCTTCATGGGCCTCCTTGGGTGCCCTTCCAATAGCACCAGCCACTTAGAGCCCACTCAGACATTGGGGAACAAGTTCTGGGCAGCAGGCAGCGCAGACAGGCCTTACCATGCAGACCCAGGCAGGTAAGTCCATGTCACATCCTTACTCTGTAACAAAAGGGACAAGTAGGCCAGTGAATGGCTTGGGGGGTAAAGACCTTGAGTCCCAGGACCTATATGGTAGGAGAAAACTGACTCCATATAAGTGTAAGTTTCCTCTGGCCTTCACATGTGTGCCACAGCTGTCATGTGTGTGCATGTGAACACATGCATGTGAGGGTGCACATATTATATATGATTATTTATGTGTCTGTGTATGGGTATGTGTACACTGCCTGATGTGGGCGCTGAGAACTGAACTCAGGTCCTCTAGAAGAGCAGCAAGGTCACTTAACCACTGAGCCATCTCTTCAGCTCTACGCAATTCTTTTAAAAAGAGAAAACTGCTACCTCTGGCCTAGCAAGGACCTAAGGATGATGTTAAACTCGCAAAGATGTAGTTGACAAAGCACAGCCAACAAGCTCCAGTGTACCAGGTCTGCTCGAGGGTGTTAGCCTGTAGGTCCCTCTCTGTTCCAGAGATGTGTGAGTGTGTGTGCACACACATAGAGGTTAAAAATTAAACAAACGTGGGCTGGAGAGATGGCTCAGAGGCTAAGAGCACTGACTGCTCTTCCAGAGGTCCTGAGTTCAATTCCCAGCAAAAATTAAACAAACGTAAGAAAGAAAGGGGGAGGAAGGGAAGGATGCTGGAAAGAAAGAAAGAAAGTCTACTTATTCATTTAGATTTTTGAGGCAGGGTTTCACTGTTGTAGCCAGGGCTGGCCTTGAACTCACAGAGGTCCTTCTGCCTCTTCCTTCTAAGTGCTAAGATTAAAAGTGTGTGCCACCGAGCCTAGCCTTGACCCTTTATTTCTGAGATTGCTGTGGGATATGAAGGGATACGAGGCACCCCACCATGGCGGGGCCACACCTTTTGGTCCTCCTGCCTCCACGGTTCACCTCTGACCCACTTTCTGCAGTCATATTTGGTGGAGATTTTTTGTTTTGTTTTTTGTTTTGTTTTTTGACAGGGTCTCACTTCATAGCCTTGGCTGGTTTGGAACTCATTGTGTAGACCAGGATGGTCTCAAACTCAGAGATCCCCCTGCCTCAGCCATCCCAATGCTGTGTCCATGTGTGTCACCACCCCCAGAGTTTATGTATTTGTTTGCTCTTCTCTCACGTGTTACACCCTGACTGAAGTTTCCCCTCCCTCCACTTCTCCCAGTCCTGCCCCCACCTCCCGTCTCTCCCCGCCTCCCCTCTCCCTGAGATCCACACCTCCTTCGTTTCCCTTCAGAAAAGAGCAGGCCTCCCAGGGATGTTAAGTGAATGCGGCATAACAAGCTACAATAAGAGCAGGCACCAACCCTCACATCAAGGTTGGACGAGACAACCCGGCTTTCTTAGTCTTTAAATAGAATCTCATCCTATGGTCTGGGTAGCCTGGAGCTTGGCACTTTCCAGACTGAGGGCTGGCTGGGTTGTAGCCGTGTATCACCACTGCGTACTGGACACTGGCTTTTCTTATTCTGGTCAGTCTGAACAGGTCTGTGCCAGCTGTTTTTGTCAGTTAGACACAGCTGGAGTTTGGAAAGAGGGACTCAGCTGAGGAAACGCCTCAGTAAAACCAGCCTGTAGTCAAGCCTTGACTAACACTGAAGTGGGAGGGACCAGCCCGCTGTGGGCAGTGCCACCCCTAGGCAGGTGGTCCTGGGCTGTGTTAGGAAAAAAATAGGGTGAACAACCCGTGAGCAGCATTTCTTCACGGCCTCTGCACCAGCTCCTGCCTCCGGGTGCCTGTAGCCCTGCCCGGATTTCCTTCAGTGATGGACTATGATGTGGAAATGGAAGCTACCCAAACCCTTTCTTTGCCAAGCTGGTATCTTACCACAGCAAGAGAAACCCCAAGACCCCGGGAGAACCTGCTTCCTGCCACAGCCAGCTCCGGTGAGTGACCCTCACGGTAAGACTATGATGTAAGCAGAGATGATGGAAAGTCCTGACTTCACAGATGAGGCCAAGAGTGTGTGCTGCCTGGGATCACACAGCAAGTTTAAATAAAGCCCAACACCAGGATCTGGACATGGTAACCACTGCTTGTAATCTTAGTACCCAGGTGGCTAGGGCAGAGGACTATGAGTTCAAGGTTAACCTGGGCTACATAGCAAGTTCTAGGCCAGCCTAGGCTATGTGGTGAGACTCTGTCTCTTCTTCTTCTTCTTCTTCTTCTTCTTCTTCTTCTTCTTCTTCTTCTTCTTCTTCTTCTTCTTCTTCTTCTTCTTCTTCTTTTTTCAAGACAGGGTTTCTCTGTATAGCTTTGTGCCTTTCCTGGATCTTGCTCTGTAGCCCAGGCTGGCCTCGAACTCACAATGATCCTCCTGGCTCTGCCTCCCGAGTGCTGGGATTAAAGGCGTGTGCCACCACCGCTCGGCTGAGACTCTATCTAAAAGAAAAGAAAAGAAAGAAAGAAAGGAAGGAAGGAAGGAAGGAAGGAAGGAAGAAAGAAAGAAAGAAAGAAAGAAAGAAAGAAAGAAAGAAAGAAAGAAAGAAAGAAAGAAAGAAAGAAAGAAAGAAAAAACTCAAACCTGAGTTGTGGGGAGAGTCCACGGTTTCTCAGTTCTTGATCCAAACCTTCTTTAGCCCACAAACCATACAGTGTCTGATTTATGAGCAGCACTGAGCCGGGTGCTCAGCGGGGCCGTCAGTAGGCCCTCCAGTTCTGCCATGCCACAGGCCTGCTCCTCAGTTCACTCACAGCTGGTTTAGGAGGGAGTCATCGTGAGCCCCAGAACACTTCATCCCAAGTAGCCTTCCTGCCACTTGGTGTCAGTGGTTTCCTAGTGGCTGTCTTTCCAAGTGTACACAGGGGCAGCTGGGAAGGACTAGAGATTTTAAAACTCAGGAACCCTCAACTTTTTGTTTTCGTTTTGGAGGCAGGATCTCACCGTGTAGACCAGGCTGGCCTTGAGTTCACAGAGATCCTCTAGCCTCTGTCTCCTGAGTATTGTGATTAAAGGCGTGCAATACCACCTATGACTACATTTTATGTTTGTTTTTGTTTTAAAACTGAGTCTCTTGTAACTCAGGATAGCCTTCAACTTGCTTTGTAGCCCAGGCTGGCCTTGAGCTCCTCTTGCCTCACTGTCTCATGTAGGTGGGATTACAGGTCTTTCCATTACTCCTGGCCTTAGGTACAGAAATTCTGTGGTGGTGCACGCCTTTAATCCCAGCACTCGGGAGGCAGAGGCAGGTAGGTCTCTGAGTTCTAGGCCAGCCTGGTCTACAGAGTGAGTTCCAGGGCAGCCAGGGCTACACAGAGAAACCCTGTCTTGAAAAGCAATAACAACAACAAAACAAAACCCAACAACAACAACAAAAGAGTTCCTGGAATCCTAGGGGCTTAGGGATGTGATTAATTGGGTAAGAATATTTACCTGTAAGCATGAAGACCTGGGTTCAAATCCTCAGTACATCTACAAAGAGCTGGGAGTAGCTATATGTTCCTGTAACCCCAGGTGGTGGGGAGGGCAGGTGGTGGGGAAGGGGGCAGGTGGGGGGGCAGGTTATTGGGAGGAGGGGCAGGTGGGCCACTGGGGCTTGTTTCCTGCCAGTCTAGCCCAAGGTTTAGTGAGAGGATGGAGCAAGCGAAGGGTGGTAGAGCAGGCCACAGGACTTCCTCCTCAGGCCTCTGCACACACAGGCATGATCTAGAGCATCCAAGCACACACACACACACACACACACACACACACACACACACACACACGTATACAGCACACACACACACACACACACACACACACACACACACACACACACGTATACAGCACACACACACACATACAGCACGCGCGCACACACGTATACAAAACACACATACTAAATTCTTTGGAAATGCATGTCGAATGGAGCAGGTATATGTGCATGCACACAAACTTGTTCCCAGAGCTTCTAGAAAAATCCGAAGGACTCTATAAACCTAAGAAATGTATGTAGATCTGCCAAATATCTAATCTCCAACCAAAAATGAGAGGAGCAGGTATGGTGGTTCACACCTTTAATCCCAGCATTCAGGAGGCAGATGTGGGTGGATCTCTGTGAGTTTGAGGCCAGCCTGGTCTACATAATGAGATCCAGGACAGCCAGGGCTACATAGTGAGACCCTGTCTCAAAGAGGGGTGTGGGGAGAGAAAGAGAGAATTTTAAAGTCCAGAAGGGAGGTGAGCAGCTGCTCAGCTGCTACCTCAACCCACAGCCCAGCTACACAACCATAAAAGCAGGCTGGCTTACCAGGAGACTTAGCATGGCATGGAGTCTCCTTCTTTCCAAAGGCAAGGTACAGCCACTGTTTCCTGGGAGGGAGCGGGAACCTGAAGTCTACCTCCATACAGTACAAACACAGACAAGAAGGAAAGAAGGAGCTAGATGGAGCCTGGCAAGGAAGAAGGCAGGAACCTTAATACCTGAGCTAAGAACGGGGTCTCAGCACCCACTATTCCAGCACTTGAGGGGCTGACTCAGGACTACGAGCTGGAGGCCAGCCTGGGCTACAGAGAAGGACATTGTCTTAAAACATCAAAACCAAATTAAGCTTGTGCATCCTGAAGCAACTTGGTTTTCTGATGTGATAAAAATAGAAGTCACCTTTACAGGGTTGAGGATGTAGCTCAGCTGGTAGTGACTTCCTAGCATGCAGAAAACCATGGGTTAACCTCCAGTGCTGAATAAAACCTACACAGTGGTGTGTGCCTGTCATCCCAACACTTGGGAAGTAGAGGCAGGAAGATCAGGGCAAACTGCATAGAGAGTTTAAGGCCAGCTTGGGCTACATGAAACTCAGTCGTTGAAAAAAATCATGTTGTGGTATGGCGAAGATTAAAGAGATGACTAAGAGAGTGAAAATAGGCATATATATATATATATATATGTATGTATGTATATGTATACGTGTGTATATATGTGTATATGTGTGTATGTGTGTATATGTGTGTATATATGTATATATGTGTGTATATGTATATATATATATACACATACATATATATGAAAAAATGGTCAGGTAAGATGGGTCAGGGGGTAAAGACTCACCAGGAAAACCAGATAACCTGAGTTCAATCCCAGAAACCCACATTAGGTGGAAGGAAAGAACCTATTCCCCAAAGTTGTTCTCTGACCTCCACATACCTGATATGGTATACACACACACACACACACACACACACACCAATAATAATAGTAATAAATGAAAGTTTAAATAAGAAAAGCCCTACAGAAATGCCAGTAGCAGTCACTGCACCTGAGGCCTGGTGCCTAGTTGCTGGGAGGAAACTGTGTGCTCGCTGGATGCCAATTACCCAATTTTAGACAGCTGTGACATTCTTCACGCTCTTGCAGTTGACATTGGGATTGTGAACTAGAGAGAGGGCTCAGTGAGTAACCTTGCTGCACAAGTATGAAGTTTAGATCCCTACACAACAGCTGGACACACCTGGAATCCTAGAACTGGGGTTTGGGGGAGGGTGGAGACAAGCAGATCCTGGGACTTGCTGGTCAACCAGTGTTGCCAAAACAGTGAGTGGCAGGTTCCATATAAAACACATAAGGTGAGGGCTGGAGAGATGGGTCAGTCACTGGCGAAGAGCACTGGCTGTTTTTGCAAAGGATTCAGGCTCAGTTCCCAGCACCCACATAGTGACTCACAACCATCTGTAACTCTAGTTCCAGGGAATCTGACACCCTCTTCTGGCCTCCATTGGCACCAGGAATGAACGTGGTACATAGACATAGGTGCGGGCAAAACACTCATATCCATAAAATAAATCAATAAATCTTCATAAAATAAAAAGCCATAGAGGAAAACGCTGGCTTTGCCCCCTCTGACCTCCATATACGCATGCCAGACACACATAAAAAAAGATCTCTGGTTTTGTAGTCAAAGCTGAATTCAGTGAATGTGAGAATAACTCACTAGGACATTATAAGAGTCTGGCCAGTGGATACAAACAGAAGGACCTGCCATTCTGATTACAGAACACTTACCAAATAAGAAATGCGCTTCTTTGTTTTTCGATACTTTGTATCTTTGTTTTGTGTTTAAGACTCGGTCTCAGTATTCCAGACTGGCCTGAAACTTACTAAAGAACAGTGACCTGGAGCTCCAGATCCCTCTTGCCTCCCCCTAAGTGCAAGAATAGAACCCAGAGCTTCCAGCACGCTAGCCAAACACTCAACCAACCGTGCTATACTCCCAGGCCAACAGTTTGTAAACTTTAGTTTATTGACTTCCGGTCTGTCTCAGCGCATCTTTTATCTTTACTAAAATGTCAACTGTGCTGGACAAGCATATGCCCATCATGCTTACAGCTGTGCCCCCAGGCCGACTCAATATGTAACTAATATTTGCTCCGAGAATGAATGGAAACTCAAAAGCCTGTCTGCAAGCATTGGAAGGCTCACTGACAACGTGAGAAAGGCTTCCCAGTTTGGATCGTCCCCAAGGGGGACACGGAGCTGTGCCAAGAGCCCTGTTAGGAGTTAGAGAGTTGGCCTCTGGTCCTCTTTGCCGCCCAACTGCAGATCCGCTCTGTCTTTCTGTGTGCTTCTCCAGAGCGTGGGAGAGCAGAGCGCACAGGGCTTTCCCCGGTAGATGCTGGCCTCCAGAGAGCTCCTGCCAGCTGGGGAGTGTGGGGATTTGGGGATAATTCAACCACTTAATTAATGAAGAGGAAGGAGAAGATAAAGGCAGGGAGGGACGCAATCCCGGAAGGAAAAGTCACCCCGGCTGGGCAGCTGCTCCAGCCGCTCCCTTCCCTGCATGCCCCGCCAGTTCCCGCCGCCGCCACTGACTTTCTGACTTCTTAACTTGTCAGCAAATCCCAGAGTTAAAAATGCACACGCACCCCGGCCAGCCGCCAGCAGGCCCGTCTGGCCGCGGCTCCAGATGTGGGGCCACCGCGCGGGCCGCCCGCCCCGCCGCGCAGACTAAACAATCGGCCTTGGCCGTGAGCGCAGCGCAATTCCAGATGCCGCGTCGCCCGCGCCGCGCGCTAATTGGGCCGCGGGCGCGAGGCTCTGTCAGCGCCAGCAAGGCCCTGCCCGGGGCAGCCTTGGCACGTCGCCGGCCCGCTGGGCTACCTAGGCGGGGTGGGGAGACTGAGTAAAATGGGGGGAGGGTATAGAGGGAGAGAGACTTAGGCAGGCAGACAGAAGACAGACAGACAGACAGACACACACACACACACACACACACGGGTAGTACAGAGGGAGACAGACTTAGGCAGGCAGGCAGACAGAAGACAGACAGACAGACAGACACACACACACACGGGTAATAAAGAGGGAGAGAGACTTAGGCAGACAGGCAGACACACACACACACACACACACACACACACACACACACACGGTAGTACAGAGGGAGAGAGACTTAGGCAGACAGACAGACAGACACACACACGGTAGTACAGAGGGAGAGAGACTTAGGCAGACAGACAGACAGACACACACACACACAGACACACAGACACATACACGGTAGTACAGAGGGAGAGAGACTTAGGCAGACAGACAGACAGACAGACACACACACACACACACACACACACGGGTAATAAAGAGGGAGAGAGACTTAGGCAGACAGACAGACAGACAGACAGACACACACACGGTAGTACAGAGGGAGAGAGACTTAGGCAGACAGACAGACAGACACACACACACAGACACACACACACAGACACACAGACACATACACGGTAGTACAGAGGGAGAGAGACTTACGCAGACAGACAGACAGACAGACAGACACACACACACACACACACACACACACACGGGTAATAAAGAGGGAGAGAGACTTAGGCAGACAGACAGACCGACAGACCGACAGACAGACACACACACACACACACACACACTCTGAGCTCGGAGACTAGAGATCAGGAATACAGGGGCAGACACAGGCAGGTTCAGAGACATTCTAAAAAAGATGTACTACAAAGACCAGGAGGACCAGAAACCTAGGCGGAGGCAGAAGACAGGGAGACCCGGAGCTGGGGAGACAGAGACACCAAGACCACCGATAGGCAGCAGCGTGGCGGTGGTCCGCGGCGGACCTCCATACGTGTCCTTCCTTCTGTTCCCACATTCTCACTTTCTAAATTTTTCAGGGCTTGACAAAGCCTGGGACGGAGTGTGTCCACCAGCGCAGTGACCTAGGCCTACCCTGGATGGGTGAGGGAAGACCCTTGTCCCCACATGAACCGGATGTGTGGAGATTTCACCCCCAAACACGAGCTTGAGACACCAATTAACCTTGGACGTTGGGCTGATGAGACTCTTTCTCTGAGGCAGAGGGATGTCCCCAATGACTCCTGCTCACCGTCCCCCCCAACCCCCCAGGCAGCCACACTGGCGGCTCCTTTCTTATGTGATGGGGAGGGGGTATTCCACCGGTTCCGACATCCGGGGATGACCTGCTCGCAGAGGCCCAGGGCAGGGAAGCCCACTGGGGACCACCCGTGGGAGCGGGAGCCAGGCGTCCGCCCCCGCCGAAGGCCCTGGCAGCCCCGGGGGCGAGCGGCGAGGGCAGTGCGGCGGCCGGGGCGGCTCTCGGAGGCCCCTCTCTCTGACAATCTTTCCTTTGTTTGTTTTCTTAAATCTGGGAGGCCCGAATTCCTGCCGGATTCCGTAGGTTTCACTCAGGAAGGAGGCGCCTCCATCCCCCTCACTCCGGGCCGGGGCTGAGCCGGGGGGAATGGCAGGTTCTTCCCGGAGGAAGGAGGCAGGCAGCCCGCGGCCCGGGCAAGACGAGTCCCGGGCGCCCTGCCCGCGCGTGCCACCACGCAGCCCCAACCGAGGGAGGGCAGGGAACACTTAAAGGGGTGGTGGTGGGGGACGAAGACTCGCTTAAACACACACACACACACACACACACACACACACACACACACACACGCATGCACACCAACTTTACTCCATCCCAGACTCATCCCACCTCTCTCTCTCTCTCTCTCTCTCTCTCTCTCTCTCTCTCTCTCTCTCTCTCTCTCATTTTGGTCTCCAAACTTGAGCCTCATTAATTTCCAAAAAAAATTTCCCCCAATAAAAGGCAAACATGGAAAGAAAAACAAACTATTAGAAAACAGAGGAGGGCGGAAATGTTATTTAAAAGGTTACCAGACCACATCATTTTCCAGTGATATTATATACTCCCAGCAGTATCCAAAATATATATGGGATCTGGGCCAAGAATGAAAAAAAAAAAAAAAAACATAAAAACCCCTCACTTAGACACAACATCTGGACCGGAGAGCGAACAAACCCTCCATTTATCACACTTAATCCTCCATAGAAGCAACCGACGGTTGACTTCTGTTTTGCTAATTTAGCTGCTTTCAAGCGCCCGCCCAGTCCAGACTGGGAATTCCGTGTCACTTGTGGCTCGCCCAGCCCTGCCCTGCCCCCGACCGACCGTGTCAGCTCCCGCCCGCGGCACGGCCTTCGCAGGGGCGGGGGAAGAGAGCTGTACAGAGCAACGTTTCGGGAATCCTCTGCACTCCCGCCCACGCGGGTCAGCGAAAGCCTGGCCTCTGCCCTTGTTCCGTCCTATCCCTCAGCACCCCGACACCCACTTCCTTGCGGGCCACACCCCTGCCTCTCCTGCGCAGGCTCGGTGGAGCCATGGCGAAGCCGCCTGTCTAAAGCCAGCCTGGTCAGCTAAGTCCCTCAGCCAGGCGTTGCCCGCCACCTACCTGGCAGTGCCTGCTGGCCGGGCAGCTGGACCCTTGGGCCAGCTGGGAGAGGCCAGGGGAGGGTCGTGTGACTGGAGGTGGGGGCCTCTGTTCCCTGGAAGTGAATGAGAGGCAGGAGGTCTGGAGGTGGCTGCCCTGGGCCGGGTGTAGAGACAAAGGGAACTTGTGAGAGCGCCAGCCGGAGAGAGAATAAACCAGTGGAGTGTATGTATCATTGGGAGTTAGTCAATGACTCCCTGGGACCCTGGCCCAGTGGGGCTGGTGCCAGGGGCAGGGCGGACCTCCGTCCGTCCTTCCTCAGTAACCTCTCTCCCCGGAGGCCTCCCGGGTCCTTCCTGCTCTCTCCCAGCCCACCTCAGCCTGTACAGAGACTCAACTTTGGAGCTCAAGACAAAGCCTTTTGGTGTGCCCTTCCTCAGCAGCTGGGGCGTAGAGCTGGGAGAGCGGCTGGCACCTGCTGAGAGAGGAGTCAACGGATGTGTGCCAACTCCAGCTGCCCACCCCAGCCCCTGCCTGTCCTGGCAGAGCACCGAAGCAGAGCCTGAACTCCTAAGGGGACTCTCCCACACACCTCGGAACTCCAGTCCCTTCGGAGCGTGGCGCTCTGTGCCTCTAAGATTGATTTTTATTTTTAATTATGGGGGGGGGGGTTTGCTGTGCACTGTGCATTGTGCATGTGAGCTGCTCTTGGCTTTCCAAAGGACCCCAGTTCAGTTCCCAGCACTCATCTTGGGCGGCTGACAACCACCTGTAACTCCAAGGGGTCTGATGCCCTCTTCTGGCCTCTGGGGGCACCTGCACTCATATGCACATACCCACATGTATGTTCACATAATTAAAAATAAATCAAAAGAGGTAGACATAGGGGACTGGGTAAAATAGAAAGTCCATCACAGTGATACCAGGAGCTGTGAATGTGGCTGGTAGGCCTTCCCCTGATACCTGTCTTGAGCAGGCATGACGGATGTCCTAATTAATTCCTACATCTCTGCAAGACAAACAAGGTCGGACCCCTGAAGAAGCCCCCTTTTTACAGCTCAACACAGAGCTAAGAAATGTCTTCTGGCCCAAGGCCACCATTCTGTGACCCCAAACCTCCTGTGTATCTTTGGCCAAGATGTGCTCCTCCTCTGGGGCTTGAACTCCGATAGGTAAAGTGAGCAGACTGGACATCCTGCTCTGCATCTGTGCATTGGGCTGTACATCTGCCTCTCCCTGCCCTCCCCCACCCCCTCTGCACCTCATCCCTGCTGGAACCCCTCATCTCTCCTTCCCTAATTCCTCTGTCCCTGGCTTCTGTCCCTGGCTTTTCTCTGCCACAGTTCCTTGTGAGGGAGACTGTATGGACAGACAGTACCCTGCGCTACCACACGGCAGCATGTCCATCAGTACAGCCCGGGCCTGAGGAGCTGGCCCTCTCCATCTGCCTGCTTAGAGGAGGGTCTGTCTCCAAAGGCCTTCCTGACGCCCTGACCTTTGACCTCTGACCTCTGGAACAGTGAGAGAATGGCATCCCAGCTGGACCAAGAGAGTGCCTTATATGGGTTTTCAGTCCCAAGAGAGCAGTGGGCTCTATCTTCTCACGCTCCCCATCCCAGGCTCAGACAAGGGGACAAGAAAGGAAGGCCCCTCTCTGAGCCAGCGGATGCTCGGCCACCACCTCCTTCACAATGCCGCCTGCACTTCAGAAACTTCCAGAACCTCTTCTGGAGGCCCGATGCCTGGAGGTTGTTATCATTACCAGTGTGTCCTGCGTCCCTGTCAGCCATGTCTAGAGAATCTACTGGGCGTCTTGTTGGAGGAGTCCGGGGCTAAAACAAGTGGGGGTGTCCTCCAGGAACTGCAGATTCCCAGCCTGGGCCTCCTGGGCAGAGTTTGGCAATGCCCGTGCGTGGGCCTGGTTGGAGTGGCGGCACCTGAGCGGAGGCCAGCTCCTGGGGGCAGGTAAACAGGATGCTGTGTGCTGGGTGTGGCGAGGCGGGAGGGGACTGGGGCCACAATAGGCCATTGTACTCCGGAGTCACCTTCAGGCCTGCATGCTGGGTTCCTCCGCTCTCCCTCACCTCCAGCTGGGCTGTACAAACAGCAAGGCACATGGAAGGTGCCGTCCGGTCCCATCGCACACAGAGGCTGTGTGGAAGGTGACAGCCACCTGGACCTGGACCCTTCTGCTCCGAAACCGACCGCGACAGACTGAGGCGCTGGGCTGGGTGCTAAATGGTTCAGCCAGGAGGGGGCAAAAGAGGGTGCATTCGGCTTCCAGTGTGTGTGTGTCTTACCAAACAGGTGACCAGGTCCCGGCCTCAGTCCAGCCACCAGCCAGCTCTGCCTGCCCTGCCCGCAGTGTCCACCTCTGTGCAATGGAACGAGAGCGCAGGGTGACCCTTCCCTTCCCAGCTCCCGGTGCCTGCAGGGCAGGGACAGCAGAGCCAGCTGACTTCGCTTCTGAGTCACTTAGTCCTGAGACCTCTTTACCCAACAGGTCTTTCACCCTGGTAAGAGGTGAACAAAATTGATGCCTGCTTGTGAGGGATGAGGGAGAGACCCAGGTCAGGACACCTTTTATCCGTTTATTTGTTCAGTTTTTTTTTTTTTACCTTTTTCTTTCTTTTTTTTCTTTTTTCTTTTTGAGATAAGGCTTCTCTGTGTAGCCCTGACTGTCTCAAAACTCTCTCTGTAGGCCTGGCTGGCCTCAAACTCAGAGAGATCCTCCTGCCTCTGCCTCCTGGGTGCTGGGACTAAAGGCATGCGCCACCACTGCCTGGTGTATTTTGTCATTTTTATTTCTTAGGACTTTGAGACTCCAGCCTTCAAAGCTGAGCAAGATGTGGGCACTAGAGAATGGCTCTGCAGTTAAGGGTACTAGTTGCTCCTGCAGAGGACTCGGGTTCACTTCTGGGCATCTGGACAGCAACATCAACGTACAGCCACCTGTCACTCCAGTGCTGGGGAATCTGATGCCCTCTTCTGGCCTCTGCAGATACTGCTCACACACAGTGCACATACATACATGCAGTCACTCACACATGTGCTTTTTATTTTTAAACGAGCAAGATGTGTTTCTGTAGAGGCCTCCTAGTGTGGGGGAGGGTTTGAACACACACACACACACACACACACACACACACTTCAGCATCAGTATATCATAAAAATTCATCTTTATTCAATACTTACTATGAGTTGGGAATAATTTCAAACACTTCAT
Organism: Peromyscus maniculatus bairdii; assembly: GCF_049852395.1. NCBI lineage: Eukaryota > Metazoa > Chordata > Mammalia > Rodentia > Cricetidae > Peromyscus > Peromyscus maniculatus. The sequence continues at coordinate 47,423,695 of NC_134872.1, read as the reverse complement.
TTTTAAATTTTTTATTATTTATCAATATGTGTGAGTATGTGCGTGTGTTTGGGTGCAGGCATGCAGAGGCAGGATATGTGAGATCCTCGGGGCTGGAGTTACAGGCAGTTAGGGGCTGCCCAATGTGGGTGCTGGGAGCCAAATTCAGCTCTTCTCTGAGTGTGCGCTCTTAACCATGGGACTGGCTCTCTAACCCCAGTTTCAAGCACTTCATGTTCGTTCATTCTTGTGACCGTTTCCGTTTCCTAGAGGAAGAAACTGAAGTTCAGAGAAGGTAAATACGTTGCCCAAAGTCTCAGAGCCAGTGACAGTGTCAGGATTGGCATTGCTCACTGCAGCCTGGGCTCTTGGGGCACAGTGTACAGCATGCTTGAGCCTGTGCTAACTAAGGCAGAAGGGCAGGGAAGAGACGGTCGGTTGAGTGTCTGAGTAAGCAGAGAAATACAGGATGGGCTACTTCCCCCGTTTCCCCAGGACAGGACACACTGAAACTGCTCAAAGCTGGACAGTTTTCAGTCTCTTAGAAATGGGGGCGGTGGGGCGGGGGGAGGAGCCTAGTCATAGGAACCTGTCATCACAGTTATTCAGAAACTTGAAGCTGGAAGAACCAAAGTTCGAGGCCTGCCTGAGCAATTTAGTGAGACCCTGTCTCAGAGTAAAAAGTAGAAAGAGGGCTGGTAATGTAGCAAGACTTCTCTCCTAGTACTTGCAGGATACTGTGGCAGGAAGATCGCTGAGACTTGGAGGCCAGCTTGGGCTATGTAGTAGATTCCAGGCTAGCCTGGTGTAAGACTTTCTTCAAAACACATTCTCTCTGTTTCTGTCTCTGTTTCGCTATCTCTCTGTCTGTCTGTCTGTCCGTCTGTCGGTCTCTCTCTCTCCAAGGCAAGAAGCTGAGACCGTCTTCTCTTACAGATGGTAGAGAGCCGGTTAGGACAGGTCTTCAGTCTCCCTGTCTGCCTGAGATCCTTTCTAGTCCAAAGCTTGTCCTAGAGGTCCTCAAGAGGTCATGGCAGAAGGCGACATCTACCCCAAGATAACTTCAATCTCCTACACCTCAAATTCTGTTGGTCTTCTGATCCCTCTCTTGTCTCCAGTGTACCAGGGACTTGGCGATGGAGTGAGTATGCCGGGGACCATGTTCATAGGGTAGTCATGGAAACCCACCTCAAAGGAGAAGGAAGGTGAACATGAGCAGTAATGGTGCCGGAACATCAAATAATCAGGAAGGATAGGCTGTGTGTGTGTGTGTGTGTGTGTGTGTGTGACTATGTGCATGCATGCCATGGCATGAATATGGTGATCAGAAGACAACTTGTGGGAGTCAGTTCTCTTCTTCCACTAAGTAGGTTCTGGGAATAGAACCCAGGGCTTTAGGTTTGGCAGCAAACATTTTTACCAGCTGAGACATTTCAGACTTCAAACTTGCTGTGTGGCTGAGAATGACCTTGAACTCCTGGTCTTTGTCTTCTGAGAACTGGGCTTTTAGGAGTATACTACCACATTGGCAGGTTCAAGGCCAGCCTGGTCTACAGAGTGAGTTCCAAGACAGCCAGGGCTACATAGAGAAACTCTGTCTCGAAAACCGAATAAAAAAGGTATATCACTGTGCCCAGCTCCACCCTTCAAGTTTGTCTGAGATTTGGGAAGGGATTATTTCTTAATGACATTTTATTTTATATTTATTTTGAGATTTAAATTTTTACTTATTAAAAGTTTTAAATTAAAATTAAATTTTAAATTAAACATTTACTTTTCCCTTTTTATGCCAGGTGGTGGCGCACGCCTTTAATCCCAGTATTTGGGAGGCAGAGGCAGGCGGATCTCTGAGTTTGAGGCCAGCCTGGTCTACAGAGGGAGTTCCAGGACAGCCAGGGAAGTTACACAGAGAAACCCTGTCTCAACAATAAATAGATAGATGGTAGATAAAATAAACTTCCTCTTTAAGTTAAATGGTTAGGGTGTTTTCGGCTTTTGTTTTGTTTTTATCTTTTGTATTTTGATTTTCAAGACAGGGTTTTTTGTTTGTTTGCTTGTTTGTTTTTCGAGACAAGATTTCTCTGTGTAGCCCTGGCTGTCCTGGAACTCTTTGTGGACCAGGTTGGCCTCAAACTCACCGAGATCTGCCTACTTCTGCCTCTCAAGTGCTGGGACTAAGGGCTTGTGACACCGCCCGGCTAAGACAGGGTTTCTTTATGCAGCCTTGGATGTCCTGGAACTCACTCCGTAGACCAGGTGTGTGAACTACCAGATGTGAACTACCACTGCCTGATAATACATTTTCAATTTATAAAACATCTGACAATTTTATTTGAAAATTCAAGGTTCATAGGCTCCTAAGATAAAATATAAGATACAGGAGCTGAAGAGATGGCTCAGTGGTTAAAAGTTTTTGTTGCACTTATAGGGAACCTGGGTTAGAGTTCCAGCATCCACACCGTGGCTCACAGCCAGTTCTGGTCTCAGGGGATCAAACAGCCTGTTCTTCGCTAAATGATCCTGCACGCACATGGCTCACAGAAACTCACACAAGCACATAGCTCAGTGCTCACCTGGACCGAGTGAAGTTTAGGTCTGGTCCTCGGCACTGCACAGACATTTACACACACACACACACACACACACACACACACACACACACACACACACACACTCTGTGAAATACTGAGGATTAGCTGGGTATGACAGCCTGTGGCTGTAATGCCAATACTAAGATGTCTCAGGCAGGGGGATTATAACTTTGAAGCCAGGCTAGACTACCTAGTAAGATCCTGTTTCAAAACTAAAACAAAGGAGCTGGAGAGATGGCTCAGTGTTTAAGGGTACTGACTGCTCTTTCAGAGGACCTGGGTTCAAGTCCCAGCACCCACATGGCAGCTCACAACTGTCTGTAACTCCAAGATCTGACACCCTCACACAGTCTATATACATGCAGCAAAACACCAATGCAAATAAAGTAAAAATAAGTAAATTATATAAAAAAAACCCCAAAATCTAAAACAAAGTCAATGGTGCACACCTTTAATCTCAGTCCTCAGGAGGCAGAAGCAGGTGGTTCTCTGTTTGTTCAAGGCTAGCCTGATCTAAATTTCGAATTCCGGGACAACCAGAGCTAAAGAATGAGATCCTGTCAAAAAACAAAACAAAACAAAACAACCCAAAACCTAAATAAGGGTTAGCAGGATGGCTCAGTGGGTAGAGGTGCTTACTCCCTGGGGCCCACATAAAGATGGATGACTGCATAAAGTTGTTTTCTCACTTTCACACATGTAGCAGGGCACATGAATGTGTGCTTTCTCTGCCTCTCGTACACATATAAATAAAATTTTAAACTAAAATCAATATAATGAATTAACTAATAAAACCACATGGGGGGAGCAGGAGAGATGGCTCAGTGGTTAAGAGCACTGACTGCTCTTTCATGGGACCCAGGTTCAATTCCCAGCACCCACATGGCAGCTCACAACTGTCTGTAACTCCAGAATCCGGCACCCTCACACAGACATACATACAGGCAAAAAGCAATAAAATAAAAGTAAATGAAAAGAAAACTGCATCATGGACGGGATAAGAACTCATTCACCTACCCGTTCACTCACATAATCCTTAAAGCAGCCCTTAGCTGTGGGGCTACATCTTCTTCCCATTTTAGAGATGGGAAACCGAGGCTCACAGGATTAGAACACTTACCCATGGTCGGTCAGGGGAGCAAACCTCCCACTTTCCATTTCCTCCTGGGGGAGAGCAGAGGCCTGGGGCACAGAGAAGCCCCCAGAAATAAAGCCAAGGTGGGGGCCCACTAGAGGGAGAAAGAGGTGATTCTCAAAGCACACGAGTGTGGCTGGGGGAGGGACGGAAGGAAGGTCGTGGGGAAGTTCAAGGGCCGTGGGGTCTGAGAGCCTGGTTTGGCGGTCAGGTACTGCAGGAGGTGTCTGGGAAGGGGGAGTCGACGCTTTCAAGTTGTTTTTAAGCTGGGGTTGGGGGTGTTTAATATTAATAGTAATGACTCTGGCGGGAAGATAATAGGCCTTAGTCAGATTAGAAGGGGTAAGCGCTTATCATGGCTGCCGAAGACAAGTCTTTCACCTGCTCCTTTATATCCCTTCTTTCATTCCCCCACCGCCCCCTCCCACCAGCCTAGAACAAAAGCGGTATTATAGGCTGGGGTGTTTTCAGGCTGCAGCCCCTGAGCCCTCCCCTTCTCCTCTGCCCTCCCCCCTCCCCCAGTGTGAATGAAGCTTTTTCCTCCCGCAGGAGATTAGCTCCGTTTGACAAGGCAGTGAACTTTGGGAGGGGTAAGTGGGGGTCTCCAGAGAGCAGCCATGATGAACTGAGTGAATGCTGCCACGAAGAGACCCCGAGAGAACCCTAAAGACAGACAGACACACGAGGCCAGGGGTAGACAGACAGACAGACAGAGGCAGAGGCAGAACGAGCTTCAAGGTGGATCCTAAGACTGAGACACACACACACACACACCCATGCATACCCACATGCACACACACACACACACACACACACACACACCCATGCATACCCACATGCACACACACACACACACACACACACACACACATGCATACCCACATGCACACACACACACACACACACATACATTACCACATGCACACATATATGTACACATATATATGTACACACACACACCCATGCATTACCACACATATATGTACACATATATATGTACACACACACACACACACAAACATAGGCACACACCAGGATGTTGGGAAGTGAAAGAAGAAACATACAGGGAGACACAGACAATCACAAAGCAAAGAGGAAAAAAAAGAAAAGAAAACAAAACGAATGTTCATCCCTGCCACTGAACAGATGGACCCAAAGAGACAAAAGCAGACGCTGCCGTCAGCAGTGAGGGGACAGAAGAGATCCACACACAGGCAGAGCAAAGGGACCGAGGGGCAGAAGGCAGCTGAGGCGACAGGACAGGTAGCTGGAGGCAGAAGAAAGATCGGAGGAATGTCACCGAGAAGCTCCGGGCCTGCCCTGGCCTCCCGGGGTCTGAAAAGGGTGACAGTGTGGCCTTGGGGAGTGGAGTGTAAAGGGGGCCTAGGCCATGGTGGGGGAGGGGAGGGGGAGCCAAGGCCAGACTGGCGCACTGCCCTGGTTAAGTCAGAGGAGAACATGCCTGGGGGAGTTTGTTGTGCGTTACTTGGCGAAGTGGCCTCCTCGGGGGAGACGGCCCACTGGACACAAGCAGGTGGGTGGTGACATGCGGGGCCCGGGCTCTCCGAAAGGCCCTGTGGAGTTACACACAAAGATCTGGTGGTGTGGGAGTGGCTCAGTTGGCAGAGCGATTGCCCAGCATTCGGAAAACCTGACGCTCAATTCCCAGCGTAAAACCGGGCGTGGTTTATAAGCCCCGCCCCTGTGAGGTGGAGGCGGGATTTGAGTGAGAAGGCCCCCACGGGCTCAGGTGTCTGAACACTTAGTTCCCAGATGGTGGCACTGTCTGTGGAGGTTCGGGAGGTGTGGCCTTGCTGGAAGAAAGGCATCACTCAGGGTGGACTTTGAGAGTCAAAAGGCCTGTGCCCTTTCTAGTCAGTTCTCCCTGCTTCGAGCTTGCTGTTCAAAATATGAGCGCTCAGCATCCTGCCCCAGCCACCACGCCGGCTGCCTCGGCCCAACTTCCTCACCAAGTTGGACTCTTAACCATAGGACAAACAAACTCTTCCTCTGTAAGTTACCTGAGTCACAGAAACAGAAAAGTAATTAATACAAAGGATCGTAAGTTCAAGGTCATCCTCAGCTACATGCAGTGTTTGCGGCCAGGTTGGGGTATATGAGACTCATCTCAAAACGCAACAAGCAATGGGGACTGGAGAGATGGCTCAGTGGTTAAGAGCACTGACTGCGATTAAAGGCGTGCGCCGCCGCCGCCACCACCACCCACCAGCACTCGGGAGGCAGAGCCAGGTGGATCTCTGTGAGTTCTAGGCCAGCCTGGACTACCAAGTGAGTCCCAGGAGAGGTGCAAAGCTACACAGAGAAACCCTGTCTCGAAAAACCAAAAAAAAAAAAAAAAAAAAAAAAAAAAAAAAAAAAAAAAAAAAAAAAGAGCACTGACTGCTCTTCCAGAGGACCCAGGTTCAATTCCCAGGAACCACATGGCAGCTCACGACTGTTTATAACTCCAGTTCTAGGGCACCTGACACCCTCACACAGACATACACGCAGGCAAAACATCAATGCACATAAAACAAAAATAAGTAATTTTAAAAATGCATCAAGTAACGACAGCGAAAGACTCATTACTGTTTATGGCTGGATGTGGAAAAGAAATAACACCCATTTCCACAAGTAAGGTCCCCACCCTTGTCCTTATGCCCAAATATGTCAGTGACACCGTATAACGAGAGAGCTGGCCTGTTAGGAAAAAATCCCAACTTCACTACCACGTGACTTCAGATAGGGGACCTAATACATCTCACCGTGCTTTTCCATCTGTAAAGTGGAACTAGCCACAGCATCTCCCTTGAGAGCAGTTTCAAAACTCACATTAGGGTAAGGAGCTTGGGAGCATGGAACTGGAGACCTATTTATAGTCTGAGGCCCTGTTCTAAAGTGTTTTTCACGTATACTTTAATTTCAGAGCACCCTTCTATTCATAGATTATTCAACACGCGCTAGAGCTCCGGCTGGAACAGACAGTTGGGGCTCGCTCACTCTTGCACTGACCTGTCCTTGTCTGTAAGCTCTGCAGTGCCAGCTTCCTAGCTGAGAAGGGACGCTCAGCCTTTTGGGGGAGAGGCTGTGTGTATGGCTGGTGGGGGTAGGTGGGGCAGCGGTGGGCTGGTCCATGACCAAAAGCTGGCTCTCTAGGAGGAAATCCTCATTTGCCCATCTCCACGCTGTCCATATTCCCGCCACCGGAAACTTTGAGCGACCAATGTGGTATTTGCGAGTCTGGGAGTTAGAAAATGATGTCTGCTATGTGCCCAGCAAGGCCACACCACACAAACGGGCCCCCTTAGTGGGGTCTGTCTATAAATCCCTTTTTACCTTGGAGCTTCCGGCCTCATCCAGGAGAAATGAGGGGATCGTAGTGCCCAGGCTGGCGCTGAACAGCAGGTTCTTCCCCAGCGGCATGGACACCAGCGCAAGCTAAGAAGCGGAGATGTGGAGGCCAGCATGGTGACTCACATCTTACAGTTCTAGCTCTTGGGAGACAGAGGCAGGAGGATTAGGAGTTCAAGGCCAGCCTGGACTGCATGAGACCCTAATCTCCAAACTCAAACCAAGAAACTCAAGCAACAACAATAAGAAGCTAAAAGATAGGAGAGAGATCCCGGGGAGCAGAGGCAGGGAACCCCACAAGTTGGAGGCCAGCCTGGTCTACCTGGCAAGCTCCAGGTCATCATGAACATCATGAGGCTATCTTAAAGGGGGAAGGGGACAGAGAGATGGGCTCAGTGGGAGGAGGTCAGGCTCCCGTGGCAGAAGTCTGATGAACTGACCTACATAAAGTGGAAAGACAGAACTGATTCCACAAAGTTGTCCTCTGTTCTCCACAGTGCACCCCAGCAAGCATGGCCACCCACCTCATATCAATAATGAAAAAAATTTTTTTCATATAATTTATTTATTTTTATTTTATGTGCATTGGTGTTTGCCTGCATGTATGTCTGTGTGAGGGTGTTGGATCCTGGAGTTGTCTGTAGACAGTTCTGAGCCACCATGTGGTTGCTGGGAATTGAACCTGGGTCCTCTGGAAGAGCAGTCAGTGCTCTTAACCGTTGAGCCATCTCTCCAGCACTGAAAAAAATTTTTTTTGAGACAGGGTCTCACTATGTAACTCTGACTGGTCTAGAAGTCACTACATAGGCCAGGTTGGCCTGGAATTTACAGATATCCTCCTGCCTCTGCCCTCTGTCTTCTGGGATTAAAGGTGTGCATGACTATCCAACAATAAATAAAATGATGCAGGGAGATTCTCGCTCCAGGGGACAGGACATGAAGTTGGGGCCTAGCAGAGGGGGACTGATCGTTAAAAACGTTGCCATGGTTTCCTGAGGGTCAGGTATGGTTGTGGGAGGAGAAAGGTCAAGCACGGTTCTAGCATTTTAGCCTGAGTAACAGGAAGGCTGGACTTCCTGCCAGAGTGAAGTGAAAGACGTAGAAGGAACAGGCCGGAGGACAGATTGGAAGCGGGAGGTGGTTGGTTACCAGCTCCAGTGAGGGACTGTGGCCACTGGGGCAATCGGTGAGGTGGAACCTGTGTATTTCGAAAATGGTGAGCCGTGGGAGCTGGCACTGATTGTGATTTTGACCGTAAAGACCCGAGAAGTGGTTCAGTGTGTAGGGTGCTCACTTACTGTGCCCAGATCCCAGGATTTGATTCGGCGTGACATAAACCATGGACAGCAGATGCCTGTCACCTCAGCACGTAAGCGGAGGCAGGAGGAGCCAAAGGCCATCCTCAGCTACATAGTGAGTTTTGAGGCTAGCCCAGGATCCATGAGATCTTCCCCCACCCCAAGAAAATACCATCACAACCAACTATTGTTTAAAATGTGATTTATCTTGGTGACTAAAGTTATGGTCCTCCACTCCCGTGAAGTGTATTGCTGGGGTCAAGGCCCTGCCTGTTACCTGATGTCCACGACTCCCAGCTGTTCTTTCTGTGCAGACTTGAGCTAACGGGGTCATCAGCTGAGGAGAGACCATTCAGTGGGTGCACCCTGGACAAGAAATGTGGGAAAGCTCAAGTGCCTGTGTGGGTATGCTGCCGGCCGACCGAGTGCCAGGAGAGTGTGCACCCGCCAGCCCCGGCCCACCTGCCCATGATGGATGACATCTGTCTCCTGCTTTATTAAACTCAGCCAAGGTTCAGCCCTGGATTTGCAAACAGCTTAATAAGCATTTGGAAGGGATGGGGAGGCAGAGGCCTGGATTTCAAGGGGGTTACCAAGACCCAGACAGGAAGCAGCTTTTGCCCCGAGTGAGCTCCAGAAGGGAGTCAGGTGTCCCAGTGGGCGAGGGGTGGGGACGGAGGATTTGGTTTCACAGAGGCACTTGTGGCCCAGAGAGGAGGGCCATAGGCCTTTGCTGTAAGCCTCTCTAGCACCACCGGTCACACACCAGGGAATGTCCTGGTCACTGCTGTGAGGCAAAGCAGCACATAGTCTGGCTGAGGAAGAGTGGATGAAGGGAAAAGAGATTGTCTCCATTATCTGGGAGTTCTGAACTGAAGAGGGCAGGGACACAAAACAGGCCTCCATGTCTTGTGTGTGTGTGTGTGTGCCTGCACACATACACTTGTGTGCACATTTGTACAAGGCCAGAGGTCCACGTCAGGCATCTGTCTCATCTGTCTCAATCAATTTCCACCTTACTTCTGTCTCTACTTCCTCAGGGCTGGGATTGTCGTCATCTGCAGTGCCCAGCTTTCTCACGTGGCCGCTGGGCATCCACACTCTGGCTCTCACTCTTGCGCAGCTGTCAGTTTACAGACTAAGAAAGAAAGAAAAGCAGGAGTTTTGAATCAGGTCCCTTCTGAGATTTATCAGTGTCTTATGTAGCCCAGGCTGACCTTGAACTTGATTTGTAGCCAAGACTAGCTTTAAACCCTCAATTCTCCTGCCTCAGCTTCCCAATGCTGGTAGTACTAGGGTATGATGCCAAATCGGACTCCTAATAATTTAGTATCTTTTGTGGCTGAGAGGTAGCTCAGACTGTGAGGTTCTTGCCACGTAATCACCAGAACTAGAGTCTGATCTACAGCACCCGAATAAAAAGCTAAGCACACTTGAAATCTCAGGACTAGGGAGGCACAGTAGGACTCCTGGGCCCCACTGGCCAGTCAGTCTAGATGAACCAAATGAGTACATCCCAGATCCTAGGGAGAGACTCTGTTTTGTTTAAAAACAAAACAAAACAAGTTAGAGGGGTCCAGTGAGATGTCTCAGGGGCTAAGGGTTCTGGCTGTTCAAGTCTGGTGACTTGAGGCCCATTCTCAGAACTCAAATAAAGCTGGAAGGAGAGAACTGACTCCACAAAGGTGTACTCTGACCTCCATGTGAGAGTCCTGCCCCATCACGTACACAGACACAGTAAAAAGATAAAAAAGTAAACCAAGAAGGTAGAAGAACACCTGAGGCTGACGTGTGGCTTGCATATGAGTGCCCCCCACCATATACACACATATACACACAGATTTTTGTCCTCTGATAGCTTAGGGTGGTCTGTGGAGTCGCACTGCCTGGACTCAGCTCCTGGGACCACCACTCTCTGGATGTGTGGGTAGATGATCTTGGTCTCTCTTGTTCCATCAGTTAACCGGGAACAGTTGGTTTTTCTACCTCATAAGGTTACAGGATGATTACCTGAGGGAAGGAATTTGTCCCGTGTGAGTGGCTTAGAAAGTTCCCGAAACGTCTGTTGGTGTTAGCTGTCTCATGGCCGCCCGTGGCAGAACAGACACAGAGAGTTCTAGAACGTTATAATTGGCTTTTTGTATTTTACCAAATGCATGTATTTATGAATAATACCAGCGGCAAACCCTTTTCCCCCAGGAAATAAAATGGCCGACAGGAAGCTAGAGGCAGGCCTCAGTCTCAGCACTGCATCAACCCAGCCGCAGGGGCTCCCACCCTGGTGCTCAGCACCCGGCCTCACCCCCACCCCTATAGGCGCTGTTCCTGGTCCTCCCTGCCTTCGTCCCCTGGGTCTGCTCCTGGCCCAGCCCAGAGCTTCCCTTGCCCAGCTGCAGGAGCCAGGCACGGGAGCCCCAGCTCAGAGCTGAGCTGGGCTGGGGGCCAGCCCCACATCTGGCATCCATTACCAACGGTGGCTGCCGAGTGGACTCCTCTGCCTGCCACTCACCTATCTGCTGGGGTGACAGAGGAGATGTGGAAAAGGTTTTCACAGCTGGAATAAATTGAGGGGAAGTGGAGGGGGAGGGTCAAAGAGAGACAAAAAACAACATTGAACTCAAGACAGAGAGAAAAGACAGTATTTGAGGAGGTAATGAAGAAAATATGTGTGTGTTCATGCACCCGGGTGTGCATGTACGTATGTGTCTGGGGAAGGTGTGAGTGTGTGCCTGTGTTTGCAAATCAATGTGTCTGGAGAAGCATGGATGCAAGTAGATTTGTTTATGTGTCTATGTATGGTACTTACCAGCGTGAGCACCTGTGTGTGTGTGTGTGTGTGTGTGTGTGTGTGTGCAGTAAGTGTATGTATGTGTCTGGGATAAGTGTGTGTGTGTGCAGTAAGTGTATGTATGTGTCTGGGATAAGTGTGTGTGTGTGCAGTAAGTGTATGTATGTGTCTGGGATAAGTGTGTATGTGTGTGTGTGTGTGTGCAGTAAGTGTATGTATGTGTCTGGGATAAGTGTGTATGTGTGTGTGTGTGTGCAGTAAGTATATGTATGTGTCTGGGATAAGTGTGTGTATTTGTGTGTGTGCAGTAAGTGTATGTATATGTCTGGGATAAGTGTGTATATGTGATATGTGTGTATGTGTTGGCAAATCAATCATGGTCCTTTGTTTCCTGTTGCTTGCATTTTATTTGGGGGTTCTGCCTACGCTGACTGAAGCCCAGGAGGTCTATTTCCGGTCTTCCAGGACAAGCCATACATACATACATACATACATACATACATGTTTGAGGAAGGGGAAGGCTTGAGGGACGGGAAGAGGGAGGAAGGGAGAAGTCAGGCATCATGGCCTACACCTTTCACCCCAGCATCTGGAGGAAGAGGCAGATAGATCTCTTGAGGCCAGCCTGGTCTACAATAGTGAGTTCCAGGCCAGCCTGGGCTAGGTAGTGAAACCTTGTCTGAAAAAAAAGTGTATGGGGGAGGGGGGAGAGCGAGAACACAAAAGAAAGGCAACAATTAGAAAAACCTGGACTTCAAAACAGAAAAGGTTGTGTGTCCCGAAGCTCCAGCAGCCTCGCCTGGAGCTCACCACCTGGTTCCCTCCCTCTCTGTCTCCCTCAGTGCCCACCTCAGAAGCCCGGCCGCAGAAATTCCCCTCCTCCCCCATCTGCTCCCCACTGACACGACGGAGCTTTCAATTGCCTGCTCATTAGTCACCGGGATCCCCCCCAGCCCCTCCCCCGCTCCTCCGCTTCCCCTGAGCCAGGGTACAAGGGTCTCAGCCCCCTGCCAAGTCCTTGTCTGCAGCAAACTGCTCAGTCATAACCTCATCAGACACAGAGGAACTGGGCGTGAAGACGCCCTCGGAGGCCTCTGAAGTGTGCTGGAGGGGGCCCCTGACTGTGAGCAGCCCACTTCGGCGGTGGCTGCCCCCTCATAATATTAGCCCTGTTGAGTTCATAAAAGCCCCCTCTAGTGTTACAGCGTTTGAGAGACTATTAAGTTTTAAGGCTTTGGACCTCCGGGGAGGAGGCACCATGTCATAGGTGTGGCAGTCAGAGGGGACGGACTGACTGACGGGGGCCGAGGAGGACTGCACAGGCTACAGGGGCCGTGGAGAGGGTTGGGAGCAGCTTTAGGGTCGGGGGCTCTCCAACGTTACAAGTTCACGGGTCAGAAAGGGACTGCTCCCATGAAGCACCCGGCTGCGGGGCTCTCGGGGCCTCTGCGGGGCTCTCGGGGCCTCTGCGGGGCTCTCGGGGCCCCTGGGCTTTTGTGTATGAATGCGTGTGTAGATAGAGTAGAAAGGGCAAGGTCAAGCCAGGAGTTTCTTCTCAGGTGCCATTCACTTTGTTTTTGAGACAGAAACGTTTACTGTCCTAGAGCTAAAGATTCACTAGCCTGGGCGGAACCGAGGCCCAGGGATCTACCTGCGCTGGTAAAAAGCCAGATTTGGGTCATCGGTAAGGCCTAGAGAGAAAAGCTTGCCATGGTGACCATTTCCCATCCCTGGAACCACAGCGGAAGGAGAAGACAGACTCTGGAAAGTTGCCCTCTGACCTCTATATTCACACTGTGTCACTTGTGGGGCTGCATGCATCGTGCAAGAGCACACACACACACCCCCCACACACACACCCACACACACACACACCCACACACACCACACACACAGTCTTCCTCCCTCCCTCCCTCCCTTCCTTCATTTCTTGGTGTTTGAGACAAGCTTTCTCTGCAGTCCTGTCTGTCTGTCTGTCTGTCCTGGAACTCACTTTGTAGACCAGGCTGGCCTCTAACTCACAGAGATCCACCTGCCTCTGTCTCTGGAATGCTGGGATTAATGGTGTGTGCCACCACTGCCTGGTCTTTTTTTTAAATTTATTTACTTTAAAATGGTGTTTTGCCTGTATGAGGGTTTCAGATCCCCTAGAATTGGAGTTACAGACAGTTGTGAGCTGCCAGGTGGTTGCTGGGAATTGAACCCCAGTCTTTTGAAAGAGCAGCCAATGCTCTCAACCCCTGGGCCATCTCTCTAGCTTCTCATTCTCTCTCTCTCTCTCTCCCTCCCTCTCTCTCTCTCTCTCTCTCTCTCCTTTTTAAAGGCTCGGTGGTATGCACCTACAATCCCAGCGCCGGGGAGGGAGGAACAAGAGGACCCATGCCTTTTGCTGTTCGTCCAGCCTGGACAAATTGCTGAGCCTCGCGTTCAAAAGATTAGGTGGAGAGCGGCAGAGGAGACACCCAACATCGACTTCGGGTCTCTGCATGCACTCGCATATGCGCATGTTCACACTACACACACATCCCTCTTTCCACACACACAGAGAAAGAGACAGAGATGGATGGTTTCCTAGTTATTCCTAGCATGCGCTCATGGCCAGTCCCTCTGGCCCCGCCCTTCTTCTCTGGACACGCAGTGACATCCTCATTGGCTGTGTGGAAACAGATGGGGAACGGTCACTCTAAAGCACTTAGCACGCAGCTGGCCAATATGGAGGACTCCTGGCTTCTCTGTTACTGCGGTGGTATCACCATTTCACACCATTGTCCTCTCATGGGCTGGAAGACCTGGCTTCAGCCCGCTCAAGAGGAGTATCTCCCAGAGAGCGACCACCCAAAGGAGTTAGTGGCACCCAGAGTTCACCTGGAGGCGAGAGGAAGCTGACGAGTGCTGCCCCACAACACTGTCCCCGAGTCTTTTTTCTAGGCCTGTGACTTGGAGGTGACAGTGATAGCAATACCTTGCATTTATAGAGCGCTGTCTTTGGAATTCCAATTTAATTCGACAAATATTTGCTGTGTGCCGAGCATGTGAGGAGCCTTCAGATTGATTACTTTCTGCTAATAGGTAGACTCTCTCCCCTGGCCCTCGCCCCACACCCCAGCCACCTACTTGCACACTAGTGTGAGCACAGACGTGCACACATACACATGCACACTGAAGGTGGCCCTTCCTGCCACCTCTGCCTTCAGAAATGCTGTTGACTCAAGTAAGTTCACCTTGGACTCTGAGTCTGAGCAGATGGAGTCGTTGACCTCCGAAGCCACCCGGCAAAGCCCTCTCAGGAAGCGTGGTCCCATGGGTCATAGAAAGGTAGGATTCTGGGTGATTATCACAAAGACTTGGGGGCCACCAACCCCATTCAAATTCTTGCTCTGCTTTGACATTTGGACAAGTGACAACCTTTTGGTGCCTCAGCTTGGTTGTCCTTACAGAAGTGACGATGACAGCCACCTCTTAGGGTCCCGGTGATGAGCAAGGAGGACGCACGGGAGGCATTAGCAGCTGCTGACCGGACATGCAGGACCGGTTTCCCGTGGTGACAGTTCTTCACAGGTGGTACCTGAGCACCTCTGTGAGGGGACCCAGTGGAAATATGTGTCCCTGGGTTGCTCACTGTCAATCCTTGAGGCTATTTTGCCATCCCTGAAGATGGACAGCTTACCACCTTCCTGTGAATATGTTTAGCAGATTTTAGACTTAAGACCAGTTCAGGGCCACATTCCAGTCCTCTCCCAATGAGCATCCACCTACTCTGGGGCACTTGTTTCCACTGCTCAGGTTTATTTCTATTTTGTGTGTATGGGTGTTCCGCCTGCATGCGTGTCCATACGTCACTCGTCTAAGCATCACTTGCGTACAATGCCTGTGGGCCAGAAGAGAGCAGTGGATCCCCTGGAACAGGACTTACAGACAGTTGTGAGCTGCCACGTGGGTGCTGGGAATGGAGGTCCTCTGGAAGAGCAGCCAGTGCTCTTAACCACTGAGCCGTCTCTCCAGACCCATTGCTCTCGTGGAACAGCCACTGTGTGTGTGTGTGTGTGTGTGTGTGTGTGCAGGTCGGAGGACAAATGTTCAGAAATGGGGTCTGTCTTTCACCTTACTGAGGCAGGGTCTCTCCTGAGTCCGCCACCGTGCCGTCTACTCCAGGCTTCCAGATAATTCTCCTGTCCACCTCCCATCTCGGCACAGGAGTCCTAGAGTTACATATGTGCACCACCACATCTGCCCTTTTGACTGGCTTCTGGAGATTCCGGTCATCAGGCTTGATTGACGATCATCTTTAGGAGCTGAGCCATCTCTTTCCGGGTCAACTGTAATTCTTTTTCCTTCTCGGTATCCCATTGTGTCATATACTCCATTGATCTCTGCATTCTACCATTGACTGTTTCAGATTTTCGCTATTATATGTCACATGGCATGCACATTAGCCAATCAGTAGCGTTTCTGGGTAATAGGTTATGCATCTGCTCAGTTGTAGTAGCTCATGCTAAGTGATTCGCACTAATGGTCGAGCTAATGCATACCCCCTTAGTAGGGCAGCAGGGCTTCACACCCTCATCAATCACTTGGTCGTTTTGTAACATGGCTTTAATTTTTACATTTCTCTCAATAATTAGTAACATTGAAATTGAAACTTTGTTTTAATGAACATATTTTAATTGTGCAAAATAATGGCTTTATTATGATCTTTACGTTTTTTAGATTATTTTATTTTCGTGTGTGTGTGTTTTCACTGCATGTATGTGTACCACTTACATGTCTGGTGCCTGCAGAGTTAGAAGAGGGTTATGGATATGAACTGGGGTCCTCTGTAAAAGGAAAAAGTGCTCTTAACCTGAATCCCTCTCTTCGGCCTTGAGGGATTTTGTTGGTCAGATTTTTTGAAGCAGGACTACCCTTAAATGTGGATGAACACCGTTATACGTTGTGGCACCCATAGAAAAGGATGTGGAAGGCGGAGGCTTTGCTCTTTGCCTGCTCGCTTCACTCCTGCTGGCAAGTTCATCCATCCTGCTGCTGCAGCATCCCTCCACGGCTGTTAGAAACCTGCTTCTTCAGGACTCCAGCCGCTCTCCAGGAATCCTCCAGGGCTTCAGTGCTGGGACCTCAGAGGCATCCAGCCCGTGGGCGAAGCACTTGACCACTGGGTTCTTGGTTCTCCAGTGTGAGACGCCAGCCACTGTTGGACTGCCCGAATCACATCCTGCAGGCCGATGTAGCCAGTCCTTTTTACGGATGCTTTCCTTCTGGTAGTTCTGTCCTGCTATGGACCTTGACCATCACACCAGACAGCTCACCTCTCTCTGAGCCACATTCCTGCTCATTCAAAAGTTTTCTATTGGTTTTCTTGTTTTTGTTTGTTTGTTTGTTTTTGTTTGTTTGTTTGTTTGGTCTTTTTGAGCCAAGGTCTTACTATGTAGCCATGGCTTCCCTGGGACTCACTATGTAGACCAGGCTGGCCTCTAACAGAGGTCCGCCTCCCAATTACTGGGACTAGAGCCATGCACCACCACACATAGGATCTGCCCATCTCTCTGTCTTTCTATCATCTGTCTCCTGCATGTGAGGCCATAGCTGGGCTTGTGTTTTACTAATACCAGTCCCCACCCTTTGGTCTGTCTCCTCTCCCTTTAAAGAGTCTTCTGATGAGGAGAAGTTTTAACTGTCCTGTTGGCCAACTTAGCAACCCTGTCCTGTAACCGCTTTTGTGTTTTCTTTAAAAACAGATCACAAAACTGCTGCCAGGCCCAAAGCCTCCAAGATGCTCTCTGTTTCATCTGAAAAGCGCTCCTGCTCCATTGTTCTACTGGAAACTACAGTCCATCTGGAGTCTATGTTTGTGTGTGCTGTGAGGTAGGGGTCAAGATTCATTTTTAAAACACGGGCTAGCACCGTCCTGACCTCTGACCCCACCCACTCCCGATGAAAGACCCACTTTAATCAAGAAGGGCTTTTGTGTCCAAATGTGTACTTTGACAGCTGAATTCAGGAGCAGCTTTGCCCCCCCCCCCCCCAGTAGGGGTCAGGGTGGCTCGCTCAACATGGGAGGTCCTGAACATGTGTTTGTGCCTCATCTCTTTCAGGAACATGGCTTTGAGAAGAGGGATGTTTGGGTTCAGGCATGAAGTGTTTTCCCCAATTATCAGTTAGGACTGTCACCAACGGAACTGACAAGTTTCGTAGAGTCCTAGCCTCAGTACTCCTGCTGGGGTGCCTGGGGCTGCCTGCTCTTAGCCACACATGGCCCTCACAGAGTCACGCCACCTCAGTTTTTCTTTTCTGTCCTGGCCACTGGTCAGTGAAGATCAGACAGCAGAGCCCTGCCAGTGTGTGCCTGTCATTA